>NC_071657.1:130301774-130923415 GCF_014839835.1 Dryobates pubescens | reverse complement strand
TGATCAGATTCCCTCTCAGTCTTCTCTTCTCTACACTGTCTTCTCTCCAAGAGAAAAATCTGGTATTTTACATATTAGCAAGTACATGCTTTAAATGCAGCCTGTAAATTAACAGACAGATTATCTCCTAAACCAGCAGTGCCAAGGAAGACTAAAGACACTTTAGTATTTTATTGCCAGTGACCAATGGATATGAATTCATAACAAATCTCCCTCAAAAAACAACCACCGAACAGTACCTCCCATGAAGAAGAAAAAGCTTAAGCACACTAAGAAGAAGAATCAGTTTGCCTCCTGTGAAGCATTAGTGCACTGCCAATACAACATTTGGTACAAATAATCATGAAGAAAAATCAATTAAAAACCCTAGAATGTATATAGCAGTTTGAGCTGCTTCTCTTCAAAAATAGTATTTGGGCTCTCTCAAAATACAAATGACAGGAAAAAAAAAGGGAGAAGACAGCCCTGTAGTTACACATTCGATGGAATAACTCTATCTGCTGGCATATTAGAGAATAACACACACTCTGTATTATCTGTAACAAGGCAGAGAAAAGGCACTTCTGTATCAAACTGTAAACCAGACTTTACAGATTTTAAGATGAGCACTTAATGACCATTGAGGGAATTCCATGTAACTCGAGATCCTAAATTGCACCTATTACAACTTCAGAACCTCACTGAGAGTTTTATGTGAGATACAGATGACGTTTACATTTGGTATTCTTGAGGGTAAGGTAAGAAATGTGAGAGCTGAACTGTCTCTGGAAAAATACTTTGCAAATAAGTAACATACACGAACGGGAATGAGTTGTTATCGGTGAAGAACACAGACACATTGTAAAACACCAAGGATGAAGTCGCTGTTCTCTCCATTAACCAAGTTCAAGACCAGTTGATTTGACCTTAGTCAATGCGCTCCTAAGACTGTGACTACACAGAGAATTACAAGCTTTCACTTCCTCAGATAAGTTGCCAAAGAAAGGTTACTGATCTGAGGTCACAGTACTCTTTCCCTAAACAAGACCAAAGTGATGAAAAGAGAGAGCAGACTTACGTGTTATAGCTGTGAATATAAACTTTGTGCAAGGTCATCTGCTGCAGTGAAAAGATGTGGATTATTATTCGGTGCAGTACGTCACTTGTCTCGGCAAAGAACTGGTCAAATCCCCAGCATTTTTCCTGATCTGCTTCAAGAATATTGGCAAGGACAGGTGTGAGCAGTACTTGCAGACCCCTAGAGGACACCAGGAAGAGACAAGAGAACCTGGATCTACTTGGGTCTTTTCGCCTTGCAACCGATTGCAATACTTTGACTCGTCTCATAAATGCAAATCTATTATCCCTTGAAGAACACTCCAGTGCCTTTTATTTTTTCCCCTTTATGAAACAAAATGTTTAATGTCCATTGTTTTTTTATCAATACACATAGTTCCATCTCTTTCCTTTTTAGGCTCAGCTATCAAATACTTTTCCTGTTGTATTTGACCAATTCCATGGACACTGGAAAAGCGGCATGCAATTAAAACAGTCTACATGGTAGAGCTAAGGTCAGCTCCTACTTTTACCCAGCTCACCCCACACACTAACCATAGTTTATCACTTTGGAGGAAGCTACTGCCACGTACGGTTTGCAGGCTGAGCAGCTTGTGTGAGCACACTGTGTTGCTTTCAATCAAAATCAGCTGGGTTAGCAGAAAATTGCTATTTAAATTGCTGACACTAACAGAATTCATCCTGACTGAGATGTGTCTAAATAAGTACTCCGTGCATGCAGCTCAACTGCTGCAACAAAAATCACACAACTATTGACTTGCAATCATTACTTCTCCAGGGAAAAGGCCAGCTTAAAGTTCTTGTATTTCTACTTTGATAATCTGAATAGAATAGAATAAACCAGGTTGGAAAAGACCTTCAAGATCATCGTGCCCAACCCATCAACCAATCCAACCCACCTAAACAACTAACCCATGGCACCAAGCACCTCATCAAGTCTCCTCCTGAACACCTCCAATGATGGTGACTCCACCACCTCCCTGGGCAGCCCATTCCAATGGGCAATCACTCTCTCTGTATAGAACTTCCTAACATCCAGCCTAAACCTCCCCTGGCACAGCCTGAGACTGTGTCCTCTTTTCTGGTGCTGGCTGCCTGGGAGAAGAATTGCACAGGACTTCATGGATCCTACTCCTGTGTTAGCACGAACAACTTTGAAGTTTTAACATTATGTGCACATCAAAAGCTGAATCCAACAGTAAAACTGGTAATGTTCTGAAGCAAGCTCCAGTGGCTTGCAAGCACGATGATGGCCCTATTGGAGGTCAGTGCCTGCTGTGCTCAAACTCACTTTAGTACTAAATTTGTGAGAGTAAGTACTGTTCAAATGCTACTTGAAAATATTACTGTAAACAGGTGTTTAATGAAAAAAAATCTGCTTCATTATTTCAAGCATTTAAACTATATGGAATAAGCAGAGGAAACAACTGAGGAAACTATAAATATTGCAATTTCTGCATACCACAAACTACAGAATTTTACATAAATCAGACTTTCACTCTACACCCCTTATGGATCTATTTAACTGGCTTTCAAAAAAGTTTGTTTCTTCACAGAACAGTTTCTTTCTCCCTTTACCTGAAAGTGTAGTAACTTCAAAGTGCTGAAGAAGTCTCAGGAATACAAATAGGTAAATGGGTTATGGGAGGTGTTTTTAAGATCATATGGAGGTTAGATCTTCCATGGCTCTTCCTACTAAGTATTATGACACATAAAGCAAAAATATGATGATAAAAAAATAATTAAAAGGTACTATGAAAATATGATAAAATATGCTAATGTGATTTTCCCCCCCCCTGGCTAAAATGCAAGTCTCTGAGCTATCTTTTCTTACCATTTTCTTCCCACTGCCTAATCTTTGTAGTGTCTGAAATCACAATCTTGCAAGAAAAGAGGGCCATCAGTTCAAAGTTTATTAAATCTTCCTACTCTTTCCTGAGGTTGGAGAAAACACAGTAACAATCTCTCTTCTGCTCACACCACTTCAAATTCTCAGGTGCTCATCTGTAAATTAGCAATCATAAAACTATTTGGACAGATGGGAATTTATGTGATAAACTGACTGTACCAATCCCCTGGAAAGTTCAAAGAAAACAACTGCAACAGACAGATCTCTGTTCCAAAGACCCAAATCCTGAAAGAATAACTAGGAAAAGCCCAATCAAGTAGCAACAAAACATTTTGGGAGAAGTTCAAACTTACTTTGAAAGACTACAAGAAACAGGCATCTCCCAGCTCCATTCGATTGGTCCATTTTCTGCTTTCTGTATTCCAGAAATAGCACCAGAAGGCTTTCCAGTGATTATTTTGTACCTGTGAGACAATATGAAAGTAAGAAGAGACTTCAGCTCTTATACATACATAGGTCTAGTAACCCACCCTCAAAGGGGTGTCAATAATATAAATCTAAACAACAGACTGGCCTGAAGTTGTAGGCCTAATTATTTGTAATAATTAGAAAGCTTCACTCAGGAGGTGACAGTGGCTAAAGCAGTAAACAATGAAAAGGAAAATTTTTAGGCTTAGCTGGAGAAGCAACTTTATCTACCTCATGTCTGGGAAGAAAATAGGAAAGATTTCAGGTGTCACTGAAGGAAGTTGAAGTTTTTTCCTATGCGTTGATTAATCAAAGGAGTCCAACTTAGGTATTTACATGCTTAACTTCCAGCATGTTGTATGGCAAGAGATGGCATAGAGCCACCAAAAACTCACTTGGGGATAAGGAAAGAACAGGAGGTGAGCTTTGAGAAATCACTTTGACCTGGAAACATCTACCAATTTGGATGAAATTTGGCACTAACTTTGCACTGAAGCATCTAATATTTCTTAGATTTCTCCTGAAACACATCAGGATCAATAGGCTTTTTGCAACAGAAAATTTCAGTTCTGCTTTCTCTTTTTGGAGGATGAGGTACAGTGGAGTCACCGTCCCTGGAGGTGTTCAAGAGGGGAGTGGACGTGGCACTTGGTGCCATGGTTTAGTCATGAGGTCTGTGGTGACAGGTTGGACTTGATGATCTTTGAGGTCTCTTCCAACCTTGGTGATACTGTGATACATAGAAAGCATAAGCCTTGCTTATCTCTCAAGCAAACACAACTGCCTGCACAGCCTGGGCACTTCCTTAAAATGAGAAAGTGGGATTCAGCTTTGTAAGGAGTACCAGAACCAGAGATGTTATTGGCCTACTAGAGTTTCCAAGTACCACTTTGCTTTATTTTAAATGCAACACATAGGGGAAAAAAAAGAAAGACAAAACTAGCCTAACATGAAACAGGATCAATTCCAACCAGCACCTCACAGATGCAACTTCTATTTCCCATTCAGGAGCTACCCCTGTTATCTTCTGCCACAGTCCACAACTATGCTATTCAAACAATGCTATGCTACTACTGCACTCTTGGGGAGTGCATGCATTTCAAGACTGGCTGGAAAGACAATTTAAAGAACAGCAAAAATTTACAGCACTGGAAAACCATTTCAGAACAAGGTAATTTTGCCAAGCTATGTATGCCACAACAGCCCAGCGCCAAGGTGAAGAAAAGATGTGTGGATAAATACTGGTATTTTGGGGGAGCTCTGTTCAGGTCTTTAGGTGCCATGCAGTAAGATCCTTGCTAAAGCAGAATGCTTGTACTGGTTTTGGCTGGGATAGGATTAATTTTATTCACACAAGCTCATATGGTGCTGTGTTTTGGATTTGTGACCAAAAGAGTGTTGGTGACAGGGATGTTTTAGCCATTGTTCACACAAAGCTTATACAACACCAAGGCCTTTTTCTCCTTCTCACAGTGCCCCGACAGGGCAAGTACGCAGTTGGAAGGGACAGCTGACCCCAAGGGATATTCCATACCGTATGACACCACGCTCAGTAATAAAAGCCGCATGGGGTGGGGAATTTCCCAGGGTGGCAGCTGGCCAAGAACTGACAGGGTGGGGTTTTTTGTTGTTTTGGTGTTTGGTTTTTAAAAATGCATTAAACTGCCTTTATCTCAAGCCTAAAGTTTTTGCACTTCTACCCTTCCAGTTCTCACCACTGTCGGGGAGAGAGCAAGCAGCTGTGTGGTGCTCAGCTGAGGTTAAACCACAACAGAGTTAAATAAAAGTATTCTTACTATTATAATGTTTACTCTGTGGGTAGGACTAAAAGCATTTAAAGGATTGACTTAATTTGCAAACAGGTAAAATTCTCCTTCAAAATTACCTACATCACTTCCTTGTTTCTACGAGGTCCTTCAAAAGGTCGAAAAGGCAAACTCCCTGTTGCAGCATGGTAAAAGGTCACCCCTATGCTCCACAGATCAACTGTGGCTCCATACTTTTTCTGATGCTCCTTCCTCAAAACTGCTCGTTCATACATATCAGGATGCTAAAGAGAAACAAAGAGGGAAAAAAAAAGAAGTTAGATCACTTTATGAACAATATGAAGAACAAAATCACAAACTACTGTTTCACAGCAAGGTAATTTGTAATTCTAAACGTTCAGCTCTTTACTCAAAAGGTAGTTAGTTTGTATCACAGAATTTGCTTCAGTTATTCTGACTGAGTACCCAAAGCATTCCTAGGTAGCAGAGCCACTTTGGTTAAAAGGTGTGCAAAAAGTACTGTAAAATTTAGCTAGACATTGACTATTAGAATAAAACATCACTAGAAAGTCAGTATTCCTCTGGATGGTTTTGAAACAACTGGAAGCAAACTGGAAAAAAGACCCATAGCAGAGGAGAGTATCAGTTACCACACTGCATATGGAAAACATGGCAGGAAGAAATTATGCCTAAGACGCTTGTGTACTGATCACAGAATCACAGAATGCTAGCAGTTGGAAGGGACCTCCAGAGATCACCACATCCAACCGCCCAGCCTGTGTCCCTTTAGTTAACTAAGATATCCAGTGAATCTTAACTACACCTAACATCATACAATAGCTAAAACACAAACTCAAAAATACCTAGAGATATAGAGGCAATGCTATTCATAACTAAAATACCGTTGTTCTTCCTTTCCCAAAAGGCAAGAGTGAAAGTTAGGCTTGGAAATTATTTCAAGGCTACTGTGCTCAGATCAGCAGAACTGGCATGACTCAAGGTGAAAAAGGTGTAAAGTTCCAAAATCAGTTATAACACAAAGGTTTAAATACTAATTCCCAACAGTCTGACCTTCACCTATTCAACTCTGATCACAAAGGACCCTGGGCTTCAAGCAGTTCTTCAACAGAAAGTAAAATCATATAGGCTTACTAAATACTCTTCTGTGCCATAGAGAGAAACAAATTGTTCATCATCTTCCAGCTCCCTTGCAGCACCAAAGTCTGTGAGTTTGTAAACAGACTGACCATCTTCACCTATAACACGCATTATGTTGCCTGGTTTGATGTCACGGTGCACTATGCCGTTCTCCCGGAGATGATTCATCCCAGCCACTTCAATAAAAACAATAAAATACTGCATTTAGGTATACATCTTGACACAGACTGTGAAAGCACTGAATTGCCACTGAGGCTAGGAAGACACATGCATTTACTTTCTCATTGGGAAACTGGGATGAGAAGGAACACCCAATTAGCAAAAACACCAGGATCAAAGAATATCCTAAGCATTTTTGACTTTCTTCTCTGTTTGTTTGTTTCAACCAGCTTAGTTACAGTATTTCCTGCTCTCAGCAACATCTTTCCCCTAAAATAATGGAGGAAAATTTTACAGCAAGCAGAAACAGGTGTATGTCATTATTTTTCTTATTTACTTTTCTGAAACTAATTATCACTAGGAATCAGTCCAACACATGACAAATAATCTTTAAACAAACACTTCCAGCACTGACTTAAACAGAAATGGCTTCCTAATGCAGCTATCAAGACCAATACAGGCATAAATTAAAGATGGGGATCCACATGACCACATTAATTTGTTCAATTAGCTGATGGTCATTCAAACTCCCCATCTCTTGCCGTTTCAAGACAAACAAAACAAGTGTTTGCTTTGGTCGACAAATGAGACCACAGAGCAAAGTCCACATACCCACATCTCTCAACACAATTAAGAACTCAGACTCTGGCAAACCAAAGGCATTGGATGGCTCCTCCAGAACTGTATATAAACTCCCACATGGACAAAATTCCATAACTAGTACTTTGTGTCTGGTTGTTGTCTAGGGAAAAAAAAAAATAATGAAAAAAGGTTAATTCTCGACTACTGTGAAAACAATGTCAGAAATTGTTTGTAACTACAGGATCTCACCTCAAGGGAGAAATAAAATCTGTAGCCAGATCATAAATCCCATTCTGGTGATCTTCTTCAGAAAAAGCACAGGTGAAATTTTGCATTGCTTCACATATTCTGACTTGGAAATGGTGGGGAAAATTAAGAAAGCCTCAAGCACTAGGCACTTAGAGGGCTGAGAGCAGTACTGACAGGCAGACAAATGAGAAACTACAGCAAAGAAGAGCAGAGAGCAGCAACTGTCCTTCCTTCTTCTTTACTGACCTCAGCCTCTGGGTCATTCCAACTGATTAGTCTCAGCATAACTACTGCAGTTCTTACTAACAAAGTTCTACATGTCCTATGCCATTATTTTAGTTGGTGGTGGTGCAAAAGCATAAAATTGTCAGGATTGCTGAAGCACCTCCCACCATCAATATGTATTAAATATTCATACATTTAGATATCTTAAAAATCCTAATTCAAGATAAAAGCTTAGGACTGAAGAATCATAACCCGTGCCTGAACACTAAGAGCAAGCATATTCTTTCAACAATAACAAAAAGAAACAGAACAAAAAAATGGTGGTGGTTTGGTCAGAATATTTATATCATCATGTAAGTAAGGGGTCTGGAGCACAAGCCCTATGAGGAGAGGCTGAGGGAGCTGGGGTTGCTTAGTCTGGAGAAGAGGAGGCTCAGAGGAGACCTTATTGCTGTCTACAACTACCTGAAGGGAGGTTGTAGACAGGTGGGGGTTGGTCTCTTCTCCCAGGCAACCAGCACCAGAACAAGACAACAGAGTCTCAAGCTGTACCAGGGGAGGTTTAGGCTGCATGTTAGGAAGAAATTCTTCACAGAAAGAGAGATTGGCCACTGGAATGGGCTGCCCAGGGAGGTGGGGGAGTCACCATCACTGGAGGTGTTTAGGAAGAGACTGGATGGGGCACTTGGTGGCATGGTTTAGTTGATTTAGGTGATGGGTTGGACTTGATGATCTCGAAGGTCTTTTCCAACCTGGTTAACTCTATTCTACCATTCTTTAGAAGTTTAGTTAAAATCTAGTTTTAAAAATAGTTAAGGATAAAACAAAAATGACAGCGTGGTTAGTGCCACGCATATCAGATCACAACTATGATTCATTACCTCTTCTTCAATGGCAAACAATTTGACAATATTCTTATGATTTAGCTTCTTCAGTACTTCAAACTCTCGCATCTGAACATCCACAGGACGAAGGAAACTTATACTGTTAAATACTTTCACAGCATATAAATCCCCAGTTTTCTGTTTGAAAGAAAGAAAGAACTAATCAAACAGCAGCATAAGACTGTAAATGTACACACACCTACTATCCAAGCATTCTGAGATCTTCTGTTGTGGATACAAGCACACCCAGATTAGAAATAGTTCAAAACAGCATTTTGTGTAAAGGTGGAAACTAAGATTCTACTAAAAAAGAAGAAATTGTGTATATATTGGTTTAGTTTAATACAGACTAGAAGCAAACAAACTAGCTAACTGGAAACTCAACATTAACCCACAAAATTTAAGTACTCTTATTAAATAAGAATAGTTAGGAAAGGCTACACATTTAAGAATGACCCAAAAAGTTGTCTGAAAAGTCATTTTTCAGCAAGAGTTAAGCCACTTGCTGAAAATCAGTATGAGACACACATACTCCAGTTGACAACCTTGGCTCCCTTCAGTTAAGAGACAACTTTTAGAAGCTGAATGTTGCTCTTCCTTTATTGTCCTTCTTATACTAATAAAGCAGTATTTTGTTTTTTTCAAAGAAGGCAGTGTGGAGCACCATATACCACTTGTGCAAAGTCCTGAAGCAATTCAAAATCAGTAAGCAACAGGAGCACAGTCATAAATTTAATTTGAGAGTTGAGTTCTCCCAGTGGAACTAAACCCCAACATGGCTCAGACACCCACAGCACCAGCTGAGAGCACAACTCCTGTCCCCCTTAGGGTGAAGTATCTCCCTGTGCCCACTCTAAAAATAAGCTTAGATTAGCAGTATTGTGTGCAACAGATTCTTTCTAAGGACAAAGCCTTTCTGTGCTTAAGCTAGGTGTGTTGTACAGCACTTGTACCTGCACTACTGATTACCAGGTAGAAGTTGTCAGGTCATGAGCTCAGACTAGTGAGGCTAATGAGAGGTGCTACCACAAAACCATAAGCTTTTGAAGGGAATAACTCTATGCTGAAATTCACTTACCCAGGAAAGCATATTAACTGCTGAATTAATGCTTAGAGTTGTTTCATGGTCAAATGTGGAACACTGAAAACACTGTAGCTTATATGTAACTTCCTACTGATTCCACACAGGCTGTCATTACATTACAAGGGAACATTACTTTCACAACCAGGCTATTTATTTGATTTTGTGAGACATACTGTGAGGAAGAGAATGACCTATGCAAGTAAGGGCCATTTCAGCCCTTCACTCAGGTTGTAGCATACACATCACTGTATCATTTACATGGCAAAACTGATCAAAGGTGGATTATTTTGTACTGGTTACTCAAGGCATGTCACCAAGAAGATGGTGTAGACATGCACAAAGCATTGACTTACAGACAAACAGCCACTTCCTCCCATACAGTAGGTTAAGAATATTTCACTTATGGTACAAAATCATAAAAATCACTCCAAAAAAGGAGTTTTAAAAGAACAGGGGAAAACTAAGAAAAGAGAATTTAACAAAGAAAAAGAGCACACCATGTAGTAAAAACTGAGAAGATTTTTTTTTTTTGTTCTCTTTAAATTCTTAAGCAAAGAGGATTTTTTTCCATAAAACAAAATGAATAAAGGAATGAACAGCAAGTTGATGTTTTATAAGGACAAACAATACAAGATTAAAAACAAATACTCAGAAATCACTGCACAGAACTCCAATTCAGGGGAGGAATGTTAAAAACAGAAAACTAAGAATGAATAGTTACAAAGATATATTTGCTCTAGGCTTAAATCTTGAATTTAATATTTTTGGTTTAATTTCATAACACTTTTCACCTATGAAAATATTTCAGTTTTACATGTTAGTCAGATTAGTTAATTCCTCACAAACCTTATGTCGTCCTCGGAAAACATTTGCAGTAGCTCCCTGTCCTAGAATGTCTGACAATAGCCAGAGGTAATTTGAAGTGCTCTGCATCTTCGCTCTTTGATTAGACAGTTTTCTTTTTCACCTTAAAAACAAAAGGTTAAGTATGTTGAATTTAGCAAAATACACAACTGTTTTTATTAGAGGGTCAAAAAACCCACAACCAACCACAACTTCAAACACACAGAGAATTAGAACAATCAAGTGGAGGAAGAAGTAGAAGCAACGAAACAAACCCAAGCTCCACAAATCTAATACTACAGGCACATCTCTCTGTGTACACAGAAAGCTATTTTTACATGAGCTAGATAAAAGTCACAAATAACACAAATATTTTCAGCTACTTGCTAGAATGACCAAATACTACTGGAAGAAACTAAGGGATGTTTCTCTTATTTCTCAAATTTCACATCTGGTACATCACATCCTTTCAAGACAGCCTGGCTTCCTTAAATGTAAACTGTCAGACTTTCCCCCTTGCCCAAGTAGCAGGAACTGCGGGTGAGTAACTTCACCTTTTTGCTTTAATTAAAGCACTGATTTTACCATTAAATCTAGCAAAAGGCTCCAAGATCAAAGAGGCTTCTGCATCTAGAGAATCTTAAGAGCAAAATGGCCACTGGCACAGGGAAAAGTCCTTCAGCAACAGCCTTTTCCCTCGCAGCCAGGCAGGGAACCCTACATATGGCTGTGTTAATTTACAGGAAGCTCACTGATACTGAAAAGAATCAAAATATGCTTTTCCTGTAACTACTAGAAGATGAGGTATGACAGAATTTCCTGTGCATGTTTATTACAAGAAGGTGGCTGGTACTTTTTGAGAGCTCCCTGGTGCACAAGATGACACCACCAGAGGCCTCACTGTGCACTCCAGGAGAGCAAGGAAGCTGCACACCAGTCACTGCAGCACTGTTCTGCCATCCCACTCCAGCAACCAGCTGAAGCACTTGCTTTTGCACCCATGCCACACTGCCAAGAGACAGAAATTTTCTCTTGACTTTGAACACAGTTCTCTATGCACAGAAAATGTGAATTTAGCTCTTCTTTCATGTAAGATGTAGAGTTTCTTGCAAAGCTGGCCCAAAACACTCAGGCAATGACATGTAGCATACAGAATGCAATGCAAAGACCTGACATTAAATTAATTCATAGTCATGCAACAAAACCATTTTTAAAGTCTAGATACATTTCTTAATGTCCAGAGAAGGAAAGAAAGGTTTTGTATCAAATATGAAACAAACCTCTCAATACCACACCCCAAACCATTATAATTTTCAGTTAACTCCAACCAGACAATTTGTAGTAGTAGAATAAGGTAACTTCTCCCAGCTGGCAATCGTGACAGACACCAAACAGCTACCCATGACACAGTCACAGAAGGTAAGGAAGAGGTATGCAAAGAAATAATGTATAGCCCGTTCTGTAGGCCATCTATAAAATCTCTAAGTTAGAGGAAGCTTAACTATGAGGAAGTTTAAGTTAAAATTCCTCATAAATAAAGCCCTGCTTACAAGAAGCCAGCTGGCACTTTACCAGTAAACATGCATTTTGTCATTTATTCCAAAGCAATATTCATCAGACTCATACCCACATGCAGAAACCTAACAAATCCTCTCTAAGCTGACAGAAAGTGTGCAGAAGTACCAAGCAAACACAAGGTTTCTTCACTGCCTATTCAAATATTTAAAAACTCAGCAGCCTATTACAGGCTGAACTACATCACCCAGAGTGATTAAAAATGAGGTAGATAATGTATGAGATCAGCTCTCTTCTTTTCCCCTCTTTCTAATTAAATTTGCATGAAGGTTAATGGGTGAAAACAAAAGGAAAAGTCTGCCATAGATAAGCTTAAATATTATTCAGTGGATTAAAAAGAAAAAATAATGCCCAGCAAGTCACTAAAGCATTTTCCAAGTTTAGGTTTTTTCCACTTATACTGCAGATACCATTATGCCAGCATTAATCCCGGGGTATGCATCCAGTGCCAAACCAAAGTCAGCGTTGCAATATTATCCCTTTTTGGTCAAAACATTATTTTTGTAATAACAAAGTCGACAGCCTTTTTCAGAGTCTTCACTTTTAAGGCATAAAGTCTCATCCAGCTTTAATTTTAACCTTCAAACGATAACACTTTGATTCAGTAACTTAAATAACATGTTAGACCTCCTTTATTACCTTTCCTTTCTTAGACTGATTTGGAACTAATCTTTGCTATGCATTCAGCACGTCAAGTTTTCTTCTTATATCTTCCACTATCTTCCTAAATCAATTAACTATTTAACATTAAAAAAACCAAACTGATTTGTATCCCTAACTGCACAATTTGTCCTGTCACCAGACTTAATGCTGAACTTTCTACTTCTTCATCTCACTTGTGGCCATGAAGTCCGACAGCACAGAAGTCTTAAGTTCCTTATACGCATCTGAAGGTGTCCTGCCTACCAGCAGTTTGACTTATTGTCCCCCATGACTCAACAGTATTTCAGGGGTCTGGGGGCTGCTTTTGTTTTGTTTGTTTGTTTGTTTTAAATATTTTTCTGCTTCTGGTGATACTTCTTTATTTGTCAGCAGGGGGTACTGCACTAGAACAAGAATGCACTGCTAATGTGGGTTTTGATCTTTTTAAACTCCCAGTGCCTTGCAGCAGGAGCACTGACTGCTTCCAGTTCAAAGGAAGAAGTTTGCTGTTTCCTCAGGCGCTCGGGTAAGCACGCAAAGTAGGTACTTCCCCCGGTAACAGCTGCAACTGGAAAGTTCACCAGTCAAGTAGGGGCAGACAATGAAAATGTGAATGCTCTATCTACGGGCAAGATTCCTATATTCCACCAAAGCCAACAGACAAGATGATGAGGGTCTGCATAAACGTTATGTTAGCACCACACAGTTTGGTAACAAAGTTTTATACTTTCCTAGATATTCTCTCTCAATGCCTAGAAAAGAAGTTTCTCCCCCTGAAGCTCCTGCTTCTTACCTCTGATTCCTTCACCTAACCTCTTTCTGGGAGTTTCCATTCCAGCAGCTGAGTTACCGAAATACCTTCCCTCAGGCCACAAGGTGCTGCCTGAACCCGTAAAAAGGAGCAGACACTCTCAAAGGCCCGCAAAACAATATTCCAGCCTGGCTCCAGGGCTGCTCATCAGCACTGCTCTCAGCGGGGGAGATGGCTTGGCCTCTGCCGGGGACGGCAGCTCCTGGAAAGGTATGGAGGGCCACAGGCTCACCTCAGACGCTCAGCCACCCTACAGCCACCAACATGGGGTATTGAGGGCACAGTACCGGAGCTCATCTCCACAACAGGACATCCTTCCTGAGACGCAAGTTTAGTAAGTTCTACAACAGCGAAAGCGATAACGCTACCTGAGGAAAGCGTTATACGAGCCACCGGCAAACACAGGGCTTGCTTGGCGTTTTGGTTTCGTTGTTTGGTTTTTTTTCCTTTCCAATTACAAAAGTAATTTTGACGGGCTGCATCAACTGCGACCTGCCGACATTCAGGGAAACAGAAGTCATCGATAGCGGGGCAAGGGACGAGCCCCGGCCAGCCATGTCGCCGAGGCCGCAGGTCGGCCACCGCCTCGCCTTTCCCGGGCGGGGGCCGCTCCGCAGGGCGCCCTGCGCAGCCGGGCCCGCTGCTGCCTCAGGGACACCCCGGCAGCGGCGGCGACCCTCCTCGGGAGTCTGTAGCTGCCAGAAAGGCCCTGCCACCGCCCCGGGAAACCGATACAACCACTCCCCGGCGGCGGCGCAGAGGTAGCCGCTACCCCTCACCGAGACCGCCGCAGGAAAGGACAGCGGCTTCCTACGCGCCGCCGCCCACCTCAGCTCGACGCGGCCGCCCCCCACCCTGCCCTGCCCACCGGCCCCAGCCCCACGCACCGAGCCGCCTCTCGCCCTGCCTGCCCAGCGCCCCGACCGCTTCCGGCTTCCTGCAGCGGCGCTGGGGAGGCGGGGCGGCAGAAGCACCGCCTCGGCGGCCGGCACCTCCCGGCCGATGCCAGCCGTTCTCCACCCAGAGGCGGCCGGCACGGTTGAGGTGCGGGGCGACAGGGGTCGGATGCCGGGGGCCGGCAGAGGGGAGCAGGTGCCGCCGCCGTCCACTCTGTGAGGGGGTGAAGGAACGGCGGCCGCCGAGGCGAGTGAACAGTGAAACAGGGAATCATCTGGGAAACGTCGAAAGTAGAAATAGTATGTTCCCCCCAAAAATGCTCGCTCTGGCTCTTTTAGCTGGCAAGATGTCCACAGTGAGCTCATGCCGGTTCTGGCGAGGATTTCTGTGGTGGTTTTAATTTTTGCTGCGTAACCACAGCGATGAGGTCGGTCCACGCATCCCTCTCGGGGCAGGGCTGCCGGGATGTGCCCGGTGACCATTAACACTTACCCTTAGCTGTGCGACCATCACCTCCATTCCAAGGAATTTACAGGGGGTGGGGAAACATCCCGGATTTTCTGTGTCACCCTTTTAAAACCCCACGAAGTAGTGGCATTTTTTTCTTGCTTTAAAACATGCAAGTGAAAAATAATTTTATATGATGATCTTTTTTTGTTTGTTTGGTCTGTCCAGTAGTGTTGCAGCTCCAACAAAGGGCCTGTATAGCTTACACAGGGAATATTATTAGTAACAATAGTTTATGCATAACTTAGAACAGAACTATAGAGTCAAAATAATAAAAACAAATGTTTGATTGTTTATTTCATTTCCCTCCCCAAGACTTTTTATTGATCCTTTGCATTTCCCATTTGGAATTGACAGCTTCTCAACTTCTAAATAACTGACACACAAAACCTTACAGGCTTTGTTTTTTATCTTACCTTTCTTACACAGAAGTCCAAACCTTGGTTGCTCTCTTGTTAAAGGGTGCCAAGCTTCTTCCAACATTCTGCTTTACGTAGTTCATGCTGTTCATAAAACCCCAGTATTTGCTGGCATCTGGACTTTATTTTGGTGTACTTCTGCATTATAGGGGGAATATTTGCTGCAGTGCTGCTCTTTTTTTGCCACTCTCTCCTCTTTACATAAGTTTGCAAACTACATTCCCCCCCCCCATCAGGTGGATGATACATCAGATCATTCATATGGATTTTAGCAAAATCCTTCTCAATGAGGAAAATGCCACTGAACATTTCTTTGTATCTTGAATCATAAAAACATCAAATGGCTTAAGTTGGAAGGAACCTTACAGCTCATCTACTCCTACCTCCACACCATGGGCAGGGATGCTTCAGCTGCTCAAGGCCTCATCCAACCTGGCCTTGGACACCCCCAGGGAGGAGACATCCACAACCTCCCCAGACAGCCTATTCCAGAGTCTCACCACCCTCCTACTGAAGATACTTCTGAGTAAATCCAAGCTGTCAGCTCCCTATCTTGATGCTTTCTGGAAGTGGCTGTTTTAAATCACAGTCTGATTCAGGCTGGATAGTCTCTGGTTCAAACATCTGCTTAATGCAGGGCCAGTGCTGACATCAGACCAGGTTCCTCAGGACTTTGGAACTGAGATACTCCAGGTTTTAAGAGAACTTTGGGAGAGTCACTGACCTCAGTCACAGCAGTTACCCATGTGCTTTCCCCAGGTCTCAAATCAACCACAATGATTCATATGGTTCACATTATTCAAACTGTCCATTTTTTTGGTGGTGGTGGGGGAAAACATTCACTGATCCTTGTGAGAGGAGGATCCACTCTAACCTTTAAATGTTTCACAGTATGAATCACAGGAAAACGTTACATTGACTGTAAGAATAAGAAAAATAGGCACCAGATTGGAAAGTGACATTACAGTTTCACTCTAGAAATATCTGCTTTGCTGTAGTCTCTAAAGATTCAACCAAGACACTTAACATTTCACTGGATAAAAATGTATTTATTTTTTTAATAAAAAAAGGTAGAAGCAGATGCTACTCTTCAATGAAATCATTTATTAAACCAATCTGTTTTATAGGAGGTATATATATATATATATATTTTTATCATTAAGACAACCTCAATGAAATTACTATCTACAAGAATGACTTTGATTGTTTTATTTTCATGTCACCATACATGAGCAAATGGATGTTTGGGTCTTATGAAAACATTTTACTCTGTATCAAAAATGTACACATTTTAATTGACATTGCTATGGTCTGAAGGGGGATTTTTACATTTAATTTCAAAAATAAGTGTCCTTTCGTTGCCATACTCGTTATAGCATATGCTTAAATCATTCTATACATGAAAGTATTATGTAGGTATACAGATAGCTTTTCATGTTGTCACATACCTTCATGTCTGAGAAAAAAGGTGATGGATTTGCATTTCTTTTTCTTTTTTTTTTTTTCCAAAAGGCTAAAATATGTACTGATGTGAGCACAAAGCAACATTTCCTAACAACAAAACCAGTTTGAATGGCACAAGAGTTAGCAGGTTTATAAATTAATAACCAGAGCTCTGGATTACGGAAACAGGTGCGTGAGATTCCAGTACTGTCCTCAGGGCTTTGCTCTCTGGAAGAAGACCTGTTAAAAATGAATAAAAACCCATTTTAAGACAAAGGAAATAGAAGAGATGGAATGGTTGAGGTGCTAGTTTGTCAATAACCAGTATGTTAGAGGAGTAAATGAGTTTTATCATAGTAAGGTCAAGGATGTGACTTGGGCTATTCAACTACGCTCACTCTCAACAATGAAACGTTTTGACATGTTCTCCACAATTGCAGCCTTATTTGGGTTTTTTTGCAATTTCAGCTATTAAACATAAGCCACAAGAATATAACAGATGGGAAGGTGCTTAGGATAAGCAGAAACTCTACAGATTTAGCTTTGTTGTTTGCTTGCTCTTGCCAAATAACTGCTTTTACTATTTGGAGATCCCATCTAGCTAAAAACTATTCAGTAATTTAGTATTTCAGTTTTACTTCAGGCCACTACCAAGACTGAATTGTAGGACAAAATTCAAATGGAATTAAAAGCTACTTAAAGGAGAAATGTCCAAAACCTTTTTTTTACCTTTAAGTAATTTTTAAAGACTTTAGCATCGGGCTGCTGAAGTGCTTGACAGAACTCCTGTAAGAGAGAATAAAGACATGATAAGTAACTAAATGAAGCAACAAGACAAGCTGAGATATGAACATACAGAATACCTTGTATGTAAAGCCATTAATATTAGTTTGCATTTTCCCTAACATGCAACCAAAGAAAAGAATGTTCTAGATAAGCTTGTAAAAGGCTGTGACAAGGCCAAATACATTCTATAGTGAAGAGAATTGCATTTTCAAATACAGGAGATTAACTTTTAGCTGAGTAGAAATAAACAGGACTATCTGTGAGGACTACAATCAAGGAGATTATAAACCTTCATACCCTTTTATTATAAACCTTTTGCAGTAACTTGATGACTTTGAAATGAATACTTGAGACAAGTTTAACTGACTCTAGACTATAGCCAAACATGTCTGCCACTTGAAAAAGTTGTAATCTTGTATCAGAAAACATTTGGGGCACCAGCAACAGTTAATACCTGATAATTATATATATATATTTAATGCCATTTTAAAGATCAACAGTTTAAGTCTTATAATGAGTATAATTGTCTCCTAATGCAGCAAACCTGATTACTATAGCATCCAAATTAGTTGGAATTAAAATTAAGCTGTCACTTTTCATCTAGATTTCTTCATGGCTATGCTTACCACATGGCTGGTGATGCTTAATGTTGAGAGAATGGGGAGGTGTAAAGTTTCATTTCTGAGAATTCTTTCAGTACTCCCAAATAAGTACAGTAAGTACCCAATTCCATCCCACTTAACATGGTACATAATTTTTTGACAGTAGAAGCAATTATGTGGCTTAAATTTCTGTTGTGTTGAACACAGCCTTTATCATAACACTTTCTAGGCATTCAACATTCTTCATTTTACTTTTAAGTTACTACTCCAAGTTTTCTGATACTTCTTCCTCATGTTAAACTTTGACTTGAAGTAGGAATATGATTTAATCATATGTACTGTCCTGTTTGTTTGGTTTTTCCCTCTCCCAAGGTAGTCTTTTCTCAGTTTTACTCTGTATGCTAAATTAGTGCTGTTCTGATATGCAGTTTTACCAAGGAATGATAGGAGGTTACCTTTGTCAGTATTCATTTATGTTCTTATTTAACATTTATGATTAAGAGTTGTCCCAATATTCTTCTAGGAATTCTTACCTGAATTATCTCAGGAGCTACTTGCAAAGAAGGCAAATACTCTTGCTGAAGATACTGAATGCACTCAGGACCCTAAAGAAAAGCAGTACACAATTTGTTCAAGCATATTTTTGTACCAATGGTAAGTCACAGCCCTATATTATATAGCACAGAGTCTGACAACAGGTGCTCTACAACTATTTTACAGAGAAGTATGCATATCAAGTGCCAGTTGAATCACAGAATGGTCTGGGACCTCCAATGGTCATCTAGTACAACCACCTCTGCAGTAAGTAGGGACAGCCTCAACTAGATCAGGTTGCCCAGAGCCCTGTCGAGCCTCATTTTGAATATATGGGGCCCAAACCACTTCCCTGGGCAACCTGTTCCAGTGTTCCACCACCTTCATAGTGAAGAGCCTGTCCCTAAAATCCAATCTAAATCTGCTCTTCCCTAGTTTGAAGCCATTGCCCCTTACCCTATCACTGCAGGACTTTGAAAGCAGACTCTCTCCATCCTTCTTGTAGCCCCCTTCAGGTACTGGAAGGCTGCTATTACATCTCCCTTGAGGCTCCTTTTCCAGGCTGAATAACCCCACCTTCCTCAGCCTGTCTTTGCAGCAGAGGTGTTCCAACCCTGTGATCATTTTTGTGGCCCTCCTCTGGACCTGCTCCATCAGGTCCATGTCCTTCCTATATTGAGGGCTCCAGAGCTGGACACAGTACTCCAGGTGAGGTCTCACCAGAGGAAGTGGCAGAATCACCTCTCTGCATCTGCTGGCAATGCATCTTTTGATGCAGCCCAGGATGTGACTGCCCTTCTGGGCTGCAAGCACACACTGCTCATGTTATTCTCAAATATTAGCAAATAAAAGCTTTCTCAAAGTTGACATTAAAGGACACTACTGTAATTTGATACATTTTGCAACACAGCAAAAGAATGCATTGAAAATTGCACTGAAATAAGAATGACACTAAATCATTCAGTTTGTGATGTGCCAACTGTAAAAATCAGTCAAAAAAGAAGGCAGCCCTAATTTCACTATCTTAGATACAAAAGAAAAGAAGTGAATAAAAATTTGGCAATGAATATCTGCTAACTGCTTTACCATACTACCACCATTGTAGAATTCAGCAGCCAAGTACCCCAAACACAGTGTTAAGTCTACTTATAACATTGAACATTTAATTTGTGGTCAGTTGGAACAGTAATGAAATGGAACTTTGAAACCTTTGAAAGAAGCAGACAAAGTGGGGGTGGTGGTGGTAGTGGTGTCTCTTTTGGTTAACACATTAGTTTTTATCTGCATTTATCAGATGCCTCTCATGACAAGAGGGATTACTGTACACTGGCAGCATACAAACACAACCCAATACATGTACCAGGGGAAAGTAAATCATGTAAGTTACTCTAGAAATAAAACATGGTATACAGTTCACATGTAGGGGGAAAAGACTTCAGATAGTTTTCCTGTATTTGTATCAATGGTGTTAAAAGAAGAAGTATTTGTAATAGGAAGCTATTTAATTTACTAAAGCTTGTTCCTTTTTTCCACAAAAGTAATGAAGAGGGAGAATCATGTTCAGAACCTCTCAACACTTAAAACACAAGCTCTTCTGTTCTAGTTTATACATACTTACACTTTTTGTGTAGTTGCTAGCTTTTTTGTCTAATGTAAGTAAAAGTCACCAACAAGTTAAATGGTGTAACAGGAAACACTAATACAGTTTCACATTCCATTAAAAGGGAAATTATAGATGCTAGTGTTTTATTCACTAGGCAATACAAAATTCATGTTTTTCTGTAAGTACTTTTCAATCTAGTAGTTCTGTGAAAGCTAGAGGTATCTCTAATTGCTCTTTTATGTCAGTTTAAGCACTCCACTGGAAAGTGAAAGCATGCCAATTAATCAATTAAGCACACTAACAATCAAGTGAGCAGATTTTTCTCCATGATGAAGGGTCAATAGCTTGCAGTAATTGTCAAGAGGTGGAATTACTAACTCCTCTATCCCTGAACAGCATTATAGTCAATCTATAATTTTTATTTAAGGGTAGAGTAGTAAATTCACCTTACTTAAGCAATTTTTAGAAACTGATCAAAGCACTAGGAAAAAAACCCTGGAAGAACCACTCTGTACAAAGTATAATGAAACTTACCCTTTTGAGATGAATTGTCTTTAATGTCACTGCACATTCTGACAATGCCTGCAATGTAACACATAGTATTACTCTTGGATTAGTCTATTGGTTAAGTACCTAAAGCCAAATAACATAATGAGGCCCAAACCAAGGACTAGTACACACCATTATTCTCTCATTTTCCCCCCTCTCATGATGGTAACTGCATCTCAACCTCCCAGTTTTTGTTCCACTCTGACCAGAAAACTTTTGCCATAGCTGAACCCAAAATGAACTGAAGAACAGCCACCAGTGTCTCTTCACTTTTACTCAACATTAGTTTAATAAGTAACAAAGGTTAATGTTGACATGTTGAGATCTACAATTCTCTAGCTTTTGAGCACATGAACCACAGACTACAGCACCACCATAGTCAGTAATTAATCATTGAGGTACCTCAATAAAAAACATTAAGGGGTTTAATTTTTGAGGGAATGATCTTTAATACTACATGGCCACTGTAGATTTTTGATGATCTTGAATGTGCCCCACAAGAATGAAAGCAAAAAAGAATAAAAAATGTCCATAATACACACCAGTACTGTCTGGGCATCTGCTAAGTCAAACGTTTGCTTCAAAGGTGCTAAGAAACATGCAGGAACAATGTGCTTGTAGACAAAGTCTGCAAAACCTACTGGTCCATCTTTACCTCCTGGGAAGAAAAATAATATTCCATGTTCTATTATTGCTTCACTGTTAGAAGCAGCTGCAAAGGAATTACAGAAAGAGTGCCTTACCCCAAAGCTCCACCAACTTAGAAAGAATAATGAAACAAGTCTTCTGTGCAATAGGATCTGGGTAATCCACTGCTCCTTGAATGACGGTGAACAACACACGCTCCACATTCTCTGCACCTTAAAACACATTAAAATGAGCTTGTCATTTCAACTTGCAGCCTAAAATGCTTCTGTATTCTGTCATTGTTTTATATAAATACTGACCTGGAAGACATGCTTCAACTTCAAAAATGCTCTTTTTTGCACAAATCTCAAATATTTTTGGGAAGTTTCCCCTACGATGCAAGATAACTCTTGTTTAGGTTATAATTGTTGTGGTTTGGGTTGGTTTTTGTTGGTTTTGTTTTTTTTTTCCTCTGTGTTTTTTGGTTTGTTTTTAAAGTTTGGAGATTTTAATAGCTCTTCTGGTCTTTAATACACACAAAGGTGAGGGTTGTACTTTGACCTGCTTACAAATACAACTTTTCTTCTCTCTACCCAAATCTGGCAGAGTTCATTAAAACCCAGTGCCACAGAAGTCCTTCACTTATCTTCCACTATACAGAAAGTAATTATTGCACTTAAAATTTCTGTGATTACCTCTGATTCCTTAAAAACCTTCTTGTCCTATTACAACTACCAAGTGCCTCTTTCAAGAGAGCCCTCACTGCTTCTTAACGCTACTGCTTTCCTTACCCAAAGCTACTGCCAGCAGTTTAGGAAGGGGGAAGGAATTCTGAGCTCCACCTACCAGATGAGTCACTTTAAAGCTCCTCAAGTCCCTAGCCAGTTTGATGGAATACAAATGGAGAGAATTACTTAAAGAATCAAGCAACTGGATGCTGAACTGCTGTGAAAAGCACTAACTTGCAGTTGGCTGTTAAAGGTGAGGAAAAACTTGTTACTGCATACAAGTTACACGATGATGTGATAAGATCAGGTGATAGTTACTTAAAAAACCCAACAATTAGTACTGATGTGTCTTTCAGAAAACAAACACCACAATAAATACTGTGTGTGGTCTTGCCCAACAGTTTGAACACTGCTATACATTGTTGTACAGTGTATGATCTCTGATTCACCAAATCACAATGATGCACGAGGATGTATTAGACACCATTCTTGCCCCTACAGACACAGTGGGCACACAGAAGCTGAAAAGATCCACACAAAGAGTATGCCTGTTATAGCTAGATTCCACAAACCCACATTCTTGTGCAACAGGGAAGTTGAATACTAGATTAGATCAGTCCACTCTACCTTAACATAGTTAACAGTACTTGACAGGGTGATGATTTTTGTAGACAAAACTAACTGAGAATAACCATAGCACCATCCTTTGAGAAAACGAACTGCTTACCTTGATTAGCTATGACTTCACTCATTCCACTGCCAGTTACTGTCTGCAGGAAAGCAAAGTAACTCCTCCGTAGCATTTGTTTTTCTAAAGCAGCAGACTGGTCGTTTTCTTCTGCTGGAAGGAGCAACACCTCAAAGATAGCATGAAGCAGTGGCATAAACATCTGTTGCAGAAAAGGTGAAACCTGTGTCTGTGGAGAATGAAAAGAGGCATCAAACACTGAACACGAGAACAGTGGAACTCTGAAAAATGAGAAACTGAACATTTCAAATATAAAACCTAGGGGCTTGTGACAATTCTCAGCTGTGGTCCACCTTTGAAGATAGCATTTTCATGTACCAGCTACTTAGAACAAAGTGAGTCACATCAGAGTCACCGTGAACACTGCTGCATCTTAACTTGCATGCTACCTATTTCAGGTATTTTAAACAAGAATATCCAGTTGTATCTAGTGTCAGATTCTGAGTAGGAACAGAAGCTTTTCAGGATGTTTTATCCTTTACTTCAAACAAATGCTATTTCAAATTCCCTGAAATATCAAGAGAGGCTGTTGTAAAGCCATTGTAGTTATATAAAATGCATCCCCAAGACATTAAAAGTGGTAGCAGGCCACCTTTTGTAGTACTTGCCCTTAAAGACTGCTTTAAGAGTTTTACCTTTCAAGGTACAGTAAAGAGGTTAAAGTATTGAGACTAAGGAAGCTAGGATCTCTATTTTCACATATTCTAACACAAATGATACAGTATCATAGAGTGAAACATTACACTTGAATGAGGTATGTGTCCAGTCTTGCTACTGTGACTTCTGTTTTCACCTTCCTCACCCTATCCAGACTACTTTAAATTATCTCCTGTTATCTTGAATTGCTTTTAGCATAACTTGGGAAAAGGACTAGAATGAGTCTAACTGCCTAATCTCTGAAATAGCTATTTTGTCAAAATTCCTTTTTTCTGCTCTGCAGATAGGGTATTCCAGAGGTCCACATCCTAGATTCACACAGGTATGTCTCTATTCCACTACTCTCTAAATGCACTTCACTCACTTATGGTACTTTTGAATTTTGCATTTTGCTAAAAGATTTCTTTCACCCTATTTAAAGCATTTCTTAACATTCTCACATACAGCAGTGAACCCCCCATTCCATTCACAACAGTGCAATATTCTTGTGTCTAGTGACTGAACCACAATTAACAGGTTAGTGGCTTCATTTATTTCATTGCCTTTGTATGTCAACTGTTTTGAAGGGGGGGGGGGGAAATAGGCACTCTCCAAGGCATTGTTTCCATGAACCTGTGCAGCTGACAGTCCTGCTCCTTCTTCATACAGATCTCATACCTCTATTTCAAAAACTCTACATTTTTCAGCCTGTTTTGAATATCAATGCATGAAACCTCTGCATCAAGATCTTGTAAACTGATATACTTCCCTATCCACACATCTGGTATTTCTGTATCTTATGGAAATCTCCTTATAAGAAATGAGAAAATTCACTTCAGAGCTTCCCCAGTTTGAAATACTAGCATAAGACCTTGGAAGAGGGGAATTAATTTTATTAATGACATACAAAAAATAACTCAGTGATGCAAGTAGTATTTTATTTTAAAATACTAACCCCATAAATTTAGAAACAATATAAAATTCTGAGATCAATTAAATACTCATTTAATCATTGCATGTCCAGCAACATAGTGAGAGAAGGGCAACAAGGCTGGTTGGAGGCCTTGAACACAGGCCCTACGAGGAAAGGCTGAGGGAGCTGGGATTGTTTAGCCTGGAGTGGAGGCGGCTCAGGGGAGACCTCATTGCTCTCTACAACTACCTGAAAGGTGGTTGTAGCCAGGAAGGGGTTGGTCACTTCTCTCTAGCAACCAGCACCAGAACACGAGGACACAGTCTCAAGCTGCGTCACGGGAGGTTTGGGCTCGAGGTGAGGAGAAAGTTCTTCATGGAGAGAGTCATTCACCATTGGAATGGGCTGCCCAGGGAGGTGGTGGAGTCACCATCCCTGGAGGTGCTCAAGAGAGGATTGGATGTGGCACTTGGTGCCATGGTCTAGTCATGAGGTCTGTGGTGACAGGTTGGACTCAATGATCTTTGAGGTCTCTTCCAACCTTGGTGATACTGTGATACAACTGTGGTTGAAAACTATGTTTCAAGTAGCAGCCTTAGAAATCCACCTACTTATTAATTGTGAGATAAGGTTCTAACACACAGCTGTTCTTCTGGAACCAGAAATGAGGAGATACCAGCAACAGTTCGACCCAGAAAAGCTTAGGCAGTATCATACCTTAAACTTAGCTGTTATTTGGTTTATGAGAGGAATGAATTCTTGAAGATCTTTTGCTTCACAATCTTTAAGCATGTGTTCAGAGGCGGAAGGAATGAATGGAAGAACCTCTTCTTCTAGGCAAATAATCATGCGGTGAAGGAAAGTACGGACACCACTCCTCAGGACCTCCTTTTGTAATGGACAACTGAGAGCTGGCAAAAACGTTTGTAAGCAGTCCAGATAAACCTCTGAGCAGCCACATTGTTTTACAGTTTGCTTGTTGCTGAAAGCCTTGCTGGTTCGGCTGTAAAGACAATACACCAGGTTTCACATGCGCTCGCGCTCAATACCGTTGAGCAGAAGTAACACCGAGGACACTTCAAACCCCATGCACTAACCTAGAACATTGTATGTCATGAAACAGGAGCCAAGCACTTCATGTCACAAGCAGAATTATCTTTTAGAAAGTGGCTATACTTGGGCACTTTTTCAAGAATTTAACAATTCACAAACAACATATTATTAGAATAGCCACATACAGAATATAGAGGAAGGGAAGTGATGTTGGTTCCTTACAGACTTGCTCCGTATTCACTGTATCTATACCCACAGCAGCCTTTTCTAAGGGAACCTAACTAATTTTCTGGGCTACCATAAGAAATTCCACAACCACTTATTTTCTAGGTCAATAGGTAGAAGCTCAGCCCCTCCTCCCAATAAATTCTTTATATTTCCCTTTTACTGAAACCAAAAACACAGAGTCATTGTGCTGTACCTACCTAGCAAACCCAACGGCATGATTGAGGCAGTCAGCCAGTGCCATCTGTCTGTCCTCATCTTGTGCCATCATCAGTTTTTCTAACAATACTTTGAACTTCTCCATCAATGGAGTCAACAAATTCCTCATCAGAGCCTGTTTTCTTTCTGCAGAGTATTCGCTGTTAACTATTAATACTCCAGCTGTTTCATAAATGAAAAGTTGATCATCACTGCTTAACAAAGCCTGGTAACCATTCTCCTAAAATGGAAGATAACAGGCATAATTCACTAAATGTCCTTTATAAAGTTGTCTTCTCAAGGTATAAAGATACTACTCTTTGTTTAGTCACATCTAAGTAATCTCTATAGTATCTTTAGAATAATTTCATTCTCTTCCTACTTAAGCAGAATTGTCAAGTAGAGGTGAAAAAAGAGTTGAAGGAACAACTATATAAAAACCTCAGGAAAGACAGCCCTCTGTATACACACCCATCTCCAGCCTGTACTCTCAGAAACCCACATAAGTAAGATTATTAAAATTAGGTACAAATGTAAGTATGCCAAGTGATCTCACACCAAAAAAGCAGGAGTTCAAATGTTTGCATACTGAGTTGACAATAAGTAATCAGTCACACTGATGAGTAAGTGCAAACAAAAACCTGCTGTAAATTACTCACAGGAGGAGAAAGTTCCAGCAGGTCTTGTATTCTATTCAGAACATCTTCAATAAAGGGATTCATCTGCTTACTGAAGTAAAACACAAGTACATCACATCATTTGGAAGCATGTTCACTTTTACAGGTTTACTAGTGTTTTATTCAAGCTGTAGATAGACAGTAAACTACATTCTCAACACAGAATTCCCCTTCAAATATCAAAGCACTGCTGTAGAAAAACCTGCCTTATGGTGCTTGTGGTAGGCCAGACTGACATAGCATAGTGGGAAATAATTTCTTTCCTTCATATTTTAAAATATGCATAAATAGCCTTACTCATCTGAAATAAATATTTTCACTAACAGTTGAAACCCAGGGTCCTTCTGAAATCTGAAACATCGTGGAACTTCTCCTGCCTCTACGTGTCTGTGAAGTAAGCCCAGGAGGATAGGACTCTAATACACTGCGGAAACTTTACAATATTCAATGTAGCAAATATTCACAATTTGGTCAGGGACATAGAAGAGTTACTCTGGGTAGTCTCCAGATCCATTTACTCAACTCTGCTCACTGAAGAAAAGCAGGATAGTCATTTTCATGGCTGATATGTCTTAACATCTAATCAAAATAAGCTACGCATATATATATTGCGGGTGAGGCTGCATCTGGAATACTGTGTCCAGTTCTGGGCCCCTCAGTTCAAGAAGGACCTCAAGCAACTGCTTGAAAGAGTCCAGCACAGATTCACAAGGGATGATGTCATCAATATTTATATAGATGTAAAGGGTGAGTGCCAAGAGGATGGAGTCAGGCTCTGCTTGGTGATGCCCAATGACAGGACAAGGGGCAATGGGTGGAAGCTGAGGCATAGGAAGTTCCATGAAAACATGAGGAAATATTTCCCTGTGAGGGTGCCAGAGCACTGGAACAGGCTGCCCAGGGGGGTTGTGGAGTCTCCCTCTCTGGAGATATTCAAAACCCGCCTGAATGCGTTCCTGTGAGATCTGCTCTAGGTGACCTGCTCTGGTAGGGGGCATGGAGTGGATGATCTTTTGAGGTCCCTTCCAGCCCCTAACATTCTGTGATTCTGTGATTCCAGTTCTCTTTCTCCTGTGAATTTTTTTCCACTGATACCTTCGCACTGCACAACAGGAAAATCCTGCTCTAGAATGCTCTTATTACTTCACTGCAGTCCACTTGAAGACCAGCCTGTCTCACTGACAGCTGTGATGTACAGAAGGGCTATGGTAAATTCAGTGCCATTTGGATATGTTAACAGCTTTACTCACTTAAGAGACTTGACAAATCTGGAGAAGAGGTAAGCTGTTCGACTTCGTACTTTGGGACTCGTATGGCGAAGACCACGGTGATCTAAAAATGCCATCTGCAATCAAGAAAGTATCTCAGTCTTAGAATCCCTAAACAAAAAAGGGGGAAGCTAATCATCCAACAATTTAAGAAACCCAGTTTCTTTAGTGACCTTCAGAAAGTAAGAAAATGTCCTAAGTCTAAAGAACTTAGCTAGTCCAAAATGTAAATGAGATGAACTTACTAGAACAGTTGGAATGTGCTGAGGTTCAACTGCAAAGAATTTTTCATATCTAACCACTGTTTCAAAGAATTCCAGGGTCACTGATGTATGTTGATAGGCACTAACACCAGAAGTCACCAGCTACAAGTAAGAGCATTAACAAGTTAGCACTTCAGCCATTTACAAACACCAAACTACAGTGTCAGTGACGAGCTGGTAATTGAGATGAGCCATTTGGAATGCTCTAGTCTTAGCATTGTTAAACAGCTCCCACAACACCCATGCTCACCGTTCTCATCATGTCCTGTAAAGCTGTAGCTTTTGTAACATCACCAGAGAAGTGAGCACCATGAGATACAGGCAGGGCCTCAGCCAACATATACAGCAGCCTTATTGCTACTTCTACTTCCATGAATCGTGTAGTCTGCCAATTCCTAGAGAAATAATATGGAGATCATATGGAGTGTGCAGTAGCTTATGAAATAACCACAGCTCTATCATCTCAGTGTTTTCTTTAGAGCCTTCTTCAGATGCACAGAATACAAAGAACAGATTTAAACAAAGAAAACCACTGGAAGACCTAGACAGTATTTCAGGGTGCTTCTGGAAGACTATCCACAAACACAGCACCTCTTCATCAGGGTGCTATCAACTTTCTTTTACCAGTTTCAACTTAGAAGTTACAGATTTCCTTAAGTGCAAAACCACGGTGCAAAACCATCTGCAACATGTGGTCAAGCCATTCAGCTGTGCTTAAAAAGAAGGCCCACTGAAGAGCAAGGTACAAGGAATCCACCAACAATATTGATTCCTATTTGTATTCATTCAACTGTTCATCTAGTGAGGCAAGTAGTAATAATGTTTCTTGATTCACATGCATGGTTTCCAGGACTGTCAGTCATCGTGCCCCTGTACTCTGCATTGGTTAGGCCACACCTTGAGTACTGTGTCCAGTTCTGGGCCCCTCAGTTTAGAAAGGATATTGAGACACTTGAACATGTCCTGAGAAGGGCAACAAGGCTGGTAAGAGGCCTTGAGCACAAACGCTATGAGAAGAGGGGCTGAGGGAGCTGGGATTGTTTAGCCTGGAGAAGAGGAGGCTCAGGGGAGACCTCATTGCTCTCTACAACTACCTGAAAGGTGGTTGTAGCCAGGAAGGAGTCAGTCTCTTCTCTCTAGCAACCAGCACAAGAGGACACAGTCTCAAGCTGCACCAGGGGATGCTTAGGCTCAAGGTGAGGAGAAAGTTCTTCACTGAGAGAGTCATTCGCCATTGGAATGTGCTGCCCAGGGAGGTGGTGGAGTCACAGTCCCTGGAGGTGTTCAAGAGGGGACTGGACGTGGCACTTGGTGCCATGGTCTAGTCATGAGGTCTGTGGTGACAGGTTGGACTCAATGATCTTTGAGGTCTCTTCCAACCTTGGTGATTCTGTGATACTGTTTCTGCTCTTTTTGTAAAAAGTACTTGGCCTTTGTTCCTTTTCCCTATCCAATCTTGGTCATTCTGATAGCAGTAACACATAAACTTATTTCCCACATCTCATAACCACTTCATTGAGGTGTAAAGTTAAAACCTACCCAAATGGCTGTTGCTGTGTAGGTAAACCACCCCCCCATCTCTAAACAAACAAAAAATCCCCACAAACGAACAACCCTCCCCCTGCCATTAAGGTTGCTAAAGAAAACTTTTTTCCTTCTAAGCAATAGTCATATTTGTCATGAAGCTGTAACAAGCTCATTCTATCAATTGGTTTTGCATTGCTACACAACATTTACATTCATGACACACTTGTGACAGTTACAAAAGGCACACAAGCTAGGGGCAGCGCATAAACAAGTTAAGAAAACTCAACTTACTGAAGTGTAGTGTTAAAAACTCTGCGAACAGACGCCAGGAGCAACTCTGGTGAGACCTGAGCAAGTCTGTCCAGCAACAGTTTCAACTGTTTTCTGTACTCCACAAACATGGCTTCATCTTCACCCTACAAAACATTCAGGTCAGCAAGGCTCACATTTTCACGTTCAAATTTATTCCAATCCAGTCTAAGGCAATTACACCTAAACCAAAAACATGTACATACAAGCAAAGTACATCATGTGCAGAGAATTCAACAAAGCTCACCCTATGCTCTTGCAACATAACAGCAGGTTCCTTTTTTGGCTGATTGTAGTATATGGAGATGCACTGCATTACCTTCAGGAATATATTGAAAAGGCTTTCCAAACTGAAAACTAGCCAAAGCACAAGAAAGAAAATGCCCTTGGCAAAGCCTTATTGACCCAATTCTTGAAACTTGACTCACTCCTCAGAGATGTTCTTTCCTCAACATCTAGCTTAGTTTTAAAATTAAACTGGTGAAACACATATGATGGACTGGATGCAGTTTTAAGTTAACTTTTTAAAGAACATAGCTCTCCAAACAGCCTGGAGCAAAAGTCAAGTCTAACATATTGAATCATTTTGCTGGCTGACATATGTAAGCATGGGAGGAAAGTGAAATCAAGGATCTTCAGTCTCTTTTAGCTTGTTTTTTTTTGCAGAAGTTTGAACATCTGAAGTAGGTCAAGTCCATTTCTTAAATGGTTTCAATGTACAATGTTTCTCAAACCATTTTATAAGACAGAAATGGTGTGCAGAAACACACAAACTCACACTGAAAAACCAGCTAACAGCACAGCTGCATTTGCCTACTCCTGCACAAATGAAGGCAGAAATATTCTCCTAATTGAACTGGCCTAGCTATCTCTTCACTCTGTTACTTTGTCCTATGCTGATATGCCTACAGGTCAAAAGAGAGTTCCACATAGGAAACAATTTTAGCCTACAGACCCTTATGTCTTACCCTCAAATATGCAGTCTATGGCAAGTCAGGATTTTAAAAGTGAGCAAGTTTTACTACATGTAATTTAAGTTGCATTTGTTTATTTATTCATGTAACACAATACCTCATTTTCAAAGTTATATTCTTCATCATATGTCAGCTTCTTCATAACAGCCAACATGATTGCCTAAGACAAAAACAGAACTGTAAGCGCAGAAGCAGACAAGTGCTCAGAAGCAACAGTTAAAATCCTGCAGCAGAAGAAATGATAAAGCAAATGCTAAGTGTTTACAAATATTTAAAATAAAATTCAAATTCTTTTCAGAGGTTTAGCAGAAGTAGCAGTCCAAATTAAAACAAATGGATTATAGCCAAAGAATACACAGATGCCATTCCAGATACACAGAACAAATGACTTGGAGCTCTCAGTCTCTGACAGTATTATCTGGCTTTGTTTCCTGCTTGTAATCTGTGCTGTTTGGTTCACATTAAATGATTAAGGTGACTGAACTAGGCAGAGGAATCTTAAGTTGTCCAAGATACTATTTTGAAGGGGCAGGTTATCTAAGCCCTAAGATCGACTTCTCTAATAGCTCAACATCCTCAAAAGTTTGGGATTTTTTGGGACAGGTGAACAAGCTGAACTGGTTCAGCAAATATCCCCAAGAATAGAGACATGAGCAGCAAACAAGAAAAACAAAACCTGCCCTTTTCAGCAGCAGCAAATTCTAAGATCAATTAATGTAGTGCTGTGCAACTTTACCTTAGCAGGGACTGTTATGAAGGCCTAATGAAGTCTCAAAACTCTAAATGTATCACTTTGATCTTAGCAAGCATTTACTAGTTCAGGTTACTAGGACTCTGATTTAGTGTCTAAAATACATGGAGTACTCAATCCCATCATGCTTCCACGGTGGGATAGGCATTAGACTGGCACAGATAGTTAGCCAAAACAAGTACTTAAAATTCTACTACATTTTAATTTTCCCTTTAATTTTATTCTGGGAAACCAATGAAATGGTGTGTGTTAAATCCAAACATTCCAAGTAGACAAAAAGCTATTCTGAGTAATTAAAAGTAAATCAGAGGCAGATCATTTTTATAAGGACACTAATAAAGTGTTAGAATTCAAAGAAAATATGAAGTAGCAACAAGTAATGGGGTAGGACATATCTGTGTACCTACTGCAAGGAATGAGTCCACTGAATACTGGGGAAGACTCAGTAGAATTGTAACAGGTCTTTGATCAGTATTACAGAGCAACTCATCCCTATTATTTACTACCAAATGAAAGACCAAACTTATGCCTTTTTTTATTACTACATTGGTGAAATCCAGTAGCCAGTTGCTTTTATTATAACCAATGAAAAAGCTGATCATATCAGCAAGAACTAGATTAGCATTTTGTGATTCTCTTTCAGTACTGGAGGCTCTGAATGTGGATAGTCAGACAAATAAAGAAGAGAATAAAGTCAAAAAGCAACAACTAACAGCACTTTTGGCAAATGAATGATGATTACATGTTTCACATTTTAAGTGCAAAACTGAAGTTCTTTAATGCCAAAATGGACCAATGACTTAATCTAAGGTGACGTTCTTGGGGATCTGGCAGAAACAGGCACTTGTAATACTTTGAAGAAGAACATGGTCAAACACTAATCATAGGAATGGATTGGGTTGGAAGGGACCTCTGAAGGTCATCAAGACCAACCCCCTCTGCAGTAAGCAGGGACATCCTCAGCTAGATCAAGGTTGCCCAGAGCTCTGTCCAGCCTCACCTTGAGTATCTCCAGGGATGGGGCCTCAACCACCTCTCTGGGCAACCTGTTCCAGCACTCAACCATCCTCATCATAAAGAACTTTTTCCAAACATCCAATCTAAATCTTCTCTTATTTCAAACAATTGCCCCTTGTCCTATCACTGCAGGCCTTCATAAACATTCCCTTTCCAGCCTTCTTGCAGACCCCCTTCAGGTACTTGAAGTTGACCACCACATCTCCCTGGACCCTTGTGATCAGGCTTTCTATTGAAACCAAGTGTCAGCATGACCTGTGAGAAGTCTCTGCTTCTCTGTAAGTAATATCAAAGAATTCAGATAATTGCAAATCATTAATAAGATATGCTTGTAGTCAGAAATACTATGAAACATTTGCCTTTGTAAGAACTAAAACTCTGCTTCTGCCAATGAGAAAAAACTTAAGGCCTCGAAGACCCAATAAACAAGATCTCTTTTTTTTCCTGTTCAAGTAACAAACAAGTAGAAAGCAAGGACTTCCTAGGTACAAATCTTTAAATTGTGTGTTTAGCAGCATTCCTTTAGGGTTTAAAGCAGTCCAAATCTTACCATTTTCTATTTCCAAATACTTTTTGATGATGAGTTGGATGAAATAAGATTGGTATGATCACTTCACAGTTTAATGCAAATCCTCAGTAAATTAAGAAATAAATGCCAAGTTCTTCAGTATGAAAGTAAGTTTAACAAACCAACAGATATTGGGACAGTCACAGTCAAACTAGGTGTGCACTGCAGTAATAATTTGGTTTGGTACAGGTATAAGAAGAAAAGATAGTGAGAAAGAAAAAATTCAGTGATGTTATAAAAATTCTCTTGTGTTACCTCATCTAATTTAAACAGATACTAGACAAAACTAGATCAAGATAATCCAGATCAGCTATTCAATTTCAACTTGTCATGTTAGAACAGGTACAGAATTTAGTTTTCTTTGTAAAGGAAAAGGAATCACAGCTGTCAGCTGTACAAACTTACAAAATGCCTGCACCAATCTAACCAGTTCCACATCTATATTAGTAATTTGCATTTATGCAGAAGGCTTACAGGGAAAAGAAATTTAAGGACCGTGCTGAAAAACACAAGTGAGTTCCCTACTTCCAAAACTGGACATAAAATTCACTTTATTAAACCTGTTATATATGGAATGGAATGAAGCTGGAGGTGGGGAGATTTAGACTGGATGTGAAGAGGAAGTTCTTCACCATGAGAGTGGTGAAGCCCTGGAATGGGTTGTCCAGGGAGGTGGTTGGGGCCCCATCCCTGGAGGTGTTTAAGACCAGGCTGGATGAGGCTCTGGCCAGCCTGATCTAGTGTGAGGTGTCCCTGCTCATGGCAGTGGGGTTGGAGCTAGATGATCCTTGTGGTCCCTTCCAACGCTGACTGATACTATGATACTATGAAATGCAAGCTTATGTATAAACTTAAGCACATAAACTTAAGTTTAATGTACACTTCAATGTAATACTTAACTGCTCACTATAAATACAACAGTTCTGTGAACTGCAGCTTCTTTTGTAAGTTTAACTTACGATACTATTAAAGGTTGACTTTTATGACAACCCTTCCCATACTTCTTCCAATCCTATGGAAGCAGAGTAGGTTTTATTAAAAATACAAAACTTCAGGGGGAAAAAAGGCACAGAATCACAAAATTGTCAGGGTTCAAAGGGACCTCAAGGATCATCTAGTTCCAACCTCCCTGCCATGGGCACAGACACCAAATCAGGTTGCCCAGAGCCACATCCAGTCTATCCTTAGAAACTTCCAGGGATAGGGGTTCCACCACCTCTGTGGGCAACCTGTTCCAGTGTCTCACCAGCCTTATGGTGAAGAACTTCACCCTTATGATAAAGTCCTCCTCTTCTATCTTGATTCAAGAATGTTCTGTCAACAGAACTGACTGTACAGCTTACCAACGTACACTTATGGGTTGCTTGGAAAGACCAGCTCTAAAACAGCTTTCATCTTCATACACAATTAAACACAGATTTATTATTTAAAACACACAGCTGTAGTTAGAACATGGAACATACTGCCCTTACTTTTAAGTCTTCCCTTTTAATTGTTGTCACATGTACAGTTTAATACTTACACATAAAACATGCTTTGTTTCATCAAAATGAAAGATTCTGACCAAATGCATTCTTGGAAAAAAACAAACCCAATAAACACTCTAGTAAAAAGAAAATACTTACTTCTACATTAGCTTTTTGTTGGTCTGAAAGTGCAGAAAGCTGTAAAATAAATTTCAAGTGTTATTTTTTTTTTGTAGGGTAACATTGATTATGGATAGAAAAAGAGGTTTGCTTTGTTCAAAGAAACCACACAATCTGCAAGCCTTCTTTCTGCTTCAGGAAAGACTGAACCCAGTTCCTCTGGATTTCTAAACACTACAGAAATTGCATGTCCACAGCCATTAAAGATGCTGAATGCTAATTCATCAAAGCATCCATTTTTCAAATCACCTTGTACATAGTATGAGATTCATGTATTCTTATAAAAAACAAACTAAATCATATGTATTGCAGGTTAAGGAAGATCAAGAGTTAATTGGTATAACTTAAAAGAAAAGTCCCCCAGAGGCTAGAGAGTCCCAGGAGGATGGACAGCTTGTCCCAGGATATTGTAATCTGTTATTCTCTTCTGTTTTCCTGTATCTCTCTAAGGGATCATACAGGCAAATCTCTCTCTTCTCTATCCATCTTGGGATGCACATGCTGTTATCTTATTCTTTGTGGGGGAGAGACTTTCTCTTGGCCTTGGTTGGCAGCGAATTCCCAGCTATACCACGGGGCCTGTTGAAGCCTGTGGTAGCCCTGGGCTTAGCTGAGAGCAGGGGGCAGTTTGCCTGTTCTTGGGCCTGCTGAGGCTGAGTGGGGTAGAGGCTTTTTGAAAGGCTCTGGAAGGTTTTGGCCTGGTAGGCTCAGGTGAGGAACTGAGCCTAATTTGTGAATTCATTCCTTTTATCTGAATGCCTTTTGTATAGATTTGTAAACAGAATTTCCATTTAAACTTCCAACCTAATGTGGAGCATTTTTAATTTACCCCTTGGGAAGGGGTAAAACACCTTTTCTGTCCTTTTGCCCTGGGCAGCTCATGGCTCCAAAGTAGGACAGTATGTCAAAAACTGATGTTAAACTGAAGCCAAACATATTTACTTGTTTCAAGATGTGAAGGTAGTCGTAACAAAACCCAATGATATTAGATGAAATGTCGTCGTCTTCGTGGATTAGCAGCTGTAACATCAGGGCCACTTTTGCTTCAATAGCTTGCAGAGTATCTTGAGCACTCTTCATATCACCACTTTTTATCAGTTTAGTCCAACTAGCTATTAATGCTTGCCCCATCCCATTAACCAGTTTAGAAAATCTGGCCAGAAAATCCACGTCCTCTTCCTGCAAGAAAAGATGTATGATTAAAATAACTAGCAGAACTCATGTTTAGATGGCATGATCTTACAGACTGTACAATATCTACTATGTAGAAACAAAACAAATATTTGTCTCCTAGATGGCAAGTGTAATTGCCTGGTTCATTTTCCCTGGGAAATGGAGAGAGAAAAATTATAGCAATGCCAGATTTGGCTGTCCTCCATTAGTGCAACAGTAGCTTGCTTCATCTCTTCAGATGTTTCTCTTTTTATATCAAGAAGCAGGCTCAAAACAAAAGCAGCCACAGCACATACCTACCATAAATTTTAGGCAGTATTAGAGGAAAAATCTTCTTATGAGAAAACTTCTAAGAATTAACAGCTGTAGTTCACTTCAGTAACACTGATAGTGGTTAACTTTCAGTGCTGAGTTAATATTAAATATTTATGGCTTGCTTTTGCAGAAATACATTAATCAGAATACTGATGCTGTACAAAAGCAGAGGAATAACAAAAGTCTTCCTGAAAAAGACAGAGGTAAGATTTTTAGAGGAATGCCTTCTGAACTGATGAATGCAAACCATTTTTGCATTTTAGTACAAGTATGAATTCAACCAAGGCTTCAGAATGGAGAGGTAACTGCCTTGTGATCCAAGGCCTGCAGCTTCATAAGCATGGGTTCCTCTTTCTACATGACAGGTAGCAACCAGCTGTTCCTTAAATGGTGCAACTGCCAGGGAATGCATGTTTGGTTAGTATGTTTTTCTGCTTTGTGGGTAAGACTATCGAGCCTTACATCTGACGGTGCAGACATGCAGAGCAGCATACATGCCTTTAAGAAAGCTCTTTTCCCTACTTAATTATTCACAGCTGATCTAACATGTCACCCTAAAATCTCTACCTTGGCCTCTACCTCTTACAGAATTGTCAGAAGATTCAAGAGACACAGAAGCAGCATTAGCAGTAAGAACAACATGCCTCAGGAGAGGAACAGAGGAGTTACACAATACCTTGCTTCCAAAACAAAACACTCATGCCAAGGACAAACAAAATGCAGTGTAGTGTACTTCAAATGAATGTGAAATATTAATAGCAAGCTATTAAGTATGAAAACCTGTTTGGTTTTGATGAAAAAGCACAACCAATTCTCCCTCATCTGTGCACTTCATTTCATAGTCTTCTGCTAATTTGCTTATTTACAACTTTTGGAAATCTCTGACAGATTTCTGCTGTAAAAATCAATACACCAAACTGAGCAGTACTGAAATGCAGTTAAAATCAACATAGAAACTTGATCAATACTGAAAAAAACAACCCAAAACCCACAATATACAAACCTGATCAATACTGAAAAGGCCAGCAGACTGCAACACTTGACATAAAGATTCAACCAATTTAGTTTTATCATTTGGATCCATTCCCTTATTTACAATTTCAAACAAACAATCACAGGCTTCTTCCCGGAGAACTTCAACAGACATGTGACCTAGCAGCATATTTATAAACCTTCAGGAAAAAAAAACACCCAAAAGATTATTTTTGTGTGTACACAGGAACATTATATAGAAGCTTTATATAACTTCTGATATATAAGACACTGTTAAATTCTACTGCACTGACTAAACCCAGCATTTTACACATTTTAAGGAGAACCTGTTCTGATGGACAGCACATTCTCCATGGGACAGCAATGTGACAGCATTGGCCAAGATGCATCCAAGATACCGTTGGCTCTCAAGTCTGTCCAGCAGGTCTAGGGAGGTTCTTCTCCCCCTCTACTCCGCCCTGGTGAGACTACACCTGGAATACTGTGTCCAGTTTTGGGCTCCCCAGTTCAAGAGAGACAGGCATCTGCTGGAGAGGGTCCAACAGAGCCACAAGGATGATTAGGGGACTTTATCATGTTCCCTACAAAGAGAGACCGAGAGACCTGGGGCTGTTCAGTCTGGAGAAGACCGAGAGGGGATCAGATCAATTTGAGGGGGGGGTGTCAAGTGGAGGGGGCCAATCTCTTTTTGTTGGTGTGCAGTAGTAAGACAAAGAACAATGGATACAAAGAGAAGGTTTCACCTCAACATGAGGAGAAACTTCTTTCCAGTGCTCTGTCACCCTCATTGTAACAGACTGCCCAGAGAGGTTGTGGCGTCTCCTTCTCTGGAGACTTTCGAAACCCACCTGGATGCCTTCCTGTGCATCACCCAAGGCAATACTGCTTTGGCAGGGGGGTTAGACTCAATGATCTCTGGAGGTCCCTTCCAATCTCTAATGTTCTATGATTAAATATATAATTATAGCCCTTTTTTCCCCACAGAAATACAGTCTGCATGCCATCAGGGTTATTTCTGCAAACACATTCCAACAAAAATCCTTTACCTTTCATTGGCTATCAGGCTCAAATCAATCCAGGATACATAGGCTCCGACTACTTCAAGGCACTGGCACGTCAACTCTGAGTTATTATATTGGTAGTTTTGTAAGATTTGGTACCATGATTCCACCAAACTTGGAATGCACTGTTCCCTCATAGTATCTTTTAATAAGGTGTTCCTACGAGCCTCCTATCCATATAGAAAAAGGATAAATCAGTCTTGTCATAGATTAGCATCTCATCAAATTGGCAGCACTTTTGTACATACTACCAGACATCACTTGCCCCAGTAAGGTAAGTAACTCAAATCAGAAACCCAAGTGAGCACAATTTGTTCTTGTAGAAAATAAACCCAAAATATTCTCTTTTTTTCTTCTTTTTTTTTTTTAATTACCACCATGTCCAAACACTGAAGAAAGGCAGACAAAGGTAAAAGTCCTCTAGATAGATTATTATATGGATTTTTGATGTTAGGGCTCCTTAAAACAGGAGCTAGAAGAAATTAGCATTTTAAAATGAGTCAGTCTAACATTAAATTGGCTAACTCAGTCTTTTAGTTTTTGTTTGCTAGCTCTTCAAGCAAAAAATAGATTTACTGAAAAGCATGAAATCACAAAAAGCATTAAACAACATATGGCTTTTGGATCTAAACTACCTTATGTCTCAAAAGGAGAGCTGCCATAGGGGAAAAAACACACCAACATCTCTGCAAATCTTCTGCTCTAATTAAAGAGAACTTTTTGGAAAGTGGAATAAAATGTTTTAATGCAAAATAATAACTTGCCTCAGATGTATGAACAACATCCCGGTCTACCAGCTCAGCATCAACAGCCATCAGGATTCTGAGGTACATATCCACACCTCGTGGATTAAGGTCAACAACTGACAGAATATCAAAAAAGAACTTGGGCCATTTTGTGAGATATTCAGTAACAAAAAGCAATGCAAAGACCTGTGCAGCTTTGTTGCGAATAAAAGTCTTCTCAGGCTGGGGGTTCAGCATCTGGTAGAAACAAGATATTTTGTTTGTATATTCTTAGTGAGTCAGAGAGAAATCATATATGCTTGTTGATCTCTGTACAGCAATTAATGCACCACCTCTCTTCCTGGCTGAGATCAATAAAAAGCCTTATCTTTCCATGGATTTCAAATGAAATTTGGCTAAACTGTAATAAAACAGAGAAAATATCCTCTCTGGGTGATACAGTCCTAAGCCTTTCACTCAGCACTAAGACATCAAGTGTACTGTTCAAAAATCTAAAAGCTAATTTGTCAGTTTGGTAAAAGGAATAAATGAGAACATCCAGAAAACAAATTCCATTCCTCTTGCAGTTAGCTTCTGTTTACATTAGATATTAGCTTTAAGAACAGTACAGAAGATTCTAAATCTAAGATTGTAAGTGGGACTTGAAAACAAAAAAAAGAATAAAAACCTGTCACTATCAATTTCCCTCTCTGTTCTTCCCCTTCTCTATAAAATCCTTCTAAATGGAAAAGCTTGCTGGAAAGAGAAGTTAAAAGCAATTTAATCCACTTCACAATTACCTATTCAAATTGTACTATACTGTATTTCCTACTGTTTTCTACATACAAAGCAACTACATTAGTTTCCAATGCAGAAGTGGAGTGATAACAAGGTAACAGCAGGTATAGGCACAGACTTGTATCAATCAGTATGCTTGTGGCCGTTTGACGCTGTGCCTTTAAGAAAGGGGCACACTGGCTAAATGTTTGTAAAATATTTTGGTATTCTAAACGAATTTCATTGGCCAAGGATTGTGGGAGGTCAGATTGGACCCGGGGGAGCTGGGAACTTTCTCTCAGTCTTCCTTCCTTCGCTGTCCCTTTCGGCTGGATCTGCTTCTGGGATTCTGGCCAACTAAGATAAGATACTAACTCCCTGTGCAAGGCCTTTATTCTTTTCCTGCCCTGTTAACCGTCCTCGTCTCTTCTTCTACCTCTTTGGGGGAGAAGGGAGGTAGGGGGGTGAAGGGGGCACAGGGGGAAGCCCCCTTTGTGGGGGGTCTGGTTTCTGGTTGAGTTTATTTGCTGTATATTCCTGTATATATTGTAAAATACCTGTATTTGTTGTGTTACATAGAATCTGTTTCCTTGTAAAATATAATCTCATTTCTCCGACTGGGTTTAGCCGTGGTTTCTTTCTCAGTGGGGGAGGGAAAGCAGAGCCTTTCCTTTCAAACCACCACAATGCTGGACGGCTATGCTGATTGCCAGCTCCTGGCCTGACCCACACGCTCAGCTACAGTAACTAAATTCCACCAGGCAGAGCAGCCTGTACTTTGCTACTCAGTATTAACAGAGCAGTGATGCTGTTCATTTGTAGACATCTACTGGTATTCTAGGCAGACAGGAGTTTGGCCAGGAGGATGTTAAAAACAGAATTGCTGCTCCTTCTCCAAACACTCAGGAACATCAGGAACCTGTACCGTATCTTTCTAAAGGGAAATTTTTAATCATCTTTATTTCACACACAACTGATTATGCCACAATCATTATCTAAGGCTTTTATATTTAGTAATAAGTTCAAGCACAGACTCCCTTACAACAGGTGATTTAAAGAATTCCTCATAAAGATTAGCAAATTAAAAGCTTTCCACCATCAGATAGTGTCTATCTTCAGGAAGCCATCTTTAAACTAGATGACTGATGAATCATTTAGCCCACAACCACCGCCTTATGTTAGCCTACTAATGAACTGCTATGCAAGACTGCTGTGTAGGGACATACTCACCTGTGCTTGCAGCCATGTTATGAGTGTTTCCCTAATAAGCTGCTGCTGGACTTCAGTAAGTTCAGAGTACCTGAAACAAAACATGAGATCAAAATACAACTGCTTCATGACAAATGCAATACTCAGTAAGGCAAAACCTCTTTTAATATTGCATATAATGCTGCACATTAACTTGAATGAAAGGTTCAGAAAACAGGAAATTATGCAGCTATCTGCATATTACAATTTGGTTTTGAATACAAAAATCAGGAAAAACCACTTTGCTCATAATAATGGATTCCATTTTGAGGCATGACTGCATCCTATATTTGAGTAGGAGCTTGACATTTTGGCAGGAAGGCTGCTCTGTCAGGGGCAGGACTTATGACCCTGATAAAAACACACTGTTGACCATTAGCCATGGTAAGAAGGAAGAGACATCTGCATAAGCTCAAAGTTGTTCACTACATCTTAAAGACTGTAAATAGTGAGCACAAGGAAGTCCTTCACTGATCTGACCTACAGTATATTTATTATCAGACATATGTCAAAACAAAAAAAGCAAACAAGTAGTTCTGCTTTACATCACAGATACAGTCTTGGCAAAATTTGACTTCATGCCCAGCTCACCTCAAATGCTACCCACACATTTTCCTTCCCAGGACTAGGTAAGCTGGGAACACTCTCCTTGCAATAGAGCTGGCTACTGCTTTGGAATGGTCCTTAACAGGAATGACAGCTGAAGATGACTACAGTGTTCCTGTCACAAGTGACTATTCATTAGGGAGAAGAAAAAAAGCAACCCTACTGAAAATGCTCAAAAAATAAGCATGAAAACAGAAGAAAATATCATCTGCTGGGAGCAGGTGACAGAAGTGGAACAAGCAGAGGTAGATGGATAATGAGGTAAAATCAGGTAAACAAAAGTCACAGAAAGTCAAGACTTTCATTTTTCCTCTGATACATAACTGTGATAATCAGATGCAAAATACATCTTAGGCCCGACCCACATGTACAGTGTATTGCAACCAGCAGAAACCTCTGCTATGATGTTCAAGTATGGAAAAAAATTAAGTATAATTGCATAGAACTATGTGTTATTTCAAAGTGTTTTTTTTCCTAAAAGTATGGTCCTATGAAAACACCACTCAGTGAAAAGCCTACTTTCTTCTAACATCCCTGCCATGGTTATTGAATGAATAAGGCTTTGTTTGAAGTCCAGGACTCTGTACTGAGCAAGACTGCTGCTTGCAACACTCTTTTCTGCAAGAATCAGTGAGAGTACAGAGCAAGGCTTGAATCTTCACAATAGAACAGCTACATTTTTAGCAATCCTTGGTAATCAGGTCTGTGTTGGGCCACACACAGGTGTTAAGCTAGCTAAGTAAAGCATTCTGCTCAAAACTCAACTAGTCCTTTCCCAGAAAAGAAGTGAAAAATACAAGAAAGTTCACTGAACTGGATTAAAGTCTACCTCATCAACCACACAGAGATTACAGATACCATTTTAAGTTTCCTTGCAAGCAGAATAAAAAGGAAAAAACTACATGGATGTATGTGGCTGGCAACAAGAAAGATTACTCACTTGAACTTAATTTGATGTTCCAGGACTTGAAAGCAAAAGAACTTGATGTGATCATCGCTAGGAAAGAAAATAAAATCCTGTTACAGGTAGGAATATGGTACATTTCTCTGGGAACTAAAAAAAAGTCCTTACATCCTACAACCAGGTCACCCCTTTGCAAAATCAACAATTACTGTGCATCAGGGGGGAAAAAGGTTCCTACTGCTTTAAAGCTAGAATGACAAATACCTGAGCAGTTCATTTGGTAAAAATGAGCAACTGCTAAACCAGTATTTATGTTTGACACTACTATTACACTGTTTTTCTACAGCAAACAACTTGTTAAGCTTTAAATACCAAACACACAAAACTACAATACCTATTGTACCCTGGTTTTGTAAAAGTCTGTCAAGGTTAATTAATACATCCATTAGCAGCACACTACCTGCAAGTTGTACACTGTGCCTTAAAGAGCAAAACTAAAGACAGAGATATAGATTAGGAAGGGATATTCCACATGCTATATAATCTATACAAGTTTTGTATCTTATCTAATCATTGTAGCAATCCTAATGTATTTTGACAAAGCTTATAAAACACTGTTCAAATTTTGTATGGTTTTGTTAATTACTCTGTAAATAATTCATCAGTACTCTGACAAAAAAAGCATTCATTATAAATCACTGTTGTTTTTCAGGAGATACTCATTGTTCAGTTTCCCTCCACAACTAAATACTCAGCTGTGCAGAAACAGTGGTGAGTGCACACATTTTGCACCTTGAGAAACAGGACAGCCTACTGCATAGAAGAGGGGCAAGGAACTACCTCTGAGATCGTTTATAAAGCCTACAGTTACACAAGGGGAAATTTTCATCAATCATCTCCTTCCCAAAAGGCAGCACTAGAACTCGTTATTTTTCCCTGGATTTCATAAAGCAACAGTCTTTAGGATGCTGAATTAATTTATATTGCTCTTCCTTGAAAGGCATTATACAGACGCCACAGATCAACCATGATACTAACAGTAGTGTGAAGGGCACATTAACATTTTGCTTATTAAGCTGCAGAGTTAAAACTAGAGCCAAACATATTATTAATGTAAATCAGCAGTGATTCTTATCTACATTACCTGTACATACTCTGAGCTAACGCTTCTGCGCAGACTTGCCAAGCATCCTGAGATATCTTCAGCTGCTCAAAGTAGGCTAATGCCTGCAAACATACAAATGTGTTTCATTTTAAACCCCCAAAGAAATCACTCAAGACATCTCCTTCATAGATTCACAATTAAACAGCTCTCCTTCAAAAAACAGTATTTGGATGCACCCAATTATTTATATGGCTCCTTAATTGACAAGAGTGTTTCATTACATGCTAACACCACAGGTACTCATTTCCACTTTATATACATACAAAGATCTTTGTTACTTATATAAAGAAGTCATAGAATCAGAAATGTTGAAGTTAGAAGGGGTGTGTGGAGACATGGGCAACTAGAACTTTTTGCATAGGGCCCTTGCATTTAGATGAAAGTCCCACAACTTCGAAAGTGATTTAGATTTTTCACTGAAAATAATTATTTTTGTTGCATCACTTTGGCTGTATTCAACAACTCAAGCTCAAGAAACATTCCAACGCTGATCACCCAACACTGATCATGTAATCAATCTATTACAGAGACTGGAAAAAAGTAACTCAATTATCTAAAACTTGGTGGAAGTTATCAGAATATCAAACACTGTTTCAGAAAACAGTTAACTTGATCAAATAGCTTTAAGGTTTAGTGTGGCCTGCTATATGAAGTGATTTTAAACAGAGATTAGATTGGCAACATTATTTCACTGCAATTCAAACATGTATTTCAAGGGGTTTTTTGGCTTTGTTTTTCTCATATTAGTACATAATTGTTTCATTTCACCAAAGTAACTTTCCAGAATAATTAATACAGCCAGTTGAAATGAGTTCTTACAACAAGAATTCACTCCCTGTACACAGGACTGGTAATGTTCTTATATTGAGTACTTTTAGTAGAAAATAGTTTTGGTATCCCCTTTAAATGTTACATCTTACACGAAGAGTGAAAAGGTAAGTCTAGCACTACAAGCTATTTCAAAATTAGGCAGGCTGCATAGTTAAAAAGCCAATACATCTACAAGCTTCAATTCTTACAGGGATATTCTATTAACAGAACACTGTAGATCAGCTATACCCATTGTTTCAAAAAGAACCCCAAATACTCAGAATCAACAGGCTTGACAAGCTGCATCAAACTACATTTTTAACACTGCAGTATTTGCGATACGAACACAAAACCAAGGTACCAACATCCCCTTTCTGGAAGATTTTACTGGAGGTTATCTGTAAACAGCTGAATCAGGATTGTCTCTCTTCTACAAAGCAAGTAACTGTGAGGTATCACAATTACTTTAACCTACTCTATGCCAATATGAGCTTCACTAGAGTTAAACCGCCATATATGTCGTTAAGAGATACTAAAGGTAGGTTATCCATTCAAACACAAAAAACACCCCACTATATCTAAGAATTAAAAAGGCTATTGCAAGAAACATTGTTTTTCAGTGGCTGCTTTTTATTCTGTGGAATTTTGGTATGGAGCTGAGCAACAAGCACAAGGAACTGAAAGGACTGACAAAGTCAGAGCCTAGAAAAATAAGTTCTATGCAGCTTAAGTGTAATTTCACAGAGTTGGTGAAACATGACGTTTAGCTTATGTGCTTGCATTATGATTTTGCACTTGCCACTACAAACCCTAAGTATTTGTTCCAAAACCAAAACACCAAAACTCTAACCCCCCAACCCTCCACCCAAGAAACAGTGAGACTTTAGTACTGAAACAGCACACCCCAGTTATTAGAGATAAAAGCAAATTAATTACATACTCTTTGTCTGAAGTCCGCATCAGCATTTGGGTTTAGCCCTAAAAGGGCTTGTTCATCCATCTCTATTGCTATACTCTTTGTTTCCTACTCCTAACTGGTTTGCCCACTTCTTCTAGAAGGGCAACTATGATCATCTGCAAATAGAGAAACTTTATTTGCTCAGCAGAACAATAAAAATTAAAAGCAGGACAGCAATAACCACAGAAGTTTGCCCACAAATCTCAAAACACATAGTAAGTACTCCACAAGAACACGCATACTTCCGCCAGACAGCGGAATACTAAGTCCTCTTATCAACTTTTAGTAGTACCAAACTTCCTACAGAATGAGGAAAGTTTGAAGTGTCCCTCTATTTCAGAAGTCTTGAAAAGAGCTAGTATCATCTAAATAACAGAGAAATGGCATGATGTACTGTTCCACTGAAAAGCCTGAACTCAAATTTCAAGCATGCAGATTTCAGCAAGATACTACATAGGCATAAACCTGCTACATAAATGATAGACCACTGTATATTTTTTCAACCACAAACTTCACAACTGAATATAAAATTTCTACTCCTAACATCCTTAAGATGCTTTAGAAACCCATTTATGAAGTGCTTCCCCTAGGGGAGCAAAGCCATTAGGAGGTCTTTCTTCTAAAGCAAGCACACAAGCATCTTAGAAATTAACCACAAAATACATCATATGGAGCTGTTAACAAACTTTTCTCTTACTAATGGGTGTTGATTTACTAGCAAGGATTTTTATTCAGAAGATTCAGTGTAAAATCCAGAAGCATGCAATAGAAATGTTCTGCAATGCTCTAGTAAAACACAGAGAATTTGGGGGGGGAAATAAAGGCTCTGTCAAATACTAGAGTGCTGTTAAACAGCAAGAGGTGACAAAACCCCATCTGTCCTCCAAAGTCCCAGCCCGCCCATGGTAATATAGTTAATTAAGCCTGAAATAAGGCCTTGTTATGCAAGTATGTGGGAGGTAGGGGAAAGGAAGATAGGAAAAGATGAAAAGAACTGTAGCATGAACCTGCCTACGTGCCTATAGGTAGAGGCAGACCTTCCAATTTCTTAGTATCATGTGTTGTGCACACTCTACTGTGTGGTGGGTTGAAATTCTCTCCCCCCACCACCAACATTTCTGTTTAGAAAGGTGGCAGAGTGACATCTGACAACAAGATGCCTGAAAAGAAGAGCCCAAAATTTAACACAGTAACAGACAGGCATTTCTACAAAACTCACGACAGAGCATGCTATTTCAAAATGCATTATGAAAAGCACTTCAGTAAGTTAAATTTAGTTCATACAAAAAAGAAAAAAGGCAAGTTGTGGCAGTACAGAAACCAGAAAATCTGGAACAAAGCGATGTCTCGTGGCAAAACAAGCTTCACTCGCTGCCTTACGACACAGAGCAAGCCTGATCAGGGTCAAAACCTTTAGGGATTAAAGTTGCTTTGCTGAGTCTTCTCCCTCTGCATCCCCAGCCTCAGCTTTTCTCCCATAATCTACATCCAAAGCAGCCAGATTAAAATAAAGCTAAAATGCTGTGAGGAAAATTATTTCCGTTTTTCCTTACAGCGTTCTTTCAATTGGAGTCTGGTCCAGAGTTTGTACAAGTGGAAGTATATTTTGGTGTATTTTCCTACTGCTATCACTACACAGTCTGCCCCAAAGGTAGTAAACTTCTACACCCGGGTGACAAGCTTTGCTATTAAAAACAATCTGATTCAATCAAGTATTCTCTCCGCATGTTTATTTAACAGCATGCCAACCAGTTCTACGGATCTCATCTTATACTATACATCCTTTCCTAAGAGTTTCAGCTTGATTAGCCAAAGCCAGAGGACAATTAGTGTGATATAGACTATCTGAGCTTTCTGAGAAAGCTAACAAAACAGCTTCTCGAGCTATATGGTTTAAGCACCCCCAGTCTATTTCACCAACCGGTTACACTTCAAAAATCAAGCTGCAATTTTAATAGTACTTACAGTTTACAAAATTCATTGCAAGATATACTCAGCTATAACACTGAGTATGTCACTAAAGCAAGGTTTATTAAAAACAGGCAAAAGTCAGTAACATTGTTAATATGCAGCTGTGTAGAAAGTACTGATATATAAAGATGCTTTTTGGTTTTGTTAAGCAATACACTATGGTGCGTGGAGGTCTAAGGTTTACCATAGCTAGAACTGCAGTTTCTTAACAATGAAGTCATACAGCTATATGTATCTCTCATAAGATTAGTTTACTTCCTTTCACAAGTTACTTGCAAATAAATGCATTTGATAGTAGAGACTGCTTTCATACAGGAAAACAGTAAAAAAAAACCCCACAGTTACGCTTCAAATGAGGAATACTGCCCCGTTTAACAATACTGGTTATGCCCTAATAATGAAAGCATTCAGAGCACTTTAACTGCAGATGCCAACCATGGGTACAATTATCAATTAAAGAATACTTCATTTACATCTCTCACTTCAGGTATTTACAAAGCTGTGATAGCACACAGGGGAACCTGTGACATGCTTCATTTTAATTCCCTCGAGTTTTCTAATTGAACAAAGACAGTAAAGGACTGTCTTGGACATTCTTTTTTGATGTCTGTTTTACACGCTGCAACTCTTGAGGCTATTTACAGACTCTGAGGCTCTAGAGCCTTTACACTGACATAGCATGTGGTTAAAGTGAACAGCTATGTAATCATAGCTACTTCAAGAACTTTTCAACTGAACTAGAAAGTTTTTCTTTCTGGACGTGACCTATTAGGTCTTCATTTCAGGCACGTTCTTACCGGCCAGGAATTCCCTGTGAGGAGCAAAGCCTTCTTGCCCCCTCCCAAACTTGGTCAAAGAGCCCAGCCTCCTGTCGCCGAGAGCCAACACTACTACTGCGTGGCTCAGCACCTCAGCCGGGGACGGAGATTAGGCATTCACACCCCGCCGCGTCCAGATCTGCGGCGAAGACACCGGGGCTGCAACTTAGCCCCTTGCCGTGACCGTTGCGGAGTGACAAAGCGTTCCTCGTGCGGCTGCTGCGGGGCCCCGCGGCGGTTCTCCCAGGACGGGACGGCGGAGAGCAGCCGTACTGAAGCACGCCGAGCGCAGCGGAATATGGAGGTGCGGGAGAGGCCCCTCCCCTCACGTTGCTGCCTTAGAGCTTACGGTTACTTCCTTCCCCCACTGGAGCCATATCGGAGGACGGCTGTCGAGGCAGGTCCCGCAGCATGAGAATGTAACCGCACCACAAGCTATAACGTATATGAGAAGAGAAAAATCCCGGTGTTTATCGCGGCCGCATGCACATACCCCCACCGGGTCACGGAGAACCGGCTGACTGCGGCACCCCGCCGCTTCCCCAGAAGAGGGGTCGGGCGGCCGAGGCTGCGGCGTTTCCCTCCCTTCCCCAAGAGCCTCACAACTGCGGCGGAGGCGGCGCCGGACTGATTAGAGCCGGCCGGGTGACTCGAGAGAGAGCGCTGCCGCCACCTCAGCGGCGACGCCCGCGGGCGCCCACAGCACCCCATCCCCGCCGCTGAGACACCACGGCCCCCACCAACGGCCGGGGATGCCCAGGCCCCGCTCCGCTACCGTTGGACTGAGTCACCCCGCACGGCGTGGCGTGTCCCGTCCCCGTTCTCCCCACTATTACCTTCCAAGTCACTCCATCACAACTCCACAGCCGCCACGAGCATAGAGAGCGGGCCAGGGCAGGCCGCGCCGCCTCGGCAGGCGGCGGGAGGAGCAGAAGGAAGACGCCCAGGGGAGGTGCCGCGGCTCTCGCGCGTGCGAAACAGCCCCCGCGCCTCCGAGAGGAGAGCTGCCCCCGCCCCTCAGCGTGGCCACCGCGCAAGCAGGACTACGGCTCCCAGCGTGCCCCACGACACCGCCGCTGCGCCGGCCGGCCACGCTCTTCTGCGCCGAGGCGGCCGGCCGTACGGGACGCCGGGAGGTGCCACTTCGCCGGCCTCACGGCATCCCGGGAACCGTAGTCCCCGGCCCGCGCCAAGCCTCCCGCCTGTGCGGTTAGTCTGTGCTATCAACACTCCGCGACACCGTAAAACCAGTTGCATCGATTTAATAAACCCGTGCCGCCACCGAAACTCCCTCCGGGCTGCAGACATCGTGCTTTGTGTCACCAGTAGCAGGGTGGGGTGAGGGTCCTGGCCGTACCGACGGCAAGAGCTCCTGTCACGACAGGAGTGACTTGCTCGGTGACTCGCACAGGGGCGGGCCCAAGCTCTTACGCTGCAAAAGCATTGGCAGAGGCTTGCCTGGGATGAGTGGTATGTCTGACGTCTGCAAATTTGACATCGGCCTCTTTCACAAGGTGCTCTGCAATGAAGCAATGTGTACGGAGGGTTGCGTGTTGAGACGCATGCGTGTCTGCACAACAAGGCTTACAAAAAAAACCCACAAAAAACCCACAAACAAATAAACAAAACCAAACAAACCACACCACCACACTCAAAAGACTACATGCAAATAACTGCGGCGATACAGTGATTTACAAAATCATTACAGTGGTGTTAACAACGCAATGTCTTTCAAGGCGAAACCCTTCACATCTCATGGTGATGGCAGTGCCGCTTCCAAAAGCCTTCCGAGCTTCCGAGACCATCACTCATCCGTGTCGCAGAGCTGCTCCCTGCTCATGGGAGCTCAAGTACTCGGACCAGCCGTAAAAAAGAGGACCCTATCCAACTGAGCGTGGGATCCATTGGAGCAACCTCGCGGTAGCAAATAATTTCGGTCTCCCATGACACCGCGGGTGACAAAGGTTCCCCTGGCAGTCCAGCTACCGCCCCAATAGGAAGCGTGGTGCTAGCCGACTCCACCTGGGGCCTCCCTGCCACGTCCTCCGCGGCAACGCGAGGATTGCCCGTGGGAGACGGACCTCTCTGTACCGCTCCCGGGACGACACGAATCCGCGGCTACAATGACGAGGAGAGAAGCCCCCTGCTCTAACGTCTCGCTGCTCCTACTACAGGCCAGACCCAGGCCAGACCCAGACCAGACCACGCTGCCCCAGCCAGCCCAGAACCCAACGTCGGCCGCCGCGTGTGGAAATTGATGGCTGCTTCCTCCAATCGCGCTCTCCTCCTACCCAATAGGCGGAGAGGATGGCTGGGGGGAGGGCTTCCGGCGGGCGGCTGACGGGAGGCGGCGGCGCACGCGGCCTTTCCTTTCCTTTCCTGCGGGCCGCAGAGAAGGCAGCGCCATGAAGGCGTCGGGCACCGTGAGTGAAAGCCGGGGGGCGGGGGGCACGGCCGGGACCAGGACTAAGACTGAGCTTAAGGAGGCCGTTAGGAGGGCGGCAGTGCGGGTTTGTGGAGCTTCAGGATGGTCCCTGCGCGCCCAGCTGGCCCTGCCCGGCCCTTAAGGGAAGCGAGTGGCAAATATGGCGGCGGCGCCGCTCCTGCCAGACGCTTAAGGAGGCCGCGGCCCTCTGTGCGGGAAGCCGTGACTGGCGGCCGGCACAGCTGGGCCTGCGAGACGATCTGCCTGGGCCGATGGCCTCTGTTCCCTTTTCCCTGGATTAGCCTGTTCTTGCCGCAGTGATCGCACGTGGAGCCGTAATGTCTTCCGCGGAGTCGGCCCGTGGCGGGGATGCGTCAGTCTAGCCCAGGGGTGGGTCCACGGCGGCGGCGTGGAGGGGCTCACGCTGCCGGCGGCCTCTCTTTTATTTCTTTCCAGCTGCGGGAATACAAGGTGGTCGGGCGATGCCTGCCCACGCCGAAATGCAGGACCCCTCCTCTCTACCGCATGCGGATCTTCGCGCCGAACCATGTTGTTGCCAAGTCCCGGTTCTGGTACTTCGTTTCTCAGCTAAAGAAGATGAAGAAATCTTCTGGAGAAATTGTGTACTGCGGCCAGGTGTGGGATTAAAATCCTAAAAATTGGGGAGATCTGTAGAGGAATGCAGTTCATACATGTGGAAGGAATTTATGTGAAGTGCTGTTGAGGGTAAAGTTTAAAGTTATTCATCCTTTAGTTCCTGTGAAGCTGCGTGACATACATATTTTCAAAACAGCAGTATATTTCTAGTAAAGAAAAAGAATCTTATTTCCCAGCACTTTGAGAGATGAACTATGCCACTAATCAGCACTTGCTGTCTGCTTGCTTTGTTGTGGAATATACCTTTTAAGAATCATTTGCACATTTGCAATTATTGGAAAGTAGGTATTTGTATGCTTACACTCCTCTACCTTGATGCTTGAAAGATCTTCTTTAGAGCTGAAATCTCGGGTATATTTTTATTTCCATGCTAAATTACTAAAACTTGTCACTCTGAATTACCAGGAATTAAAAATAGCTATAGTGGTGTGGCAAAAGAGAGAAAATAGTTGGTTTATACAACAAAACGTACCATAGTGGTTTCATGATAGCTTTAAAGCAATGCTGATGATGTACTGTCTCTTAACAACTTTTGTGCTCTTGTGTAATTCCAGGTGTTTGAGAAGTCCCCTCTGCGGGTAAAAAATTTTGGTATTTGGTTGCGCTATGACTCTCGTAGTGGAACTCACAACATGTACAGGGAGTACAGGGATTTGACCACGGCTGGTGCTGTCACTCAGTGCTGTAAGTACATGTAACTAACAGATATGAAGTGGTAGGATGAGTATATATGCACAAGATTAAATCTTCAACTGTCCATGAGGCATGGTGACATGATCCATGAGGCATGGTGACATGATCCATGATAAAATAATGGAAACACTGGAGATATGGAGAGAGAAGTCCATAAAAATCATAGATTAGAATAGATTTCTAAGCTTAAAGTCCAGCTGTCAACCCAACACTACCGTGACCAATAAACCATGTCCTAAAGTGTCTTGTCTACACATTTTTTAACACCTCTAGGGACAGTGACTCCACCACCTGTGTGTGCAGCTTGTTCCAATGCCTGACCACTCTTTAAGTAAAGAAATTCTAATTGTCCAGACTAAAACTCCCCTGCTGCCACTTCAGGCCTTTTCTTCTGGTCTTACTGCTAGTAACTTGAGAGAAGAAACCAACACCCACCTCATTGCTTATGGATGATGTATGTGGTATCTTACTCGTTAACCATTCTCTAAACAGTTTCTCCATCTGAAAATATTCCCACTTCATATTGGTGTGACTTTCTGCAATTCTCATATGGAGTTTTGCTATACAGACTGAGAGTTTTATGACCTTTCTTGCACTTCATTGTTTTAAAGTAATGGAGAGAATATTTCAGATATTATGTGGAAAGTACTAGTGTCTCTCTTTTGGCAAATTGAGTTTAAAAGTCCCCCAAAGCCCCAAGAAACTGTTGCTCCACATTTCAAAATCACAGTTTGGGGAGAATTAAAGGTGGTCTACTGCACAAAGTGCTTGAGGGATAGGCCATTCACATAGCTGATGCTGTTGATAATTGAATCCCAGATTGTTACAGACATTACAGAATGCACACAAAAACCCAAGGAATATTGTTCTCAATAACTATATTCTTGTCGTGTGTGCAAATATTAAATGTATCTTGTCGCCTTTCAAAAGCTGAGGTGCTGTTGAAAGTGAAATTTAAGGTTCTACATTAATTTACAGCAATTCCTATTAATATACTGAAGTACTTAATTTGTTATGATATAATGACTTTGATAACTGTATTTCCAAGAACACTTCTGAAAGGTAAGTTTTTAATAGGTACATTAGGTCTTAATGGGAGACATTTTGTGCACAGGAGTATTTCAGCAGGCATCTGTGGAACTGAACATTGTGATTTGAAGGCAGTGATTTTTCACAGCTTCAGGGTGGAATTTTCAGGTAGCCTATGTACAGATGGCTTCTTCCTATTCAGAAAGCCTAATTATGTGAGCTAAATATCAGTTCACATTTCTGTCATTTGTCAACTTTAAGTAAAGATAACTTCAGATCTTGCCTTTACTTGCATCTTCCCTTTGAAGGGAATTTTTTTGGAAGGTCTTTTCAATATCTATTTCAGTGTTGATTCTGAATCACAGGTTTATTATGCAAAAAAAAAAAACATAGTCCCACATAGATTACTTCGGTAGATATGCATCTTCTTGAAATTAGGCAAGAAGAATAAGATGGCACTTTGTTGGAAGAATTTGATGATGAGCTACAGGAGGAGTTTCCTTCATGTTGGTTCTATGATATTTCTGCCATCCCTTCAGATACTAAAACCAGTATGGTTTAAGTAGGGGTGCTCAGAAATTTTAAGTTGTAGATGGTACTAAAATGTTTCCTGAAAATATGGTAGTAAGATATTTGAACTGTCTTTTAAGTTTCCTTTTTAAGGAGTTCTCTTGTTACAGATCGTGATATGGGAGCCCGTCATCGTGCCCGTGCTCACTCCATTCAGATCATGAAAGTTGAGGAAATAGCTGCGAGCAAGTGCCGTAGACCAGCAGTCAAGCAGTTTCATGTAAGTGAAGTAATGTTGCAGTGGCTGGTGAGTGCCAATCTGACCTGGACTGGAAGTGGGGATTTGTCTGGTACAGGTTTGGTTTGCAGAAAAAAACAGGGAACCATAGGCTTACAGTTAAGTTACATTATGTTCAAGGCTTTTAAGGCTAGAAGCTGAAAGTGAAACTAATAGAAATATGTTGCAAAAAACTTGCCTTTAACCAGGCATTTCTTGCAAAAAGTATTGCAGAACTAAGGCATCTCTTGCTTTCTACGAAGTATGCCTAATCTGGATGCATTAATTCGCTACAACTTGCACGTGAATGTAGCTCATCTGTTTATTGCAAACTATTTTCTGTTGTTCATCTGGGATCTCAAACATTGAAATGCTTTTCTTGCAGGACTCTAAAATCAAGTTCCCTCTGCCACACAGAGTTCTGCGTCGCCAGCACAAACCACGTTTCACCACCAAGAGACCAAATACCTTCTTTTAAATATGAAAACATGCTGTCAACTCTGTGTTGTATTAAAGGTCTTATCTGAACCTTCAACTCTCAGTTGTCTTTTGGAAACAGCATCCTGAATACCCAGGAGTATTCTTTCCTACTCTTTTATTTTCTCTAAACTCTTGGCAGCTTAAAATTTACAGGTATGAGTGCCTTGAAGCAGGTGAATGTTCAGCTGCTAGCTTATATTACCAAAACATCCCATCAGTAAAGTGTAATAACCAGCTTTCCAGATCAAGATAAGTCTTTTATCAAGCAGCTATAAAGTCTTTATGCTTAAGGGAGACCTTAGGCATGCTAAATAGTTGAATTCAGGAAGAAGGTAGCTTTCTCTGTATGCACAACTCAAACTGATCAGCCATAAAAGTAAAAATTGTATAAGTTCAGTGAAGCCACTTGCAAATTTTAGGCATTTAAAATCAAAACTTCTGTTCTGAATGTTTCCAAGGATGTTCCCCACAATTCTGAATCAACTCGTGCATGCGTACAGAGATGCCAACACGCAGAAATTAGAAGTAATTAAGGGCTTGGCATTGTCTCTGATAGTGCCCCGTTCTGAGGAAATTCAGTTTTTACACCCAAACCTAATCCTTAGGCTACCCTATTTCCAGTATGATGCCACTGCAAAAAAAAAAAAACCCTTCTGTTGCACATGACATCCATTGAAGGTTAATTAAAAAGGCTGCCTCACACTTTGAACCATCTTTTGCGTGTGGTGCTTATTTTAAATTGCAGTGTTTTGAGTGTTTCCTGGACAAGAGATAGCCTGTGTAATTAGTGTGCAGGTCTTGCCCAGAGTTAAGAGAACTGATGCTGAGTTTTATCTAATGTCAGCTTAAAAACATGCAGGTGCAAGTAGGGAGCAGGTAAATGCAGTCCAAAGAGGAAACCAGGAATTTTTGTTTGGACTAGTGGGAGAGCTAGAATTCAGCCCAGGGAGGAACTACCTGTTGATTTCAAGTGAGCATTGCTCTGTAGGACAGGTGGCTGGTCTGGCAAGAGCTGGACCAGTTAGTCCTGTCACAGCTGTCCCACTTCCACTACTTTTTGGTCCTGTGACTTACCTTTGCCCTCTTCACCGCCTCCATGGGGACTCAGTTCAGGGAGCTCATCGGTCCAAAACAGTGGAAAACGGGGGATTTGAGCAATCCATGATCTCCCAGTCACAAAGGGGAGGCTATAAAGATGTTTTGGACAAGCTGGAGGGCCCTGTAGGAGTCCTGCCAATGGGTGGGATAAGGTCAACTCGGACCTTTTTACTTGGGAGCCTTTCAATTGAAAGAAAAATGTAGCGCGGAAATGGGCTTCAGATTTAAGATTCTCAACAAGCACTGTGGCAGGGTCGAGGAGAGCTCATTGCAGGAATCTGTACCGGCGTGGCCAACCTGAGCAACAGCCTGCGCGAGGGAGCTGTCTAGGGCCCGGGTTTCCAGATTCCCCGCGGGACGGTGCCGCTGGAAGCCCCCACAGCTTACGGCGTTGCTCCCTGCTCAGTCCCACCGGCGCCGCGCGCCACAGCCGCTCAGCCGTTGAAACGCACAGGGCCAGAGCGCGCCTGTCACGTGACCCCGACAGCCGCGTGGGTGGGTGGGTGTGCGTCTGTCACGTGACAAGGGCCGGCGCGTGGAGAGGGGCAGGGCGAGCTTGCTCTCTCGCGGCCGTGGCGCCGGACGCGGAAGTCGTGGCCGCTGTGGAGGGGGCGGAGGCGGCACCGCCGGGTGGGATGGGGGAGTCGATCCCGCTGGGCGCGCCGGTGCCGGTGGAGCAGGCTGTGCTGGAGACCTTTTTCTCTCACCTGGGCATCTTCTCCTACGACAAGGCCAAGGACAATGTGGAGAAGGAGCGGGAGGCCAATAAGAGCGCTGGGGCCAGCTGGCTGGCCCTGCTGGCCGGGCTGGCCCACCTGGCCGCCGCCGAGAAGGCCTACCACAGCATGACCTTCCTGGGCCAGAAGCTAGGTATCGCCGGGCCACCCGGCCGCCTCCTCTCGCGCCCTGGGGGAGGGATCCCGTTCCGTTCCCCGCGTCCCTCGGGCCCCCTATCCCCTGCTTCCCTCCGGGCCGCGCCTCGCTTACGGGTGAGGTAGCTTCTGGGGGGGTGCAGTGCGCGAGCGCTGTTCACGGCCTGTCCCGGATTTAGCAGCGCGGTAGGCAACGTGCGGCTGCCGTAGCCCTGTGCGGTAATCCCTCAACCGGTAGCTCCGCAGCGCCTGAGGACGCTGTCCTCGGCGAGGTGCGTGTCCGTACCCCTGAAACAAAAGTGCTAGGTCAGCAAGCGTCCCTGAGCCCAGTGAGAAATTGGCTATGCTATTTGGGCTGCTCCTGAAGAATAGATGAGAGTGCAGGTGCCGCTCAGGTGGCACAGGGCTGTACGTGTCTTTATTCGCTGGCGGGCCACCTATTTGCTGTTTTCAAGAAGCTCTAGCTGAGCTTCTGGCAAAGGAGATATCAGCAGAGTGACCAAAGGGTTAATACTTTTCCACGTGTCCGATGGAGCACGATGTTAGATTTTCTAGGGCCCGATATTAGAGCCACATATGCATAAGTACATGTGCCTCCTAAAAATTGTTACTCATGTAGGCTGCAGGATGTCAGGAAGCTTTGGCCACAATCTTGGCAGCTCCTTGCTCTCTCAACATGTGAACGGAAAAATCCCAAACTGGCACTGGATGAGGTGTCATCCTATTGCCCTCTGAGCAAAGCTGCTTATTTTCTCTTTGAACTGCAGACTGGTATGGGAAATGGATCACGGGATGTGAGTCTGATGTGTAATGTTGTAAAGCATCAAGAAAATTCTGCTTTGGTGTTGAAGTGGTGGCTTGGAACTATTTTTGTCATAATATTTTTACAAATAAAACTATCTATAAGACTGACTTTAAAAAGTGAATTTGGTGCTTGTTGAATGGATAAAATTGACAACAGAATTGGCAAAGTTTTATTTGTTTACTTCATGAACAACACCAATAAGTCATGCATCCTGCCCATGACCTGAGGGCGATTCTTGGCTTAGGAAGGTAGCAATTCTACTGTGATGACCAATTCCCTGGCTTGCTACCTCAAATTGCTAAGGTCACCTTTGAACATTATACACGTCAAATGGATGAGAAAAGGACTGTCCACTATTATGAAATTCATAAGTAGTTTCAAAGTGAAACCTAAATTTGGAATCTCTTTAAAAGTTCTGCAGATTCAGTCCCTGTGATCCTTGCTCTGCAGCAGCTGTTGAAAGCCAGGATGGCACATAAGGCTGTCTGTATATAGAAATTATGAAATAAGGTTAGTACCTTTGCACAGTCGTTTGGTAGTGTCAGAGTTAACTGTCTTTTACTTTGACCCTATAGGGTTTTCTTAAGTTCTGCATAGTGTTAAGCAGGTAGAGGGAGGCACAGACTATTTTTTTCCCCCTCTCAGTTCTAGTTATGAATTAACTTGCCCTGTGGTCTCACAGAAATAAACTGTGGTCATTTTGCCTTTGGATTCTGGTTTATATTGTGTAGTGACTGGAAACGTTCCGTTTGTACACACAATTATCACGTGGTTCCCATTTATAGGTTGCTTTGCAAATCTGAGTGCTTCATGATTGAAGAGGTATTGTTAAGCAAATTGTCTTGAAGAGATCTCGAGTTACTAATAGGAGTGGAGACTATTAAAAGTTCACTATGACTTGATTCTTCTGACTTCCACAGTTAACAGTATTTCCAGATCATATATCATAGCAAATTTAACTGAACCCTTGTTTTCTGAAAAGAGGCAGATGTGAGGGAGCTGAGGTTTTCCAGTAGCCATTGGCTGCTGAAGTATGAATTGGGACAATCATAACTTGCATGAAATTACATAAAGTGCTTCTGAGTAGGCACTATGTGTAAGTCATTTCTTTGCAAAGTAATGCACTGAAATTTGTTTCTTGATTTAAAAAAAAAACCCAACCCTGTGATCAGTCAACATAGGAACACCTAGGGGAAAAGTAACATGGTTATATGCTTCCCCCCACCCCCTGCAGTATTGCTGTCTATCTTTACTGTCCCTGGATTTTGGTAATACCTCCATATTTATCTGAACAGGTGGTCAGTCATTCTTCAGCCGAAAGGACTCCATCCGAACCATCTACACATCTCTGCATAATGAGCTGAAGAAGGTGGTGGCGACGGGTCGCAATGCACTAGGAGGAACAGCTCCTCACTTGGAAGAGCTGCTTTCTCACCTGTCTGAACAGCTCTGTTTTTTTGTTCAGGCTCGTATGGAAATTGCTGACTTCTATGAAAAAATGTACACGCTCAGCACCCAAAAGTTCATTAACTCTGAGGAACTGGTAAACATTTTGGAATCCATCTTAAAGAAATACAGCTCAAGGTCAGTGCTTGTTTGCTCACAGTAGGTCCTTAGATGTGTGATCTGTAATAAAGGATGTTAAGGTTCAACGCAAGCCTGCTTTGCTGTCAGCAGCAGCACAGCCCCTTCCATGAACTCATGCATGAAGTGAATGTTGAATAGCAGCATCAGATGAGTGAAGTCTCAAAATAGGACTGCCGAAAAAGAAAAATAAGAAGGGAGAATGTTTCTGCTCTTGTTCTAGGAGCCATATTTCCTGTTCTATAGTAAATACTGAGCATTTTCATATTTAGCAGGGGAAGAGTAATTTTCTTCATAAAATGTCTAAGACTTCTTGCACCTTTTCACAAGGAGTGGAGGGGAAACAAGACAACTCAATATGGACTTCAGCAAAATGGGCATGTAAATGAAACACATTCGTGTGACAGTTTTACATTTAGACTAGAATGTATGTCTGCTCAATTCTAAAAGCTACACCACACCATTTGGGCTGCCTAGTAGGGTTTTACAGTGCTCTGTTGTCACTTAGGAGATATTGCAGCCAGTAGAAAGAGCACTTCTGAGTCTTTGGTCTCTTCCATTATGGTTTCTTGAAGTTAAGATCTAATAGTTCCTGTTACAAGAATCTTTGGTTGTTTCTAAATTACTCTAGGGTGGGTATTTCAGGTCTAACACATGTGAGCCTTGACAGTGATGGCAGACTCAACAGACTCCAGCTCTTAAAGCAAAACAAGGTAGCCATTGTAGGAAGGTAACTTTCAAATGCAGTTGATTTAAAAAAAAAAAAAAAAAAAAACCAACTTTGTTAGAAAAATAGTGTCTAAGAAGACACTTGGGCAGAATATTTTGAGGTCATACATTTTTGAAGTTACAGGTTTTAAAGTGTACACCTAGGAGAAAGAAGAATAATTCAGTGCTGCTTTCTGACGTTCTGTATCATATTATCAGTCAGGGTGGGAAGGGACCACAAGGATCATCTAGTTCCAACCCCACTGCCATGGCCAGGGACACCCCACACTAGATCAGGCTGGTCAGAGCCTCATCCAGCCTGGTCTTAAACGCCTCCAGGGACAGGGCCCCAACCATCTCCCTGGACAACCCATTCCAGGGCTTCACCACTCTCATGGGGAAGAACTTCCTCCTCACATCCAGTCTGAGCACTGCAACTGACTCCTCCTTTCTTTCTGATATTTTTTTTCCCCATTAGGAATAACTTAGGCAAATCACTGCCTGATTTTGCTATTTGAAAATCAGAACCAGTCTGTAAGTTCTTACTAGTGATAGTTTTGTAGTTTTTGCCTTGTGAAGCCTCTCAGTATCAGAGCTGTTAGTCTATGAAAAATGAAAGCTGCCTTTTTTGTTTTGCTTGGTGTGATTAAATGTTAAAAAGTAAAGTGAGGTAATTTTAAAATTTGTTTGGTTGTGGAATTTTTTTGAAGTTGTCTGCTGTGGTATACTCACCATTGCCATCTGTTCTGAGCATTTGCTGAGTCAACAGCACCATTAAAAATCAAAAGTACAAAACTGATGCTTTGACAGAGTGGCTGAAGATTTTGAATATGTGAAATGTTTTACTACACTGCTTAAATAAATTTCAGTAGCACATCTGTACTTCTAGGACATTGTTGTAATCTGTTTTTAAAAATAAGCAGTGTTTCCCTGGTAAAATTACTGATAATCTTGCTGTGGGTTAATGAGCAATCTCTGAGATGGAGGCATTTCAAGATGCTGTTAGAATTAATTGAACAGCTGCTGTGTGATCCTCTTCAAATCATGTACAGAATATTTCTGAAAAAAACCCAAGGATAATGATCTCTTCCTGTAGTCTTTCCCTTAGTTTCTTCATATCTCAGATCAGTTTCTGGGGGTTGTTATCTTGATGTGTGGTGGCTGGAAGGTATTTAGAATAGAATGGAATGGAATAGAATAGAATTAATCAGGTTGGAAAAGACCTTCAAGATCATTGAGTCCAACCTCTCACCTAACACTATCTAATCAACTAAGCCATGGCACTAAGTGCCCCATCCAGTCTCTTCTTAAACACTTCCAGTGATGGTAACTCTACCACCTCCCTGGGCAGCACATTCCAATGGCCAATCACTCTTTCTATGAAGAACTTCTTCCTAACATCCAGCCTCAACCTCCCCTAGCACAGCTTGAGACTGTGTCCTCTTGTTCTGGTGCTGGTTGCCTGGAAGAAGAGATCAACCCCCACCTGGCTACAGCCTCCCTTCAGGTAGTTGTAGACAGCAAGGAGGTCTCCCCTGAGCCTCCTCTTCTCCAGGCTAAGTAACCCCAGCACCCTCAGTCTCTCCTCATAGGGCAGTGCTCCAAATCCCTCCCCAGCTTTGTTGCCCTTCTCTGGACACGTTCCAGCAAGTCAGCATCTTTCCTAAACTGAGTGGCCCAGAACTGGACACAGTCCTCAAGGTGTGGCCTAATCAGTGCTGATTACAGGGGCACAATGACTTCCCTGCTCCTGCTGGCCACACTATTCCTGATACAGGCTAGGATGCCATTTGCCTTCTTGGCCACCTGGGCATACTGCTGGTTCATGGTCAGCCTACTGTCAACCAGTATCCCCAGTTCCCTTTCTGCCTGCTGCTCTCCAGCCACACTGACCCCAGCCTGTAGCGCTGCATGGGGTCGTTGTGGCCAATGTGTAGAACCCGGCACTTGGATGCGTTAAATCTCGTGCCCTTGGATTCTCCCTGTCTGTCCAGCCTGTCAAGGTCCCTCTGCAGAGCCTTCCTACCCTCTAACAGATTAACACCTGCCCCCAGCAAATTTACTGATGATGGGCTCAATCCCCTCTTCCAGATCATCAATAAAGATATTGAACAGGATGGGTCCCAGCACTGATCCCTGGGGGACACCACTAGTGACTGGCTGCCAGCTGGATGTGGTACCATTCACCACCACTCTCTGGGTTCAGGCCTCCAGCCAGTTCCTAACCCAGCAGAGAGTGCTGCTGTCCAAGCCATGGGCTGACAGCCTGTCCAGGAGTTTGCTGTGGGGGACAGTGTCAAAGGCCTTGCTGAAGTCCAGGTAGATTACATCAACAGTCTTCCCCACATCCACCAGTCGGGTCACCTGATCATAGAAGGAGATCAGGTTGGTGAGGCAGGACCTGCCCTTCCTAAATCCATGCTGGCTGGGCCTGATCCCTTGGCCATCCTTTAAGTGCTGTATGATTGCACTTAAGATGACCTGTTCCATAATCTTGCTTGGCACTGAGATCAGGCTGACAGGTCTGGAATTCCCCAGTTCCTCCTTCCGGCCCTTCTTGTCAGTGGGCATTACACTGGCCAGCTTCCAGTCTTCTGGGACCTCTCCAGTGAGCCAGGACTGCTGAAAAATGAGGGAGAGCAGCTTGGCCAGCTCATCTGCCAGCTCTCTCAGCACCCTAGGATGGATCCCATCTGGTCCCATGGACTTGTGGGGATCCAAGCGGCTGAGCAGGTGGTTTACAGTATTTTGACCTTGTCAGATGAATGGTCAAATAAACTTTTCCTTACCCAGTCTCTGTCCTCACTTGTCAAGAATGTGTGCCATTATTTTAGCCAACTGTGCTAGGGCCAGACAGGGCATCTGTTCTGTAGGTAGGTTCTGGCTTTGTTTTTTTCCTTTACATCTAAAAGTAGCTGTTCAGATAATGCAGAACAAGTAATTGCTTGCTGGTAAAAGAATGACAAAATTAATTGACTGTCAACAATCAAGTCATATTGTCTATATCTGAAAGCTCATTAGCTCATGAGCAGTTTAAAGCTATTTTGTTACTGCTTATTGCTGGCTTGTACACAGACAATGGTAGACATTTTCCTTGCTGTTTTTGTAAGGATAGAGATAAAGTAATGTTTCCTGAATTTAACTGTTGGTTTGTGGAGGATCTTAACTGCCATAATTAAAACATCATCAGAAGCAGGATCCTTTAAAAGCTCAGTGGAAAATGAATCAGTAACTGCTAAACCTGTTTTGATTATTATTTTTGAGTGTTAAATGTTTTTCATCTAGTCAGCATTTTGTAAATATATGCACACATGTGTGAGCTGTGAAAGGAAATGAACAGTTCTAGAAAAATGAGGCTTCTTCAGTCTGCAAAATAAAACTCTAGCATCCTTCTGCTTTGGAGTATGACTCAGGGAAGGAAAATCAATTTTCCAGTGTGTTTTTAAGTTCTTAACACTGGCTTATTGAAGTATCTTTAAAACCTGCCTGTTCTACGTGATAGTGAGCTCAGTCAGATACTTTTGTGTTATGAAACTTAATTACAGCAAATAGAATCATAGAATCAATAAGGTTGGAAGAGACCTCAAAGATCATCAAGTCCAACCTGTCACCCAAGATCTCATGACTACTAAACCATGGCACCAAGTACCATGTCCATTTCCCTCTTGAACACCTCCAGGGATGGTGACTCCACCACCTCCCTGGGCAGCCCATTCCAATGGCTAACAACTCTCTCTGTGAAGAACTTTCTCCTCACCTCCAGCCTAAACTTCCCCTGGTGCAGCTTGAGACTATGTCCTCTTGTTCTGGTGCTGGTTGCCTGGGAGAGGAGACCAACCCCCTAATATACATACATAAAACACAGTGATCACGTATCCTGTTAGTTTATTCTGCCACCATATCAAGTTTCTCAGCTATGGCTGAGGTGTGTATTTTTGGATTAAAACAGTTTAGCAAATCCTGCTGTAGAGTGAAATGTGCAAGTAGCTGTGACTGATGAAGCAAAGTAGAATTGGGAAGCTGTATATCATAATGCTGAGCTAGGAGACTTGGTAGTACTGCATTAGTGTCAATATTTTAATTGCTTTTAAGAATGAAGAATAACCTTCTTAGTCGGACCACAAGTGTGTTGATACCACTGTGCTAAGTGCACACTTGATGGAACTACCTGGAACAGTTAATATTCTATAATGCTTTCCCCTCCCTTCTAATACACTGCAACAGAATTTTCTTTTTTGCTGAATATCAAAACCATTGGAAAAACAGAATGCTGACTGTTAGCAGAATATTGTTTTTAATTGACTCTTGTTTGTTCAAGGAAAGGATGTAAATATATTCTGGACTTCTCAGCCCACCAAAGTAGCCAGAAATTGCTGTGTCTCTTCTATAACAGGTTGATGTGGTGACTGCTGATACACACTGTGTGCAGAAAGTGTCTGGTCACCCAACCTAGCCTGTTTGCAGAATGTGGTGCATCAGCTGGTTTATGATAGTCATAATTTCATTTCCTTCAAATAAACTTGGATTTGCATCTTCGTAGCAAATCCTTTCAAGATGTGTATTGTGGCTGGCAGAAAAAGAAATGCTTAATAGTGATAAAATTGTCAAGACAGCTTTTACAAGCTTAAGAATTGATGTTTTGGCAAGAGCTTTATGGAAAAATCAAAGGAAAAGTAGTGAAGGGAGAGGGGATGAAAAGCCTAACGTTCTCATACTGTCTTCTGGTCTGCAACAAACTTAAGTGTTTTGATTTTGAACCAAGTATTTCCAAAATGGATTCTATATACTGTGTCCTGGAACCTGAGGAGGAATAATGGAGTTGCTTTCACTTTGAAGATGGAGTGTTAAAAATTGGAAGAATACAGTAAACTTTTTTTGTTATAAAGCAAAACCAAGATCCAGGATGTTTTTCTGAAATAGCAGGATAAATCTATCTTTAGTTGAGTCACCAAGTCTTGTCTTTGAAGTATTGGTTGTTCTTTGTTGGAGACTTCTTAAAAAGGCCTAAATGTCTATTAGAGAACATACATACTAAAAAAGGCCACTCCTGGTTTTGCTGAAGAATAATTCTTTATGAAGTTAAGTATTCTTTATCAACAATGTTACAAATTTACAGGCCATGAGTATCAGGGGAAGGGACTTAGGCTGGATCAGTCTGTTATTCCTGATGTTCAGAAACAAAGCGAGGAAAGCTGAAGAAGGGATCTGTAAGATTCCATTTGATTGAGATTTGTTCTGATAGTAGAATCCCTTTTGTAAGATGAGCAGTGGCACTTATACCTGGTAGATGATGTGTTGCAAATTTGTCTTCTTGGGGATACAATCAAATGTTTTTCCCCTTCACTGCTTCTAGTACACCAAGGTTTGAAGTTTGAGATGTGGTTCATTGGTTCTGTAACACCTCCAGGGACAGTGACTCCACCACCTCCCTGGGCAGCACTTTCCAATGGCTAACAACTCTCTCTGTGAAGAACTTTCTCCTCACCTCGAGGCTAAACTTCCCCTGGTGCAGCTTGAGACTATGTCCTCTTGTTCTGGTGCTGGTTGCCTGGGAGAAGAGACCAACTCCCTCCTGGCTACAGCCTCCCTTCAAGTAGTTGTAGACAGCAATAAGGTCTCCCCTGAGCCTCCTCCATGCTAAACAACCCCAGCTCCCTCAGCCTCTTCTCCTAGGGCTTGTGCTCAAGGCCTCTCACCAGCCTTGTTGCCCTTCTCTGGACACGTTTAATAGTCTCAATGTCCTTCTTACAACTCACAACTATCACAACATATTTCACTACCAAAAGAGATTATTTTAAAGTGGAACATAAATTACATTAATTTAAAGGTAAATGGTGTTACATTTGTTCATGGATCCAGATAAACAGTAATTGTTCTTGAACTGACCCAATACAGTTCCCTTGCTTTGATAGAGAAATGTCTGACAGGTGTATTTGTCAAATGCAGGGTGCTATACATTCATTGAAGTATTTGCCCTGATTATGTTAAAATAACTGGGTTTTAAATTAACAATATTTATTTTTTGCTTTACCCCTTACTCTATTTGAATGTTTGAACTTCTGTCTGTGAACTGACAAATACTGTCTGATTATTTCACTGTGGTCTACAGCACTTCTCATGTCCCAAATAACATTATGTTTTCTAGATTTCATCATCCAATCCTCAGTCCTCTTGAAAGCAGTTTCCAGCTGGAAGTAGATGTGCTTGCGCATCTCTTAAAGGCTCAGGCTCAGATCTCAGAGTGGAAGTTCCTTCCATCCCTGGTCAACCTGCACAGTGCTCACACAAAACTACAGACTTGGGGCCAGATTTTTGAGAAACAGCGAGAGACCAAGAAACATCTGTTTGGAGGGCAGTCTCAGAAAGCTGTGCAACCTCCACATCTCTTCCTCTGGCTGATGAAGCTCAAAAACATTCTCCTTGCCAAGTTTAGCTTTTACTTTCACGAGGCCCTGAGTCGACAAACAACAGCATCTGAAATGAAAACTTTGACTGCTAAAACAAATCCTGATTACTTTGGGAAGATTTCCAGCTTCATCCGGAAGTACGACGCCGTCAACGTTTCCTTAATTTTTGACAATCGTGGATCAGAAAGTTTTCAGGGACATGGCTATCACCACCCCCATTCTTACAGGGAAGCCCCCAAAGGAGTGGATCAGTACCCTGCCGTGGTGTCTCTGCCCAGTGACAGGCCCGTTATGCACTGGCCCAATGTAATTATGATTATGACTGATAGAACCTCTGACCTCAACAGTCTGGAGAAGGTTGTTCACTTCTATGATGACAAAGTCCAAAGCACGTACTTTTTGACTCGCCCTGAACCTCACTTTACCATTGTAGTTATTTTTGAGTCCAAGAAGTCGGAAAGGGACTACCATTTTATTTCTTTTCTCAATGAAATTTCACATTCCCTTAAGAACTCCAAAGCTTTTGCAAGCTTGAAGCCTGGATCCAAAGGGTAAAACACAAACTACTGGTTGTCAAGGCAGTATCACAGCCTTGGGGGATCTATAGCTTTCAAGGATTACATAATGATAAATTCATGGTTCTTAGAGTCTAAATAAAAAGGAACCATTCTTTTTAATGTCCTAAGTTCTCTTTTTTTCCCCTTTTTTCCTTTTTTTAAAAATCTAACACTTGAAGGAAAATATTTTGGGGCAGCACTTACTGAGGTAACTGAGTTATGGAGTATCAATGGCCACAGTAGGATTTTTGGTGTGGTTTTCTATTTCCATTATGATTTATTTTTCAGTCCACAACTTTGTTGCCTGTATCAGAAAGGAATATGAGCACTTTATCTAATTGTGCACTATCTTCTACAGAGTTTATTGAAAATGTGGTGAGGATGGAAGATGCTATCTCTTCAGGAAACTGTTCTCTGACAGGAATGATTTTCTGGGAACTAAACATTGATACAAGGGAATATTAAACTCAACCTGCAGGGACACATTTTAAATAAGGAGGCAAGAATCACAGTAGGCACTGTTGCTGAGTGCAACTTAGTTTTCAAATGATCTAAAATGATAATTGAGGTCTCTGACACTGTTAAGCACGAATCTATTCTGAACATTCAGTGTCATAAAGCTTTGTCATTGCTCCAGAATGCAGGATGGGCAGGAAAAGCTGCAGCACGGGCTGGAAGGCCACTGTTCACTGGAGCATCATGACATTGTGCATCCAGTAGCAGTCGTGGCTCAGATTAACTGAAGGAGATAAGCTGAGGTTGATCAGGTATTCTAAAAGGAATAGTTCCAGGGAAAAAGCAGGAAAGCTCTTTTCACATTGTACTTTTGTCTGGCTAACTTTAAAAACCAACCAACCAACCAAACAAAAAAGCTGTAAGAAATGCCTTTTGCAAATGAGTTATTTTCTGATTTGCTGTTGGGGTCAGCCCGGATTTGTCTTTAGATATTTGTAAGCATTTTTTTCTTTTCAGTTTTAAATAAGTTCTCAACTGAGCCAAAACACTTGAAATTTGGATTTAAATATATAGCCTATGCAGTATGTTTACCTCATTCTAATATGTCTCTTTCACTACTTAGTTCTAGGCTGCAGGTTTGGAAAAAAAATATGTTTTCTAATTACTCTAAAAGTGCTTTATTTTGGAAATCAGGCTTTCCAAATACAATAAAAAAGTCGATTTGGCTGTACCTGTAGCTTTATACTGGATGATTCTTCAGATTGTTAGCTATGCTTTTGTGCAAGCACTTTCACAGGAATCCAGGAGGACTGCTAAGGCTCTGCTGTATGATGTGTGTAAATGTAGTAAGGTTAGATCCCTAGCTGACACTCTGTAATGTATAACATCAGCAATTTTAATTTTTTTTTTTTTTAAAGGAGTTTAAGTCAAAATGTTCATTCCTGTTAGGACTGAAATACAAAATATGCCATTTCAGACATGGCTTTTACTGATTCCCTTTCTCTCTTGTCTTGCCTCTTGCTGCAAGTACTGATTTCTTTATAATCACACAAGCATGTTCTGTTCTTGAAATGTAAGTGCTGACTTTCCACTTGGAGCCAGATAGAGCCTTCCATGCTTTGATGTGTGTGTTAGTCTGCTGTGAATAGCTGTGCTACTGCCTTTTACCTAAATTCTTAGTCTGACTATCACTAAAAATTTTAGACTCTGCAATTTGTCATTGGAAAATAACAGGAGTTGCAAATATAGGGGCACTGCTGGCACCTGGTTGTAACAGTGTGACACTTCGCAGCTTGAATTGCCCTTCTAACAGGAGTAAGTTGCAAAGGATGTTACTGAGAGAGTTTGTGTGCTTCCTTCTGTGGAACAGTGACTACCTTATAATAATTGTACTCTTGACTTCCCCACCCAGAGTAACAGAAAAGAGCGTGTTACCACAACAGATTTCCGTCTTCAGCAGCATAATAAAGTGTTGCATGAATCGTGTCTGCCTCTGCGGTAATTCCCTGCCATACTAGCTATCTGTGGGAAAGGGGAGAGGGGACTGTGGGAAGAGCCTACCTGCCTCGTTTCCAAGCTGCAGGGGGCATGCTGGGAGAGGTGAAAGAAATCTGTTGCACTTTAGAGCAGACCAGCAGCTTTTACCAGTTGCAGAAGTGACTGGAAACTGTTTGGTGTTTTTCATGGGGAGAGGAAAAGGAGGTGACTGTTCAGCAGCCCTGATAGTTTGCTTACCGGCGCCGAGGTGTTTCGCTGCAGTTTTCTTCAGATCTTGGACAAGTGGCCAGAGGAACCATCCAACTTTGGGTAAGAATTCCTGAATATTTAGGTTGATGAAGAACCAGAGAGAGCTGTAATCATCACTCTTACAGTGTGAGAAGGGAGAGAATGGGAGACAGGCACAGGCAAATAGTGGGAGAGAAAGAAACTTGTGAATCTGTCTCTGGGTTTAGAGTCCTGTCCCTGAGGCTCTCCTTGTAAGAGCCTCTCCTTAGGTTAATACAAAGTTGGGAGCAGAAAATCCATGCCATAAGTAGCTTGGATGAAAACTTCATGGGTGAACCTGGAGAGAGGTTACACTAGAATTGGTATCAAATAGTTTTGCAGAGTTGAGGTATGCTATGACCAAAACCTCAGTGGGAGGGGGTGGGGGATGTGAGTACATGTAATGAATTAATGTTTATGGATGTGTTAGCCCCATGCAGACTCGGCACACTTCCTTACTTGGTTCTTTGTGGAGTTTGTTTTAAATGACGAATGAGGTAATGAGGAGACTGAGTTACCCATGATGTAAAATCGTCTGCATCAGTAATTAAAACATGTAATTAAGGAGGGGAGCAGGTAAAGGTGACCAGAAACTCAATAACTGGATATTCATTACTAACTTGAGTAATGAAATACTGGAAATACTGGTCAGTCTCTTTACTGTAAGAACTGGAGAGCAAATGCCCTTTTGCCAAGTTGGCTGGTATCCTGTCTGCCAGTTTTTCCTCTCCACCAGTTTAGCTAAGCTACTTTAGAAGACTTGTATAAATTGACTGCTTTAAATGCAAGATGTAAAGAGGTTGGTGATAACTTCCAGACATTTTAAAACAGCTACTGAGATTTAATATTCTTGGTGCTATTCAGATTGCTTAGAATAGCAGTGTGGAAGCTTATCTTGTGGCACATTTCATATACCTCATCACTTACTTGAGTCCATAAGGGTTTTGGCAGAACATTTAATTTAGTATACTTTGCCTGGAATGTGAATTTGACAGCAAATGTATTCTCAGATCTCTTACATATTTTATATTTATGTCCTGTAAGCTTGTTTTCTTTTACATGCAGTGTTCGTGGGGGTTTTTTGGTTTGGGTTTTATTGGTGGGGTTTTTCCCCCTTGAATAAAACATCTTCCCTTTTCTCCCTCCTTTGTGTGAAGACCATGCAGGGAATGGAAACAATATATTTTGTGTTGTGCTGCAAGGGACTGCAATACATGCATAATGCACAGGATATTCTGGGTTTAATCTAAAAGCAACATAAATTCCTGCTACAAATGCTAACAGTGTTTATTTGATTTACTTTAAAAAAAGGGCTGAGCTAGATGTAGAAATAATGTTATGGCACCATCCCAGAGTCCCAGTTTTGAGCCACAAGCTGCCCAGGGCTAAAGGACATAAAATATATTTTAACCCTTTTCAAGGAGTAAATTTTTTTTTTTAAATGTTCCACACTGGATTGGAAGTTTAAATGGAAATTCTATTTACAAATATATACAAAAGGCATTCAGGTAAAAGGAATATACCTGGGCCTACCGGGCCAAAACCTCCCAGAGCCTTCCAGAAACCTCCACCCCACTCAGCCTCAGTAGGCCGAAGAGCAGACCAAACTGTGCCCCCACTAAACTCAGGCCTACAGCAGGCTTCACCAGGCCCTGTGGCGTAGCTCAGAATTCCCTGCCAGCCAAGCCCAACAGAAAGCCTCTCCCCCACAAACCATAAGATAACAGCACTCATGTCCTGACCAGAGAGCAGAGCGAGCGAGCTTGGCCTGTGCACTCCTTAAATAGAGAGATGCAGGAAAACAGAATAGAATAACAGATTTCAGTGTCCTGGGATGAGCTGCCTGTCCCCCCTGGGAGTCTCTAGCCTCTGCAGGACTTTGCTTTGTGGTTGTACCAATTAACTCTCAATTACCCTTAACCTACAACACCCAGCTGATTATTGTTCTGGTCCACTCTTACTCATATATGAGCCTTTTGAGACAGTTGTGACCATTCTAGTGGTTATCCTGTGTTGGATATCAGTTAACTGAGGCTTCTTTGCACTGTGTCTACTACACCTGCTGCCTCTAATTGCACTGGGGCCCAATGTTCTCATAACCCAGCCTTGCTTAAGAAAATTGGCAATGTGCTCTACTTCTTCATTCTTTAATTCCTGTTTCTTGCCCTAATGTCTACAATTCCTCATCTTGCAGTAAGAAGAGGACTGTACACTGTGGCTCCTCCTGAGTTTGTTGTTAGCTCTGTGATTACTTCTAGAAATGCTGGCACTAAGCTAAGTAGCTTAGTTGTAACTTTGGGTTTTCTCCAGAAGTCTCCTCTTCAGACTCCCAGTGATGCAAGCCAGGTGGATGCAGCCAAGGCCAAGCACTGCTTGTTTGTTCGGGGTCTGCCTGAGCCTCAAGAGCAGTAAGATGGTGTCTCTGCCCACTGGAGACACGTGTTGTGCTGCTCAGCAGGGATGGCCTTTGGGCTGTGATTGTGCAAAGGCAGGAGCTGCTACAGGAAATGAGAATGCTGACAAAGGGCAGCAATACCATAACGCTTCACAGAGCAAGCACGCAAAATAAGTCAAATGCAAGATCAAATTGGAGCTTGATTTCCTGTTAGTGAAGAGCTGATTTAAAGATAAAGCCTGCTTTAAAGGTAATCTTTTGCCACAAAATTAAGTACTTGACCATTTTCCTCCATTAACTGCCTCTTTTTCTCTTGTGCATGCATGTTTTTCACACATTGCCTGCTTTATTTTTGTAATTGCTAGGGAGCTTTTCTGGGAGAGTTTGTTGTTCAGTTTTCTTCCAGCTTTCAACCTGGCATTGCACCTACTGCATTTGTGGTTGAAGAGCAGAGCTCCCTGCCTTGCAGCTGGGACCCGACTGTGCCCTACCTGTGTGTGTCAGTGCTAAGAAAGCTAAGTGCAGAAGAAAAGGCAAGTCACTATAAGATGATGTTATGGGGTGCTCCAAACTCCCCCTTCCCCCACCTCCAACAGCAGAGGTTTGATGGGGCAAGACAAAGGTGTGAAATTGCTTTCACACACACACCCCTCGGGGAACAGGTACAAGGTGCCCGTTCTTCCCGCCTTGAGCTGGAGCCCCTCACATGTGTTCACCCGTGGGGGGAAGCCCGCGCTAGGATTTGGAGCTGTGATTGGCTGGGTTCTTCGCGCCCAGTGTATGTTGGCACTGGACACATTGTCCAGGAAAACCTTAAACAGAGTGACCAGACAGTCGTCTGGACCCGCGCTCTGGCTCTCATTTTTGGATCAGCTTTGGCAGTCATTTTGAACTCGCTCTGGATTCACGGCGAAATTGGAGAGCTCAGCGCTCGGACCTGGCTCCTCGCCGGACCTGCCTACCCTGGGGTCCTGCTCCCTGCCTGCTGCTGGAGTGACCCTGCTGCCGTGAAACTGCGGCTGTCGGCTGGGACAGGCCGGCAGTGCGGCTTCCCTTGCCCTGCTCAGACAGTGCTGCCGCATGAGTCTTGCCTCGTGGCAGCTGTGTCTAAGGACACTTTGATTCTGGCGGGTCCCTTCTCCTTTGGATTTGTGCCGCGTTACCCACACATTGGATTATAAACTTGCAGTGCTGGAGCCGCCACCGAAGAGAGACCTAGGCACTGTCTGCAAATTCCTGCTCCGTCCTGGTGAGTACAGCCTGCATTCTCCTTGGCTTTCCCCAAGGCCCTGACTTGCCTCTGTTTGGGGTAAAGCTATTTTGTGCCTTAGCCTTTTCCATTTTGTGAATTCTCTAAATTATACTGAAGTTTCCCATGAGCATCCTGGTAGAATTCATGATGGAATAGAACCTGTACATAATGTAATCAGTTTTGTAGATAATTTTGGGGTGGGTTTTTTTTTGAAAATAAAGAAAACTGTATTTTTATCATTCCTGCCTTGTTAATTTAATCTATGGAGCTTTTCTGGGAGAGTTTGCTGTTCAGTTTTCTTCTAACTTTCAACCTGGCATTGCAGCTACTGCATTTGTGATAGAAGAGCAGAGCGCTCTGCCTTGCAGCTGGGACCCGACCGTGCCCTACCTGTATGTGTCAGTGTTAAGAACAGCAAAGTGCAGAAGAAAAGGCAAGTCACTACAAGATGGGCTGGGACAGATGACAGCTCTGGGAAAGACAAGCAGGGAGGAAATTGGTGGAGAAGAACTGCAATGCAGGCAGACTGTGAGGAGAAGGGTTTTGTTGGCCCCTCTGCATTGCTGCCCTAATTTGACAGGGATCTATATAAATTTTGTATCCTGCAAAAGCTGTGCAAACCCTCTCCTGTGGTTGCAGCTGCTGTTTTTCCAGAATGGCTATGTTCAGTCCTTAGGTACCAACAACCTTGGCAAAGCAGCTGGTTTTGAGAAGATTAAGGCAGGCCTCACTGTATCCCATTATTAGCTAGGATATGCTGCTATGATGTTATGAGCTAACAGCTGACCGAAGCTTCAAAGCACTGCTCGCAGCACTGCAGTGTCATGCTTTATTTGTGCAGCTCACTGCTCAGCAGATAAAATATTTAGTGGCACTAAAATTTGGCTCTCTGGTGTATGCATCTTTTGCAACAAAAGTACTGAGAAGTTTTTTAGTGTGTGCCAGTCAAATTTCACAGCTTAGAGCCATGAAGAGCCAGCTTTGGCATGATCCTACTGTGATGCATAGCCTGGAACCAAGACCTTTACATTTCCTGTGGGGAGGATGATGTGATGCCCACACATAGTGGTCAGAGACAAAATGAGAGCCAGCAAGAGATGCTAGGAGAGGTTGGGGGGGTGTGTGTTAAACTGAATTCCCAGCCTTTGATTTTTGTCTTGAAGTTAGCCCTCTCTGGGGACACAACAATAAGGAAGACCCTGACAGTCACTCAAGCATTTACTTAGTAAAATGTCAGACTCGGGTTCAGCGTTGTCTTTGACCAGGGGATCCCAAGTCAGCATCTCCCTCCTCTGCATGTTTATGCAGATGTTCAGCAGAGCCTCCATGTATTTCCCTGCTCTCTCAGGTGAGGAGCAGGCTTCCCTCCCTGACATTGGGACATTCTCTTGGCAAATGGGGCATGAGAAATTATGAACTGCCTGAAGAGGAGAAACTGATCTGTTTTCTGGGTGAGCGTGGTCATCACTGGGTTACTGTGTGAACTGGGGACAGTATAAGAGCCACCCTGCTTTCAGCTGGATCAGGGGTCGCTGTGGCAGCCTGGGCTTACTTATCTTCCTAGTGTACTTGCTGGATCTGTGTCTTTGGGGACTGGGTGTGGTCCTTCTCCAAGGACTGCCTGGTACTGGGTGAGACTCCATATCATGCAAGGATAAAACTCTATGAACAGAGAAGACTTAGAGTGAAAACTTGGGTTATGAGATCATGCTCTTTGCCTGAGGGCTCTGCTTTAAAATTGTGGGAGACCTGAGGCTGCTTTTGCCCTCAGCATTACAGTTGGCTCATGCTCCCACCCTGAGAGGTGCCAGCACTTGTCAGAGGGGTGGGGTGAGAGGTTGGAAGCACTAACAGGTTTAGCTTCTACTTTAGATCTGATGCTGCAGATTTCTCTGAAATAATTTAAAAGTTGGCTGGTTAAGTCCTATTCTAGGTGTGGAAGCTTTTTTACAGAGCTCACCTCTGGGTAAAGTGCCTGGAGCTCTGCTGAAGGCAAGATGTGTAAACTGAGTAAAAGTTGTTTCCCTCTTCTCTTCATGCATTCGTGTCCAGAAAGAGCAAGAACAAATTACTTTAAGCTGTCACTGGGTAATATGTGTTTGCAAAAAGCCTGTTCCCCATTTATTGTTACATAAATGGGGAATTGGTGAGATAAATCAAGTTGCCACCCCAGCCTCCTAAGCAGTTTATCAGCTATGTTTTGCCTGCAAGTTCAGCACACTCAGATGTCATCAGGCAACCATTTCCATACCGAAGGCGCACTCTGCACAGAGGCTGGCTCTCCTTGGAGAACTCCTCGTTTTCCCAGTCCAGTGGCCTCAAGCCACCTGACCTGCTGACTATCTTGCAGCCACAGGCAAATTTCTGAAGTTGTGCATTACTCACACTCTGTTAGGTATAAAAATAGATGGGCCTAAATCATGGATAGCCTAGTGGGATTTGTGGCTCTATCTAATTTTTCTTGCTATCCCTGTAGGCCAAAATGATAACCCAGAACCACTAATCTCTGGACACATAAGGTTTTCAGTGTCTAAATAAGCTTTTGGTGCTTCAGGTCAATCTCCAGTTAGGAGTGATTTGTTAAAATGCTGGTTGCTAGATTAGGAATGGCTTGTTCTAGATGTTTCTGTCTGAAACTGCAAGAGAATAGTAAAAAAACCCCAAACCACTATTATCTTGTTGATAAGTTTGTAGTATTCATAGAATAGATTCATAGAGTGGTTTGGGTTGGAAGGGTCCTGAAAGATCATCTAGTTCCAACCCCCCTGCCATGGGCAGGGACACCTTCCACTAGACCTGGTCGCTGAAGGCCTCATCCAGCCTGGCCCTGAACCCCTCCCTGGAGGGGGCATCCATGACCTCCCTGGGCAACCTGTTCCAGTGTCTCACCACCCTTAATTGTAATGAATTTGTGATATCCAGCATAAATCTGATGTCCTCTGTCTTCAGTCCATTTCCTCTCTTCCTATCTCTACAAGCTATTGTAAAAAGTCCCTACCCAGCTTTCTTGTAGGCCCACTTTAGGTGCTGGAAAACTGTTCAAGCCCTGTGATCATCTTGGTGGCCAAGAAGTGGCCAAGAAGTAGGTTCAAGTCCAGAAACTGAACTGTCACAAGTTCTTACCATATCTGTCTTTAAAGCTGCAGAAATTTGGAGAGTGCAGAGTGTGAGTGGTTAAATTCAGCACAGGTACAAATTGCTGTTTGCAATTGTGGTACCATTTCTTACTGCATAAGATCAAAATGTAAGACATGGACTTGCTGGAATGTGTCCAGAGAAGGGTCATGAGGATGATGAGAGGGCTGGAGCTCCTCTCCTACGAGGACAGGCTGAGAGAGTTGGGGTTGTTCAGTTTGGAGAAGAGAAAGCTCTGAGGAGACCTTATTGTGGCCTTCCAGTATCTGAAGGGGGCCTACAAGAAAGCTGGTGAGGGGCTTTTTAGGGTGTCAGGTAGTGACAGGACTAGGGGACATGGAGAAGGACTAGGGGAAAACCTAGAAGAGGGTAGATTCAGGTTGGATGTTGGGAAGTTCTTCACCATGAGGGTGGTGAGACACTGGAACAGGTTGCCCGGGGAGGTGATGGAAGACCCATCCCTGGAATTTTTTAAGGCCAGGCTGAATGGGGCTCTGAGCAATCTGATTTGGTGTGAGGTGTCCCTGCCCATGGCAGAGGGATTGGAACCAGATGATCCTTGATGTCCCCAGCCCTTACAATTCTGTGATTCTGTAACACTACATTTTTGCTGCAGTAAAGCAGAAAAACTGCCACTAGAGGGTGGTGGTAATACAGAAAGAAAGAAATCCTTTTGGAATTGGGCTCTTTCCAGGATAAAATAATTTATACTTTCCTACACGTGTATAATCATGGGGCAGATTTTACTGCTCAAGTCAGATTTGTTTGATTCCTGTTGGCCTTTTTTCCTCATCAGGTGATTTATATCGTTCTGTTTCAGCTGTAAACAGCAATAGCAGGTATCTAGTTTCATACTTTAATGTATATATGAATACTAAAATGATGTTGTTTCATCATCTTTGCAAGGGATTTTTTATTGACTTGCAAAAAAAGCCTGGATTTTCCAGTTAAAAACTACCCATTCACTTCAAGTTGCATTCCATTTTAGAACAGATAGAGTGCAGGCTTTCAGGGTTTTTTTCCCTCTATCTTCCCCCACCCCCCTTTTTCCCTCCCCCCTTCTTCCTAATTATTTTTTTTACCAGTGCAGTATGACCTAATGACTGTTAATGTTCATTTAGGGATCATCAGGCTGGAGTTTAAGCCTAGTGCAAAGAGGGTTTATATATGTACCATATATATGGTACAACCACATGTATCTATCCAGGTATGTACATGTATGGTATAACCTTATGTTATATGGTTGTACCATACCAACCCTGAGCTGTGGAGGCCAAGGTTCAGGGATTGGTCAGTGCAGTGGCTGAGTGGCTGATCCAAGGCTGGGTGGCTCAGGTTCCAGGGCCAGGGCTGCTCTGGGCCGTGGCAAGCCCGGTGTGATGCTACTGAGCGTGCTCTGGCACAATGGCTGTGAGCAGGTGCCCATGCTAGCCCACCATGGTCCTTCATTGTTGAGCTAGGGGAGTTTTGCCAGTGCTGCAGTCTGCATCAGCCTCAAGGAAAAGCTGCAGGAGGCATTGGAGGGGGCTGAGAAATGGAGGGGAAGTGGAGGGGACACGAGGGCCAAAGCAACAGCAGGGACCTCACCGTCTCCCACCTATCCTCCAAGAGGAGAACTAGCTGATGTTGTGGCACTTTTAGCATCAGTGATGCACACAGAGTGCACCTGCAGACCTCGGCAGGGATGCGGGTTTTCCGGGCTCAGGAGCCAGGTTGGGGTTGGTGCCCCTGCACCCCTGCCATAAACTGCTCCAAACCTGCTACCTCCTTCTGTGCTGATGGCCAAGCTCCTGTGTCACCTATGATTCACCCTTTGCCCCAAGGCCGGGTCAAAACCTCAAACCAACTGTATTTATTTTTCTTTCTTCTGTGTTGGAAGGTAGCTGGACAAAAGACATTATCTGTGTCATTACCATGAACACTTGGGCTTTGATGTGATCTGAAAAGTCTTCGCGTGTGTTTCCCCTGCTGCTGTTTTACGTCACTACACACAGTGATAACTCTGCCAGGGGGCAGCAGCCCGGCCTGAGCTGGCGTATTCGAACGATGATCACAAGGGGTTTGGTGGTGCGCAGTAAACACATTCTTTCACCATGGCTGTGTTGACATTGGGACTCTTCAGGGGACAGGACGGTGCCTTTGAACTGCTGTTGCGACTGAGTCGTGCGTGGGATGCAGATGCAGCATGCAAAAGCCCCCCTGTGGTGTGCTGGCTTCACAGGACAGATTTTCAATGACTCATTGAGAAGATGAAAATTTTCTACTTGCCTTTAATCTTCGCCTCATAAAAATCACTTGGGTGCAGGGGAGCAACAATAAAGTGCACAAACTTAGTGCTCCTGTGATGAGATGGATTTAGCTTTGGAGACCCAGTGGTGGTGGGGACCTTGGTCAGCAGGGTGGGGCTGGGAGTCATGGAAGGAGGTTGGATTAAACTGCAAAGATGGGTTGGGGTGGGATTGGCTGCAGGGCAGAACTGAGTGCACAGCCAAGGTGGTGGCTCCTTCTCATTGGCAGGTTGGCCATTGTGTGTGTGGTTAAAAACAATGTTCAGCCTGTTACTATGGCAATGATGTAGCACGAGTTGTCATGGTGATGGAGCAGAATTTTTTCGTCACACTCCTACAGTAGAGTGAGGGATGCTATTCTGGGGGGCTCTGAACTTGACCATTCACCTAGGACCTTTTCTTTGGTAGAAACACTTGCACCCACTGTGGTCAGTGGATGTACCTAGTCCTTCCAGTACCATCCTGCAGTGAGTGGATGCACCTAGTCCTTCCACTGCCATCCTGCAGTGAGTGGATGTACCTAGTCCTTCCACTGCCATCCTGCAGTGAGTGGATGCACCTAGTCCTTCCACTGCCATCCTGCAGTGAGTGGATGTACCTAGTCCTTCCAGTACCATCCTGCAGTGAGTGGATGCACCTAGTCCTTCCACTGCCATCCTGCAGTGAGTGGATGTACCTAGTCCTTCCACTGCCATCCTGCAGTGAGAGTGGATGCATCTTGTCCTTCCACTGCCATCCTGCAGTGAGTGGATGTACCTAGTCCTTCCACTGCCATCCTGCAGTGAGTGGATGTACCTAGTCCTTCCACTGCCATCCTGCAGTGAGTGGATGTACCTAGTCCTTCCACTGCCATCCTGCAGTAAGAGTGGATGCATCTTGTCCTTCCACTGCCATCCTGCAGTGAGTGGATGTACCTAGTCCTTCCACTGCCATCCTGCAGTCAGTGGATGCACCTTGTCCTTCCAGTACCATCATCTGTTTTTTCCGTGTTAGTTTTCTTTCGCATTTAGAAAGTTAAGAACAGCTCTGCTAAGCCATAAGTTGCTAGGACCACACCTAATTATGTGCACTACTATCCAAGGTATGATAATTAAACATACTTCTGCTAGTGAGGCTGTTTCCAGACACTTCCTTAGTGCTGAACATGTTCTTCACCACTGTATCTGCCCATTGTTAATTGTCTAACATCCGTTAGGTACTCATTTGAAAACAAAACAAAGCAAAACCAAACACAAAAACCACAACAAAAAACCAAAACCAAAACAACACAAATGATTTTAAGCTGATCTGAAGTTATGGAGAAAATGTGCTTCAAATACTCCCTTTGAGTGTGGAACAGTAAGCTTTCTGCCCTAGAAATCCATCTTGTTGTTCAGTTTTATTTAAGTTGCCTTCGCTTTCTCTTCCTCTTTGTCTTCAAAAGCAGCATATCATTTTTTCCCTTACTCATAAGCTATGTATCAGTTCCTCTCTGGCAAGGGTTTTTTTCATATAGGTCATCAACAGGATGAGTCCACTGTATGGAAATTATATTCCTTTGGAAGGTACTTCCTTTGGCGAGCTGTTGTTAACTCTTATTTTAGCCCTATAGAAACCAAGAGTGTAACTATTGGACACATTTGTGTGTTTTTTTCCAGTTGCTCAAGAAAACACACTCCTGTAGTGCAGAGCATATTCAGCAATTTGCTTTTGTAAAGATAAAAATTTCATACTTCACTCTGGTGAGACCCCACTGGGAGTACCATGTCCAGTTCTGGAGCCCCTATTACAGAAAAGGTATTGAGGTGCTGGAAGGTGTCCAGACAAGGGCCACAAAGATGATCAGAGGGCTGGAGCACCTCTCCTATGGAGACAGACTAGGGCTGTTCAGTCTGGAGAAGAGGAGGCTCCAAGGAGGCCTTATTGTGGCCTTCCAGTAACTGAAGGGGGCCTACAAGAAAGCTGGTGAGGGAGTTTTTGGGATGTCAGGTAGTGATGGGACTAGGGGCAATGGAGGAAAACTAGAAGTGGATGGATTCAGGTTGGATATTAGGAAGTTCTTCATCATGAGGGTGGTGAGACACTGGAGCAGGTTGCCCAGGGAGGCTGTAGAAACCCCATCCCTGGATGTTTCTAAGGCCAGGCTGGATGTGGCTCTGGGCAACCTGATCTAGTGTGAGGTGTCCCTGCCCATTCCAGGGGGTTTGGAACTAGATGATCCCTGAGGTCTCTTCCAACCCTGACAATTCTATGCTTCTGTGATAACTTGACTCAAGATGATGGCTGTTTTTAAAAAGAAAAACAACCCAAACCATTCTGCTCATAATCTACTTTTAAAACTCCCCAAGCCTTTCATTACATTTAAGTTTCTGTGCTAAACCATTCCCCTCAAAGTGAAGCCTGAAAAACAGCATTAGTGGTGTTTCACACAGGCATGCATGCTGCTTTCAGAAACTGTCATTTACAGGCACCAGGGAGTCTGGGAAATGGAAAAACTGAGTTTGGGATGTACAGCTTAATAGCACTGACACTTCATAAGTGTCTTCAATATTTTATTTGGTCCTGCTTTTTAGCAGGTAAGTTTTGGGTATGCCAGCAAAACTGTATTTATTGCCAGAGAGTATAGGGAAAATACTGGCTCAGAAACATCCTGGGATTCGAACCTGTACAGTGCTGGGTTGGAATTTGGGTTCTTCTTGAGGCTGCATAGCTTTGGATTTTGGAAAGTAACTGTAGTGATAGACTTTTAAGCCCTTTTTGCTTTAAGAACCAATGCTTGTGGGGTTCTTTAGCATATGACTAATGTGAGGAGCTCCTGCTGGCCACACACACTGGAGTGCTTAGTTCCTCTAAGCAAAGTCTAGTTTTTACAGCATCACTGAGACATCTGTGAATGATAGCTTTATTATTTTTATCCCTTGACCACAGCTTTTTAATTACTCCCATATATGTTGTTGAACTCATTGACTTAAGAAACAAAGGTTTCAGAGACTCACTAGGCTGTGTGGTTCCCATGTATTAATTTAACCACAAAAATTCAGCGTCAGAGTGAGGTAAACCCTCAGCTGTACATTGCTGGGAATCAGTGAGGTATCACCATGTGCTGTTTCCTTGGATATATCCAGGGGTCCTTGTTGGAGATGAGTTACGGAGCTCCATGGGCCTGTAGTCAAACTTGGTGCAGCCTCTCATGGTTGGCTTCTTAACTCAGGCTTCTCAACTCAGGTTTCTCAGAGACTTTAATTTTACATGAAGCTGTTTCAAATACTGGGAAATATTCTGTTGGTTTTTAGTCTACAGAAGAGAAGACTGAAAGAGAATTTAATAAATGTTTACAAAGAGAGGGGACAAGCTCTTCTCAGTTGCACCTTGTGATAGGACAAAGGGCAATGGATAGAAACTACAGCACAGGAGGTTCCACCTCAACATGAGGACGAACTTCTTCACTGTGAGGGTTGCAGAGGATTAGAATGGGATCCCCAGAGAGGCTGTGGAGTCTCCTTCTCTGGAGACATTCAAGAGCAATCTGGATGCATTCCTGTGCAACCTGCACTAGATTCTATGGTCCTGCTCTGGCAGTGGGGTTGGACTCGATGACCTCCAGAGGGCACTTCCAACCCTGTGAGCCTGTGAAAATGTTGCTCCGTTTCGTTAAAGATCTTGCAGATGTGACACTCCTGCTGCATCATCTCATCTTCCTACTATTTGTTGATTTTCACATAAAATTTTCCTTGCTTTCATTTCCTTGAATCTCTCACATGCTGGACTCAAAGCCAGAGCCTCCTTGGCTCTTGTCCCATCACCATAAATAAATAACAAGCTGGGAGGCCTGTCCAGTGCCCTCTTGTTCTTCAGGTGTTGCGTCAGCCCTGGAAGCCATTCAAACCTCCCCAGATAGTCCCTGCTCTCTGCTAGGATCCTCTCAATCTACTTTTGTTTGGGTTAATACAAGTCTGATGTCATGGGACATTTACAAATCAATGAAGTATGAAAGACTTCATAGGGTCTTTATTTGGACATTTATTCAGGCACAAACTGTGATGTGAATCCTGCTGTGTCTCAGAGGATCAGGTGACGCCAGTGAGCGAAGATTTGTCAACTGCATTGTTGTTCTGCAGGTGTATTATTGGGAGTGATTGTTAATAAATAGCCTCCAGAAGATTCATTGCACTGTAATATTTTTTTTAAAATGTATTTTAAATTTTTTCCCCTACCTTCTCAGTCTTTCTGATGACAAAAGCAAACTCAGTTTGAAATCATTAATAATGCTGATGTTACATTGGTACAGAATCACAGAATTGTCAGGGTTGGAAGGGACTTCAAGGATCATCTAGTTCCAGCCCCTCTGCCACACTAGCTCAGGTTGCTTAGAGCTACATCCAGACTGGCCATAAAAACCTCTAGGGATGAGGCTTCTACCACCTCCCTGGGCAACCTGTTCCAGTGTCTCACCACCCTCATGGTGAAGAACTTCTTTCTAACACCCAATCTGAATCTACTCATTTCTAGTTTTGCTCCATTCCCCCTAGTCCTGTCACTACCTGACATCCTAAAAGTCCCTCACCAGCTTTCTTGTAGGCCCCCTTCAGATGCTGGAAGGTCACAATTAGGTCTCCTCAGAGCCTTCTCTTCTCCAGACTGAATGGCCCCTACTCTCTCAGTCTGTCTCCACAGGAGAAGTATAGATGAGAAGATTTATGCTCAAGCTTGTGGAGTGCTCCCTCCCCTCTCCCTCCCAAATGAAAGACACTATCTGTCACTGTAGCTGGAGAGAGGTGGTTTAACAGTGTTCAGCTGCTGAAAAACTTTAAAGCTCACTGAGATGAAGGAATTGTTTGAAGTCACACTTGTAACTTCTGACAGTGGAGGCTGCTCGTGGGATGAGAGGACAGGCAAGCCCACTAATGAGTAAATTTGGGTTTATGAGCACTGAGGGAACTTTTCAATGATGTTGAACTAACTCAGCCAGATCCAGTCAAAACTCTTGTCTCTTGGAAAAATATTTATTCACAGGCACAACACTGGCTCAGAAAGTTGTTCTCTTGCTAGAAGGAGGATTTATGAAATTGCTGCAAATATTTTAACAGGAAGATCTGATGAATGAATGTTTGTCCTAGAGATTTTTCTAAGATATTCAACAAACTCTTAGAGTTAGTAGATGAGTAGAGGCAATTTTAAACAGCAGTGAAACTCCTCTGGTATGTACACCACTGCTTCTTTATGTGGCAAGGAGTGTAAATGAGACATTGCAGTATGCTGCAGAGACCTACCAAAAAGAACTGATGTCATGGCACAATCTTTTTACTTCTGTGAACGAAGTCAAGCAATGTTTGACATGCTCTTCATGCCCTGCCATGAATACACTGCTAGAATGCAAAGTCCAGGAGGGAGGAGAGGTCAGCATCCATGTGAAGGTAATTGGAGTGCTAGTTTTGATGGTGGGAAGCACATATGCTGCAGGAAAGATGATACTGTCACCTTCAGCCTTCCTAAATACATCAGTAAGTGTATATATGTTAGGAAGAAGTTCTATACAGAGGGAGTGATTGCCCATTGGAATGGGCTGCCTGGGGAGGTGGTGGAGTCATCGTCATTGGAGGTGTTCAGGAGACTTGATAGGATGCTTGGTGCCATGGGTTGTTTAGGTGGGTTGGATTGGTTGATGGGTTGGACGCAATGATCTTGAAGGTCTCTTCCAACCTATTATTATTATTTCCATAAAATGAGCAGGGAGGTCATTCTGCCTCTGTACCCAGCACTGGTTAGGCCACACCTTGAGTCCTGTGTCCAGTTCTGGGCCTCTCAGTTTAGGAAAGATGTTGACTTGCTGGAACATGTCCAGAGAAGGGCAACAAAGCTGGTGAGGGGTTTGGAGCACAAGCCCTATGAGGAGAGGCTGAGGGAGCTGGGGTTGCTTAGCCTGGAGAAGAGGAGGGTGATGAGAGACCTTATTGCTCTCTACAACTACCTGAAGGGAGGTTGTAGACAGGCAGGGGCTGGTCTCTTCTCCCAGGCAACCAGCACCAGAACAAGAGGACACAGTCTCAAGCTGCACCAGGGGAGGTTTAGGCTGGATGTTAGGAAGAAATTCTTCACAGAGAGCGATTGCCTGTTGGAATGTGCTGCCCAGGGAGGAGGTGGAGTCACCATCACTGGAGGTGTTTAGGAGGCAACTTGATAGGGTGCTTGGTGCTATGGTTTAGTTGATTAGATGGTGTTGGATGATGGGTTGGACATGGTGATCTTGAAGGTCTCTTCCAACCTGGTCTATTCTATTCTATCATATCCTCTCCTCTCCCCTACTTGATGAGTGTGTTGGTTGAGGAGAAATATTAGGAAACCTTGCCAGAGTCTTAGGAGTAGCAATTCTTCTGCCCTCCAGGTTTGGGGTAGGAATGTGGGACCAGTTTGTGTGTATTGATGTTCCTGTGTAATGGAGACTTGAAAGAGAAACCAAGAGCTGTTGATCTTATCCTTCCAGGGCTCAAGAAGGAGTTGGTTGCACAATAAATAGGAGAATTGAAAAATGTTGTTGTAGCAGTTTAATCAAGTGACTGCTGAAAGTTATATAATTTTGCAATATAAAATATATATTTAGGGAGAGATTATTTCTCTATAAAACACTCTTAAGAGCTCACTGAGGGACACTTGGTGTTAACAGATACATTCAAAAGAAAGTAGTGTCCAAAAAAGTAATATTTGTGGAAATTCAGTGGCTGCAGAACATTTATAAACCAGGAGGTGCAGGAGCAAGCTCTCCCCATGTGTTGTGAGATGAACAGGCAGGGAAGACGGCTTGCCAGGCTGAACAGGGAGCTCTTGCAGGGGCTCAGGAGGGGAAAAGGAAAGAAGAAAGGAGAGTTTACTGCCTTGGGAAGATGGGGCAGGCAACTCAAGATGAGTAGAGTGATCTCATTATCTCATGCAAACAATATCAGAAAAGCAAAAGCCCTGCTAGAACTCCATCTGGTTGCTGTGATAAGGGATAATAAAGAAGGGTTTTGCAAACCCATTAACAATAAAAGGAGACCCAAGGAGAATCTCCATCCTTTATTGGATGCAGGGAAGTATGTTGCCCCTAAGGACGAGGAAAAGGCGGAGGTACTCAGTTTAGGAAAGATGTTGAGTTGCTGGAATGTGTCCAGAGAAGGGCAACAAAGATGGTGAGGGGTTTGGAGCACGGGCCCTATGAGGAGAGGCTGAGGGAGCTGGGGTTACTTAGCCTGGAGAAGAGGAGGCTCAGGGGAGGCCTTATTGCTGTCTACAACTACCTGAAGGGAGGTTGTAGCCAGGTGGGGGTTAGTCTCTTCTCCCAGGCACCCAGCACCAAAACAAGAGGACACAGTCTCAAGCTGTGCTAGGGGAGGCTTAGGCTGGATGTTAGGAAGAAGTTCTTCATAGAAAGAGTGATTGATTTTGGAGTAAGACTTACTGTTATTGAGAGTGTTATGAAAAACCTCAGTTTATATAACTTATGCTTCATTGAGTGAACTTCTCCTTGGGGTCCTGCTGAACAGAGGGTGGCGTGCACTGCTAGAGGAAGGGAAAGGAGTCATGCTTCTGTGTCCTCACATTGCTGAGCTGAGCTCTCTAAATAAAACACATAGCTACTAAATTTTTCATCTGTCTCTCTCAAATAGAAGTCCTTAGTGTGATGGCTCTTTGCATTCTTAAATACTACTATTTTAATAGCAGTTTTTGCCCACCAGCACCCTGAATTGGAGATTGAGGTTCCCCTGTGTGCCCCTGGAGCTTGCCCTGCATGAGGGGGCCTAGATATTCCAAAGCTGTTTGCCAGAACTGACCTATAGTTTTCCTGCAAGTCATTATCCCACCAGGAAATGCTGCTTTGTGAAAGCCAGGCTATTTCCCAAAGACATAATTCTTAGCAATATTTTATTCTTGGAAGAGCAAAAGAAAATATATTGCTTATGTTAACCACAGAAACACTCAGGTTTGAAAAGACCCTCAGGATCATCAAGTCCAACCATTAATCCTACTCTGCAAGGTTCACCTCTAAACCGTATCCCCAGGCACCTCATCCAAATGACCTTTAACCTCATCCAGGCTTGGTGACTCAACCACCTCCCTGGGCAGCCCATTCCAATCCCTGACCACTCTTTCCATGAAAAATTTTATCCTAAAGTCCAGTCCAAACCTACCCAGTTGCAGCTTGAGGCTGCTCCTTCTTGTTCTATCACTAATTACCTGTGAGAAGAGACCAGCACCTACCTCTCCACAACATCCCTTCAGGTAGCTGTAGACAGCAATAAGGTCTCCCCTCAGCCTCCTCTTTGTCAAACTAAACAGCCCCAGCTCCCTCAGTCACTCTTCATCAGATTTATTCTCTAGGCCCTTCCCCAGCTTCGTTGCTCTCTGCCCTGGCTCCAGGACCTCCACATCTCTCTTGTATTAATATGCCAAAACTCAACACAATACTCGAGGTGTGGCCTCACCAGAGCTGAGTACAAGGGGACATTTACCTCCCTACTCCTCCTGGACTCAGCCTTTCTAATCCCAGCCACCATGCCATTGGCTTTCTTGGCCCCCTGGGCACACTGCTGGCTCATATTCAGCTGCTTGTCGATTAGAACCCCCAGGTCCCTTTCTGCTAGAGCACAGTTGTTTTATGCAAGATGTTACAATGCAATGCATTTATACATTAAAGCTGAACATTTGCAGCAAAACCTTTCAGTAAAAAAAAAAAAAGAAAAAAGAAAAAAGAAAAAAGAAAGAAACTTCAAAAGTTTCATTTAAGAACAAATTACAGTGATGCTTTTGTCCATTTTTGTTATGCAAAATGCATTTAAGCTTGTGGAATTGGCTGTGAAAGGGGGAACCCTGTTAACAAGCCAGCTTTGTTTTCTCCCTCTGAGCTGCTTCATGCTTTGTTTTATGCCTTGCATTAAGGAGGTGTTCAGCTGTGCAAGAAATAATGTTTCCTCAATTTGTGGCTGACCTTTTGATTGCTTAAACTCATTTGCTGTAGGATGTATTTGGATGTATTTGCAGTCCAATCTTCTGTAATTTATAGTTTAGGCATACACTAAATAATTCATAAATATGTAATGCAGAGTTAATATCTAATGTATAGAATGAGGCATTCACTTTGCTCTAATTCTGAAGTCTCTTAAAGGACTGTGGGACTCACTGGCTTGGTATTTCAGTCTGGAAGAGAGGGTGTCACTTGTGAAATAATTAGTCAAGACACTTCTACTCTGCCCTGGTGAGGCTGCATCTTGAGTATTGTGTCCAGTTCTGGGTCTCTCAGTTCAAGAAGGACCTCAGGGAACTGCTTGAAAGAGTCTCTTCTCCCAGGCAACCAGTACCAGAACAAGAGGACACAGTCTCAGGCTGCACCAGGGGAGGTTTAGGCTGGAGGTTAGGAGGAAGTTTTACACAGAGAGAGTGATTGCCCATTGGAATGGGCTGCCTGGGGAGGTGGTTGAGTCACCACCACTGGAGGTGTTCAGGAGGAGACTTGATGGGGTGCTTGGTGCCATGGTTTAGTTGTTTAGGTGGGTTGGACGCGATGATCTTGAAGGTCTCTTCCAACCTGGTTTATTCTATTCTATTCACCTCTCAAATTGTTAGTAAGGTCTAGAGATTTATGTTTAAAGCCTGAGAATAAGCAGCCTTCCACTGCAGGTACTCGTCCTACCTGGAACCTGAACTGAAGTTCTCTTTTTCCAGTTTCCCTTCTCTGGATCACAGGATGTTAGGGGTTGGAAGGGACCCATGGAGATCATTGAGTCCAACCCCCCTGACAGAGCAGGACCATAGAATCTAGTGCAGGTTGCACAGGAATGCATCCAGAGGAGTCTTGAAGTCTCCAGAGAAGGAGACTCCACAACCTCTCTGGGCAGCTTGTTCCAGTGTCCCACGTTCCTTACAGTAAAGGAGTTCCTCCTCATGTTGAGACTTCCTGTGCTGCAGTTCATATCATAACTCAAACTATTCTGTCCCAAATGATCAATCTCCAAGCTGTGCAAGAAGCATGGATGAAAATGTTTGAAATAAAAGAGAGCAGCTTGGGCTCTACAAGGAGCCTTGTGACTGAAAACCTCAGCTGTCACTTTAAAGAGGTGAAGGAACACAAACCCCAAGCCTTCCACACATGTGCAAACTCTTAACTGCAGCTGCAGAAAGGCTTGAAACAAATTTGTAGTGATAAAATATTTCTTATCAAATCCCAATGCATGTTTCATTTTGACCTTACTGAGAAGCACTCCTAAAAAGGAAGTAAATGAAGTAATTGTCCTTCTTTACATATTTACCTTTATTTCTTACAGAAGCATAACAGAACTCCATCAAGTTGTTCATTTACTAAGGCAGTTACCATTCCTCTAGCTCAGAAGGCAAACTTGATTTTTGAGGTACTATGAAGGCTTGTAAAGGAAACCTGTTTAAATAGAAGACTCCAAAAAGTTTGAAGTTAGTTGCTGAAATAATCACCTTTAAATCAACATATTTCTGGGAAAAAATATTACATCAGCAGACACAAGAGTATTAATTTCTGTATCTTTATGTGTGTTTGGAAGGAAAGCTAGCTATTAACAAATGCCTGTCAGAATCATAGAATCAGGGAGTGGTAGGGGTTGGAAAACACCTCTGAAGATCATCTGGCCCAACTCTCCTAGAGTATCCTTCCTGCCCTTTTTCTGAACCAAAATGTATCAAGTCATTTATCACGACTGCAAAATTAGGCATGGATTATGGAATTTTCTTTCTAGAATGATATAATTAAATACATTGTTAAGACAGCTTGTCTTTGAGTTAGGAATTTACTTCAGTGTTTCCACTACCTACACTTCAGAGAAAGATTAACTTTTGCTGAGCAATAGCATTGAAATAGCCAAACCCTTTCCACAAATTTGGTGGGATTTTAAACGGTTCACATATCAATTTTTATTCACTCTTGAATTTCATGGAATCATTTCCATTTTTATGTCAATATACAGAAGACCTTATTTTCAATATAAGGCAGCTTCAAATCCAAAATCCATCATGTTTTGATTTCTAAATACAGTTAAAAAAAGCCAAGCCCTTAAAGATGCTAGCTTGGTCTAGTAGAAGGTGGCCCTGCCCTTGGCAAAGGGCTTGGAACTGGATCATAGAATCATAATATCACCAGAGCTGGAAGGGGCCTCTAAAGGTCATCTAGCTTAACCTCCCCTGCCTTCCCCACCACCAGCTTTCATCTTCCCAAAGCAGCTCCTGCTCCCCCACCCCCACCCCAGTAAGGGGGCCCAGCCAGCACCCATGGATGGTATTGGAGTAGACATCGATAATTGCCCTACCTGACCGGGGGGCCACCAGGCCCCCCGGCCTTTGTTGTCACCACCACCATCACCCAGTGTGCACCATGGGCACTCACCAGTGATGAGAGGAGGATCCTCAGCCCAGATGGGCTCAGCTTAGAGGTTCTGCTGTTCCTGGTGGGGATTAAAAAGGGGAGTGGGTGGGGAGGGCCAAGTGGCCACACCTGGGGTGGGAGGAGACTCCAACAGAGCCCAGGATTTGAGGGGAAAAAGGGGCAGGTGGGGTGCATAAGGGGCAGATATGGTGGGACAGGGGAGGTGGTGGTGGTGAAAGGAGGGGATTTTAAAATAGCTTTATTTTCCATAAATCTTTCATAATGCTCAACTGCAGTTCATGGTTTGCTTTGCCTCCATGCAAAAAGAACAAACTCATCAATACTTCACAAAGTAAAGCACAATGGTGGCTATTACAATGAACTCTTTCCATAATTATCATTTTGCTTGGCAGGAAAATCTGTGCTTTTCAGATCAAAATAACAAGCTTTAACAAAAAGAGCTAAGGTAGCATTAGCATGAACCTTTTCTCTTTTCACCTGGGAGAGCAGATTTGAAGGGGCTATTGCTGCAAAAAAGAAGTATAAAAAATTAAAAGCAGAATTTTCAGGCAGATTTTCAGAATCGTAGAATCATAAAATCATAGAATTATCAGGGCTGGAAGGGACCTCAAGGATCATCTAGTTCCAACTCCCCTGCCATGGGCAGGGACACCTCACACTAGATCAGGTTGCTCAGAGCTAGATCCAGCCTGGCCTTAAAAACTTCCAGGGATGGAGCTTCAATCACCACCCTGGGCAACCTGTTCCAGTGTCTCACCACCCTCATGGTAAAGAATTTCTTCCTAACATCCAATCTGAATCTACCCATTTCTAGTTTTGCACCATTCCCCCTAGCCCTATTACTACCTGACACCCTAAAGAGTGCCTCCCCAGCTTTCTTGTCGGCCCTCTTCAGATACTGGAAGGCCACAATGAGGTCTCCTTGGAGCCTTCTCTTCTCCAGACTGAACAGCCCCAACTCTCTCAGCCTGTCTTCACAGGAGAGGTGCTCCAGCATTCCATATTTCATGCTCTCCCAAGGGAGCAATGCTTATTAAATGAAACCACCCTTACTTTGTAGCAGAAGGTGCAGTTTTGTGCCTCTATTTGTCAAGGCTGGAGAAGAGTTTTTTCTGCACTCAGATCTGTAAGGCTTTTCCTTCACGGAGGTTAGAGCCACAGAAGGGTTCCCACCAAGACACCTTGACTCATATCTTCACACTAAGGAGTTAGCAATGTCAAATGCCAGATTTGTAGCAGCAATACAATAAAAAAATCTGTAAATTTGATTCTTTCAAACCCAAAGTTTATCTGGGGCTGAACCATAAGATATTCAAACTAGATACTGACACTAGAACTTGTCTGAAGATGGGAAGTAAGGCAAAAAGGAAACTGCAGACTTTTCTGCAGGATTACTATGAGCTGTACTAAGAATACAAGAATGTAGTCAACTCAAGGATCCTATTAGTACCTGAAATTCAAACTAACTTCATGCAATAGCAAACATTACCTTAGAAAACTGACTTTTCAGGTGAATAGATTTGCAAAACCATCCTTTAGTGCTCAGGTTACTGCAGGGGATGTTCCTTTTCCCACCTAAGTTTGGTTTGGTTCACAGTAAATATGAACATTAATCAGCACCCAGAAGCACAGTAGATTTGTTTTTACTTTGTAATTGAACCTCATCATGAAATGAGGAGAGGGCAGTAGGAAGGATCTCTGAAGAATTTGAAGGTCATTCTAATGAAAAATCTTCACACTTAAATGTTAAGTGCTTGAAATCACAAACACTGTGGCAAAACATGTCCTGAGAAGGGCAACGAGGCTGGTAAGAGGCCTCAAGCACAAGCCCTATGAGGAGAGGCTGAAGGAGCTGGGATTGTTTAGCCTGGAGAAGAAGAGGCTCAGGGGAGACCTTATTGCTGCCTACAACTACATGAAGGGTGGTTGTGGCCAGGAGGGGGCTGGTCTCTTCTCCCAGGCAACCAGCACCAGAACAAGAGGACACAGTCTCAAGCTGCACCAGGGGAACTTTAGGCTCGAGGTGAGGTGAAAGTTCTTCACAGAGAGAGTTGTTAGCCATTGGAATGTGCTGTCCAGGGAGGTGGTGGAGTCACCATCCCTGGAGGTGTTCAAGAGGGGATTGGACGTGGCACTTGGAGCCGTGGTCTAGTAGTCATGAGGTGACAGGTTGGACTTGATGATCTTTGAGGTCTCTTCCAACCTTGTTGATTCTATGATTCTATGATTCTAACATTCTGGGATTCTGTGAAATTTAAACAGAAGCCAACTAGAGTCTATTGGACAGTTTACTTTAGGCCTTTTGAAAGCTTTTTTCCTTTATAAAAATCAAAAGGGTATAATCTGAAGCACAAGACTTTGGAGTACATCCTGTGTTCTTATACAGCTTAACTTGCTGGTGGTTGGGCTCTTGGTCAAGGACACACAACTTGCTGTGGTCTGGATGCCCACACTTCTGCTATGGAATGTGCACTTGCTCTCTATAAAAGGTTAACCTTACAGAATCTTCACACAAACTGTGAGCAACTCTTATGAACTGAACCATGAATTTTCAGTATTCAGATACCCTGAGTTACAAAATAGAGCTTAAAATAAGTTGCTTTGTATTTCATACTCTGAGTAGCATATGGGGGGAACTGAAGTTTCCAGAGGACTCTGTGCTTTGGGTTAACAGGACAATGTTACAAATAACCATCCCAGATACAGGTTTGGATCACATCTGCCCACTGGTAAATAATCTGGTGATGCCTTCCATTGCCTGTCTTTGTCTGGTGTCTCAGCTTCTGCTTGGTTGAGACTTCTTGTATGGTCTTGGTGGCCCACTGCAGCTCGAGCTGTCACTCCTGCTTTCAACAACAAGGTGACCGACACAAAAAACCTTGTGGTGAATAGGAAGCTTGACAGGAATTACAGCATCACTTTTCACCTGAGTTACAGTGAGGCGTTTTTTTCCTTCCTGCTCTTTTAAGTGTTGAAACATAGTAAAAAACACAGGGATTGAAGTGTTCTGCAACTTCCCTTAGCCTGTACTGCTTCCTTCCTCCCATCCTGGCCAAGAGGAGACCCTGCTGCAAAATACTGGATACACAAGAGTAAAGTGGGCCTGGTTCATCATCTCTTTTGTAGAATCTTTTTGCTAAAAAATAATTGGAAAACTCTAACCAATTACAGAATCACAGAATGTTAGGGGCTGGAAGGGACCTCAAAAGATCATCCATCCCACCCCCCCTGCCACAGCAGGATCACCTAGAGCAGATCCCACAGGAATGCATCCAGGTGGGTTTTGAATATCTGCAGAGAGGGAGACTCCACAACCCCCCTGGTCTGTATTGCCACAGACAAACCCAATGTCTTTCATCAAAGCTTTTGTAACGTAGAAACTGCAATAATCTTGGAAGGAAATGCTGAGAGATAATCAATAAACCAGAAATGCGGACAAGAAACTTATTTTTTGTTGCCAGGGCTCCTATGGCATTGGATGCCACAGCAGCAAAAAGCCTGGGGCTCACACAAAAACTGCCTGGTGGAAACTGCTGCTGCCACAGAAAGCTGAATGAGGAATTGCCTGAGTGTTTTGCCTTTCATTTTACCTCCCCTGGTGATGGGCAGTGTGGGAGGTGGAGAAGAGTGAGGGTGGGTGTGGACAGGAGGGAGGACTGTGATGGGCATCCAGCCAGAACCCTGCCCAAGCACTGTTCAACGTTTCCCATGTTGCTGTCCTAAATGCCTGTGTCTCATGGAAAGTGAACAGCTTTGGCTGCAAGATTACTGTTCTGGGCTACCATGTTGGAAAGCAGCTCTAACCCATTCTGCCCCAGCCCCTCTCTGTCCTTTGATTTTTCCCTGAGAGGAGGTGTGGAGATTAAAGAGGTAAAATCCTAAATCACAGTGGAATAAACCAGTCTATACAAAGGGATGGCTTTCATAGCCTTTGGCTTTACCAGCTGAAAGAAATGCATCTAGGTTTCAGTGCCCCTTGTGGGGAGAGAGAATTTAGTTTGTTTTGAATTGCTATCAGTACTTGCTGAAGTGCTGTAATTCTGTTTGTGCAGATACGTGGATGTCATCCTGGGAGGTACAGCTTATATTGATCTCTCTTTCTCTCTCTCTAACATTCTGTCTGGGGAGAATCAGAGCTGATAAAAATAATAGTAGGGCAAGCACTGCAGACAGGTAGCTGTTTTACTGAATGCTGTAGGCGCAACATGGAGGAGAAAAGTCCTGGCTGGCTCATGGATAACACATCGAGTCATAGAATAGTCTGGGCTGGAAGGGACCTCCAAAGGTCATCTAGTCCAACCTCCCTGCAGTCACTTAGTTCCACCCCCTCCTGCCATGGGCAGGGACTCCTCACACCAAATCAGGTTGCTCAGAGCCACATCCAGCCTGCCCTTAAAAAATTCCAGGAATGGGGCTTCCACCACTTCCCTGGGCAACCTGTTCCAGTGTCTCACCACGCTCATAGTGAAGAACTTCTTCCTGACATCCAATTTGAATCTAACTTTTTCTGGGTTTGCTCCATTTCCCCTAGTCCTATCATTACCTGACACCCTAAAAAGTCCCTCCCCAGCTTTCTTGTATGCCCTCTTCAGATGCTGGAAGGCCACAATAAGGTCTCCTCAGAGCCTTCTCTTCTCCAAACTGAACAGCCCCAACTCTCTCAGCCTGTCCTCATAGGAGAGGAGCTCCAGCCCTCTGATCATCTTTGTGTCCCTTTCCTGGACACGTTCCAGCACTCCAGTAACAACCTGCACATTAGTGCTGTTTCATCCCATTCAAGAAGTCACTGCTGGAAAAACATCCCTTTCAGTGACAGTCTTATTCCCTGAGCTCAGTGATTTATATCTCTTAGAGGGTAATTCATTCAAATAAATGTAACCCACTGGTTAATGTGGTTTGGTCAGTGTTTATGGGTGTCAGTGTATGCTGCTGAAAATGCATGTGGCAGGTATTAAGGAAGGAATTGATGTTCTCCATGGAAATAAGAACAGGCAGGGGTTGGGTTTGGCTTATCCATGCTGCTGTACTGAGTGCAGCTGCTATTGATTTCAATCCCGCAAGTGTCTGACCTCCTTTGCACAGCACAACTTGTCTGTCTTCATATTTTACAGCTGAATTTGTTTCACCTTGTACTTCACACTCTTATTCCATTACTGCGCTACTTGGGGGAAAAAACAACCCAACAACCAAAAATAAACCCCACAAACAAAACCACCACAAAACCAAACCGACAGGCAGTGCAGTTTCTTAATTAAAAAAAAAGAAAGAGCAAAACCTCCAACCTGGAGCAGAAAGCTTCTCTTCAGTGCCTGCGGTGACCAGCGTGGCCTGACCGCGGCCGGTGCGCTGCAGCCGCTGAGGCCGGCTCGGGGTCGCCATCCCAGCGCCCTCTGCTCGCCCTGGCTGCCAGGAGCCCAGCGGCGGCGGCCGGCGGCTTCCTGTGCGCTGAGCTCTTCCTCATCCTCCTGCGCTGTGTCCCCTGCGTCCCGGCTGCCAGGTGGGGTGGGGGGAACCCTGGCGCTGAGGGTTTTGTCCTGATCTGGGGATTGGAGGGGGCAGGGGGGACTGTGAGGCTGCTGGGGGCGTCTGTGGGGTCGGTGGGGCTGGGGGGCGCCTCTGGGGGGATATGGGGGCGGGCCTGTGGGGTCTGCGTTGAGGGCTCTGGGGGTTATGCACGGAGGGGTCTGTAGGATTATGGGGGGAGGAGGGGGTCTGTGGGGTTGGGATCAGGATCCTCTGCGGCTGAAGGGGGGATCTTGGGGTCAGGATTGGGATCTTCTGGGGCAGGGTGCGAGTCTGTGTGGTTCTGGGGGTCTGTAGTGTTTGGGGGTCGGTGGGGCCCGGCTGCCCCTGCCCCCCGCAGACTCCTGCAGCGCTGCTGAGGCTGCTGTGGCCGCAGACCCTGCTGGGCACCTCCAGCCAGGCCTTGGGCAGCAGGGCCCAGCCAGGCCCCCGGGGGGCGCTGCATGGAGGGCGGCATGCAGGCCCCAGGGAGGCTGCGAGAGCCTTTGATGCCTTTTCCAGCTGCCCCAGCACGGCCAGCTGCAGGGACCTGGGGTGTGTGGAGGCAGTTCAACCCCTGACACCCCCCCCCCCAACCAGCCTCCCCGACTGTCCCCCACAAACAGCCTCCCCTGATCCCCCCAAACAGCCTCCTTTGACCACCCCACAAACAGCCTCCCCTGGCCCCGGGTGCCCCCCTGGCAGCCCATGCTGACCACAAGCAGGAGAAGCAAAGACCCAGTCCAAAATGCCTCCTGGGTCTCAAAATGTTCCCCAGGTATCAGTACTGGGTCCAGTTTTGTTCAATATCTTTATCAATGACCTGGATGAGGAGATTGAGAGAACCCTCAGCAAGTTTCTGATGATACAAAACTGGGGGGGTGAGTGGTGTTGGCTGACACCCCTCAGGCTGTGCAGCCATCTAGTGTGACCTGGACAGGCTGAGAGCTGGGTGCAGGCAAACTTCATGAAGTTCAATAAGGACAAGTGCAGAGTCCTGCACCTGGGAAGGAATAACAGCAGTTACCGGGACAGGTTAGAGGCTGCCCTGCTGGAGAGCAGCTCCACGGAGAAAGACCTTGGAGTCCTGGTGGACAGCAAATTCTCTGTGGGACAGCAATGTGCCCTTGTGGCCAAGAGAGCCGATGGGATCCTGGGGTGCAGCAAGAAAAGTGTATCCAGCAGGTCTAGGGAGGTTCTTCTACCTCTCTGCTCTGGTGAGACCACACCTGGAACAGTGCCCAGTTTTGGGCTCCCCAGTTCAAGAAAGAGAGAACTTCTGGAGAGTCCAAGGGAGGGCCACGAGGATGCTCTGGGGACTTGAGCATCTCCCCTGTGAAGAGAGACTGAGAGCCCTGGGGCTATTTAGTCTTGAGAAAAGAAGACTGAGAGGGAATCTCATCAATGTGTATAAATATCTGAGGAGAGGGGGCCAAGCTCATTTTGGTGGTGTACAGTAATAAGACAAAGAACAACAGGTTCAAACTTGAACTTGATTTCACCTCAACATGGACTGAACATGAACATGAACATGAACATGAACATGAACTTGATTTCACCTCAACATGAGGAGAAACTTCTTTACAGTGAGGGTGACAGAGCACTAGAACAGGCTGCCTAGGGAGCTTGTGGAGTTTCATTCTCTGGAGACTTTCAAGACCCACCTGGATGCATTCCTATGCAGACTACCCTAAGTGATCCTGCTTTGGCAGGGGGGTTGGGCTGGATGTTCTCTGGAGGTCCCTTCCAACCTCTGATACACTGTGATCCTGTGACCCACAGAATGGCTGTGATCCTGAGATGTCAGTGGCACAACTGAGGATGCACTGCCCTTGAGCTGCCATGGGGCACAGCTCAGCTGACCTCAGAGTTCTGCATGAAAAATTGTGTTCTTGCTGGGTTTGATTGGCAGGCATGTACTGAAAAAGTGGTAGAACACCTGTGCCTTGGCCAATGCAGCTGCACCCCGCTGGTGTTATTTAGTGCATCAGGAATAGTGTGGCCAGCAGGACCAGGGATGGAATTCTGACCCTGTGCTTGGCACTGGTGAGGCCTCACCTCGAGCCCTGTGTGCAGTTCTGGGCCTCTCACTGCGACAAAGATACTGAGGTGCTGGAGTGGGTCCGGAAGAGAGCGACGAGACTGGTGAAGGGACTGGAGAGAAAGTCTGATGAGGAGAGACTGAGGGACCTGAGGTTGTTTAGCCTGGAGAAGAGGAGACTGAGTGTGGGGACCTTATCACACTCTACAAGTACCTGAAGGGAGGTTGTAGTTAAGGTGGGGTCAGGCTCTTCTCCCAGGCAACTTGTGACAAGACAAGAGTGCACGGCCTGAAGCTGCACCAGGGGAGGTTTAGGTTGGATGTTAGGAAGCATTTCTTCATGGAAAGGGTAATTAGAGACTGGAATGGACTGCCCAGGGAGGTGCTGGAGTTGCTGTCCCTGGAGGTGTGTAAGGAGAGCTTGGATGTGGCACTTAGTGCCATGGTCTGGTCAATGTGGTGATGTTAGGTCATAGGCTGGACTTGATGATCTCAGAGATCTATTCCAGCCTCAATAATTCTGTGAATCTGTAGTGTTACTTAATCTCTCAGTCAGCAACAAATTCTGCATATCACCTTCCAGCTCCTAGACCATGCTGGCTCTTGACATATCTGCCATGTGAGTGAAAAGGTAAGGAAATAGATTGCTTTTAATGCCACAGCACACGTTTTGGCCTCCCATCTGGCTAGGACACTGCATCAGAGGGCCTGGTCTGTGACCTGCCATTTTCAATCTCCTTTCCACCAGTTTTGGCCTTGTTGGTCAGTAGCATGGCTGGACAAGAGCAACTGAAATGCTGTGCTAGGGTCACAGGGGTGGGCAGAGGGACCATGGGGCAGGGGAGAGGTATCCAGCAGGGCCGTGTGTCAGGGAGAGGCCTGGGAGGCTGGTGTGAGCCAGGCTGAGGCCAAGGCTGCTGCTGTAGTCAGGGCAAGATGCGGCACTGAATGAGTGAGTAGAGCGCTCAGGTCACAGCCTCCTTGGCAGGAAAACTTGCTCACACTGGGTCTGCCAGAGCCATGGTGCCAGGAGGGACCTGTGTGGTCAGCTGCATGAGCTGCAAATGCCCTTGAGTAAAAGAGAAAGCAAGGCAGTGGCTGCAGTTACAGTGGTATGTCTAAACTAGTGGTGTTTTTTTCTTTTTTACCAGTAATTGAACTGTTTTAACCAACTGGATGCTAAATTGTTGATCTATTTAGGCTTTCATATATTGCATTTGGTCTTTTTTTCCCTGCCAAGTTCATGGAAAAAGCAATATTCCTCCCTGCAAGAATGGTACTTTCATCCTGCACCATCACTAGTTAATAGGCTGGTTTCAGTTGTTCCCCAGGTACCATCCAGATCAGTATCAAGGCTTTTGTCCAACAGAGTAATTGAATGAGGTGACTGTGCACCCTTCTGGGCAGAGTAAGTCACAGTGAGCTGCAGAGTAAACAACAAACCACCCATCTCTCCCGAGGAGAGGTTAAAAACTAGCTGATCCTCTGCATGTTCCTCATGCTGGCTGAGGAGGTGTTTGCACAGGCCAGGGCAGGGCTGGGTCCTGGAACTACACGTGGCTTGGAACAGCAATTTTCAGCAGTGGCCTAGACCTAAACACTCCACTGCCCCTGCTGCCTATTTTCTGTGCAGTTCATACATTTTTCTCAGCAAAACATCAGCACTCCTTTGCTTTGCTGGGTGCCAGTAAAGTCAGGAGCTCTCTACTCACCTGCCAAAATCTTTGGCTGCCTCCATGAGAGCCGGGCTTCTTTCCACTGCAAAACCTGGAAGCAAACTAAGTCATTGGTGCAATGCAACACCAAAACTTCATGTTATACAACAGGAGGAAACTCTTCTTCTCTTTTTTTTTTTTTCTTTCTTATCTGTTTTAAAACAGATTAGAAGCCACCAGAGAGGCCTCCGTCACCAGCATATAGGTGGACTGTGGAAATTGGGTTACACGTCCTCTGGGCTGTGCAGGACCTTGAATGTGGGAGGACTGACCGTTGCCGTTCCCTCCTGAATTTCTTAAGTTGTTTTGTTGTGCAGTGGGGGACAAGAAGAAAGACCTGAAGTAGGTCACTGGGCAGTGTGATACAAAAGCTGCCACCACAGGCTGATCAACAAGCTCACTAAGGAATGGTTGCTTTACGGCAGCTTTCCCAGCATAAGGAGCACAAGACCTGCTCTGATGCAAGGGTGGTTAGCAGGCCTGTCCTCTGGTACTACCCTGCACCACCTGACATCTGTCCATTTTCCTCTTTGGGCAGATGGTGGTCCTCAGCCACAGAGGACTTTAAAACCAACCCCTTCAGATGTGGCCCCTGCTGCTTTTTTTTTTTTTTTAATGCAAGGACTGGAAATGTGTTTCCAGGTAGCAATATTTCCCTGAGATGGGCAGCATGGAGAGCCTGTCTGAACAGCTGCAGTCCAAAGCCAGGAATCACCTTTGACAGGCTGTGATCCATGGCTGCACATCTCAAAGTACCTATGGCACTGTGCACACACCCCCCCACCCCCCCCAACCTGCAGTGTGATGGCATCCCTTGTGCTGTAGGAAATGCCCCAGGCAGGCTGTTGTATTCTTTTCACTCTGGGACTGTGTTTTTAAAATGTGGAAGCTGGAGTGTTTGTTACACCCCATTTTTTTTCCTGTGGGGAGCAGGAGGGTGGTGGTGGAGGGCGATGGGACAGTGATGCAGGGTGGGGTGTGGGTGGTTGGGGGTTGCAAGGGACCTCAAGGATCATCTAGTTCCAACTCCCTGGTCTTATAAACTTCCAGTGATGGGGCTTCCATCACCTCCCTGGGCAACCTGTTCCAGTGTCTCACCCCCCCCATGGTGAAGAACTTGTCCTAATGTCTAATTGAAGTCTCACCTCCTCTAGCTTGCGTCCATTCCACTTAGTCCTATCCCTACCTGACATCCTAAAACGTCCCTCCCCAGCTTCCTTGTAGGCCCTCTTCAGATACTGGAAGGCCACAGTAAGTTCTCCTCGGAGCCTTCTCATCTCCAAACTGAAAAACCCCAACTCTCTCAGCCTGTCCTGATAGGAGAGGAGCTCCAGCCCTCTGATCATCCTCATGGCCCTTCTCTCAACATCTTTTCTGGACACTAATGTTTTTCCCTTCACATGGAAGGTAAAGGTAGATTTGCAATCCACATTAGAAGATAGCCAGGTGGTTTACCCAGGAAAGCTACACACATAGACAGAACTATCTTCTTTATTATAAAGATACACTATGAAGAACAAACCTGAATGTATACTGAAGCTTGTAATGGTACATGCCAAAAATGTACAGTACTATACATAAAAGTGCATTGTCACAACAGATTAACAGTACATTTCTCTTCCAGAACCGTGAGATTTCCATGTTTTTACTTGTTCTTTTGAGAGAGTGGAAGGAATGCAATGGGAATGCAGCCATACACAAACAGGGAAGGATGCAATGGAAATGCAACAGTACAAGAGCAAGGCTAAAGCTCCTCTAAAATTTAAAGGCACTTTCACATGTACATACTACAGATGTACATTGACACAATTAGGTAACAGTCAACAAGCAGGAAGCTACCAGTACTGCAATTTATCAAACTTGACAGTAAAGGACAATACTGATCGGATTAGGTGTGCAGGAGTTACCCTTTTAGTACGTCTGTAGTTGTAGCAGTCTTTCCTGTTACATATCCACTTACTATACTTTTAAGTATCTATAATAACCATCAAACTACACATTTAACTGTGTGAATGCACTTAACGTGGCTGCATTCACTAAATGCACTGTTTCTAATATTTTCTTTTGCTAAACAATTTCTAATATAAGCATTATGGAGTCCAGTACAGTTATTTAAACATACAAAAAAAATTCCCTATGCAATTTCAAGATACAGGTAATCCATCTCACTTACGCCAGGTGGGTTAATTGAAAAATGCCAGACTAAAACTGCATGGAGATGGAAGCTGAAATTCCAGTTTGTTCCACTGATCCTGGTAAACTGGGGAACTGCTCAAAAGTATCTTCTGGTCCCGACCAAGTGAACAGACCCTAAAGACCAGTGCTGGGCTGCAGCTGGGGCCAGCCTGGCGCAGGCGCTTGCCCTGGTTAGGGTTAAGGTCGTAGAGTTGAGAGGGGTGGAGGTTCACTGATGGATGCCGCATGGTTTTGCTCTGGTGGATTAAGACTCTGCCTCTAACCTAGAGGTGCATGAAGCCTGTGGCTGGCTTGAGATGGGTTTGCAAATACCAGGAGCAGTTTGGCAGCTCATGGGGTACTTTTAAACAGGTACCAGGTGTGAACACCTGGGGCTTCATGTTACCTATCTACAGGGTGTAAACCAGAGCAGGAAGAAGTTGCTCCTAGGTAACAGGAAACCGCTCCAGTCACCTCAGTAATGATGTCCATCAAATTTTGTCACTACTCTTCTCCCCCCCAAACTCAACCACAGGGAGTGGTACAGCTTCAAGCTTTCCAACAGCGAGGTCTTAAGAATACATGGAAAGACAGATCTTAAAGCCAGCTGTACTCCTGGAGGTGACCCACTATAGATTTCTTTCCCCATCTTCTTAGCTGAAATTTATTTGAAATTTATTTGATGGATTGGAAGTCAGGAAAATATATTCACAGAAACTTGTTTTATGGATTGGAAGTCGGGAAATTGTTCACATAACTGATTTTATGGATTGGAAGCCGGGAAAAATATATTCACAGAAACAATATTATGGCTTACTGTTGCAATGTGCAAACCAGCTGTACATGTAGCTCACACCTAACAGAGTTTAACAACAGAGCACTAAGCAAAGATGACAGTTGTCACTCACACAGACATAAGGAAGGGACTGATTTCTGTCATTTGAAAAAATGAGGGGAAGAAGGGGAAAAGTGGTTATGGAAAACTTCAGTCAGCTTGAATCTAGGTGGTAGAAACTGCCTGTCCTATGAGTGACCCCTGCATTACTAGCAGGAGGGAGTCTCTCATGAGAGACGCCCTTCAGAGTCTCCCTGTCTTGCTGCTGTCAGCATAACCAAGGATGTGCACAGTGTTTGCACCATGCAAAGCAGCCAGCAGAGCCAGGTCAGCTCAAAACTCTTGACTATTACACCTCAAATCATGTCTTTAATTGGGTACGGAGCACTAAAGTCAATGGGATACTTTGCTGAACTGTGTAGCTGATCCTTTTAATCACCCAACAGCCTGCCTAATGGACCAAGAGGTTCATGTACTCCCCAGAGCCTGGCTCACTCAACTATGAACTTCAATGAATGTAGCTTTTGTGAGACATGTGGCATGAGGGAATGAAGGCCTAGCTTCATGGGAAAAGGTACAGCAGAAGGAGCTTCTAGATGCTATCCTTGAGGTGTGCTTTAGCTGTGACCTAGAATGCTTCTTGTTATTGGTGAGAGCAATGTGATCTCCACATCTACCCAGAGTTTGTCTGCAGTGAGACTGCCAACAGCAAAGCTAAAATTTGGTGCCAGTTATGAGACTTGTGAGGGCTTGGTGGCTTTTCCGTTTGTTGTTGGTGTTGGTTTTCTTTAGTGTGTCTTAAATAAGAAATGTGGCCTGAGATGACTTACACTTTCCACACAGACACTTAATCCTCACATGCTTGATTTTAGCTTTTTACTAACCTTCTTGAGGTTTGGTTTAGTGACCTAAAAATGAGACATCCCACATCCCCTGAACCCCACCCCTCCCCTTAGTTCTGTGCAGGATCTGCTATTCTATAGCTACAGTAAGATCGTGAAGTATGGTACACCTTGGCAAGCTGTTTGTGAACCGTGTTGTTTTTATTACAAATGGTGCAGCATCAACTTTTCAAGTAAGTCCATGTCTGTTTGCTCTTCCAAAGGATGCACAAGCGTCCAGTTTTTCTTGTAACCAAAACCATACAAAATACAAATGCCCACGTCGACGCAGCTAGTTTCAGACAATACATTCAAAAACACCGAAACCCAAAGCCTCTCCAGTTACACACATGAACAAACGCTGCTGTGGAGCCCTGGCTTCTATTGTTAATCCATCCCTTTTCCCTAGCATACCCCAGCCGGGCACTGCGGGTGGCTGAGCTGTCTACATTGTGCAAGATTTGTCGGCCGGACCCTGGGAAGGAGGGGAAGGCCCTATGCTAGGATTTGTTTTTGGAAGAACAATAGGTTTTGGCCTAAGAGCAGGAGGTTTCAGCTGCACTCCCATTCTAGGGGCCACCATGGGCTTGAAAGTACTCATGGTGTCACTGGAAGAACTAGTGCTGCGGCGGATCTGAGGCTCGGAGCTCCGTAAGACAACGCTGTGGAGAGGGCTGAGCGACTCTGTGGAGGTGGCAGGAGTGGGGGAGTTCTTCATCTGTTCCAGGGTGTCCAAGACCACGTCAGGGGCGTGCTTGGCCGAGCTCTGCCGCTCCAGCTCACGGAGCTCATTCAGCGCTGTGTTCATCGTCTCCTCAATATCCTGGGTCAGAGCACAGAGAGAGCAGCACGTCATCCAATTGCTACCCAATGGAAACCACCAGAGGAGCAAGGGCAGTGAGCAGAAAATGCAGGAATTACTTTGCCAACCATCCTTTCTTTAACAAACAATAGAGTGCTATTTCCACCATGTTTACTGAAAGACACTAAGACTCCACTACCTACAAGGGGGCCTACAAGAAGGATGGAGAAAGACTGCTTCCAAAGGCCTGCAGTGATAGGATGAGGGGCAAGAGCTTCAAACCAGAGAAGAACAGATAAGACTGGATGTTAGAACATGAGGGCAGTGTAAGGATTTGGTCCATTTCATCAGGAAAGTTATTTTTTTCATCAGGATTTCTGGCAGAGATGCTGAAAGAATGCAGCAAGACATGAGTTTACTGCTTTTCAGGGGTATTGAGGTACAAATGCGATTTGAAGTATCTGCTGTTCCCTGCTTGCTTGCAGTGCATTTCATGTAGTTTAATCCAAGTCTGGCTGCCTAATGATCATTAGTCTAGGCATAAAAAAATAAATTAGCTTAAGCCAAACACCACTGTATGTGGTTCCAGGAAAGTAAGTAAGAGTGAGCAATATAAAACAGTGACAATATCTGCACTTTCTAATTCTAATACATGGTTCAGCTTTCTGACCCAAGCATGACCGTCCCCGTTCTATCCCTTGTTGGAAATAGAGTTTGAAAACCAACTATTCCCAATGCACTCCATTTTAAAAGTGCCAGTGTTGTTGTAAAATACTTCCACCATCATATTGTCCCCTCAGGGTGCTCCTGGTAATCATTTTATCCTGCCTAGACAAAAATGTAAGTTCTGAAGGCAGCAGTGTTTATTTGCTCAAGAGCTGTTACCAGCTCTGTACACAGACCAATTTGATGATTGTTGTGCTCCCTGTTCCATCCTCCTCACCTCTTCACTGCCAGGAATGAGACAGGTGAGTGTGCACACAGGGACAGGATGATTTATGCGGGTCCAACATCTTGCACATTATGTTTTTAGGCACAACTACAAGCATCAAATCAACACAGGGTATGAACTATGTATCTGAACTATATAAAACCTACACAAAAGCCTCAAGACCCTGATATATAAATCTGTGCTTGGAATGACAATACTTGCTACTAGACAGTGAGAGTACTCTTCTGCATACCATAATAAGGGAAGTAACTGAACACTAATTACATGCAAGTTAGAACAGACCAGCTTTCATCAGAGCCCAGTGATTTACGTAGCTGTTGTAATCACACACTGTCCTAGTGCTTTGTGTGGCAGAGGCAATTTCATTCCAGTATAAGGGGAAATGATTCCTTCTTATTGCTTCTGCAATGTCTATTCCCTCTTGTGCAGCTTCTCTCCAGGATACCTTAATGCATCTCCTCTTGCACAGAGGCTGCTTGGAAAGCTGAGCAGGGTATTCTCCTTTCAGACACGTTCCTGGCAGTGCAGTGCTCTGAGACTCGCTCCTCAGAAAATCAGAGGGACAGCAAAGAAAAAAAAAATGACACAAACCTGAGCTATTGACTCTGGATCCAGTGGTTTGTGGTCATTGAAACCTGTGTACTGGCCAGATGATGTAGATCTTCTGATTGGAGGGCTATCAATCTTCTTCAGAGAGTCGTGCCTACTGATGTTAGTGAGACTGCCGTGTCCAGGCCTGCGTCGCCTTTCGGGGCTGTCAGCGTTGAGGTTGCGGTTTTGCAGGAGGGCTCTAGGACTGCAGTGAGTTGCCAGGTTGGGAGAACCTAGCTCCATGGTCGAGTTGGAGAGAGGGTGAGGTGGGTGTACTGGGCAGTGACCATCACTGCTTCTGCCGGGGCGTCTTAGAGGAGGTGGAGGTTCTGATCTCTTTCTTTGCCTGCACCAATGAAGAAGTGGTTACAGGTCAAACTGTAGTGACCCACTATAAGCATATGGAGAAGTAATTGCTGTGTCACTTGAGCTGTGAGCAGTACTACTGAGAACATTCCATGCTCAAGCTTACCTTCCTGAATAGACGTCAGAGTGACGGTCAGTGGGAGAGTTCATGTCCTTTGATGATGACTTGTCCTCGGTTATTGGTCCGCTGCTGGCCTCACTGTCTGCTTTCTGGCTCAGTGTATCTGAGAAAGTATCATCCCTGAACAGAACACATATGGTGAGACCAAAAGTCAGTGAGCTGTGACAGAGAGCACCTTGGCACTTCCAGATTTTAATCCTCTTAAGAAAATCAGGCCTGCAGAAAGAACTGCAGCCCCTCTCACGTCTCCAAAAATTGCTATAATCCTTCTGTTTACTGAGCTCTTTGCATTTCATGTGTAACCTTTCTGTAAGGAAGAACTTTATCATCCTTGGCAAAGCACATACTTAATACTGTAAAGCAAGAGCTCAGGGTTGCACTTCTCCAGCCCTCATTATTCTGACCAGCAGTTACTACTAAGAAACAGATTAAGATAGGTGCAGCAGCATCTGTCTCTTAATGTAGTGGGAACATATCTATGAACAAAGTAGCTTAGCCCAGTAGTAACTTTTGATTAAGAGCTGTCAATTCAGGGCAGTGAAGACAGAGGCATCCTGCAGAGAAGACAAATGTTTCATCTATCTGAGACTTCAAACCATTTCCTGTTTGGAAATGGCTTTGCTAACTACTTTAGCGTGTTTTTACACCCCATCAAGAATCTAGTCACACCAGACACTGCTTACATATCCTGCACCACTATGTACTGGTGAGGGACAAGGCCATCAATGCCATTGTGCCTTCCTTCCCACCAGTCTTCAGATGCTCGGTGATAGAGCAGAAGGGAAGCTCCTTTCTTGAAAGAGAGTTCTCGTGCAGATCTTCCAACGTAGTCAAACTTGGCTATAGCTTCTATGGGCTCACACTCTGGGTGGGGAGAGAAGAACAGATATCAGATTCCACCCTGGCTTGTCTGATTTCCTAAAAGCCATTTGCTGCATTTTCTTAGTGCTTGTTCTTACTGAGCAGAGGTGTCAGAGACAAGCTGAGCTAAGGCAGACTTCAGGCAGTAGTTATAATATGTCCCTTACAAAGAAACATAATCAATCTGTGCCCCAAGTGTGAAACATTTGGGTTGCTTTGCCAGCTGCAGAAAACATACACAGCAAATTCAAACATTATAATAGCTGCTCCTGGGAAAGAAGCCTCTGCCTCCTGATGCAAGGGCTCCTTTGTCACTGGGGTGTGGGATGGAGACCAGGCAAATGAGACTAAAAGCTGGTAAGGGACTTTTTAGGCTGTCAGGTAGCAATAGGACTAGGGGGAACGGATCCAAGCTAGAGGAGGGGGGATTGAGATTAGACGTTAGGAAGAAGTTCTTCAGAAGGGTGGTAAGACACTGGAACAGGTTGCCCGGGGAGGTGGTGGAAGCCCCACCCCTGGAAGTTTTTAAGGCCAGGCTGGATGTGGCTCTGTGGGCAACCTGATCTAGTGGAAGGTGTCCTTGCCCGTGGCAGGGGGGTTGGAACTGGCTTATCCTTGAGGTCCCTTCCAACCACCACAATTCTATGATTCTGTGATTTCCCTTCACATGAGGAGGGACACTGCCATGTGTATGTCTGAGATTTCTGATTTTCCCATGATGAGTGTGCAGGTCTAGTGAGAACATCACAACAGTGAAGCCTAGTGCTTTAATCTGCTTCCTTAACAACCTTTCTCAGTGAGGCAGGCAGCACCAGACCACCTAAGGATGACCCCACTGCAGGGGCAGTCCATGTGGCCTGAAGTTGCCAAAGGCAGCTCTGCTTGCTCCAACATCCCAAGCTGCTCTGGTTTTGCAGGGGAGGCTGGGCTTTTCTAAAGACAAACATGGATTACATCAGTCCTGGCTAATCTTCTCTCAGTGTGCTGGTAAATTCAGCTTCACACTGCTAATGGACTCCATCCTGTAACTTACGCTTGGATTGGAAACCTACTGATGTCAGGGCCCCTGCTGAATGTCTGCCAGCAGGTATCCTCAGAGCTGTGGCCAGACATCAGCTGAAACAGCTGTGATTTGAACAGCTTCTAGTTCCTTATGCACAGAACCAAAAGCACCTGAGCTCAAACAGATTAAAAATTTTCACCACGGTCTCAAACCATAAAGGAAAAACCTGCAAAGTACAGGTTTCAAATCACATGCTTTGTTGATTCCAATAACTCAGAGTCCCTGAGATGACAATTTTCTTTACATAATTAGAGCAATATTTAGATGGAAATTAACATCTGGGCTAATGACTAGCATAGCAACTTTCTGCCTGGTGTAAATTAAAATTGCTGAGGTTGTAATTCCCCAAAGAATCAGGCTGGTAATGAAAGCCACTGCCCCCTTATGACACAGCAATATCTTCTTGAAATTAACTTCATTCTGCAGCATGAAACTATAATGACAGCACCTTCATTGAAGTTATAGTTTGCAGCTCTTTTTTTCAAGTAACTAAAATAATTAATGTTTGGAGAGAAAAAAATAATGTTTATTTGGAGGTAAATAATATTTGGAGATAAGTAAATAATACTTTGGAGAATAAATCTTACAAAGAGGAACTGAAGGAGCTGGAGCTGTTTAGTTGGAAAAAGAGGAGGCTGAGGGGAGATCTCATTGCTCTCTACAACTACCTCCCTGGGCAACCTGTTCCAGTGTCTCACCACCCTCATGGTGAAGAACTTCTTCCTGACATCTAATCTCAATCTCCCCTCCTCTAGCTTGGATCCATTCCCTCTACCAGAGAGGTTGGTGCTGGTCTTACAGGTAATTAGTGATAGAACAAAAGGGAATGGCCTCAAGCTGCAACTGGGTAGGGTTTAGGCTGGACATGAGGAAAAAAAATGCACAGCAAGAGTGGTCAGGGCTTGGAATGTGCTGCCCAGGGAGGTGGTTGAGTTCCCAAGCCTGGATGTGTTTAAAGGTGGTTTGGATATGGTGCCTGGGGTTATGGTTTAGGGATGAAGCTTGTAGAGTAGGGTTCTGGGTTGGACTTGGTGATCCTGAGGTTCTTTTCCAACCTGAATGTGATTCTGTGATTGCCCAGCCTACAGAAGGCTGCCTTGTGGTTTGATGCTTCTGCAGTAGTGCTAAGAGCTCCTGTCAATGAGGAATGGCAATTCAGGGCTGGAGCTCCTCTCCTCTGAGGGCAGGCTGAGATAGTTGGGGTTGTTCAGTTTGGAGAAGAGAAGGCTCCAAGGAGACCTTATTGTGGCCTTCCAGTATCTGAAGGCAGCCTACAAGAAAGCTGGGGAGGGACCTTTGAGGGTGTCAGCTAGTGATAGGAGTAGAGGGAATGGACCCAAGCTAGAGGGAAGATTGAGATTAGATGTTAGGAAGAAGTTCTTCACCATGAGGGTGGTGAGACACTGGAACAGGTTGCCCAAAGAGGTGGTGGAAGTCTCATGCCTGGATGTTTCTAAGACCAGGCTGTATGTGGCTCTGGGCAACCTGATCTAGTGGAAGGTGTCCTTGTCCATGTCAGGGGGGGTTGGAACTAGATGATCCTTGAGGTTCCTTCCACCCCTGACAATTCTATGACTCTAATGTAACAGAATGCTGCTTTTACACATCTCATTGATGTGGAATTGCTTGTGGAATTGTTTATAAGAAGGTATTACTGTGATCAGGGAGGCTTGTTTGTATGAAGACACTGTTCTCAGACTGCAGGTTAAGTTATATGGGCTATGCGAGGGTAGGCCAGGAATTTAGAAGCAAAAGCTGGCAGGTTTCAGGGAGCCAGTCACTCACTGCAGTACTTTAAAACAGAAGAATCCTCAACCACACAAAGCCCCTGTACAGCAAGCAAGAAAGTCCCAAATTTCCTGCACGTATCTTCCTTTGACATCCTCTCAAGTTAACTGCTGCCAGCCATGGGTACTGGATTGATTGATAAACCCCTGCACTGATTAGCTATGGGATTTCCCATTTCTCTGCTAATTTCACCAGACCATGCAGTATCCCACACTGGGTACACAGGTCTTTTTATTGACAAATTAATGGACTAAACCAGAAATAGTTCTATCTCCCTCAGTGGAATTACACTAATCTAATAGCAGTGCATGATGGGAATCTGATTTTTGTATCTTTGCCTGCAAGACACAAATACTCTCTCAGAGGTCTGAAGGAAGTTGCTCCACAGGAACCAGCTGTATGAATTGGTAATGTATCCATAATAGATGTGACTTGTGAGATGCGTTCCTTAGATTGCCTGGGTAACAAATCTCAGCCCCTCAGGGAGGAGTGCCCAGCAGATCTCACACAGGTTTTTTAATGGAACCAAAATATATTCATCAATGACCTGGATGAGGGCAGAGAGTGCACTGTCAGCATGTTTGCTGATGACACAGAACTGTGTGGAGTGGCTGACATGCCAGAGGGTTGTGCTGCCATTCAGCCAGACTGAGGCTGGAGAGTTGGGCAGGAAGAAATTGAATGAAATTCAACAAGAGCAAGGGTAGAGTCTTGCACCTGGGAAGGAACAACTCCATGGATCAGTATAGGCTGGGGACTGACCTGCTGGAGAGCAGTGAAGGCAAAAAGGACCTGGGGGTCCTAGTGGATGGAAAGTTGACCATAAGCCAGCAATGTGCTCTTGTGGCCAAGAAGGTCAATGCCATTCTGAGATGTATTAGAAGGGCTGTGGTTAGTAGGTCAAGAGAGGTTCTCCTCCCCCTCTACTCTGCCCTGGTGAGGCCACATCTGGAATATTGTGTCTGGAATATTCTGGGCCCCTCAGTTCAAGAAGGACCTCAGGGAACTGCTTGAAAGAGTCCAGCACAGAGGCACAAAAATGATGGAGTGGAACATCTTCCTTATGAGGAGAGCCTGAGGGAGCTGGGGCTCTTTAGCTCGGAGGAGACTAAGTTGAGGCACAGGAAGTTTCATGTAAATATAAGGAAAAATGTTTTCCCTGTGAGGGTGCCAGAGCACTGGAACAGGCTGCCCAGGGGGGTGGTGGAGTCTCCCTCTCTGGAGAATCAGAGAATTGTCAGGGTTGGAAGGAAGCTCAAGGATCAGCCAGTTCCAACCCCCCCTGCAATGGGCAGGGATATCTCACACTAGATCAGGTTGCCCAGAGCCACATCCAGCCTGGCCTTAAAAATCTCCAGGGATGAGGCTTTCACCACCTCCCTGGGCAACCTGTTCCCGTGTCTCACCACCCTCATTGTGAAGAACTTCTTCCTAACATCCAATCTGAATCTACCCATTTCTATTTTTTTCCCCATTCCCCCTAGCCCTATCACTGCCTGACACCCTCAGAAGTCTCTCACCAGCTTTCTCATAGCCCCCTTCAGATACTGGAAGGCCACAATTAGGTCTCCTCAGAGCCTTCTCTTCTCCAGACTGCGTCTCCAACTCCCTCAGTCTGTCCTCATAGGAGAGGAGCTCCAGCCCTCTGATCATCCTCGTGGCCCTTCTCTGGACACCTTCCAGCACCTCCAGATCCTTCCTGTAATAGGGGCTCCTGAACTGGGTGCAGTACTCCAGGTCTCACCAGAACAGAGTAGCAGGGGAGAATCACCTCCCAGCATGCTGTGATTCTGTGGTAAGTACTCGAGACAGGGTTTACTGCTTTGAAAGGGACATTTTCTTTGCCTGAATGTTGCTTTTACATGGAGAGAACTTTCCCATAGCAAACAGTACTGAGACTGCACTTAAATAGTAATTCACCTTGTTACAGGTCAAGCCTTAATATTTATAAGCAAAGTACCATGAGAGTTACTCCTGGAACTAAATGCCTTTTGAGAAGTGAAGCCATTTACTATCAAGGTTACTGAATGACTGGCAAGAATTTCCAAAAAAGCAAAGGTGATGAAAGCTAAATTTGGGATCTGTAACTCAAATTGTGTGTGGTACTGCTGCATTTGTAACAGTAGAATTGACAGCTCGGAGGGAAATGTAACAGCACTGCTCTGTCCATACCTGGGGGCATTCATCTACAGCAGCAAGAAGTGTTTGATGACATACAGGATCCCACCGGCTATCGTCCCTAGGGACTCAGGCTATGCTAGGGAGCTGAAAAGTTAGGACAAACTGAAGCAATGTGAGAAATTTCCACTGCTTGGAAGAGCAGAAAGGACAAAGGAAACGTAAGAGCTAACTCAACTTTTGGGATTGAGTGCCAGATGTAGTACCAATCTCCCTACAGAGAGCTGCCCTCTGTGCCTCAGGGCAGGAGGAACTAAGAAAAAGAAGGGACACCATGCCCTGCAGTTTTTTGGAGGGTTTGCTCTTGCCTTGCTTTACTGTTCCTCAGTTCTGCCAGATGTACCCTGGCTGTTGAGAATAGAGCATGTCCTTGAACTCCCTGGGAAGACATCATCTCCCAGTGCCTTTATCCTCTTCTGCACCTCATCAGAGAAGAGTGGCTCTGCAGTTTTAAAGTTCTGCCCTCAGAACAGCAGTCATAGAATCATAGACTCAATAAGGTTGGAAAAGACCTCAGAGATCATCAAGTCCAACCTGTCACGACAGACCTCGTGACTACTAAACCATGACACCAAGTACCACGTCCAATCCCCTCTTGAACACCTCCAGTGAGGGTGACTCCACCACCTCCCTGGGCAGCACATTCCAATGGCCAATAACTCTTTCTGTGAAGAACTTTCTCCTCACCTCGAGCCTAAACCTCCCTTGGCATGGCTTGAGACTGTGTCCTCTTCTTCTGGTGCTGGTTGCCTGGGAGAAGAGACCAACCCCCCACCTGTCTGCAACCTCCCTTCAGGTAGTTGTAGAGAGTTGTAGGTCTCCCCTGAGCCTCCTCTTCTCCAGCCCTCAGACTGGGGAACAGCAAAAGCGAAGAAATGTTGCAAGGTATTAACAGAATTTGGCAAAATGTTGATCCCAACACACACTGCTGAAAACAGGAAAATTACTGTGTGTTGGGACATGATAACTGGGAGTCTTCCCTCTGATGTTTGCTTCCAGCACAGCTACCAGCTCAATTTTCACCCTGTGTTTGTGAGATACCTATGAATAGAATGATATTAATTGTATGTATGCTTTCCCAGGAGAAGCCCATCTGTTTAACTTCCTCAGGAAACCCTCTCTTATTTCCTCTGAAAACAAACCTAATCACCTTTTTTCCATATGCACCCCACAAGAATGAAAAAAAAAATCTCCAGCAAACTGAAGGTAAAAGAAATATGCTAAAGGCTGCTTCAGTAAAACTTGAACAATAGTTCCATGGAAACATCAGGAAAAATGTTTTCCCTGTGAGGATGCCAGAACACTGTTACAGGCTGCCCACGGGGGCTGTGGAGTCTACCTCTCTGGAGATATTCAAGACCAGCCTGGATGTGTTCCTGTGTGATCTGCTCTAGGTGATCCTGCTCTGGCAGGGGGGCTGGACTGGATGATCTTTTGAGGTCTCCTCCAACCCTTAACATTCTGTGATACCCTTTGAATCTTTACTGCAGAAGCACATTCAGGTAAAGGTCTTTCTGCAGCAAAATTACAGATAGATTGTTTGGTGCCTCAGCTTGAGTATAGATGTTCTGAACTTCACAAAATAAACTTCATTTCCAGATCTTGGGAAAAGGGAATAAAAAACCTCTTGTCTTTTCCTTCACAAGGATACTTTCTGCACAATTAAATAAGACTGAAAACTCTACAGCATCTCCTTCATTCTTCCCTTTCCAGCCATCCACAGAAGTATATGAGTAACAACAACCTCAGAAGAAAAAAGGCAATTTATATGCTTAAAATTAAGCAGTTATGAAGTATTTGTATGCTCAATTATAGTAATGGAATTGTTTCAGTTGGAAAGGACCCCTAAGATCACTGAGTCCAACTGCTGACCTAACACTACCATGGTTATTAAACTATGTCCTGAAGTTCCATGTCTACATGTTTTTTGAACACCTCCAGGGATGGTGGCTCCACCACCTCCCTAGGCAGCCTATACCAATGCCTGACCACTCTTTCAGTAAAGCAATGTTTCCTGATATCCAATTCTCTGGCACAATTTGAGGCTGTTTCCTCTCATGCTGTCACTTGATACTAGGGAGAAAAGACCAACACCCATCTCCCTACCAGTCTTATTTTCCCCAACCTATCAGATTTTACCTCTGCAGACATAGTTTTATTGTCAAAAAGTCCTGATGTTTCCTAATTGTAGCTAAACATCCCTAGCACTGCTGAGCCAGCTCCTGCAGACAGGCTTGTTCTAGTAGGCACAGAGATTCACTTGTAGTGTAACTTTATACAGCAAGTCATTCTTGTAACAGTGGTAAGTAAAGTAGAAGAGTAAATCCTTTCACTTTTGATCTCTGGGTTGTTTTCATTACCCTGTAACCCTCTGGTCCTGTATATGCATAAACCTAATGAGATTTTCAGCACAACCCACCCCCCTATTCAGAGAATCTGCTTCTTCCATCATATGAGGGAAACACAAAAGTACCATGTGTGATCAATACAGCAATCCCATGCCTCTCTTTCTCACCACACACAGCTGGCAGTGATGCATTCAGCTTGCAATCAATAAATCAATCACATTAACCCCCCCCAAAGTATTACCTTTAGTGTATCACAGAATCACAGAGACATTCATGTTGGGAAAAAGCCCTCAGGATCACCAAGCCCAGCCGAGAACCCTACTCTACAAGCTTCACCCCTAAACCATATCGTCAAGCACCACATCCAGACCACCTTTAAACACATCCTGGCTTGGTGACTCAACCATCTCCCTGGGCAGCACATTCCAATGCTGGACCACTCCTGCTGTGAAAAATTTTATTCATGTCCAGTCTAACCCTACCCACTTGCAGCTTGAGGCCATTTCCTCCTGTTCTATCACTAATTACCTGTGAGAACAGACCAGCACCAGCCTCCCCACAAGGTCCTTTCAGGTAGTTGGAGGGAGCACTGAAGTTTCCCCTCAGCCTCCTCTTTTTCAAACTAAACAGCCCCAGCTCCCTCAGTTGCTCCTCCTAACATTGATTCTCCAGGCCCTTCCCCAGCTTCATTGCCCTCCTCTGCACTCACTCCAGTATAAGCTGCCTTTCTGGTTTTTTTTTGTCCAGCACAGTTCAATAACCAAACTAAAGAAATCCTCAGCTATTCTCATATTTGGTGCCATGAACACTTTTTCAGAGGAACTGTCCAGAGGACAAACACATGAGTGTGTGTGCAAGGAGATGGCGACTGCACTTAATGTAAACCCTGCAACTTACATTAGGAAAGTGTGCTGTCATAAAGGAGAGCCATAGCCACAGGGAAAAAATGGTAGAGCTTGCAGCCTGGGAACTTAAGAGCAAACTGTTTGGTGTGCAATCCAGGCCTGCTGAGTTGTATCTTTGCTGCAGCTCTTCCCTGGATCACAAATATTTTTGTGCTAACAATTATGTTGTAGTAAACACAAATGTCTGCTTCCTTTTGGCACTGAATTAATTAAAAAGGTGCAATGAGGCAACCAGGATTCAACTGCTGGCCAATCTGGTGAACAAAAACCCATGTCTTTTAGCTGAGCTTTGTCCTGTTGACAGCTATTCTCTTGAGGGTTTGTCCTCACCAGTGACACTGTTGTAACACAAGTAGCATGACAACAGGGATGTAAAACTGTTTTTGTAACAAGGTGGTGAAAGGGCAGAGCTCATGATTATTGAGGCACAGGTGATGCACTATGTGATGCCATAGTCCTGCTCCTCTGCATCTTGCTGATGTTTTCATCTTTCCTAGGCATGGTTTTGAAGTAATTGCTTTTGACTGCTGCTGAAAAGCTGCACTTCTTTTCTATGCCCACTTGGGTCTTTCTCTCTCAGTTTGGTCACGGAACCCCACAACTGGCCCACGTGTACATTGAACTGCCGTGTCGCTTGCCTTTCACTGCTTTGCTTGTGCTCTAAATGAGAGACGGACTTCTTCAGTTTCTACTCTTGCTTCAGACCTCCAATGGAAGAAGGAGCTCTTACAAAATATGGCTATACTGTCTTGGAAAAAAAAAGTGCAATGATGAATTTTTTCACACCATTTTTAGCAGAGCTGTGTTGTAGAAAGACAGCAGGGGCTTAGCTCTAGAGAGCTGGTCAAGAGAAACCCACACATGCAGGCTGTCTTGTAAAACTGTCACTATTCCCTAGTGTGGGTGCAGGCATGGGAACACACCCTAGACAGAAGATTAACACTGACTTCTCTCCTATCCTCAGTGTTTCCCCTTCTCTGTGATGCCTGCCCACCCAACTGTCCCTCCTCTCCAAACAGCTGCACTGATAGACTGTGCCTGCACCTCCTCATGGCAGCAAAGGGGAAGAGACAAGCAATCTGTCACTGACAGCTTGCCTACGTGACAAAGCAGAAGGGTATGGCTAGAGTGGAACTATTGTTTACATTGTTCTGTGTGCAATGGGACTAGTGCAGTCAGATTTCCTATAGATACATTTTCCTGTTCTCTTTCCCTGTGGCAATCATCCCAGCTCCTAACCAGCATCCCTGATGGTATCCTTCTTAAAAAATAAATCCTTCTCTGTTGTAGATCTTTTCCTCCCCTTTTCCCTGTCTCTCTCTCTTCCTCTTCTTCATTTCACATATCCTCTCAGATGGACAAGGGACAGCTTTTGTTTGTGCTGCAGCTCAGTGAGAGTGTGCTGGTTGCTTTCTCTGGGTTACCTGCTGGCCAGCCACACAGTGAACTCAAGCTGCAGCTCAGTGAGAGTGTGCTGGTTGCTTTCTCTGGGTTACGTGCTGGCCAGACACACAGTGAACTCAAGCTGCAGCTCAGTGAGAGTGTGCTGGTTGCTTTCTCTGGGTTACCTGCTGGCCAGACACACAGTGAACTCAAGCTGCAGCTCAGTGAGAGTGTGCTGGTTGCTTTCTCTGGGTTACGTGCTGGCCAGACACACAGTGAACTCAAGCTGCAGCTCTTCTCAAGAGGGAATGTTACTCTGAGTCCTTCACCTCTAACTCCCTTATTAATTGTCAGGAAAATGATAGCTATTTAACAATTTTGACATCTCTTTCCATCTGTTACATTTCCTTGAAACTGGCTGAAGTTATTGGAGGAGACATCTGAAGGATGGTCCAACTGAAACATGTTGCAGTCAAACACACCATTAGGAAGCCTGGCTAAAGGAATCGATGTAACAGAGATGCATCACATTTTTCATGGGTATCTGTCGTACCCAGAGCTGTCAGAATATGTGATTAATATTTCTAGAAAAGGACTGTTGTTCAGCAGTTTCACTGTGGGACACACACACACACACACGTTGTTCAGTGGTTAGAAATCCTTCAGATGGCATAGCTTTTACATTCATTTCAGAATAGAGCCCACTGAATGGCAAATATCCCTCAGCTGAAATGTTTATAGAGACACACTTTTGCTGAGTTTTGCAGACAAAAGATAAAGAGTCACTAAAAATGTAACATTATATCAGAAAATACTATGTGCTGACTGAAATAGTTTCTTTCTCTCTTGCCCTTCCTGTGACTGGGCAAGTCAGGGGAGAAGGAAACAGCTGGTCAAACACAGATGAATCGGAGTGAAAAAGCACACAAACAGAGATTAAAGATGCTGGCTTTGCTGCAGAACACCAGCACTGAAATCCCCTTCTTTCAAATTAAACACAATTAGGAAAGGAAGGAGGTCTCCTGCACAAAACACCTGCAAAAGCTGCTCCCATCAAAGACCCAGCAATGTGGCAGACATACCGTCTTCACTGGTGTGGGGCTCTGTACTGGCATCCTGGTCCACTTCCTCTAATGTACCATGTTCACTGTATGGGCTGTCACTGAAGGAAACAAAAGGTCAGGCAGAGGGAGAAAGGACCTACTGAATATATGCCATCCCAAGGAGATCACTTAAAATTATTCTTACAATGTTACAAACTTTTGTGCAACAGAATTCTCATGGCATGCTGCAAACACACAGCTACCAAAATTGACTACACACCTCTCTCACAACACTTTCAGTTAGTAAGAAGGTCCCAGAACCTTTGAATCCTTTTGTTTATAACAAGTGTGTGTGTGTGCAGCTAAGAGAGGGAAGGAGCAGGAGGAAGACATCATAAGATGAAATTTGTTAAGGTGGCTCAGAGCCAGAGAGTCAGTTTGCTACCTGGCTGCATACTCTGCACAGTACGCTTGGAATTCTGCATGCATCTTGCTGAACGGAAGGCACGGTCTATGGGTGGTGTAGGGAATCTCATCATACTTTTCTTTGCTTCACTGGACTATGAGAACCTAAATGCTTTTTTTAGCTATCTTCATTCTTCTATTGTGTTCTAAAGGAATTCTGTATCACAGGAGTCACCCAGACAGCCACCCTAACGATTTTGTTGAGGAAGACAGAAGGGTAGCATTTCTGACTTACCAGTAGTCATCTCCAGCCATGCATTTTTCATACACTGGGCCATCAAGTTCTTTAACATCTGGAAAAATAGCCTCATGATGGATGATGATAGTTTTGATTATCTCGTTCACATGTGCCTGACAAGACACCTGGTCTTGTATGTCTGGAACAGGCATCAGGGTTGGCCCAAAACAAATGGCCAGGTTGTAGGGATCCATCATGTTTTCATCGCTGTACTGTGAGAGACTGTTAGAACAGAAAAATCAAGACAAATTGGCTTTTCCACTGTGACTAATCTCCTTCTCAATACCAGAAAGACTATTTGCCATCACAGCTTAGAGATTTCCTGTAGTCCTTCACACATTGCCACATAAAGTAACAAAACAAAAAGGGGGATTTCTTCCATGGGCTATAGACATTGTAAAGAGAGTTTAAAGTGGACCTGGATGAGGGCACAGAGTGCCCTGCCAGCAAGTTTGCCAATGACACAAAACTGGGTGGAGTGGGTGACACACCTGAAGGTTGTGCTGTCATTCAGCCAGACATGCTGAAGAGCTGGGCAGGGAGAAATTAAATGAAATACATGTGAACATAAGGAAAAACTTGGTCACTGAGAGTGTGACAGAACACTGGAACACGTTGCCCAGAGAGGTTGTGGAGTATGCCTCTGTGGAGACACTCAAAACCTGCCTGGATGCATTCCTGTGTGACCTACTCTAGGTGATCCTGCTCTGGCAGGGGGATTGGACTAAATGATCTTTTGAGGTCCCTCCCAACCCCTAACATTCTGTGATTCTGTGATTTACTACACATCTAAGTATGGAATAAATATGTGTTCCCACACTATTGCACTATTCTGTTTAGGGTACACTAACCTAATGGGCTAATGTCAAATGCATCAACTGCTGCTGCTTCTATCTCATCTGTGCATTTTCTTTGAGGCCCAAGTGGACTGGATCCAAGGTGGGTACACATGTGTATCATTTCTCATCAGCCCTCGACACATCTTTCCTATCAACTGCCTAAATAATTTATACTGAATTGTGTTCTGGAGGAAACTAAGTTCCTGGATCTTGCAAAGGTTCTTGTGACTTCTAGTTTTCATTTTTACCATACAGTCTAAAATTCCTGAGCTCCTCCTGCCCACAAACTCACTACATCTAGCTGTGGGAGACTGACAAATTGGTCTAAGTCCAGGAAAGTACTGCTGAGATGGCAGGGGAGCTAGAGCATAAGAGTTATAAAGTGAAGTGGAGACAATTGTTTGGTTTTGTGTGGGTTTTTTTGTTTGTTTTGTTTGACTTGTTTTGTTTTTTGTTTTTTCTTTTTCAGAAGAGAAGGCTACTGGAGAACTAGCTGCAGTCTTCCACTATCAAAGTGATAAATGAAACAGAGTCAGACACGGGTGCAGAGAAAGGCTATGAGAGGCAACAGACACAAGTCACAGCAAGGATAATCCAGCTTGAAGCAGGAGAAAAAAAAATCATTACTATAAAGGTGACCAAGCACTTGGACTGACTGCCCAGAGAGGCTGTGAACTCTCTACCCTGTTTGGTTCTTGACTGGACAAAGCCTTGAGCAGCTTGAGCTAACTTTAGAGGCTTTGAGCAGGAGGCTAGACCAGATGAGGTCTGCCATGTGGTGTAATGATTGCAAGTGGCCAAGCAGGCATAGCTGCACATGCAAAAAGCAGAACTGGATTTGCAGAAAGTCAAACTATGGGAATGTTTTTCCTGTGGATGTATCAGGAGGAATTTGGAGGCAGTAAAGGATTTAGCCTGCTTTTGAATTGCATTCCTGTGGTGAGAACAGATGTAGCTAACATGACCATGTAACAAGTACAACCTCATATAGCTCTGGCCAATCTGTAGGTCTAAGCAGAGGAGAAGCTGTGATAGAAGCCTTTGAGACATTGACACAGTGTCACTTCTTGGGGGGATGAATTAATGTTTCAAATGAAACAGTATTTCTGGAAAGTGGTTCAGAAATTACTAGATGAAAGGAACTGGGAACTGCTATCAAAACAGGCATGCATACATAACCTGGCTGCAAAGATCCTGTTTCTATAGGAACAGGATGGATGAAATGAGGAAGGTCACAAAGACGAAATGAATCATCAGGGGGCAAGTTTAGGAGAAGAAAAAAGATGGAAAAAGCAATATGAAAACAGATGTAACAGGAAACAGACAATGTGGAAGCAGAAAGAGAAAAGCCAGGATCAGGATGAGGCACACAGAGAAGAAATATTTAGTGAACATAGCGGGGTCAGCAAAACCAGAGAGGGCTGTGAAGGACTGAAGGGAGAAACAAGACAATTGCCCAACCTGCCTTTCATTTTCTCTTTGAGACTGTCTGAGATGATGAAGACACAAACACCAATTTCCCTTTCTCACATAGCCTTCCCTCCAGCAGCTGCCTGTGTTTTGCAATGTGGGAACCAAGCCGCTTTGCATTGAAGCATACACAGGGGATGTATGTTCTCTGTATCGGTAGCAGCAATAAATCAAAGCAGCAACCTGAATTCTCACCCTGGCAGTGCCTAGCATCAAATAAGCAGCTTGCAGTACCTGTGTTGCTTCAACAGACTGTTTATTTTTTCTGTCAGGAGATTAAAATCAGTCTGAGCTGAAGGAAAAAAAAAAAATTCTACTTTTACATTATGCAAACTATTTTTAATGTAGTTAGTTTTTATTTGTTACTTTCCTCATCAGCTTGTTTTGATACCAGCTTTAATGCTGTAGCCTGCATTCCCCATTTCAGAAAGCACTTTCACCTGTCTTACTACAACCTTTCTCAGTTTTGTTCAAATGGCATTTTAATTTGAATGAAAATTGCTCTTTTCCTTCTTGCATTCGCTGCCAGCTAGGAGATCGTGTCTTGTGCTCAGCGGAGCTTAAATGTAACTTCGACACAGAGAGCAGGAGTACATCCAAAGAACATCAATACCGGCAGAGGGAGGCAGCTGAAGATACAGTACCTCAGGGAACTATAAAGCACTTACTGGTTGAGGAAGGCGAAGAGGTATCTCATCACTATAAGGACCGACCTGGGCAGAGTAAGGAGGAGTTTGCGGATGTGAAGAGCCCTCTCATAGAGATTGTCTATTCCTGCAAAGAGAAGAATGTATTTTAAGTTCCCTTTCGTGTGATGGTCTAAAATAGCATTCAGTCAGTTCACTCAATTTACTTTGACTCATTACAAACACATATCCACAGCCACTACCTTCTCATTTTGGCCTATTAGAAAAGGAAGATCCAGAAGTCCTCCTCCTCATTACAACCACACAGTGTACAAGTAACCTCTCTAAAGGTAAGAAGTCACAAATCTGCCTTTATCAAACTCTGGCCACTTGCTGAGCTAGATGACTCACAAAGCCACAATATCAGGGCCATGAAATTGATTAGAGGGTTGGAACACTTCTGCTACAAAGACAGGCTGATGCAGCTGGGGTTGCTCAGCCTGGAAAAGGGGAGGCTCTGGGGAGACCTAATAGCAGCCTTCCAGTACCAGAAGGGGGTTTACAAGAAGAGAGACTGTTTACAAAGGCCTCTGGGGGGAGGATGAGGGGCAATGGCTTCAAACTAGACCTGATCTAGTTGAGGATGTCCTTGCTGACTGCAGAGGGGGTTGGACTAGATGAGCTTCAGAGGTCTCTTCCAACCCAGACCATTCTATGATTCTATAATTCTATAACTAACTTGAGGGAAACAAGGAGAACTGTTTGCCATCAGTTACAAATACAAATGAATTTTCTTTTTTTGAGTATCAGTTATGACATTCCAATCATGGAGCTTCTCTAATGAGTTTGCTTAAATGTCCACCTATAACCATTTAAATAGCAAAGAATGAGAAAGCCTTGTTTTTGTGTGTGTAAGCAACAAAGATCACGTGTATTTTCCCAAAGGATTTATAGCAGTTCACCAAAATTCCTCTGAAGCAGGCAAAACAAGGTAGCATCAGTTCCTAATGTCTTATAACGAGGTTGCATAACCTTCTATGTTGGAAAAATGATCACAGAATGTTAGGGGCTGGAAGGGACCTCAAAAGATCATCCAGGCCAACCTCCCTGCCAGAGCAGGATCACCTAGAACAGATCACATGGGAACACATCCAAGCAGGTTTTGAATATTTCCAGAGGGAGACTCCACAACCCCCCTGGGCAGCCTGTTCCAGTGTTCTGGCACCCTCACAGGGAAAATTTTTTTCCTCATGTTTCCATGGAACTTCCTATGCCTCAACTTCCACCCATTGCCCCTTGTCCTGTCACTGGGCATCACTGAGCAGAGCCTGACTCCATCCTCTTGGCACTCACCCTTTACATCTTTATAAACAGGAATGAGGTCAGCCCTTAGTCTCCTCATCTCCAAGCTAAAGAGCCCCAGCTCCCTCAGGCTCTCCTCATAAGGAGGAGCCTCATTTTTTTGGCTCTGTGCTGGACTCTTTCAAGCAGTTCCCTGAGGTACCTCTTGAACTGAGGGGCCCAGAATATTCCAGACACAATATTCCAGATGTGGCCTCACCAGGGCAAAGTAGAGGGCGAGGAGAACTTCTCTCAACCTACTAACCACAGCCCTTCCAGCACACTCCAGAATGGCATTGACCTTCTTGGCCACAAGAGCACATTGCTGGCTCATGGTCAACCTTCCATTCACTAGGAGCCCCAGGTCCTTTCCCCCTTCACTGCTCTCCAACAGGTCAGTCCCCAACCTATACTGATCCATGGAGTTGTTCTTTCCCAGGTGCAAGACTCTACCCTTGCCCTTGTTGAGTTTCAGTCACGTTCTCCCCGCCCTACTCTCAAGCCTCAGTCTCACTGAATGGCAGCACAACCCTCTGGCATCTCAGCCACTCCACCCAGTTTGGTGTCACAGCAAACTTGCTGATGATGTGGCTGCAAGTGGTGTAGTGATGGGATAAAAGCAGAAATTATTTGTCAAAAGAAGTAACAGCTCCATTTTTGACTCACTGTGTTTTCTGTGTAAATGACACTGTTAGAAACAGCCTCAACATTTCAGCAATGCTTTTTACATCAGCCAAGAACAAAATGCTGCAATTAACAGCATCTAAGGGAAGTCCAGTGGCAGTGAAATGGATATCCAGCAATTTGGAAACAAGGAACAGAAGCTGATTCCAATAGCTGAAAAGCCATTTCTAACAACAAAATGTGGTATTTAAGAGTACACATTTAAAGCACTTGCCCACATAAAACCATGCTAAATGTAAACAATGATCCTGGTGTTGTGCTCTTCAGTGTGACATTTATGTGCAGATGCAAAACGTGTGTTGACTTACTACTATTAGTCTTTTGGTACCAAGAACTAAGCATAAGCAGAGAACATTGGCAGTGAGACTTCTGTTTACCACACAAACGTGCTCTAGTTCATTAGGAGATGCCAGTGTGGTAAACTGGGAAGAGAAACCAGTTCCCATGTCTGCATTCAGAGAAGATTCTACTGCCTCAGCACCACTAGTGTGCTTGTGCTGGAGAGCATAAGATTCTGGTATGGGTGAACCTGTTCCTCAAGAGTTTCTGCAGAAGGAGAACAGCCTGCCACTGCTTGCAAAAAAGATGTCCTTTTGGGCTGTGGCATCTAATGTGGGAGCAGCAAAGCAAACCTCTTGAAGGAGGTAAAAAAACTCTTCCTTAGCAGAGCAACTGAAGGTGGAATGGTGTCCCTGCTGACCTGCTGCAGAGCTGGTGGGGGAAAGAACTACTGAGAAGTTATGTAACTTGTAACCTAATGAGTCACACTGAACTGAAACTCTAGCTGAAAATCAGCTCAAGCCATTACACCTTCTCAAGTGGAGTATGGGACCTGAAATTTACTTTTATGTTTCTGTTAAACATGGACTGCATGAATCAAGAAGTAATTCTGGCTACTGGTTAAGAACTGGAATCCATGGCAGTGATGTGCTAAGCTTAGGAGCTGCTTGCACAGTGAAAATCCGCAGAGCAACCCCAATTCTCCTCTCCCTTTCCAGTGCATATCATGTCTTGGAGATGCCAATGCTATACACCCTCACTTCTGCACTGTAGTGCCACACTGCTGCTCTGAACAGCTCACAGACACCAGGCCTTTTACCACCTGCCTAAACTAAGCCACTCCTGGTGGAAGGAGCCTGCCAGTTCTTCCAACAGAAGCAGCTGCTACTACAGCTAGAGTGCCTTGTGAGCATCCAGCCCAGCCAACCTTGCCCCTGACAAGCCTGTTTATGAGTCTCTGTATGCAGAGTTGTAGGTCTGGGTGGTTTTGAGCCTGTGTGCATGTGTGCAGATGGATTTTCTATGGAGTAGGGCTGAGGGAAGAAGGTCCAAAGTCTCTTTGCTTATGTCTTTCAACACTCCTGCTGCAGTAGCACTGCTGAGTGGTGCTGTGGCACAGCTCTTCTCCAGCCTTTCTGCCCTATGTGCTGAATGTGGGAAGCTGGAGGGAAGTTGTGACACAGCACTAGGACTTGTCTACTGCATTCCACCTTTGCCTAATACATTGTGATGCAGACCTGCCTTTTCCAGCCAGTTCTGGAGATTGGCCCTGGACAAGGTCCTGTCATTGCTGAACTCAAACCAGACCCACAAAATGCCCTAGCTGTACTCATTGCTGGCATGCATGAAATGTATGAGTGGGTTGTAGGAAAGGAGGAATGAACACAATCTTTCTGCATCCAGGCAGAAATAATGTGCAGCCCTGCTGCTTCTCATGCAGAGGGAAGAGGAAGCATTGCTTTGCCTCCATCAACTTTGCTGAAGAAAGCCTCGGGGTAGAATGGCCATCCAAGCTACAAGCTGGTTGCTGTGTGAAACTGCTAGCAATCCCAACACTGCAGATAGCTGAAATGTGTCTCCCTTCTCACAGCACTTGTGCTGCAGACCCTCTTTTCATTACTCTGAATTTCAAGAACTGTAATTAGCCCTACCTCAGCACCTGGTGAAGCATTACCCATTTGTCAGCTAGGAAAACTGAAGTGCTGATAGTACACGACTTGTCCTAATAATGCAGTTAGCTGCCAAGCAGAAATAGAAATCAGGAGATTTGAGAAGTGGTTCATTACTCTAATGATATGATGAGACTCACATTCCCAAAGACAAGCACCAGGACGAGCCTCGGGCAAGGCCAAGCACACTGAGAGCTAATGTCTTTTTACTGACTGTGGAGTGAGTGAGGGAAGGGAGATCTGTGTGAAGGAAACATGAATATCAACCACAAATCGAGACTACCATCAGGCAAACATCACAAATAGAAATGGTTATTTTCTACTTCCTAGTTCTTAGAGCAGTGCAACATTTCTGCTGCTCTGGTTTGATATGGCTGCCTTCCAGACCCATCTCAGCCAAACCCACGAGCGAGTTTCCTGGCAGCCAGAGAAAAAGGTGTTTGGCATGGGAATACATAGAATACATAGAATACATAGAATAAACCAGGTTGGAAGAGACCTTCAAGATCATCGCGTCCAACCCATCAACCAATCCAACACCACCCAAACAACTAACCCACGGCACCAAGCACCCCATCAAGTCTCCTCCTGAAAACCTCCAGTGATGGCGACTCCACCACCTCCCCAGGCAGCCCATTCCAATGTGCAATCACTCTTTCTGTATAGAACTTTTTTCTAACATCCAGCCTGAACCTCCCCTGGTGCAGCCTGAGACTGTGTCCTCTTGTTCTGGTACTGCTTGCCTGGGAGAAGAGACCAACATCCGTCTGTCTACAACCTCCCTTCAGGTAGTTGTAGAGAGTAATAAGGTCACCCCTGAGTCTCCTCTTCTCCAGGCTAAGCAACCCCAGCTCCCTCAGCCTCTCCTCGTAGGGCTTATGTTCCAAACCCCTCACCAACTTTGTTGCTCTTCTCTGGACTCGTTCCAGCAAGTCAACAACCATGCTCCTGTCAAAGTGGAGCTGCAGGGCAGCCCAGAGCATAGGAGGCATTTGTGAGGTGAAACGAGGAGGGGAAGAAGCCAGCTTCTAGGGCTTCATGACTACAGCACTCTGGGGAAGAGCTGAGCACCTGGGCTCAGAACTATTAATGCATTTTTATCATAAAATAATGGAGCAAAGTACCCTAGGAATATAAGGAGCTTGGGTTTCTGTGTATTCATAAAGTTATCTAGGCATCTAAGCATCAGAGGCGATTGGGATCTAAGAAGCCTTGACCAGTTACTACAAAAAAATGAAACCAGAGGACTCTTCAGAGGTCATTTAAGTCTTCAGTCTCATTCTCTGACTTCACTTAAATGACCTGAGAGATGGCTGTCCAACCTGTTCATAAAATCCTCCAAAGAGGCAGATCACAACCTTCACAGGAAAATCTGTTGAGATGCAATCTTGCGCTGCTCTTGGAAAAGATTTATTCATTGATCTCCCGTGGACTTGCCCTGCAAACACTCCTTGTCCTTGAACTGGATGAATGAATCTGGATGAGGGTAATGTCATTGCATAAATAAGAGAACCACTCATCAACTGTCAGCCTCTGTCAGCCACGGGCTAAGGAGCAATAGCATAAGATAGGCATAAAGCCTCAATGCTTGAAAGTGTGATCTTCGGCCTCCAGGAACATTGGAATCTGTTCTGGAGAGGCAGTGTTGCCTTTGCTTACTGCAGAGGCCCAGAATCAATTAATGCCCACTTTTCTCTTCCATGAGAAGTAACACGTTTTAACCACCTGGTGACTCATGAGGAGGTTTCTGCAAGGGCAGACATTAAATGAAGCAGATCAAAAGAGAACAGTCTGCCTCAGAACAGTAAAGGGAGCCTGAGAGGGGACAAGACACAATGACTAATACAAGCCCCCAAATACAAATACAGCAAATATTATCAGTGAAGACGAGGATACATCAATGCTAAATAACATTAGGAAAGTCTACAGTGAAGTTTAATTAAGCAGTAATTCTGAAGTAGTGGAGCATGATAAAAGCCAATAAACATTCAAATATATAAATGCAGTGCTTTGGTGATCACAGAATCACAGAATGTTAAGAGGTTGGAAGGGACCTCCAGAGATCGCTGAGTCCACCCCCCCTGCCAAAAGCAGGATCAATAGAGATTGACAGAGAATGAAAAACTTTTGCAAGAGAGCAGTTGCTGCTGGCTCTAAATATTTTGGGCCAGCTGGAGACCTGCATGCCTTTATCACTCTGGTTTAGTTAGAAGTTCTACAAAAGCACCATACTCTTCCTGGTTTTCTACACATGGCCTCTTCTGCACTGGTGGTGAGACACTATTACCCAACTAGAAGATTCAGCCTGGGAGCAGTCAGAGCTCAGACACTTGGGTTCTGGATAGGGTTTGGAACACAAGCCCTATGAGGAGAGACTGAGAGAGCTGGGATTGCTTAGCCTGGAGAATAGGAGGCTCAGGGGAGACCTTATTGCTCTCTACAACTACCGGAAGAGAGGCTGTAGACAGGCAGGGGGCTGGTCTCTTCTCCCAGGCAGCCAGTACCAGAACAAGAGGACACAGTCTCAAGTTGCGCCAGGGAGGTTTAGGCTGGAGGTTAGGAAGAAATTCTACACAGAGTGATTGGCCATTGGAATGGGCTGCCTGGGGAGGTGGTGGAGTCACCATCATTGGAGGTGTAGGAGGAGACTTGATAGGGTGCTTGGTTGCATGGTTTAGTTGATTAGGTGATGTTGGATGATAGGTTGGACGTGGTGATCTTGAAGGTCTCTTCCAACCTGGTCTGGTCTATTTCTATTTCTATTCTATTCTACCATCCTCTGCTAACTGTCTCCACAGGCCAGTCTCAGTAGTAGTAAAAGAATTGCAAACATTTGGCAAAGGGAAGATATTAGTGGTCAGAAGACATAGAAGAAACCTGGTGTCAGCAATGACTGAACTATGATACCATACCAGCCAGCACTGTGCAAGCTAAGCATATTTGACAGCCAAGGGTTACACAAAGGAGGAACAAGAAATTAAACAATGGTAATGTGAGCTATCTCTCTCCTTTAGGACCTCAGTTTTCAAAGATAAAATCCAATGTGCTATCTCAGGGGGGTGGGGTGTCACTTGCTACTTCCACTTGGTGTGATGCCTAATAGTAACAGAGTGAATACCTAATGCATATTTTACACACTCGCTGAACATCAAATGGGACTGAGTTACAGTTGCAGATGTAATTTTTATGGTCAATTTGCAGCTGACAAGTAATGTACATGAATATGTATTAGTGCTAAAGTTAACAATTTGTGCCTCTTCCCACTCTGGTAGATGAGTATGATCCAACTCAAATAACTCAGCAATGCCACTTACAGCTCTTTCAGATCTATTTATGAAGGCATTAAGGCCACAAGAATGATTGGGGGGTTGGAGCACCTCTGCTACAAAGACAGGCTGAGGGAGCTGGGGGTGTTCAGCCTGGAAAAGTGAAGGTTCTGGGGAGACCTAATAGCAGCCTTCCAGTCCTTGAGGGGGGCCTACAAGGAGGATGGAGAGAAACTGTTTACAAAGGCCTGTGGTGATAGGATGAGGGGCAATGGCTTCAAACTAGAGAAGAGCAGATTTAGACTGGATGTTAGGAACAGGCTCTTTACCATGAAGGTGGTGGAACACTGGAACAGGTTGCCCGGGGAGGTGGTTAGGGCCCCATCCCTGGAGATATTCAAGGTGAGGCTGGACAGGGCTCTGGGCAGCTCCATTCTATGGATCTATCATTAGAGAAGGACAAACACAAGGGCCTCTGATGACAATTAGGGAAGGAACCAGTTGCCATTTAGTTGAAACTTCTTCAGGAATAGCTGACTACTCAGAATATAGGTGTTTGGTTTGTTGGGGCTTTTTTTAAGCAATGGGCAACAGTCTGGAAAAGCAATAAAAAGATTTCCTTTCATAACATTTATGCCTTCAGGTAAATGGGCACTGCTGGCAGCAAGGGACTAAAATGATGAAAATCAGAAGGAAAAAAGATGTAAGTTTTCATCCATTCTGGCATCTCAGTATATCAAATTTAAGGCAAGGGAGATGAATTATAATGACCTGAGCAGAAGTTAAGCAGTCTGGGTAGCTGATAGGCATCTGCTGCTACATTGCATAGGTAGGTATATAAAAGTGAACTGTAATTCATGTGTGGAAGAACTCATACCAGGAGAGGAATTGCATTGCCCCAGCAGTGAAGGTGAATTACAGCCAGCCCTAAGCACAGCTTCAGCTCTGCATCCATGTAGCTCATGTTATAAATAATATGCTTGTGTTTGGTCCAACCTGTTCCTACAAAGGGGCATAAATGAGTGCAATTCAAATCCCTTCCCTTCCTCCCACCTTATTTTACCCTCTGGATGGTTGAGTGATGCTGGGAGCAAGAGTAGCCACTTCTTTTGCTGAGACTGCAGAATTAGGGCCCATAATCAGATGGATACTTTACATTCTGTCCTACCTTTCATACTTGCTCTGAAGAAGTTGTAATTTGCCTGGAATTTTATCTAAATCAGTTTATAAGGCCAAACAGAATAAGATTGTTCTCATGAGTTTAATTAATACAAATTGCCCCAAAAGTCACAGTCATTTAGCACTGCTTTCACTGTATCTGCAAAAGGGAAAGCATTAAATCACAATGGTCTATTTCATTTGGAAATATATGCATAAATGCAAAGGAATTCCTCAGTGGCTCTACTGAGGAAAGGTTCATTTTGCAGCTGTAGCCTCAATTATGCTTGACATCCATAACTAAGTACTTCAGTTTCAAGGGGTTTTTCACTGGCAACATCACATTGCCATGTAAAATGTGTGGCACTCTGCCCTTTTACAGTTTTATGTGAACATTAACTTTATAAATTTGCTTTCTGCCTCCCCCCCACTCCCCCAATAAGAATTTCTGTCAACTATTAAAAAAAAAAAAACCAACCAAGAAAACCCCCACACTGACATTTATCTGGAAAAACTACTTGGAAACAAACTAATGCTGCTTCTTTTCCTCACTGTTCCATCAGACAGCGGAGGCACTGTGAATTAAGAGTATTTAAACCCTCTTAAGTAGAAATGTGAAAGCTTTCTGGACTTTACAGATCAATTATGACCTAAAGAATTTACAGTCATGTGTCCCCAGAGAGGAAAGGGTGTCTGGCCCTGCTCCCACTAACATGGAGGCCAACATACTTAGTATGTGAGGTCACATGAGCACAGAAGAAGAAATGAATGCAACTATAACAGTTTCCAAGGCTGAAGTGGGAGAAAAATCTTGCCTAGACTGTCTTCCTTTTTGCAAGACATAGTGTTAAGGTTAAAACAGAGCAATGGAAAGGCTTTTTGAGACCAGTGGGTTTTGATAGTACATGCCACATAGGTGCTAGTTAAACTAAACACTGACAGGTGGTGTATTCTGAAATGGTTGTTTGTTCAAGCAACAAACCCCCCACATCTTATTCCCTGGTAGAGGTGGACCACTTAAAACACACAGTCTAGGTATCCAGCTGTAAAAACACTCCACCTCAGGCTTGTCAGTCAAAAGGTGCAGACACATAGCCCACTGTTCCCAGCATGCAGTTGTGGGGCTGGCTCTGGGTGCACAAGAGCTCTCTCTTTCTCTCCTCGCACCACTGTCAAACGCTTCGCTGTGACAACACAAGGTAAATTCACCCCAGTGTGCTCTAAAACTCCTTTTATCCTGCCATGTTCCAAACTTACTTCTCCTTCTGCTGAAGGAAGGCATTGACCTGCCATTTCAGAGTTTCTCTAAAGATGACCTTGTGGAAACCAAACCAAACAACAAAACCACCCCTGGTTTCCTCCAAACCCTGACAGAAACAGATCTGGTATTCTTACAACATATTATCAGGAAGGAAATCCTCTGCTTTCTTCTGTAACAGCAATAGCAGCAGTAAAACCTAGCAAAACTACTCAGTCATTACACCTCATTTTGACAAGCTGGTACAGGGTCACAGAATCACAGAATACATCCAGTTGGAAGAGACCTCAAAGCTCATCCAGTCCAACCTTCAACCCAGTACTGAAGGGTCAATCTTAAACCATGTCTGCAAGTGCCAGGTCCACACACTGCTTAAACACCTCCAGCAACAGTGACTCCACCACTGCCCTGGGCAGACCATTCCAATGTTTGAGAACCCTCTCTGTGAAGAAACATTTCCTAGCACCCAGCCTAAACCTCCCCTGGTGCAGCTTGAAACCTTTTCCTCTAGTCCTGTTGCTTGTCACCAAGGAGAAGAGGCTACCCCCTCCTCACTCCAACCTCCCTTCAGGTAGTTGTAGAGAGTGATGAGGTCTTCCCTCAGCCTCCTCTTCTCCAGACTGAATATTCCCAGCTCCCTCAGACACTCCTCATAGTTCATATTTTCCAATCCAGACTTATGACAGCCCCAGAGAACAGCCAGTCCAAACTAGAAGCAGGGGGCAATCCCTCTTTCCCATTAACTCTTCTGTTGTAAAACATGCCTGCAAAAAGCAGTGACCGTGCTTTAGGCTATTGGTCATCACTGATTTCAGCTCTATATAATATGTTATTATTTAACATTGCAATAGTTAGACAAGCTCCAAGGAAACCAAGACCTGACACTAGAGATCTAGTACTCATTGTCCTTTTTATTGGTGTTCTTAATAATGGGAGACCATTTGGGGCTAACTGAACCGGACGCCTTTCAGACAGTGATGCTCTGAGAGGTTGGTGATTCTCTCCCACAGGTGACACCAACACATCCTCAGTTCACTGAAGTTCTACCTCTCCACATACCCCATCCCATCTTCAGAAGCTTTAAAGGTGAACAGAAACTCTTTGAAATAATCCAGGTTCTTCTTCTTGGAACACATTTAAAAGGTTGTTTTGGGGAAGTGTGTTTTGCATTCCTAAGCAGTCCCTTGTACAATCTCTCTAACCTGAATACTCATTCTTGGTATCTTACAATTCAATGTAAAGCTCTTCACCACACTGGAGTGAAATACCACCTCGACATACAAGAACTATCATTTATATTTTTCTAATGGTTAGGCAAAATAACAAAGTAAAAAAAGAGATCCAATGGGCAGAATGTGACAGCAGAAACTTGCTACAAATGTTTCATGATGAAAGGAGATTAATAATTTGAACATCTTATCCAAGAATGTGGTAGATTTCCTGTCAACTGAAGCCATTAAATCAATACATTTTCCCAGCAGATATGCTTTATTTCATACAGAAATGAAAAACAGAGAAGGATTATTAAAGTTCCATCATCCCTGACATGCATAAAATCACTCAGTCAAAAGAATCCCTTTTTAGATTTCACTTTCGATGACTTGCAGACATTTTCCGGGTTGTGACAGCACAGTTAGCTAAAGCTGAGCTCAGGCTGAACTAAGATAGGCCAATGGCATCCTGGCCTGTATCAGGAACAGTGTGGCCAGCAGGAGCAGGGAGGTCATTCTGCCCCTGTAATCAGCACTGGTTAGGCCACACCTTGAGGACTGTGTCCAGGTCTGGGCCCCTCAGTTTAGGAAAGATGTTGACTTGCTGGAACGTGTCCAGAGAAGGGCAACAAAGCTGGGGAGGGGTTTGGAGCACAGCCCTGTGAGGAGAGGCTGAGGGAGCTGGGGTTGCTTAGCCTGGAGAAGAGGAGACTCAGAGGAGACCTCATTGCTCTCTACAACTACCTGAAAGGAGGTTGTAGACAGGTGGGGGCTGGTCTCCCAGGCAGCTAGCACCAGAACAAGAGGACACAGTCTCAAGCTGTGCCAGGGCAGGTTTAGGCTGGATGTTAGGAAGAAATTCTTCATAGAAAGAGAGATTGGCCATTGGAATGGGCTGCCCAGGGAGGTGGTGGAGTCACCATCACTGAAGGTGTTTATGAAGAGACTGGATGGGGCACTTGGTGCCCTGGTTTAGTTGATTAGATAGTGTTGGATGATAGGTTGGACTCGATGATCTCAAAGGTATTTTCCAACCTGGTCTAGTCCTATCCTATCCTATCCTATCCTATCCTATCCTATCCTATCCTATCCTATCCTATCCTATCCTATCCTATCCTATCCTATCCTATCCCTTATTCCATTCCATTCCTAAAGACAGAGAGTCCCCTTCAGCATCAGAGATCAGACTCTTAAACTGCATTTTTGAGGTTCCTCAGGACTCTTCAATACCATCAAGTCTGCAAATAGCAATAGCTGTATAAAACTCCTCTCCAAAACCCAAACCCAAACACTGCACACAGACCTGGTCACATGGATCCATGTATCTGTAACCTCCAGGCTGCATTACTGCAATCCTCCCTATGTGAGAAGGAAACCACGTATGTTGGGTTCCCCCAGCAAGGAGCAGAAGAGCCCATCTGATAGCCACTCCAGGACAGTGTGCACACACTGATCTGCAGTCCTGTCTGCTAGGCTGATAACCCTTTGCCAAAGTAAGTTTGGAGAAAGCTTGCCTTAAGTCCAAAAGGACTGGCCCTCATTACCTGAAAACCTGCCGCCTCCTCCATTTGACTGTAGAATGCAAGTTATGAAGGAAAGGCTGAAAGGAGGAAAGTCTTCCACAAAGCTAGCACCTCTGACCACTTCTAAAGGACCCACAGGGAACAGTAAGCCTACTGATAGTTGGCTTGGCCTTATCCCTCCTCAACATCTGCAGGGACCTGTGAACTCGAAGAGGTTTTGTGCATGCCAAAGCAATTCACTCATCTGCTGAGGATTTCCTAAACTACTCCAACCTCTCTGTGTCTGGCTACGAACACCAGCAGTACACAGACCCATGCAGTGTTCCTTCAAGGCATCCTGTTACAACTTGTGTGCTGGAAGGCAGACCAAGCTCCTCCACAGAAAACAAGCAGCTGCTCCCCTCCATTCCTGCACTGAAAGGATTTTCCTGCTGGTTGGATCAAGGGTTTTAAGCTGAGTACAGTAAAGGTCCAGAACCACACAATATCAAGCAGTTGGTTACTTATTCACCAGTGCTGACTCCAAGCTGTGGGGCATGAAAACCTTTCCACAAAGTAATGTACTCTGTTTGCACAGTCATGACTTCATTCCCTTCTGTCTGCCCCAACACACAGAGGAAAATAATAATGCATTTTAAATTTAACTATCTCTTGTATACCAAAAGCTATTTCTTCCTGCCCTATTAAACAAAGAGTTGTACTGTATATTAATCCCACCGGGGAAAAGGAACAACCGCAGCTGCAAGTATGACTAATAGCTGACCCAGACAGTTACAGATGGCAAACAAATCTGTGAAGTTAGCTCTTTTTTTTTTCAGGCCTCTGCTGTATATATGAAAGTAAAATTCTATTGAGAAAGAAACAGAGATTTCTACTTACTGATACAAGAAATAAGATCATTAAATCTTTCCTTAGGAAAGACAGGATTTTCCAGCCCGCGGAAATAGAGCTTCAGTACTCCAGCAACTGAGTTAATGTCATGGTTACTTTGGTCATCTGCCAAAGGATTTTCACCTTAAAAAGTAAATACAGTGAGTGAAACACACATGCAGGAGCATTCTTGCATGCAACATTTTTATAAGTGAGTGACATTGTGGTGGGGTTTTTTGTTGGTTTTGTTTTTAGTGTGTGGGAGGTGGCAACGCAAGCTTTCGAGTAAGATAATAAACACAGATTTAGAAAGCCCAGGCTATGATTAAAGTCAAACAGGCAGCCCAAATAAAGCTTCCTTTAAATTACATAACTTAGTGATCTCTAAGGTCCTGGACTTCCAAGTAAGTATGGGCATGTAGTGATTTACTGCCAGTAAAGAAAAACCACAAACCAACCCCTACATTTTCTTAACTGAATAACCTTTCTCAGACTATTCTTTGGGAGCTTATATGGTGCAGTTTGAGCAAGGCAATAACTCATTGAACTGGAAAGTTGTCTTCATTTAAAAGTCAGGAACATGTGAAAACACTGAAACCCTAGGAGAAACCTCAGGCCTGATGGAACTACATGGAATTTTGAAGACTTTATCTTGGAAACACTTCAAAATGTATCTTCCAGATTAACGCTACCTAGGAGAAGCAGTTAATGATAAGGCAGATTTAAAAGCTGGAGAATGGGAGGATGTGGCTTCACTTAGCATGGAAAAATGGTTGCTTCGGGTATCTTGTCAGAGATATCATCAGGTTTAACAAGACAGATAACTAATCCTGGGGAGAAAAATGTTGTGCAATTTTTTCATGCTTCTAGTCACACAACTTATGCTCCAAGGGTTTCCTTATTAAGCAAATGACCTGCAAAAAGTCTTTAAACTAAAAAAACCCCAGCTTCTAAGACTCAAGAAAAGAAAAAGTAAGAGTGTCTTAACATGGTAACTAGTATTGTTTTTACATGGTTAGGGGATTGATGGATTCTGGCTCCCCGAGCAGAGCAATCCTAGGCTGGGTGTTGGAAGCCACCTATGTTTAAAAAGTAGTTTGCACTTTCTGGTGTCTTTCCCATAATTCCTCCTCTGGGGATGAAGTTTCCTTTGGGAATTAAAACAGTGGTTGAAAATGGAACAACCTTTTCACAAGCTGTATTTTCACTGATCCCGATGCCTCTTTGGCAGAGGGACCAGAAAGTTCAGCGCTTCTAGTCTAGAAGGTCAAGTAACAGGGTTCTCAAATTGCAAGAAGTAGTCTCTTGAATCTAATTAAACCCCATAAGCTTTCTTTTCTGAAGTAATACAGAAAAATTATTATTTGCAGTTTATCACTAACAAAAGACCAAAGTTTACAGCTGATTCAAGAGTCAGATCCCTTTGTCTAAACAAATGAACAACAACCTCGAGCTCCTGGGATGTAAGAGGGGAAAAGCAAGCACGTCATGATTCCACTTCATCTTTAAGCACGTGAGGGGTGCAAAGTTTTAGGTGCAGTACACAAAGTGCACACAAACTTCTTAAACAGCCAAGAAAGCAATTAGAATTTAAAGGATTTGAAAATGTCAGATATTAAAATGCTTGAATAAATGAAAATGCAATTACCTCTCTCAAATGAATTTTTAATATCATTGACTTCCACCTGGGAACCAGACACTCTAAAAATTCCCTGATGCTGAAGACCTGCAGCAAAGATGGGAGACAGTGGTGAGAAACAAATCTTGTTTTTAAAATACTTTTAATTCCTTTTCTTTCTTTTCTTTCATTTTTTTTTTTTAATCTGTGGTGCTAAATGTGTTATGCAAAAGATACACAAAAAAGGTCAGGGCAATAATGAAATTTGTGTCCGCTTCTGGGCCCCTCAGGACATCGAGACACTTGAAAGTGTCCAGAGAAGGGCAGCAAGGCTGGGGAGAGGCCTCGAGCACAAGCCCTGCGAGGAGAGGCTGAGGGAGCTGGGGTTGTTTAGCCTGAAGAAGAGGAAGCTCAGGGGAGACCTTATTGGTGTCTACAACTACCTGAAGGGTGGTTGTAGCTAGAGGGAGTTGGTCTCTTCTCCCAGGCAACCAGCACCAGAACAAGAGGACACAGTCTCAAGCTGCACCAGGGGAAGTTTAGGCTCGAGGTGAGGAGAAAGTTCTTCACAGAGAGAGTTGTTGGCCATTGGAATGGGCTGCCCAGGGAGGTGGTGGAGTCACCATCCCTGGAGGTGTTCAAGAGGGGACTGGATGTGGCACTTGGTGCCATGGTTTAGTCATGGGGTCTGTGGTGATGGGTTGGACTTGATGATCTTGGAGGTCTCCAACCTTGGTGATTCTGTGATTACATAGTAGGTGTTAGCACTTACCATATAAATTGATAAATCTGATACAGCTTTCCACGATGAGAGGAATGACTTGTCCTGAATCCTGGAAACAGAAGAGCAGAAACAGTGAACTGCAGATCAGAAAGAGGAAGTCTCCCTAGTGTGAACTGAGTGTGAAAAGGCATTGTCTTGGTCAGTCCAGATGGACATACAGTGCTGGCAAAAAACACATAAGAAAAAAATAATAAAACAATTTCTAACAGAGTACTCTTCCCATTTAGGGAAGTAGGAAAAGGAAGAGGTGAAGGGAAAGGATTACAGTTCTTTATTACAATAACTGAATCGTGACATTCAGATACTTGGCTCTCTACCTCTGCCACTGCATCTGGCTAACACTGTATGTGACATCTAAGCTCATGCATGTGTTTTAGATTTTTGAAGCAAAATGAGTTAGAGCAGTGAATTTGCCTTTTCAGAAGTTTATTATTAAGAATAGTAATTCATCATAAAGATGATCCCTCTGCTTCCATTTAACTCACCTTTCTTTTCCTGGAGAATAATACCCTACATGGATCTAATCACACAGGACCTAACACTTTAGGGTGGGTGGTTTGGGGTTTTTTTACTTGTGTGTTTGGTTTTTTTTCATCTGTTTGTTTGTAAAGAATGTTGATTACAAAGAGCTGACCAGGCCTTTTCTGGACCTGCTGAACTATCAGAAATATTCCTGGAGAGCAGCCACCAAATGACATTTCATAGCGTACCAGGAATCCCCCTCCTGACCTGAGAGCACTCCTACGGGCCCTGCTGATTTGCACATCCTAACATAGGGCAGATGACGGGCTGGGACATTGTTTTAGGCTGCTCTAACTAGCTGGTAATATAGTGGGTGGTGAACTGCAGCCACTTTGATCTGAGCATGTGGTTCTGTAGGAACAAAGGCGTTTGGAAAGGGAGGTGACAGCCTCCACCTCCCCAGCTGGCCGCGCTCAGGTTATCAACGCTTGCGGTATCATTCTTGCTACAGCAGCAGGTCTGTAGTTACATGTTCGGTTAAGCAGAGATGTTTGAACAAACGAGAAAAATGCTTGTGATGGGAGGAGTAGAAGGTGACTATACATTCATTTTCAGTGAGTTATTTGCCTCTTGCTTTTAAACTGGCGAATTTCCAAAAGAAGAGTCACAGACTTTCATCTGTGTTTTGGCACTTTAAAAACTGCATGGTTGACCCCGAGCACACCGATGACTACAAGTCACCAAACACCTACTACAGACACAAATCACATGGTTAAAAACTATTAGAAGAGTTGGTGCTAATGCTGGAAAAAACACTGTTTCATAAATAATGGGGACCTTTGTAATTCCTGTCTGGGAAGCTGTAATTTTTCTTCCCAAATGTATTTCAAATATGTAAGTGCTCAGAGGATTGATTAATTCATTTTAAAGTTTAATATAAAACCAGTCTGTAGTACAAAACTCATGAATTCAAAAGCACCCTATAGGCCAGAATACACATTTTCTCTTACAAACTAGTCCTTCTAGTTTGTCCTTCTAGCCTGTTCCAGTCCTCTTACAAACTAGTCCTTCTAGTTTGTCCTTCTAGCCTGTTTCAGTCCTCTTACAAACTAGTCCTTCTAGTTTGTAAGAGGACTGGAACAGGCTGCCCAGGGTGGTTGTGGAGTCTCCCTCTCTGGAAATATTCCTGGATGCGTTCCTGTGTGATCCGGTATAGGTGATCCTGCTCTGCTGGACTAGATGATATTTTGAGGTCCCTTCCAGCCCCTAGCATTCTGTGTTTCATTTTCACACTAAATTACACTAATGGGAAGCTTATGAATCAAGCCCAAACGGAAGAAAAGCCAACTACTACAAAAAGTTTGACAAATAACACACAGTGGAACAGTGAAACCAGGCACTTCCTCAGATATCCTAACTCATGGTATTCTGTGCACTCTGTGTTGTTTTAGTGGGGTTACAGCAGACTGCATGATGCTATTTAATTTGCTAATTATGCTATTTAATTATGCTATTTAAATGGTGGCTTGTCTTTTAATTTGAAACTCAGCAAACACTGGCTAGCCAAGAACCAGTAACATCTGGATGAGCACTTTCTGTTTGACTTGTCTCACGATTCAGTAAGAGCTGAATAAAAAAATCCCAGTGGAAGAGGTCAGGTTCTAAACCCAGGACTGCTGTCATCTTCACCAACACTGAACAGCCTGGCTCTCCAAAAAGCAGAGTATTAGAAAACATGCACAACATGCTCCCGTCTCTTGTGTTAGTACACTGGTTCATGCAGAGGATGTAAAGCCTTGGAGAAGGTAGTGTTTGCAGTAAGAAATGACCAAAACCACCCCAACAACAACAACAACAACAGCAACAGCATTGCTCTCATACTTAGTTTTGGAGAATCTGTTGAGAACCACACACAACTTTGTAGTTAAGCAACTCCCTGAAATAATCTAAACCAACAGCTTTGGATTTTGGAACTGATGACAGGAGAGGAATGTGAAGTTACAATCTGTGCTGGTGAAACGTCAAGAATAGTGACCCTGCCACTGCTGTGAATTTGATCTGATGTGTGTAGTCAGTGCATGTACGTTTGGGACTAATTGTCATTTCTTATGATGCAAAAATGTAACAGAAAGCAATCTGGTGCAATACTGTATTTTGCGAGCTGCAATCCTTTCATGTCTGTCAACATGACTCAACCCTATCAGCAGTGACATGGGCTTTGGGCAGAGATGTTTTCTTATCTTAGCTCCCCCACGGGCAAATCTATCGTAAGGCTACCAGCTTTCTTTTTCTCTTTCCTTCTGAAAGGCTAACTATGTAGGACTCTCCATTTGGGAGTAAGCCCTCTTACCCACACTGCCATGTGACATAACCCTCTTCCCTGTGACAGGATACTGTTTCTCCTGATTTGCTCTGTGCTTCTCTAATGTAGGGGCTTTTGTTGTGGGAGTTTCTGCTTCTTTGCTCATTTCCATCCTTGAGTGAGAAACTGCTCATGAAATTAATCTCCTGCATCATGTGATGATTTCTCAAGAGTCTTGGCACCTCACTGCACTGTCTGCATAATAATAATAGTTTTCTCTACAGTTGTACTGAGGGTGGCTGAAAGCTTGACTCAAAGACAGCTAAACTGGTGTGGTGTCACTGAGCACAGAATTTGTTCTGCAAAATGTTTGCTGATAGCTAAGCTGCACAGGATGAAAAAAAAAATAATCCCTGTACCAGTCAAATGCAGTTCACAGAGCTTGCAGTCAGGAATTTCATTCACTGCATTTATAAATGCACTCTCACATATTTTTTTTAGGAGTTCTTTCCCTTAACTCTGCCAGCTGGTGCCCAGAGGTGCAAACTGACCGTGATGGGCAGGTGCTTGTTAATGAAGAAGGAAATATCCATCATTCAAGACTACTCTCACTCCAAAGTTATGCTCTGGGTCCAGTTTTGCCTGCTGTACTCGTACACTCATTTCTTAATGCAAACATCTCCCTCCAAGTCCTTTAAAGAGCTAATTTTGAGCCAGGCATGAGTGCAACCTGAAAGCGAGGCAGAGATGGTTCTCTTGTCACCAGAACTATACCTGATGTCTCGTGTGAGAGTTCCTTCGGCCTCGGCTAGAAGCATTATCAGAAATAAAAGTATGAGAAAGGAGAAGATAGTAAATACAGCAAAGATATGAGATCCAGAATAGCAGTGATCACAATTTCACCCAATATAATGAATTCCTAAAGTCACAGGAAATAAAAAACTGGATATCAAACCCAGGGCAGCGCTGCTTCTCCATAGGCTTCGTACACTGAATGTAATGAAAATGGCAAGCAGGAAATTGTGCTAAGTTGTGGGATGTACCACTGCATCTTATCTCCTACACGATGCTAAGTTTCCTAATAAAACCAGGTTACCAAAATTATCCCTGCTTGATAAACAAAATTGCAGGGAGGCTAATGTGAGAAATAAATCTCCCTCTTTCCCCGACTTCAGGAAGTATTATATTGATCACCTGGGAAGGAGAAGAGCCCCAGGACAGATTTAAACATAATGATCTGCCTCAGCTCATGTGAGGGGGTGACCATTATAGAAAGAAGTGTTGAGATCAGCCAAGAGGATGGCTTCTGCCAGTACCTTGATGAATGACTCCAAATCACCATTAAACAACTTAGCACTATACTGTGATCGGGGTCTGGGCTTCCTGTGTTTCAGGGGCTTAGGGGGAAGATTTGGAGGCCTAAGGGAAGGGAATATGGTTACTGAGCAAGGTAGAGTTAAGTTACACAATCAAATGAAATGTCTGTAAGCTCATGGCAAAACAACAGTACATTGTAAAGAAGAGAGAAATAAACAAAGTACCTCACAAATAAACACTTCCCTCCAAATCCAAGTGTTACAGTGATTAAAGAGTGCAGAACTCCCCCATTAAAAACACATTACATATGGATAGATGTTTACACTCTTTATGAACCCCTGCTTTGCAGTTTTACCATATACATTTATTCCAAACTCTGCACAATTGGAATGGTCTTTTTTGTTGCAGTCATGCATGAAATGTGCAGCAACCACTGGAATTCATCCTGCCAGCCATGGCAGGAGACCAGGCGCTGGAAGCACCTCTTATCAAGCAGAAAAGTCGCTTCATGCTGAAGAAGCTTCAAATGCCAATTAAAGCTGCTCATCACACTCCTAAGATACTTCCAAACCAAGCTGTCTGCATTTTCAACTAGAGCCAGGAAGGTTAAACAACTTTAGTCTTCCAGATCCGACCATCAACATCTTCACAGAAGAACAGAAATACCTTGTAAATTAGCTAAAGGAGTTAAAGGAGAATCATCAACTTGAAACAAACAAAAGCAGCATAAGGCAATCAAAAGAAAAGGAAGAACACACAAAACTTTGGTCTGCAAAATGTTGACAACTGAAAGACATTACAGGAAATAAATACTGTTCTCTAGGTTGTCTATTGTTCTCTAGTTTGTGAATGTCAGGGCATGCCAACAGCTTCCCTACTACCCCTGAATCAGCAGTCCGATGTTTCTGTCTTTTTCCCCCCCAGGAATTTGAAAAAGAAACACAAATGTTTTGTCAGAAAGAGAGAGGAATAATAATGCATAGAACATGAAGTGACATGGGGGCTTTGGTCTGTTTGAGTACTACCTGCTATTTTAAAAGGAAATCTTTAAATATACTCTCTTCCCTTCTGCAATTTAACCTTGACTTTGAAGAACATTTCCATTTGCATGGCTTACAGTCTGGGAAGTTAACTGAACGTGGGGCAGGTCCCAGATGGAGTGGAGGAACTGGTACTGAAGAATGGATGGGCAGACCTTGTGCCCTTAGAGTTTCTAAGGGACCAGCTGCAAGAAGATAGGTTTGGTGGCTTCAAGTTAATGCCCAACTTTAATGAGGCAAAATCATTGCCTAAATTCATCATCTTTCAGCTGCTTACACAGCAGGGAATTTAGGATGATGTGAGCCTCATGAGTCACCTGCTTTGGAGCCAAGAAAGAACACTTTTCTCATTAGACATAAGCTTGCTGACTTCCATGCATCCCTGGTAGCATCTGGGGGCACAGTTGAAGGCATGGGTCTCAGAATTACTGTCAGCAGTTGGAAGAATGCTCTGGTTTTTTGCTGCTTTTCATCTGGGGTTGTGTATGGAAAGAGAGTAAGTCCAACTTTACAGAGCTAAAGCAGACCATGAAGTAGCAGGAGAAAGGTCATCTGAAGTCTGTAGAGATGTCCCCAGGAACATGGTGGGCAGGCAGAGAAAGTATACAAAACCAAGTGGTCCATGAAAGGCAGAGTCAGAATTGATCCAAACTTCTTAGCTGGGAGGTCAATACTCCTCTGTTTTCTAAACAAAAAAACCCCTAAACATTCAAAGATGAGGCTTGGCATCAAAAGGGAAGAGACCAGGAAAGCTGGGCTGGATGGTCTTGCTGTCATCAGGAGGGGAAGTGTGCTGCCCAACAGCAATACACAAAAGTGGCAGCTGTAAATTCAAATAGTTGCAGTCTGGTGCCCTGCAGGCTGCAGGTCTCATCTGTCTTTAAGTCTGGAGGCATCGCCGCAGGTGTGGCATTACACAACGCAAAATGCACGTGCTGCACCAAGCAGGGAGATCGAACACAGTATCCTTTCTCTTTTGTGATCAGATAGACCCATTTAGGTATTAAACATGTGGATGCTGGGAGAGGCACTTATTCCTGTCCAGAACTCAGTTATTAAAGATGCAGCCTACCCCCTAAATTTATCTCTGCATCAGGTTCTTCTGAATCGTGTATCCTAACCAAGTTAAATAAAACCCCTGAGAGGTACGTTCTTCTCTAGCAATTGAAATAGAGTCATTTTCTAGCATCAAAAAGTCCCCTGCAACCTTCACATTTGGTGTGTGATTCACAAGTTATTCCTAAGGATCTCCCTAGCTTGTACCACCCTTGACATTGGCCTAAGCAGCTCTCAAGAGCGAGGAAGATGAAGAGTCTGGTCATTTACCCATCAGCATGCAGAAACAGAAGTGCTGCATGTGGAAACACACAGTTTATGTGACAAGAGCAGCAACAATATTTTACAGCCATACAAACGTGTTCCAAAATTGTAACTTACAACATTTTATTACATTTTCACGTTGAAATCAAGGCAAATAAAAAAATCTCTTACCTTGTTGTCATATATTCAGCCCTGTGACCTGAAAGAGTTGAGCAAATAGAAAACAATCGTTTTAGGGCTTATGTAGATTTTTTTTCCCCCCTCTGCATCTAAATTACACTTGCTAAATTACTTTCAGCCCTACCTTTACCAGCAAAAGATCACAGAACCACAGAATGTTAAGGGTTGGAAGGAACCTCAAAAGATCATCCAGTCCAACCTTCTCTCCCAGAGCAGGATTGTAGAGTCATAGAATTGTTAGGGTTGAAAGGGACCTCAAGGATCATCTAGTTCCAACCCCCCCCCCGCCACAGGCAGGGACACCTCAGACTGCATCAGGTTGCTCAGAACCACGTCCAGCCTGCCCTTAAAAACTCCAGGGATGGGGCTTCCACTACCTCCCTGAGCAACTTGTTCCAGTATCTCACCACCCTCATGGTAAAGAACCTCTCCCTAAAGCACCTAGAGCAGATCACACAGGAACTCTTCCAGGTGGGTTTTGAGTATCTCCAGAGAGTCCACAACCCCCCTGGGCAGCCTGTTCCAATGTTCCAGCAGCCTCACAGGGAAAAGCTTTCCTATGCCTCAACTTCCACCCCTTGCCCCTTGTCCTGTCATTGAGCAACACTGAGCAGAGCCTGACTCCATCCTCTTGGCACTCACCCTTTACATACTAATAAACATTTATGAGGTCACCCCTTGAGATACACAATTATACAACAAACAGCAACACAGTTATCTATCACCTCCACAGTTACATGTAAAACATAAACACAACCCATGTTATGGAACAACTATTAAGAAGTGTGCCCATAGATTAAAGAGTCACTTGCTACTGTAAATAATTTGAAGTAAACCTCCAAACAATATCTGTTGTTTGTGTTTATCTGGTCTAGTGGCTATATCAATATAGAAATAGAGCTGCACCAAGACTAGATTACATCTCCCACCGTGCCTAAATCTGTGCAGTGCTAAAAAGACAGAGCACTAGACACCAATGGTTTGCATTGAAACCCTGCCTCCTCTCCTGTATTGCAGGGGAAAAAATACAACACTGTTACATGTTTAAGAATTATAGAAGTAAAAATGGTCCCCCAGGAGGTACCAGAGAGTACAAGGAGGTGGACACTGGAAAATGTAGTCTTTGGTATTCCATTCCCATCATCCTGCACCCCTATACAAATGGACCTTACTGTCTGTCCTGCCCCTTTTCTCACTCTCTGCTCCCAGCGTGCCAGGCTGTTATCTCAGTGGTGTTCAAGGGCAGGCTTTCAGCCTCGAGCAGCCTGGCTAACTTTTTTGCTATGCAATTTTTGGCCTAGGTTTTTGGGGGAGGATCAGGGAGGCATGGGGAAGAGCACTGAGGCTTGGTTTTTGGCCTGGCTGGGGGGAAGGTTTTGGAAGGGTTTTGACCTAGTGAAGATTTGAGAAAGGCCAGGTTGGAGGACTGGGCCGAGGCTGAACACGAATTTGTGCATTTGGTATTTCTGTGTATATTTGTGAGTACTATTTCCATTTCAACTTTCCAGCTCTGTGGAGTGTTTTTATTGTACTCCTTTGGGGAGGGGTTAAAATAGCTTCCTATCCGCTCAAACCGAGACAAACGCTACCACTGGGAAACACCACAGGAAAACTGCAAGCACTGTGAAGAAGCAAATACTGTATTCCAGAAAGGTTCCTGCTGCAGAACAACAGAGCAGTAAGTCAGGCTTGTGCACTGCATCAGCTCAGGGTAATTAAAAGCAAAATAATGAAACCCTACAAAGGTCATGGCATGATAAGTTCCAACCAGCCCAGTTTTCCCAACGGGAGATTGTGCCCTATTAATTTATTAGAATTCTTTGAACATGTCACTAAAATAGTGGATAAAGGAGAATCAGCTGAACTAATTTACTTAAGACTTTCAAAGGCCCCTGGTAAGTTTCTCCACAAGCAGCAACTGAAGCAACTAAACAGCCATGGATTGCGTGGCAAAATACTTTCATTGATCAAAAACTAGTGAAGAGAAGGAAAAGTGAGTGGAATGAAATGATCTTTTTTCCATCATGACAGAAGTGTAACCATCATTTACTAAAGCCTTCCTATTAGGATCATTTGTGTAACACATAACAGACTTCAGTCTTGGGGAGATCACAGCAGCTAAGCAGGCAGAATATTGTGCTGGTGACTGAAATGCTTTCGTATCAAGTCCTGACGAAACTATGAGGCCCTTCAGAGGGGATTAACTGTGTTAAGCAACAAGATACACAATGGCAAATGAAATTCAGTATTGACAGATTCAAGTAAGATAGTAAGGAAGACAGAATGAAACACCTATGGAGTTCACAGAACAACAGCTATTTGTACTGACTCTTTGAGCATGGCTTGGGCTAGGTCTAAGTAAACTGCTCATTCAAAAGCGGCACCAAAAAAGCTTGTCAGACTGCAGAAAGAAATGAAACAACAGTGACATGCAAAACATGATATTCTGTGGCAGTGGCCAGGTGCATCTGAAATGCTGCACAGTAATGAAAACCCTAATCTGAAAATGTATTTTGCAGTACAAAAAGAGTGGGGAGCTGCACGAGGTGGTGAAATGAATCAGCTCCGGGAAGAACATCCAGCACTAACAAGACACATAAAGATTGTTGGCACTGAGTCTAGAGAGGTGAAAAAAGGGGATGAAAGAGTATGTAAAACAGCCTATGACAGAAAAAGGGTAAGCCAGGGACTTCTTTCTCATGTAAGGAGTAAAATTTCATTGAGACCGAGAATCCTAAGCAAAGCAGAAGATGTTACAAATCCTGACACTGGGGGATTTTAAGCACACCTCTGATATTTCACAGATTAGGGCAAAACCTATTTCTTTTACAGCTGCTTATTCTCTTTCTTGCATTTCCCTTTGCCTCGTTCATTCAGTAGATGAGACACAGGTCAAAATTAGTGTGTATCAGTGTGCTTCCTATGTTTAGTAGCAATTTCATTTGAGTATTTCTCATTCATTTCTCCCAATCTGTAGACACAGACTGTGCACAGAGCATTCAGATGAAGCGATCTCCCTTGTGCCAATCATGAATATGCATCTGCCATGTTCATAAACAGCATCAGACTGTAGTAAGCAAGTGATGAACTGGAACAGAAACCAAATGCTCTCATCGTTGTGGACAGCAGACTAGAATCTAGATTTATTCAGCCTACATCCTCACACTGTAAAGGTTTGAATAAAAGCAAGAGGATGCCAAAAGAAAACGTGGAGTTGAGACAATCCTCCTCTTTTCTCCCCTATTCTCCTCTGTATTACTTAATACAGCACCCTGTATTATTTGTCTGGTGGTGTGGTAACATTAAAACTGACAGAAAAAGCAGCTTGAGTGAAGCAGAGGAGCAGTTCACTTCCTACAAGTTCATTTCTCTACTAGCTACAGCAATAATGTTTTTTACTCCACTGTAATTCTACCCTTACAACTGCCTCCATTCAAGAAATAAATTGAATCCAGGTCATCCTTGCAAGGCATGTGCACTGTAATGTAGGACATGCCTCAACAGAAGTGGAGTACTTGAACTTTTTAACTAGTAAAAAACCCCCAGCCTTTTCTCCAAATATCAGCTTTGAATGTGGATGTGTACATTTGGGGTACTATTTGTACATGCTATGCTATGATGATGCAAAACCACTCTGAGTCACACAGATTAACTGCTCAGGGTTACAGCTGATGGGTGAAAGGGAACTCTTCAAACAGAAAGGTCTAAGCACGTCTGAGCATGCATGGCAGAATGCCCTGGAGGCTGACAGCAATTTATCACTTAGGTCACCCTGCTGAGAAGTTTTCTTTGGATTTCCTTTCATACATTTCTTTCCTTATTTCTTTCCCAACATGCATTAGGCAACAGATTCTGTTGCCTTTTACCTTGCTCCTCATGCATTTTACTGGGCTTCCAAATAACAAACATTCACTTTATTTATCCAAATCCATTTTCTGTGCACCTCTGGAGGTATATTTTTTTGCTCTTCTTTGACTGACATCAGCTGCACATTGTTTTGTGTGAATAAACTGCTTAATGCACACACTCAAAAGAAGCCCCATCATATCAAATGAAAACTTCCATGAGAACGAACACAACGTGTCTAAAACCAGCTAACAAACATCTACAGCCCAGTCTTGCATGAGAACCCTGTTGATTTCCTACCCCCAACCTCCCTAGATAGGGGCTTTGTTTGGGTCACAGCCATTGAAATGTTAATAGGTCTTTAGGCACCTCCACAACTGAATTTATGGATCTGGGCTTTTGTATTCAAGCAAGAAGAAATCTGATTAACAACAGACTTCTGGCAGTAAAAATAAAAGAAGTTGACACATCCTTTACAGACACTCTTTAGAAACTAAGTTTCTTCTCTTGAGTCTGAACTTTGAATTATGTTTAACCTTCAGGAGAGGATTTTTACTCTTTGCAGTGCTATTCACTTCCTGTCAGGTCTATCACATTCTGTGCGGCTAGTCCTCAAGGCATGCAGTGTGAGTCTCCTTTTCCCCTTGGCCCATGAGGAAGTGCCAGTTGGGAGGGCTGCTAAGGGGTGGGCTGGAACTGTGCACAGTGCCTCATTCATTAATACCTTCATTCCGCTTTACTGCTTTTGATCCCGGACACCTGCTGACTTCATGTCTGTTTTAAGATGTATTTCTAAAGATTGTGGTGGAGTGTTCAGGACAATGGCTGATTCTCTGCTATCATAATTTGTAGTACAACAATATTTGTTTGGTAATGCAGTAATTCAACATGCAAAAATGATAATATGTATAGAGCTATTCATTAAGTTTTGATTCAATAAGCAAACACTTAGTAGAAACTCAGTGATAAATTAAGTCTGTAAGTCTAGCTACTGGCATTAACTCTGTAAGTATAGCTACTGACATTAGTGACATCAGGGCTGCACCTTCTACCTTTCCTAAATGCTCCACTGAGTTGTTGGGTTGCAAGAAATACATTCATGTACAAGAAGGCTGGGGAGGGACTGCTCAGGATATCAGGTAGTGATAGGACTAGGGGGAATGGAATGAAGCTGGAGGTGGGGAGATTCAGGCTGGATGTGAGGAAGAAGTTCTTCACCGTGACAGTGGTGAAGCTCTGGAATGGGTTGTCCAGGGAGGTGGCTGGGGAGGCTGGATGAGGCTCTGGCCAGCCTGATCTAGTGTGGGGTATCCCTGCCCATGGCAGGGGGGTTGGAACTGGATGATCCTTGTGGTCCCTTCCAACCCTGACTGATACTATGATACTATGATGTCCATGCGTTAGAAATATTATGCTAGTGAGTCCATTGTAAGAGATGCACCCTGGGTAATTTCACATGCTGGAAAAAAAAGTCATTCTACCACAACTCTTAATGAAACCTCAAGTCAACAGAAATTGTTAGGAAGTAGAAAATACAAATGTGTCACAGGGTCTTAAATCACCCTGCAACTGTGTCACCTCTCCTTTCAGACACAAGACTTTTCACTCACTGGCTCCATTTCCAGAATACAGTCACTTGTCTAAATGTCTGTGCAGTGGAAAGAAGTATCTCTCGAAGAGACAAAAATCAGTCTATAGTGTGTACTCTGATCACATCACAACTGTGACTGGTAAAACCCAAACCTATGCTTACTGGACAATGAAACTCTAAGTTTTGTAGCTGTTTTTGCTGCATACCCTTGGCATTTCAGTGGATTCACGACATAGCCTGGAATCGCTTTCCAGTTTATTGAGTGATATTTACCTTCTCCGAGCGTCCGCTGCAGCAAGTCATGTTTTGCTTGAAGTTTTGTGATGAGGTTACTACCTTCCAGATACTCTCTGAATTTCTGTAGAGAGACAGATCCATCTGTTACTATGTATAGAATAGAATAGAATAAACCAGGTTGGAAGAGACCTTCGAGACCATCATGTCCAACCTATCATCCAACACTACCCAATCAACTAAACCATACAACCAAGCATCCTGTCAAGCCTCGCCCTGAACACCCCCAGCGACGGCGACCCCACCACCTCCTCAGGCAGCCCATTCCAGTGGGCAATCACTCTCTGTGTGTAAAACTTCCTCCTAACCTCCAGCCTAAACCTCCCCTGATGCAGCCTGAGACTGTGTCCTCTTGTTCTGGTACTGGTTGCCTGGGAGAAGAGACCAACCTCCGCCTCACTACAACCCCCCTTCAGGTAGTTGTAGAGAGCAATAAGGTCACCCCTGAGTCTCCTCCTCTCCAGACTAAGCACCCCCAGCTCCCTCAGTCTCGCCTCATAGGGCTTGTGCTCCAAGCCCCTCACCAACCTTGTTGCCCTTTTCTGGACACGCTCCAGCAAGTCAACATCCTTCCTAAGCTGAGGGGCCCAGAACTGGACACAGTACTCGAGGTGCGGCCTAACCAGTGCAGTGTACAGGGGCACAATGACCTCCCTGCTCCTGCTGGCCACACTGTTCCTGATGCAGGCCAGGATGCCATTGGCCCTCCTGGCTGCCTGGGCACACTGCAGGCTCATGTTCAGCCTACCATCAACCAGCACCCCCAGGTCCCTTTCCACCTGACTGCTCTCCAGCCACTCTGACCCCAGCCTGTAGCTCTGCATGGGGTTGCTGTGGCCAATGTGCAGAACCCGGCACTTGGATGTGTTAAATCTCATGCCACTGGACTCTGTCCATCTGCCCAGCCTGTCGAGGTCCCTGTAGGGCACATAAATTCCCGGAACTGCTGCAGTGTTTTCTTCCGGCGTTTGGTTTGTGTCACAGGAGCGAGCAAGCGACCAACATACCATGAAATAGAATTGCTCCGTTTCCTGCTGGTTAGCTCTTCTTTTTGCAATGCTGGGCTTACTCAGGTACGTCTCAGAGACTGTTGACTTCACAGACTCCGTTGAGCGACTGTGCTGGAAACACTCTGACACATCATAGTCTTCAATGGTGACCATATCTTGTATTGTCTGCAGCGTAGCCTCTGTCGTTTTCTTAACCTGGTGTTAAAAAGCATGACTTACCAAACAGAAAGACAAATGCCTACCAGAACAGCTTAGAAGGGAAGCTGATCACTCAAAATAATTATTTCACACACTCCCCTGAACAAACTGGTGTGTGAACATGAAAAATTAGATGTACTGTAACAAATACCAACGTGAGGGAAGAATGAGCCAATTAGGTTCCCCGTCTAGTTCTCTGCTTTACCACAGCAGAATCCACAGGCACGAATGTACGCTCGTGTTGACAGTCAACCACGGACTTGTTTCCTGAAATCAGCGTAAAAATGTGATGTGATTTGATAATGGTCCCTAATCTGGGACAACAGGCAGTAGAGATGATCTTCTTTGAAAGGTCAGCTCTCCCATGGGTGGTCACCACGTTAGATGGAATGTGTATATCCAAGGATCTGGCTGACAGAACAACATGTTCTTCCAAGAAAAAAAATCTGTGAGACTGTTCTGTAGAGTGCTATGGTGTGGAGCAGAGTGATGTTTAGATTGCAGAAGTGGAATACACAGCTGCAGGAGGGGGTTGGAGAAAGAACAATCTACACCAGCCTCACAGCGTTTCCTATGAGCTATAAAGAGCTCGGTTGCTCACAGTGGAAAGCAAGCCATGGAAAAGGGGATGCAGAGTTTCCACAGAACAATAAAGTTAACAGGCAGGATTCAAAAGGATGTGATTTACCTCCCAGTATTGCTAGTGAAGCCAACTTAACTGAATCATGTACACTTGTACATATATCTCTAGTGTAGGCAAATATCCCTTTTGTGTCTGCTAACACAATTCCTTCCCCTATGCCCTTGCACTTTACTGAAAGAAACAATCTTTTGTCTATCCTTTTGTCTTTGCTAGCATGAGATGTTTTCTGAAGTCAAAAGGGAATTTTTAAAGACTGCTGCCCATGTCTCACAGATACTAATACCTAGATTCAACCACTCAGCACATAACACAGGATGAGAAAAAAGGGAATCCTGAAAACATATCCAAAAACTACGCCAAGAAATGATCCCTATGTTTTAATCCAGGAACGGATTCTCATTTAAACTGAGGGCCTTTAACGCTGCCTTAACGTGGATAAAGGTGCAATTTATACCCACTGCTGCCAGTGCAAGAGGAAGGGAACAGCATAGCTTTGCTGCATTGTGAAAAAGGGAATTGTTTTGTATTTTACTAGGTGACCTATTCTGATCACAGGCATTCAGCACTCCTGTTTATAAATAGCTGCAGCTGAGGGCACAAGAGATTTTGACTCAGCTACCACAAAAGATAGTGCAAACTCCTTTGTACTTCAGAAGTAGCAATTTGGGGACTGGACAGAGGGCAATCACAGAAAGCAGAAACTGTGCTCAGTGGCTTTCTGCCACAAAACTTTAAAAATAAGTGCTTCAACAAGTATTCACTGAAGCAAAAAACTCAGAACTTGGCCATGGGAATGTAGGGATGAGTGGAAGATAAGAGTTTCCAAACCTCTATCTACAGAGCAGACAAGGACCTCCCTTAGCATATTCTGCCAGTGTTTGATTTTTAAAATTAAAACCACTCATATAGATTGAAGCCATTTCAGTGTCATTTACATGATTTTGACAAGGTAGAAACCACTACACCTTCCTGAAAAGGATGTTGAATGCATTGCCCTTGTAGACACAGATCTTACCTCCTCGTTTTCAATTTTGAGTGTGGCCAGTCGTGACTGTAGTTGCTGATATCTAAGCATAAGCTCTGCTTGCACAGGTTGCTGGGCAGTGACCTGACAAACCTAAGAAAGAATCAAAATGAGCTGTAAGATGCAGGAAATAAACCCCACCACTTAATAGTCTTCAGCTGCTCTCCTAAAAACTAGGGGAATTCCTGCCAAAGCTACTAAAAAATAATCAAGTAGATAAAATGTGTCCATCTAAATTTACAGTAGTTATGTGTTACAAAGCATGGAACTCTGTACTGCATTTTATGACTACAGAGCATAGCCTTGCTGTATGGCTGCTTGGTGTTGCCTCTCTATCATACAGTAATGAAACCTCTGGAGCTGCCTTCAGATAAAAGAAGTACACGGATGATGCTGCATTCTGCTTTGCTACAGGCCTTTGCTGTAGCAGGACAGGGTATGGCTGGGGTACTCTGTAAGCCTGAAATCTCCAGATGATAGCATGAGGAAGGAAGAAGGGGAAAAGGCTGCATTTGAGTGTGCATAATGGGGAGCAGCACTGCAGCTGCTCTCAAAGAGCACTCAACAGCTCTTTCATGGGTGAGACAGATAGTGAAGACATGAAGCCACTACTTGGAGAGGTGCTGGGCTGAGGACAGGGTGGCCAGCAAGTTCACAGCAATGTCATTACAAGTAGTACATAATGCAGTAACACACAACAGTTTTCACTGGAGAACTCTGAAGAAACTCAGAACAATGCTGCCAGTTTGGCCGTACATTGTTGCTCCTCAGCTTGCATTCAGGTCGCCGTAACAGCTTTTACCAAACTCTTTGCAGAAGAGGACAAATTCTCTGCCTTAGAAACAGAAAGAGTCAGCATGGGGTTACTTGTCAGTATACAGACCTCATCACCCATATGAGACTGGAACTCAAATTTCATTGGTGGACAAAAAGCAGTGGGGTACATTTCCATGAATCTCTGCTTGTCACTTCGTGGCTCCAAGCTGTCAACTGCATTTTCAATGATGTCTAAGCCCTCATGCCTGGAAGTTTCAAGGTTATACTCTGCAGAAAGGTATGTTCTGAGGGCTCTATTCAGACTGGCATGGTATCCAAGATCACAACACTAAAAACACAATAAAGGGGAAAGAAAACAAATTAAAAAGGAGCACCACCATTCCAATATCCCAATCCACATACTATTCACCAAAGCCTTCTGTCCTGAAATTGTTGAGTCTTTGAAGTATTTCCAAAGTATATGCTGAATTAAAATACAATACTAGGCTCAAGACACTAAGTGTTTAGTATCCTTGTTCTGTTGCAAAGATTAAAGGACAGCTGTAGAAGAGATCAAGTAAGTGTACACATATGGCAAGGTATTTGCATTTGTTTATCAGATACAGATGAGCAGTTGCTGTAGTTTCATAGAAAAGGTCTGGAACTGCACACAAACAAGTGGGCTTTTCAGTACTACTGTCACATGTAAGCCTTGGATCATCCACTTAAACTCACACTGACATAACTCTACAGTCTAAGTCCATTGCAGCACCAAACTGAAAATGAAGCAATTCCTGCTTGTGTCTGTGCCTAGACAAACCCCCCACAACTATCTCCAGCATTAGTGACCCACCCAACATGCTTTTCAATGCAACAAATAGGGCTTAATATCCTTCCCCCTGATAATGAACATTTATTTAATACAAACAGCATATTTCCCATGTTTAGACAGGGCCAGAAACATACATTGTGCCACTAAGTGCAGAAAGTCTTAATTTCTGTCTTTTTTTTCCCTAGGAGTGAGAGTAACACTGGAATGTAATGGAAACCTCATTGGTAGAATATAAAGTGGTGCTTGTTCCTGAATTTTAAATGTTGTCAGTTTGCATTATTCATGACTGGTTAATATTTCAGAGGAGCAGCTGAATATATTTTTAAATGCCATGTATCAAATGATTATTTCCTTAATTTTCTCTCCCACATCACACAGTAAACAATATCCACAATACCCTCAGTTTCTGCTCAGTGAGCTCCTGGGTAATGGCAGATGCACTGCAAACCTCTTTGCCACTCCAGTAGTGGGACTAACAGTTGCATACAGAGCAATGGTCTTTACTCAGACAGCAGAATTTTGTCCCAGTCAGAGGCCTAGCTAGAGCAGTCAGGGAGCACTTTGCTTCAGGGCATCCCTCAGCTCCCAGCTACCTGTCCTGGGTGCCTGCCTACAGTTAAAAAGTCTTCTCTCCCTGCAGGACTTGCAAGTTAAGCGGTACAGTTGGGTAAAGAAGCAATCTGAATTCAGACCACTGTGGGCAACATTTGTATGTCTACCTTCCTCGCAGCTACTATAAAGCCTCCCGAGTCCTCATGGGGTCACGTTCCTTCCCTTTGCTTTTATTTGAAAAGACAAAGTTTTCAACATGTTTTCCACACCTGTGTGTTAAGAAGAGAATGAACACCCTCACACTTCGCTTCAGGTGCAGCAATGACCACTGACCAAACTGCTCTGAAATCTGCCAACAGCGCTTTCAGTCTTAGTGAATACTGCAGGTAGTTACTGCAGTGGGGCAGTGACTACCCCAAACCCAGTTCTTGGCCCATTTAAAGAAAATGGAAAAAAAGTTGTCATGTTCCATCAAATACACATAGGTTAACCTCTCTCTTTAGCACTTATAGAATGGAAATTTATGTTACACTCACTAAAAGAGCCACTCAACTTTAATACTAAAGCACATCCATATCTCAAAGAGCTCCAGCCTGAAAAATATTGTTTCCAAAAGGAAAGGTCTCTCGGTGTTTTTCTCTTGTTCTGTGTCAAATCAGATCTCATATTTAATTCACTATCTTAGATGAAAGAGACAGACTAAAAGTGCTGATAAAAAAGTGGGTCTGGACAGCAGTTTTATTTCATGTGCATCAGTTTCAGAGAGACCTCACGAAAAATGAAACTGAGAGGAAATGAGAAATAGAGGGCAACACCAGGTTCAGCATGGCCAACTATCCATATGTTACAAAACTACAGGCATCCAGAGATTGAATTTTGGCTCTAGGGGATTAATGTGGGTATTAATAGAAAACTTATTGATTCACAGTTAGAGCTGTGTGGGTTTGTGATAAAGCTTTTCTGCAGGTTGGAATGTAAGACCACAGAATTGTCAGGGTGCGAAGGGACCTCAAGGATCATCTAGTTCCAACTGCCCTGCCAAGGGCAGGGACACTTTCCACTAGATCAGGTTGCCCACAGGCATGCACAGCCAGGCCTTAAAAACTTCCAGGAATGGGGCTTCCACCACCTCCCTGTGCAACCTGTTCCAGTGCCTCGCCACCCTCATGGGGAAGAACTTCTTCCTAACATCTAATCTCAATCTCCCCTCCTCTAGCTTGGATCCATTCCCTATACTCCTATCACTACCTCACACCCTCCAAAGTCCCTCATCACCTTTCTTGTAGGCCCCCTTCATATACGGAAAGGCCACAGTAAGTTCTCCTCAGAGCCTGAACAATCCCAGCTCTCTGTCTGTCTCCACAGGAGAGGTGCTCCAGCCCTCTGATCATCCTCGTAGCCCTCCTCTGGACATGCTCCAGCACAGCCTGTATGCTGTGATAGTACCAAGAACTTCACTGTTAAACCCTAAACCTATTCAATAGTTATCACCATGGCCACCTTTTGCAGCTGATGGCAGCTGAACAGGGTAACAAATAAAGCTTCTCAGCCAAGGAGAAGGATTCTTCAAGTACAGCAGAATAATTTGCCAGACTAAGGCATTTATGTGCAATGCCAATGCCTGCAGAGCAAACAGGAACTAAATCCAGAACCTAAACCACCAGTGGCTCTTTGAATGAAATTTAAAATCTGTGAATTTGGAATTTTGCTTCAATGATTTACATCAAAGTTGAACTTGCATAAATAAATTTAATCTTAAATAGCAAAACACGATGACCTTGAAGGTCTCTTCCAACCTGGTTTATTCTAAAAATAAACACTCATTAGACATCAGGGGTCCAGAGGAGGGCCATGAAAATGGTCAGGGGGTTGGAGCACATCTGCTACAAAGACAGGCTTGTTCAGCCTGGAAAAGAGGAGGCTCTGGGGAGACCTAATAGCAGCCTTCCAGTATCTGAAGGGGGTCTACAAGAAGGATGGAGAGAGACTGTTTACAAAGGCCTGTGGTGACAGGATGAGGGGCAATGGCTTCAAACTGGAGAGAGCAGATTTGGATTTAGATATTAGGTTCTTTACCATGAGGGTAGTGGAACACTGGAACAGGTTGCCCAGGGAGGTGGTTAGGGCCCCCTCCCTGGAGATATTAAAAAGTGAGGCTTAAAAGGGCTCTGGGTAATCTGATCTAGTTGAGGATGCCCTTACTGCCTGCAGAGGGGGTTAGGCTAGATGACTTTTGGAGGTCCATTCCCACCCAGACCATTCTATGATCCATGGTCACAACTCTTACTTCTGCCAGACTACAATTCACTTTCTCCAAAATCTGGAGATAAAAATAGTTATAACCAAGGAATGGCTCTGTCACAATATCAGCTCATGGCTCCTCAGAAAGAAGAGTATCTTTTCCATCTGCTAATACTGGTGATGGTTTAGAAAGAGCTGTTTATAATGGAGATGGCACTTTGATCTTTACTAAGAGTAAAATTTTAAGGCACTGCTTCTAAACTGCTGCCCTTGCCACATCCTGTCTGATCATGCTTGGAAAAAAAGTCCCAGTCTTTCTGGTGTTGGAAGGCAGTACCCACCACACTATACATGCAGATACACACACACAAATGCATATATACATGATTTTCAGTACAAAAATGTAGACTTGCAGAAAGTTTTGTAAAGCTCAAGGAAGCAACCACACTGTTAGCCAAAATAAATATGAATTCTTGAGGTTCATTAATCAGCACACCAAGGCTGAAGCTTGGATATCTAATGAGGTGTGCTATCAATCTATGGGCTAGAGAGATGCAATGTCAGTTGGTGCAACATGAAGATGAGAAATGAGAGAATGAAGTCATAGACTATGAGTTTCATTGCATTTCTGGCATATGTGTGAAAAATTAGTTTTGCAATTTGCATTTTACTCTTATTTGGAATTAAAACTGTAGCAGTCTCAAGGGCATTTACAACCTTTATTGCTCCCTAGAGTATATTTAGGCTTGAACAAAATAAACTGCAGTGCTTAGCACGCAGCGTCACCCAAACAAGAAAGATGCTCTGCATTTCATTTTAGAAGCAATAATAAAAGTCTGATGCAAATGGCCAGAGAAATTAATTTAAAGAAATGCATTAACCTCTGAATAAGTCACTTGCTAATCATCCTGTTACACAGACATTAACACTCAAATCAAAAGGATTTGGCTGTACGTACCATATTTAGGAGAACTTATGTAATAAAAGACGCTACACACCCTAGCCTAGTTTTAAACTTGGTTCTATGAATGATTAACAAAGAACCTTCACAGGATAAATGGACTTCATAAGAGCTAAATGTTCCCTAACTTCTTAACCATCCAAAGCACGCAGACTGCAATTAGAGATTCAGAAACTCCACTCTTAAGAAAGACCAACACATGAATATTTTATTCATTCTAGCAGCAGAACTAGAGACAGATTGTTCTGATCACTATTCCCTAGCATTTACCTTAAGATCATGAGTTCATGGTTACTCTGAAACTGTCCCTATCTTCTTTTTATACCCAAATAAACCTAATAAATCTAATTCAAGTACACAAGCAATAGGATGTGCCATATGGGTAGATGTTGGGTACGAAGTCACATTAGCAGAGATGAATACTCTGTTGCTCCTTTGAAACCTAGAGTCTTAAAAAAAATCATTTCTACATAAGATAAAACATTTAATTCAGATAACAAGTAATGTTTTTATCACACTGCCTCAAGAGCAATGTCCTCTTGTGGCCAAGAAGGCCCGTGCCATTATGGAGTGTGCTAGAAGGGCTGTGGTTAGCAGGTCAAGAGAGGTTCTCCTCTTCCTCTATTCTGCCCTGCTGAGGCCACGTCTGAAATATTGTGCCCAATTCTGGGCCCCTCAGTTCAAGAAGGACCTCAGGGAACTGCTTGAAAGAGTCCAGTGCAGAGCCACAAAAATGATGAAGGGAGTGGAACATCTTCCTTATGAGAAGAGCCTGAGGGAGCTGGGGCTCTTTAGCTTGGAGAAGAGGAAACTAAGGGGTGAGCTCATTCATGTTTATAAATATGTAAAGAGTGAGTGCCAAGAGGATGAAGCCAGGCTCTGCCTGGTGATGCCCAATGACAGGACAAGGGGCAGTGGGTAGAAGTTGAGGCATAGGAAGTTCCATGGAAACATGAGGAAAACTTTTTTCGCTGTGAGGGTGCCAGAACACTGGAACAGGCTGCCCAGGGGGGTTGTAGAGGCTCCCTCTCTGGAAATATCCAAACCCCAGCTTGATGCATTCCTCTGTGATGTGCTCGAGGTGATCCTGCTCTGGCAGGGGAAGTTGGATTGGATGATCTTTCGAGGTGCCTTTCAACCCCTAACATTCTGTGATCTTTGCTACTTTTTATAGAATGAAGGAAGAAACTACTCATGACCTACACTTGGACTAGATCCTACTACACAGGCAGTAAAGAAACACCATTCAACAGAAAATTCAGATTCCTCTAACACAATATGCAGAGGACAGAAATAGACTGTGCATATCAAATACAGTTTATTGCTCTACTTCTTTGCAAACGCTAGCCCCAGCTCACTACGTGCATTAAAACATCCAGCTAAGACTCCAGCAATATTTTTATCTTGCTTTTATCACAGGAGCTTAAGATGAACCACACATCATCTTTTTAAGTCAGGAGCTCTGAGCTTTGTTAATGAACTGAAGAAGTTCAACAGTTCAGACTGAGTTCAGCTGAGGAACTGCAATTTAGGATTTTTCCATATAAGCCTCACAAATCAAGTTGCAACTGAATCCAAATGAGAAAACTATGACTGGTTTGCAAAAAAAACACCCTAAAAGCTCACAAACCTCCTCCCCAATCTTGCTACAATAAAGTATATTGAGCAGTTCACTGCATTCCTTCATATATTTATCCTATTTTCATCAGGCATAGTTTTCAGTAATGTAAAAAACCATTTTGTTTCAGCTTGAGCAGATCTAAATCCCTTCCATGTCAACTGGAATTCACACATAGAGAAGTAATCCCCTTCTGTACAGGCAGAGAGCTCAGGCAAGCGTGGAGAGAGGCAGGCAGATGGGGACACAGTAGATGGGGTGAAGAATGAGATTGCCACCACTGCTTTGAAAACTCTGAATGGTACCATTACATTTACAGATTTATAGAAGGAGATAGTCTGAACTGTTGCAACATATGGCCAGTGGGAAGCACGTCTCACATTGCAATGATATAACCTCAACATTTTGCCAAGACTCTTGCATTTACCAAAAGTGTTTCCTTTGTCAAGTAGTAAACACTGTCTAGATAGACACCAATGCTTTCACAGCATGTTCTGATTGCATACAAATGTCTGAAAGACACTTCATTTAAACAAGCTCACCACCGGATTAAATTGGCTCTGAGGCAAATTCTGGCTGCACATGTTTACAGCCTGCTCTTACAAAACACTGATGCAAAGGCCACAGCTAGACTTTCCATTTAAATTCCTTAGGGAAGAGTCATGTCTAAAGCCATTTTGCCAAAAGAATGTTACTGCCCATGTTGGTCCCTGGCTTGGAAACAGCCACCCAAAGTAGGTATCATTTTCCTCCATTACTAAATACTGTAGAATACTAAAAACTAGCAGTAAGAAAGCTTTAGTCTTCATAGAATCATAGAATCAATAAGGTTGGAAAAGACCTCAGAGATCATCAAGTCCAACCTGTCACCACAGACCTCATGACTACTAAACCATGGCTCCAAGTGCCACCCACGTCCAATCCCCTCTTGAACATCTCCAGTGAGGGCAACTCCACCACCTCCCTGGACAGCCCATTCCAATGGCCAATCGTGGTTATGTAAATGTCTTTACATACACTAACTGCAAAGGATGTTGTCTTTGTGCATGTATGCACAGAAATTCACACTTCTCCCCCTGCAGTTCTTTGTGAAGCTCCAGGCCTGTGGTTTCTCCCCTCAGCTTCCACTGCTATGGAAACCTCCGTGGACATCACTGAAATGGTTAAGAATCAGGCACATTTTCCAACCTCAGAAACTTCTCACCAAGTAGAAACACATGCTGACAACATGGGGAAATGTGATCTCCAAAACAGAAGGCAGGAGAGAAGACAAAATGAGCCTCTTTCCAGCTTCTGAAGGGGCAAGGGTGCTGAGAAAGGGAACTTTCCTTCCTTCCAGTAGTCAAGAACTCAAAGTTCACTTTATCAGACATGCCCTAACTAGAACTAGAAATCTATCACCCTTTATGCAGTATCAGGACAATCATCCATTACATAGGGACAACTTCTCACTTCAGTGGCAATGCCAGCAGGTTATGTTGCTTGTCCTTGGTTTTCTACCCTGATCATCTTCCTGTTGAGATCTTGGTAAATGTTTTCATTGCCTGGGCAGGACAGGTGGGTGGGGTAGGATATACAAGTGCATGGGTGTAGATTAAAAAGGGACAACGTACAGCAGAATAAATCAGAATGAACCAGAGGAGAGAAGACATGCAACAGTGAGTAGGAAAAAGGAAGACAAGAGCTGTGGAGATAGAGACATCATGAAATACTGAAAAGAGAAAAAACACATCACCATCTTTTATAATAATGAAGACTGAAAAAAGAGGAGCAAAACTACTTGGAGAGAAAAAAGTTGAAAGAGAAAATAAAAAAGTGACAACAATTTCAATTGCTGGAAAACAGAAAAGTCACAGAAAGCTGGCTCTCAGTATTTAGAACCCATACAATAAAACATACCTGCAGCTGTTTTAGTCCATACATCTCAAGAACACATTGCCTCCATTCTCTATCAAGCTTTGCTTCTCCAGGCAGCAGAAACTAGAAACCTCTTGTCAAATGCTGCATTAACTTACATTATATTACAAACCAGAACTTAGCTGGTTTATCTTTGTGATGAACATCTCATCAAAAATGCCTGTATGTGAATGTTACTTATTGTAGTAAGTAGCAAATGCTATTGGTGCAGTAGAAAGCATATTTAATTATCCAGATTTCATTCAGGCCACAGAGGTGCACCCACTAACTTGAGCACGTAACATCACACTGCTAGTGAATGAATACTCTTGAGCTTGTGGTGGTTGCTTCCAAATTTTCTCTATCAAGTATCACAGAATCACAGAATGTTAGGGATTGGAAGGGACCTCAGAAGACAGAATAGAATAGAATTAACCAGGTTGGAAAAGACCTTTGAGATCATGGAGTCCAACCTATCATCCAACACCATCTAATCAACTAAACCATGGCACCAAGCACCCCATCCAGTCTCTTCCTAAACACCTCCAATGATGGTGACTCCACCACCTCCCTGGGCAGCCCATTCCAATGGGCAATCTCTCTTTCTGTGAAGAACTTCTTCCTAGCATCCAGCCTAAACCTCCCCTGGTGCAGCTTGAGGCTGTGTCCTCTTGTTCTGTCACAGGCTGCCTGGGAGAAGAGACCAACTCCTACCTGGCTACAACCTCCCATCAGGGAGTTGTAGACAGCAATAAGATCTCCCCTGAGCCTCCTCTTCTCCAGGCTAAGCAACACCAGCTGCCTCATAGGGCTTGTGCTGCAAACCCCTCACCAGCCTTGTTGCCCTTCTCTGGACGCATTCCAGCATCTCAGTATCTTTCCTAAACTGCAGGGCCCAGAACTGGACACAGTACTCAAGGTGTGGCCTAACCAGTGCTGAGTACAGGGGCAGAAAGATCATCCAATCCAACCCCCCTGCCAGAGCAGGATTGCCTGGAGCAGATCACATAGGAACACATCCAGGCAGGTCTTGAATATTTCCAGAGAGGGAGACTCCACAACCCCCCTGAGGAGCCTGTTCCAGTATTCTGTCACACACACAGTGAATACATTTTTCCTCATGTTTCCATGAAACTTCCTATGCCTCAGCTTCCACCCATTGCCCCATGTGCTGGCATTGGGCATCACTGAACAGAGCCTGACTCCATCCTCTTGGCACGTACCCTTCACATATGTACCAACATGAATGAGGTCAGCCCTTAGTCACCTCTTCTCCAAGCTAAAGAGCCCCAAGTCCCTCAGTCTCTCCTTGTGGTCAGCTTATGAAAATTTTCATGAGTTGGACATGATTGAGTGTGTGATCCTCCCCCATCTAAAAATGTCAATAATACAAATTCTGGAGACCAAATGATAGAACAAGTTGAGATCAGTGTCCAACCTCATTCTCCCAGGACTTTATCACATGAATAACTTAATGAAAATCAGTAACAACTGTGTTGACAGTACAGAGTACAGGATTGATTGTGTCTGTTCTGCAAACTACATGAAATAATAATAAGCAGCAGTGTATATTTGACCTAATGACTGAATTAACAAAACAGTGATTTTGAAGACACAGAGGAAGTGTCTTATTTTGTGTCAAAATGCTCATTTAAGAAGTTTACCTTGTAAAAAACATTTGTACTTCAGAAATCCTTTTATAGTACAAAATGGTAATGTTCACCCATTTTGTGTTATTCCTGTCATACATGGAGAGAAAACATAATGAAGGTCAATTAACCTCATGAAGTTCCATAAGAACAAGTGCAGGGTCCTGCACCTGGGGAGGAATAACAGCAGGCAACAGTATAGGTCAGGGCTTGCCCTACTGGAGAGCAGCTCCACAGAGAAAGACCTTGGAGTCCTAGTGGACAGCAAACTCTCCATGGCACAGCAATGTGCCCTTCTGGCCCTTGTATCCCGGGGTGCATCAAGAAAAGTGTGTCCAGCAGGTCTAGGGAGATTCTTCTCCACCTCTACTTTGCCCTGCTGAGACCACACCTGGGGTACTGTGTCCAGTTTTGGGCTCCCAAATTCAAGAGAGACAGGGATCTGCTGGAGAGCATCCAACAGACAGTCATGAGGATGACTAGAGTACTTGAGCATCTCCCCTACGAACAGCGACTGAGAGACCTGGGGCTGTTTAGTCTTGAGAGGGGATCTCATCGATGTCTATAAATATCTGAGGGGTGGGTGTCAAGTGGAGGGGGACTCAACATGAGGAGAAACTTCTTTACAGTGAGGGTGATGGAGCACTGGAAACAGCTGTCTAGAGAGGATGTGGAGTCTCCTCTGGAGACTTTCAAAACACTCCTGTGAGGACTACCCTACCCGATCCCGCTTGTGGCAGGGGGATGTGACTTGGTATCTGGAGGTCCCTTCCAGTCTCTAACATTCTGTGATAATGTTCTAACTTTAAAGGAATGGCTTCAGCATTTTACTGGCACTTTATTTTCTGAAGTATAAAGCTGAAGAGAAATCCTTGCTGATTACATCATGCAATATTATAAATGATAAGCCTATTGTAGGCAACCCACGCGACCAGTGGATCCCCTTTGAAAGTGAAACAGAAAGATTATCCCTGAACAGAAGAAAGATAAACCCAAGTGTGCCCATACTTACATCAATTAAATCCGAAAGGTCATGAATATAGTACTTGAAAACAGAAGCATTGGTTGCTTCAAGGGTGAGCAGGTATTCATTACGGGCCTTGATAGATTTCAGCTTGTTCTCAGAATATTTCGCTTGACGCTAGGAGAAAGAAGATCGTGCATCAGTGTCTTTGAATCACTTCAGTTTTTGTGGTGTAGCAAAAATGGTAACAACCCAAGCACACATTTCTATTAACAAGAATGAATGTAAGTTGCCAGCCTGTTATGCATGTAACAAATGTAATCCACAGGGCTAACTTAGTGTTTTGTTTCCAACAGGAGAAACCATATAGTAAGAATTATACTGGGAATTAAGTATTTGCCTCTCTGAACTGCAATTAAGTCAAGTTATCTACAATCCACTGCCAGTTTATTATGTATACTATTTAATTTTGTTTTCCCACTGGACTTCTCTCTCTAGTATTATGCAGAAATGCACTAATGCACTGAATTTACTTCAAATGAAGCTCAATAAAAGGAGTATTTACTTTTTCCTTCATTTTTTCGATCTTTTTCACAGAGCTCCGTCTCTGGTGCCTGTCTTCTAGTCGAATATGAAAAACAGGGTCTCCTGACCTCCCAATCTGTTTTTCTTCTTGCTTCTCTGCCTCCTTCAGTTTGCTTTCTGCACTGATGCTCTCTGCATGATACATGTGGTATGTTTTCATGACCTGCAAAAGGCAAGAGTCAAAGGAGAGTTAGGAAAAAATGAAAATATAACAAAGGTATCTACAGAGAAATCAGAGGCCCTTTGAGTAAAATGTTCACTTATTAACATGTGCCTTGGATAAGTTTCCTTACCAACAGAGCTTAAGGAATTCTGGTTTCATTTTTCTTTTCTGAATTATTTAGTAGCATCTCAACAGGGACTTCTCCCCCCCCCCCCCAACCCCAGCATTGCTTTGATAGGGAAGAGCAAAATCCCTCTTATTAAACTTCAGGATTTTTATATTTGAATGAAAACCTGAAATAATGAGCAAGAAAACTACATCTACAGCAGTGCCAGATCTATCTGACATCTTGACAGCTCAGCTGTGGACACAATGTTTGAAAGCAGAAGGACCTCTTTAGCACTAAGGAAGCAGAGGCAATGGGAATTTTCAGTCTTGCGAGCACATCTACAGCCAGCTGGATGGCTGTCCACAGCCTGGAAAGATGTGGCTCCCAATTGCATGGCCAGGAGATTGGGCACAATGTAAAGCTGTACAAGATACCACCTGATAAGTAAATTGTGAAGAAGCCTTCCTGATAGTCCCCCAGTTAATAGCATTATCTTCCTTTTACATACATTCTGGCTCTGCAGCCAAGAAAGCCTGGGCTGCCAGACTGCAAATACATGCTTGTACAGACCATGAAGAGGGAGACGGACTGCTTTAGTCCAGTCCTCCCTTTCTTCCTCAGGCAAGAAAAGCCTCATCTCAAATGCTGCATAATGGGCAGCAAGCAACCACAAATCATGCATGTCTGCTGGAGAGGTCTGTCACTTTTAGCAAAGAAAGCCTCTTTCCACCTTCTCCATCCTTTTTGTTTTGTTTTTGTTTCATTTAGGTTTGGTGGGTTTGTGAGTTTGATTGGCTTTGGGTGGGTTTTTGGTGGGGGTTTTTGTGTGTCTGTTATCTTAAGTTTCAAGCAAAGAACAAAGCAGGAAGGCACTCTCAGGCGCTCTGCAGCCTTCTTTCTTCTTCATAGGGTGCCAAAGCTCTCATCAGCAGATGTTATCTTTGGGCTGAGGCCATGCAAGCCATTCACATCTCCTCCAAAGGACACAGCCGGGGAGGGCTGTTCCTCCCTCAGCAGAGCTTTGTGTGATCCACGGAGGATCACACACTAGTCTGGGGAGGTGACTTCAAGTATTGCCTAGGGAGAGCAGTAGTTTCTGAAACTATGTAGTTTGGTCACCCTAAGGAGCATGCACAGAGTACCGACAGTGGGGACGCAAAAGCTAGACAGTGCAAATTCACAGCAGCATGGCTTAGCATGGATCAACACAAATCAACTGCACACCATGTCAGGTGATGGCTGAACTGATGCATATTTAAAGCCTTGTGCAACAGAAAGAGGCTTTTAGAGGGCTACAGTTTTATGTAACCCTGTATGTCATGCATCTGTTACACACCGTAACGGTGTATGTCACTATTTAATGCTGATGCCATGCTGTTGATATCAAAAATGAACCAGGCAGCTCTTCAGCAGCTTCCTCTAGCGAAGTAAAACATTTGGAGACATGCATCAAAAAGAATGGCCTTGTTTTCATTTTTAAAAACATATGTTTGCAGCTCTCTGCTGATAAAACCCAAACTGCCTGAGGCAGGGCTTGGTGTTCTTGCTGCTGTTGCTCTATTTTATAGCACAGATGCGCTCCAAGGCCTGAGCAGAGTGCACAGCTCCCTGCCCTAGCACTGCTTACACCTGCAGTGAACAGCTTCAGTATATCTGGATGAGGCAAAAACTGGAAGACAAAACAAGCCACACTAGAAGGAGAAGGCATGGCTGCAGAGCAGTAATCTGCACAGTTCCCAGCCTACCCAAATGGCACATTCAGCTCTCCATATCCTGCACTGTTAGCAAAGGCATTTCAAAAGTTGTCAGTTATCTGTGCCTGTGGAGTCTAACTCATACAACCACATGGAAATGATTACTGAAGAGATAAGAAATGCACTTCTTAAAGAAATGTTTTATAAAACTAACTTGGGAAGCACAGAAAGTGATGTGGCTCTATTAAAAATGATGGGAAAAGGAAATTAAACCCAAGGTTGTGCCCTTCTCTTTTCACCTTTTTATTTGATTTTGTGAGCGATTCTTTATAGAATTCTTCAGGTGCTTGCTTTCCTTTTTTACCTTTTGTTCTGTGTCAACACAGAGGCTTTTTAGTTGATGGGACAATGCTAACTCCTGTGTCTTACCATCCAGGACAGGTAATTTTCTTTCGTACTCTCTCAAGTTTTCCTTCCTGCAAAGGGTGAACAAAGGCTCAGGTGCCTCCACTCTGACTCCACTAACCTCTCATCACTGGAGAGTATTTCTTCCTCTCACTGCCTGCTTACAGCTTGCTAACAAATCCAGCACATCTCACTATACTCTGATTTAAAGTCAGGTTTTGTGTGAGGATGACATGGAGCTCCTAGTCTCTCTGGAGAACTAAGGACTCTAATTGAAATCCATGTTCTTGCAGCAAACTCTGCATGAGTTTCTGGTACAAATGACTCCTAAAATAACTAAAATTGGAGAACAGCCCAAACCAAACCTCCTTTTGGAAGTGTACTCAGGGCTGGACAACAGTCAGAGTGTGTCCTCTCAAGCCATGAGAGTTTGGAAATCAATACAGATCATGTACAGATCAGTGATCAGCCTATGCATTTGACTCCTGTTCAGTTTGTTATGCTGACAGCATCGCTTATCTCATGTTCTGGTGACATCATTATTTTGCGAGCCTCTGAGGAAAGCTGACAGCTTCAGCCCTTTTCATCTTTTGTCAGGTTGTTGGGTTTTTTAAGAGCTGGTATTGCAGCAGCTAAACTTAACTTGAGAAAGCATCAGGCAGACGCATAAGGAAAATAAATGGGAACAAGCCAGGGAGTTGGCCTCCAAATATTTCTGTGCATGCTTCAACAAATAGGCTTAGAATTTGCATGCTGGGATGCATATATGACACTGTCTCTTAACACTGCACCATTTTTTCTCCTTGGAGTTTTGAAAAGACTGTTAGGCACTGTAGAAGACAGTAACAAGCTTATCTAATTCTTGCAGCTAGACTAACTGTATGTAGAGTTCCAAGATCCACAAATCTCCCATTTGTTAGTATGCAGCAGATCCACAGATCCACTACTATTTAAACAACAACTGATCTGATGAAATAAGCCATGCCGCTTCACAAGCAGCCAAAGTGCTGAACGATGGACTTTCCTGTAGAGTATCCATCACTGGACTAACTTTAATTAGTCTCCAAAGTGCTTATTGATAAGCCATCAAGTGTGCACTGAAAAGAGAGAGCAAGGTTGTAATTTTGCAGATGCTGAACTGTCATCATGACATATGCTGCACTTCTCCACTGTAGTGAACAGGCACTGCTGAATGCATACTAAAGCCTTTCTACAATTAAATGGCGAGTTTATCTTCTATCAGTTTAGCAGATTTCCTCTGCAGACCCAGTGATGCAAAATACAGATACAAAGTGCAGCTGAAAATGTTATGCTACCCAATCTATGTACTCTCCCATCTGCAGGTGACAGACTGCTCGCTCAGTGATACAAGCATCTCATTTTGCGTGCCGAATGTTCATCCTCATTCGTAAGAGCTCAGCAAGTAGGCTTAGGGCACTTAGCACAGGGAAGGGCACATTAGAGTAAATCCTTAGATAATTATTTTATTTAAACCCACACTTGTTATCTGAACCAATCCACCCACAAGACAGCAATTAATACTGTACTTCCGTGGGCAGGAATGTTTCTGTAGCCAGGCTCTGTTTTCCCTTTAGTATACACATCTTTCTTTTTCATAGTGTTTCATTTCTTTTTCATAGTGTTTCCCAGGAAATAGGAATTTAATGGAGCAGTAGTTCATCCCTATTGCAATTACTGTGTTTGAACTGGTCCAGCTATGTCGTGAGTTCTTATCAGAGGTGCAGTTGTAAGGAATTCATTAAATCAGGTTAGGTATCTGTTCCCCCAGAAATAAAATCTTATGCCAATTTTACTACATCAGTGGCCTCTAGCAGTTAAGTAGGCTCAGTATTGGCTGTTTTCAACATCCTGTTTACTTCCAAACCAGCCTCTGATGTGGTTCCAGGAACTGCCATTGCTGCATTACCAACAATACAGAATTACTGATTTTACCTTCTCAGATCTCTGGCCTGATACAGCAAAGTGGACTTAACCTTCCTATGGAAAATCCAGATCCTGTGTTAGTTCAGCAAAGAAAGAAGAAAATCTGGCAGAAACTATCTTGAGATATTAAATAGCCAAGACTTCAAAAGAGTAAGATAAAGCAACGGAAGATGCAAGCAGCACAGCAGTCATATTAATATTTAATATTAAATTGTTTGCTTTGGACTGTCCCTACTTCTTCATCTTTTCTGAAAGCCTTATTGTATTGCTTGTGAGAAGTGTGATGCTATTAGAAGTAATCAGGAAAGCCAAGGGGAATGTATGAAGATGTATTTGTGTGATGTGCATTACTTTTCTCCACCATTTATGCTCATCTAATTAAGTTACCAGAACAGCTCTGTATTTTTAGCAGACTTGTTACTTCTTGATTCTCCACTTCCAACTCCTTTAGAGGTGCCCTTAGCTAGATATATACACAGTGGAGATCTGCCACCATTGCAAGGAAAGACTCTGCCTCCCTCCTGTTTCCTCCCACCATCAATCACTCAGATGTTACTGCCATATTACAGTATTCAGCCATGCATAATTAAAGGTATTCTCCACTCATCATTTACTGAACTTGCAAAGATACAGGAACAATGGATACAAACTTGAACATAGAAAGTTTCACCTCAACATGAGGAGAAACTTCTCTACAGTGAGGGTGACAGAGCACTGGAATAGGCTGTGCAGAGAGGTTGTGGAGTCTCCTTCTCTGGAGACTTTCAAAACCCAGCTGGACGCATTCCTGTGCAGACTACCCTAGGTGATCCTGCGTTGGCAGGGAGGTTGGACTCCATCTCTGGAGGCCCCTTGCAACCTCTAACATTCTGTGATTCTGTGAATGTACTACTCTTTTTTCTCAAAAAAACACAGAATCAAGTGACAGAGAGTTCCATGTTAGTATATGATTCACCCATTTGCAATTCATTTGCTTTCTTTCCGACGCACAGATTTAATGCACAATAGTAAAACTGATTTTTAATATTTCTTAAACTCCTTCCATAAATCATGGGGCAAAGAAGATGACTTCTCTTCAAAAGTGACTGAGAAACACACCTCTTGGATTTTAAAACTGTAGATACTTGGTTTGGTAAGAACTGTGATCTTATTCTGTAAACAGTAAACATCACACAATTAGCTGCCCGGGGAGGTGGTGGAGTCACCATCACTGGAGGTGTTTAGGAAGAGAGTGGATGGGGTGCCTGGTGCCATGGTTTAGTTGATTAGATAGTGTTGGGTGATCTCAAAGGTCTTTTCCAACCTGGTTAATTCTATTCTGTTTTATGCATGAGGTTTCCATGTTGCTAGTTATCTTCCCACCTTGGTGTCCACAAGCACATTGATCACAAAAATGCAATCAGGGGAACGGATCTTATTCTGCACCGTATCGTCAGTTTTCTGACCATGGGGTGTATCTGATTAAATAACTGCATCTACACCTGACCAATTGTTTTGCAGTCAATGACAAGCTTGATAATGGACTTAACAGACTAGGTCATTTAATCTGAAGCAGATGCTTGCATCTGATTCTACAAAATGCTCTGTTCTCCCCATTATTAGATTTCCAGTGACAGGATCTGAAACTCAGATGACAAGTTAAGGTATTTGTACCTATACTACATATGACTGAAAATTAGGTGAAGTGAATTCCATCCCAGGAAAAGCTCCTGCAGCAGTAACCTAATTCCAACTGTGCAGTGGGTCTGTATTCAACTAACTTGAAAAAAAAACCCTTTCTATTTTATAAAAATATTAAATTCTGAGAAAGGAATTAGGACTCACTAGAAGCTGCAGCATGGAACTGAAGATCTGATTAAATGCATTGCCATCCGTGAGAAGACACAGCACTAGTGTGAAGAAAAAGAGTAAGAATACCAGAATCCAATCCTGCAGATCTTCACTGGTGATTGAGCGAAGTATTTCAGCACATGCTTCACTGTTTTCCTAGCATGGGCACTAACCTGGTGCCTCATCAGGCACTGGAGTTGCACAACTATTTAATGGAAACAAAACTCTATCTTCAGGGCTTAGGCACCACTGAAAGTCACTTGTGCAATGGCTCCTACCGATCCTGATCCCCTGCAGCAGTGTGAATTGTCTGTGGCGATCACAGCTTTGCAGAAGCTGATCCCAACCTGCTTCACTGACTACAGGCCTGAGCCAGGAAGGTTTTGCAGTATCACACCCTACAAAATCAGTGATTTCAGATGCAAAAAAAAAAAGAAGCCTGAAATAAAATCCCTCAAAAGCAAAACCAGGAAAAGGTTTAGGTGGATTTTAGGAGCATGTGTCAAGAACTAAAATCCAAAAAACCCAGTACAGTGAGACAGGTTTAAATCACTCTTGATCTTACTTTCCTTGTATGGAGAGACTACACAAGCCTCTCTTTTTCTGTTCTTGTTTTCATAATTTACTTATCCTAGACAGGGAGAGGGGAGGGCACATAATTAACATTTGCTGATTTTTTTACTAAGCATAGTGCACAAATACAAAGCAGAAAAGGAAGAAGCTTTGCTCTGGTAAGCTCCAAGTAAAAATGTCTTAATAATAATCAAAACTTTAAAAAACCTGGCTGCCAAACAGAGAGGGACCTGGGGGTGCTGATTGACACCCGCCTAAACGTGACCCAGCAGTGTGCCCAGCTGGCCAAGAGGGCCAATGGCATCCTGGCCTGTATTAGGAATAGTGTGGCCAGCAGGAGCAGGGAGGTCATTGTGCCCCTGTGCTCTGCACTGGTTAGGCCACACCTTGAGTACTGTGTCCAGTTCTGGGCCCCTCAGTTCAAGAAGGACATCCAGACACTTGAACGTGTCCAGAGAAGGGCAACAAGGCTGGGGAGAGGCCTTGAGCACAGCCCTGTGAGGAGAGGCTGAGGGAGCTGGAATTGTTTAGCCTGGAGAAGAGAAGGATCAGAGGTGACCTCATTGCCCTCTACAACTACCTGAAAGGTGGTTGTAGACAGGAGGGGGTTGGTCTCTTCTCCCAGGCAACCAGCACCAGAACAAGGGGACACAGTCTCAAGCTGTGCCAGGGGAGGTTTAGACTCGAGGTGAGGAAAAAGTTCTTCACCAAGCGAGTCGTTCGTCATTGGAATGGGCTGCCCAGGGAGGTGGTGGAGTCGCCGTCCCTGGAGATGTTCAAGGGGAGATTGGACGTGGCACTTGGTGCCATGGTCTAGTCATGAGGTCTGTTGGGACAGGTTGGACTTGATGATCCTTGGGGTCTCTTCCAACCTTAGTCATACTGTGATACTGTGTAAACAAATGTGCAGCCTTTTTGAAAGAGATAGTTTAGGCTTGTGTACAGAGACAAAAATAAGCATCTCCAGTGCTAGATAAAAGGACGTTTAATGCTCATAGAAGAAACCCAATATGGAATTTGTATAAGATAAGCTAAGTAAGTAACTGTACTCACTGTGTAAAGCTCGTTAAGGACTTTCATTAAGTCTTCGTGGAGCTGAAACGCAATCTCTTTGCTCTGTAATTAAAAATAAGTAATTAGAAAAAGGCATGCAAAAACCTGCAACATACATTTGTTTCTTTTGATACCCATACTTATTGTTCATCCTAGATAGCGAGTGCAGTGTTGCTTGGAAAGACACTGGTCTGACAGCATTACAGTGCGCTAAAAATGATGATGGCAGAGGCAGACAGGTAACATCTGGACAGATGACTTCTTAAAGGAAACCCAGAAGTATCTTGTGAGATCTTTCCCATGAATCATGAGGATATTAGGTGCCCACAGGAAGAGTGAAGTTCAGGATTAATGCCTTAAGCTTTTTTAAATGGTACAAACTGTGTATTGTTTTATAACTGCGATGATATCTACAAAAACTGAACCATGAGGACTGCCATATTCTACAGGCACCTCCTCCCCAATTTGACCTTTAGAACAGTCTTTGTTTCTCAGCACATGCAACTAAATATTTAGGCAAAAATAATTGTGGCTCCTCTTTGAAACAGATACACAACTGCATAATATTCCACAGAGTGGGCTGCTGAAACAGCTTTGTTTAGCTTTTCCAGACTGAGTCTTTACTTTCATTCTGACCCAGAAGGAAAAAAGAAAGGCTCAGCTGCAATTATTAACAAAAGCAAGAACGTCAAAAAAAGAGTATTTAATTGGAGTCTCATTCAAATATATTCCTTTGTTAGCTGCCCACAGCAGTTCAATGAGATGAAAATTGTGGCAACTGTGCAAGAGCTGAAGGAATTTGTACCATAGCCTTTGGAAAGCAGCTACAGGATTTGTCAAACAGCCTGGCTACATCTCTTCTATGATGCCCAACATCCTAACATCCATGCTGGAAATGTCAGCTTTTTCTTTTCTTCTGTGAACAAATTGATAATTAGCCTGGCTTCTAAAAACTCCAACTTCATGATAGATAATGGCCTTAGCTATGAGAAGTACTTTGTATTGATATAGAAGCCAACGGGACAATCCTCAGAGACAACTAATCTCCAAAGCTGCTAACACATACTTGGCCATCACTAAAACACCTGCAGGAATAATGGCTTCTGAATGAGAATTCCCAGGGCAACACCCACACATGAGGAGCAACCATGCCACGCATCCCACCCACTGTGTCTTCCAGCAGGAGGAAATAGACACGTCCAGTAGCTGGAACACAATTTTGATTCCCCCACCCCACCCCCAATTCCTACTGTCATACTTGTAAATCTGGGCAGTGCTTTTCAGGAACATGCCATACTGCTTATCAATATACACTCCAATACGTATAGGCAAGATGATTTTTTTTTAGCTGATAAGGAGCTAGACATGCAAATTAAAAACCACTTCATTAAAATTCTTGCATTCCCAAGGGCATTAGCTGTAGCAGCTAAGGCACAAATAAACAAATGCTCAGAAGTGAAGTTACACAGAACTATGAAACTGTACTGCTTATACTTTTCAAAGTCTGGCATTTTTCATGAGGTGTGCTCTTCTGCTGAAGTATCTGGAACATAAAACTTACTACTTCCATTTCTTGGCAAGTACCAGATTATTTTCATTTACTATTAAGGACAAAATTTCATATGCACTAACAGTGCAGAGAGTGCTTGGAAAGAGTTGGGAAAGGATTGCAGGTTTGCAGGCTGCTGTAGGGAAACACAGTAAAAGCTGTAGCAAAAATTCTGAACTGCTTTTCCTTGCTTTACGTTGGCAGCCTGCCTTTAAAAGTCAGCAGTGTAGCTCTGACGCAGCTTACACATCTCCTCAGATCTCCAAAAAGTGGAGGCCACCTGTTTTCTCTTGCAGTGCTAAGTATTAGCAGCCTGTTTTTTAAATTAGCAGACAGAAGGACAAACATACAAATAAGATGGTTGACATTAGGACTGGAAGATGAAAGAATGCATGTGTGGGAAGAAGCTGCAGATGAACTCCAGCTTCAAGCAATTTACCCCTTTCAACTGTTGGTTACCACAATCTCAAAGCTGATGACAACTCAAGCCCTAAATACAGCAATGGCTGTCCTGAGGCAGAATGCCTTAACCTGGCTGTGCAAAAGTTTGCTTAAGTAGGTGAGACAGAGAACCCCAAACTAAGTTTCTTTTTACCCTTTCAGATTTTGCTGTAAGCAAAGCACACAGCAGGTCACTGAAAGACACACTCTCCTTTGCTCTTCAGTTACCCCTTAATGCAAATAGACACCAGATGAGTTGAGGATTTGGGGAATGACCCCTGCTTACTAGGAGCCACCTCTTTTTGCTTCAGTGCTTTGTCTAGCACTGAAGCACAAGCAGTCCAGTCCTCAGTATTTACTAGCCACCATGAACTTTTCCAGGCCACACACTAATCAATGGTAAATTTGAAAGTGAATGGATGCAGTCACAGTAGAGAAAAGAGGGAGAAGTTTTTATGCATGGACAATAGGCTTTAAAGCAGGAAGCAAAAAGAGAGGGAGAGAGGCCATGAGCAAAAAGACTGAAGATTAGGAAGAAACAGCCCAGCAATGCCACATGATCACAGATGATTCATCCTTCTACCAGTTCATCTGGGACTCCAACCCATAGAGGGTACCTCTAGTGATGGATAATGCCAGTTTTGCCATGAAAGATGTTGTAGGGATTGTCCAATAAAAAGCAGGAAATTTGGTTCACTTCAGCAGTTTAAAAGGGATTTTTTTTTCAAGAACAAACACATTTCACATAAGCATTTAAGATCAAGAACTACTGGCTCGAGTGGCAAACAAGACAGCTTTTAGTGTGTAATACATAGTGCATTAGAGTCCCAGTTAAGAAGTGCATTTATTCTCAGTGGTTAATGGCTCTCTTATTTCTCTTTTAGGCTACATACTCCCTGCAGCAGTTAGCATGTTTGAATTGTGTCCTCCTCTAGGAGCCTATTCTCAGTGTAGCCAAACAACAGAACATAAGACGCTGCATGCTTTTTCCTGGAGCCAAGCTGATAGCTGCAATCAGGCCATTACTACCTGACAGGCAATCACTAAGGTGCTTCTTCATTCACTGTGTCCTAGAGAAATGTATTAGCATCTATTAATCCAAAGAACAAAGAACATAATAAAACTGAGAGAGCTCAAACTCTTGCTAAAAATATTATATATATTACTAATCTGGCTCAAAGCATTAAGAGACAGTAATTTTTTTCACCTCATAGTAGGACAGATCACACCTGTGCAAAAGACAAGTGTACCTAACCCACCCTTTCAGTATGTACTCAACCTTCAACACATCAGATGTTATTGAGATTTTTATTTATGGAGTTATACAGAATTGTCAGGGTTGGAAGGGACCTCAAGGATCATCTAGTTCCAACCCCCCTGACATGGACAAGGACACTTTCCACTAGATCAGGTTGCCCAGAGCCACATCCAGCCAGGCCTTAGAAACATCCAGGCATGAGACTTCCATCACTTCTTTGGGCAACCTGTTCCAGTGTCTCACCACCCTCATGGTGAAGAACTTCTTCCTAACTTCTAATCTCAATCTCCCCTCCTCTAGCTTGGATCCATTCCCCCTATTCCTATCACTACTTGAAACCCTAAAAAACTCCCTCACCAGCTTTCTTGTAGGCACCCTTCAGATATTGGAAGGCCACAACAAGATCACCTTGGAGCCTTCTCTTCTCCAAACTGAACAACCCCAACCCTCTCAGCCTGTCCTCATAGGAGAGGAGCTCCAGCCCTCTGATCGTCCTCATGGCCCTTCTCTGGACACGTTCCAGCACGTCCTTATCTTTCTTGTAATAGGGGCTCCAGAACTGGACACAGTACTCCAGGTGGGGTCTCACAAGAGTGGTGTAGAGGGGGAGAATCACCTCTCTCACCCTGCTGGCTAGGCTTCTCAATGCATGATTAATATCTGAGAAACTTAAACTTTTATTCCACGTTAATGCCCTTTCATTAATGTCTGTAAGAATGTTTCCATCCATTTCAGTTAGAGCATCACTGGGCACCCAAACTTGACTCTTTTGGTTTAACTGAAATTTAAGAGTCAGTTCAGTTCTTCCTAGAACTCTTTAGGGCCTGCACTCACCACACCAAAGGCTATTCTCAGTTACATCATTTAGAGAAAATATTCTGTGACCATTACTTTTAAATGAGTCTGCTGATGGTCCCTGGGGGAAGTGATGTGCAAACTCTTCTTCTAAGGAGCTTTCACGAGCTGCAGTGACACTGACACAACCAACTCACAGTAAAATTTTGTCCCAGATTTGCCAGACTATAGCAACAAACAGCTCTGTTATCTTTTTAAACCTTAGAATGTTTAAGAAAATGATGTGAAAAAATCTCTCCATGTGCCATGAGCTTTATAAAGTCAAATAGATTTGGCAGGTAGTCACATTCCTTGTTAATAGCCAGATTACGGAACTAAAATATTTATTGTGCTTGGCTTCTCCAGCATCCTTTACTGTAAACATTGGAAGATATGCTCATCTTGGCTCATTATGGTTTCTGTCCAAAGAAAATACGTGTTTATAAATTATAAATATACAAGTCTGCTTAAGGATTTTGTGGGTATGTGTTTATGCAGTTGATTATTAATGCTGGGGTAACCAGAATCGCTGCATGAAATGTTCTGCATAATACTTTTCCCTTCTGCTTGACATTTTTCCTTATTACTTTATTCTTTAATTGTCCCCATGAGGCCATCTACTCCATCTGCCTGAAGAAACATGCAAGCATGCAATGTTTGAACTCTACTACTTTATGTTTGTAATTTCATGTGCAGCACGAAGGCCACAAACAGCAATTTGTACTGCTTTTAGACACCCGTAAGGAAGATGAAGAAGAGCTGAAGTTCCTGTCTGGAAGTATGAGGACTGACATACTATCATCAGATAAATGTCACAGAAATCTCTGAACTAGATCCTATCTTTGTCTTGCATTTAGTACATTTAAATGAATGCCTGAGTCCTCACCCTTGGAAATAAGGATGAGAAGGAGCTCCTGGGAGAACAAAAATAACTAATATCTACATGTTAAGTGGGTCAGCCTAGACAGGAAGCCCATGTACAGAACACATTATATCCTAGCCCATCAGAACATGCAAGGTAGAAGTAATAGGGATCACTGCATCACAGCAATACAAATGTTGAGACAGATGTGGAGACGCACACAGAAGAAAGAACTAGAGGAAGAACAGTGAGACAAAGTCAAGGTACAAATACCAAGGGCACAGACAACCCTCATCACGACACTTCATATAGACCAACACCAGGTACTGGACACACTTTGTTCAGAAGGACTGGAGAAAGGAGTTGCTGCAGACTCATGACTAGGAGCTGTTTCCCCACGTAGGAGACATCAGCAGGAGAGGGAACCAAACAATACTCTGCTGGTAAGCATGGCCAGAAAATGGAATTGTTAGACCTTAAACTTTACTACAACTCAAGCTGGAGTGACTCTTTGGGTAGCAAACAGTGTTAGTATCCCTCTAGAAAATGCTGAGCTCACTTAATGGCAAAGTTTCATCTGAGGACCAATGGGCCCATCAGTAAGGTGGAAAAAAACCAGTAAGGGCTACCACTGAGAATTAAATGGGGAGCCTCATCTTCTCAAGAAGAAAAAAGAGGGAGCAGGAAGAGTCAAGAAGTTCAGAATGACTTTGCTGTTGTCTCCCTGTATCTTGTTTGTGAGGAATGGGGGCAATCCACTCTGAGACACTTTCCCTATCTGTAACAGGCAGATTTGAGTCCAGAGCAGAAAGATGGAAATCTGCTCCGATCATGGACTTGGTGTAGTTACTCTCCAGACTTGGGAGTGGAGCTAAAGCACCTCCAAAGAAGCAGAAGACCAAGGGAGAACTAAAACCAAGATGATAATAGTGATGTGTACCACTATTAGGTTAATAAACTGGAAGACATATAATTAAAAGATCTAATTACTGAATATAGAGAAGCTTGATTAGCTAGTATTTGGAAATTACTTAGAAAGACAATAAGTGCTCCTTTGTGCAATGCTGTGAAAGCCATTGGAGTACAGATATCTTAGATGGGTGTATTTCCTGCTCTAGATCATGGGCTGCATTAAGCTACTAAGCATGCACTTGCTAGTTTTTATTTTTGAAATCTTGACATTAGTACTGTTATTGTTTACATTTATTACTTGAAATTGATCACATTTCAGCTCTATTGCTGTTAGAAGTTTAATGCACATGAATAAATTTGAGTAATAGAATAGAATAAAGCAGGCTGGAAGAGACCTTCAAGATCATCGCGTCCAACCTATCATCCAACCCACCTAATCAACTAAACCAAATGTCTTCACTTTTTTTCCTCCAAGTACAACCCATGTGCTTCCTTGATTGGTTCTTCTCCCCAGCGCACTGGGACTGTGGTCAGGGATATGTGAAACCAGTTCCCTGTTTTGAAAATATTAATTGGGTTCCCTTGTCATCATTTGGAGTACTGCATCCAAATCTGAAGCCCTCTCAATATAGGAAGGACATGGACCTGATGGAGAAGGTCCAGAGGAGGGCCACAAAAATGATCAGGGGGTTGGAGCACCTCTGCTACAAAGACAGCCAAGGGAGCTCGGGCTGTTCAGCCTGGAGAAGAGGAGGCTTCAGGGAGACCTAATAGCAGCCTTCCAGTACCTGAAGGGAGCCTACAAGAAGGATGGAGAAAGACTGTTTACAAAGGCCTGCAGTGACAGGGTAAGAGGCAATGGCTTCAAACTAGAGAAGAGCAGATTTAGATTGGATGTAAGAATAAGTTCTTTACTATGAGGGTGCTGGAACACTGGAACAAGTTGCCCAGGGAGGTGGTTGAGGCCCCATCCCTGGAGATATTAAAAGCGAGGCTCAAGAGGGCTCTGGGCAACCTGAGCTAGTTGAGGATGTCCCTGCTGACTGCAGGGAGGGTTTGTCTAGATATCTTTGGAGGTCCTTTCCAACCCAGACCATTCTATGATTCAGGCACATGCTTTACATTTGTAGCCTTTATTCTATTTAAACTCTTTTTTAATGAGGCCTGCTTGCCAGCATGCCACCATGACTGACAGATATGCATTCATCTATTCTATTTTTTCCCCCAGAACATTGTAACAAATACTGCAAACACAATATGTAGATGTCAAACTAGTGCTGCCTAGAATGCGTGCTTAGCAGAAGAGGGATCTACACATTGTGTTTGTTATGAAAACAGGTAACAGGTATGTAACACGGGCAAACATGTACAGAGACAATGCTTACATGATCTAACAGAAGTAGTCATGTTATCAAAAGTGGATGTTCATATTTAGTTTTGGAAGAGAAAGGAAACACAGCACACATTACTGACTCTATGCCAAGACACTATGAGGCACACCCTTAGTTTGGCTTGAATTAGTTGCTCTCCTGGACAGAGTTACAATGAAATCCTGGTTTTACAAATAATTCATTAATACAGCATGACTATTTTGGGAGTCCTAAGTGAAAACTGTTTCCTTTCAGCATGAGTAGGCAAGCATGCTTTTGAGAGAACAGGCTTTTATGCTTGCCTTTAGGATAGCTGTGATTCAGCTCTTAAGGTCACCAGCACATACAGCAGGTTCCCAGGCATTTCAGCACTGAGGACTCGCTCCGTGAGAACAGTCATGAAGAATTTATGTGTGTGCTAAAACAGATTTTGTGCTGTGGCTGCCAAATCTTCTCCTCAAATGCTACCTATTAGAATACTTTTGCCTCTCTCATGCATCTTACAAGCCTGGCTGGAGGACTGCTGGAGGGCTGTGTTACCTTCTTGAACATTCTGGTGGAGTCTTCGCTTATCTGCATGAATCGCATGATCACGTTGTTCAGGTAGATATCACTCAGTGTTGCATGGTCTTTGCTTTCTCTTCTCACTTGGTTCAGGAGTAAGTACCAGCAATTCACAGGTGACAAGAGGTTCTGGTCTTTCCTAAGGAGGAGATCATAGTATCATAGAATCAGTCAGGGTTGGAAGGGACCACAAGGATCATCTAGTTCCAACCCCGCTGCCATGGGCAGGGACACCCCACACTAGATCAGGCTGGCCAGAGCCTCATCCAGCCTGGGCTTAAACACCTCCAGGACAGGGCCTCAACCACCTACACACATGTATTATGTATATACATGTATTATGTATAGAAATAAAAAAGTTACATTCACAGATACATAGAATACCAGGTTGGAAGGGACCTCAAGGATCCTTATGAGGAGGGACTGAGGGAGCTAAAAATACACATCAGAAGCGTACATTTATAATTGCAGATGGTCAAATCAACAACACAGTGTTTAGTCATCCAGCTATCTTCAAATGCAACGAGAACTGCTACACTGCTGTTAAATAGGGGTGGAAAAAATTTTGAATGTGCCTTCAGTACTGTGTCCAGTTCTGGGCCCCTCTGTTTAGGAAAGATGTTGACTTGCTGGAACGTGTCCACAGAAGGGCAACAAAGCTGGGGAGGGGTTTGGATCACAAGCCCTATGAGGAGAGGCTGAGGGAGCTGGGTGTGCTTAGCCTGGAGTAGATGAAGCTCAGAGGAGATCTTATTGCTGTCTACAACTACCTGAAGGGAGGCTATAGCCAAGTGGGGGTTGGTCTCTTCTCTGAGGCAAGCAGCACCAGAACAAGAGGACACAGTCTCAAGCTGCACCAGGGGAGGCTTAGGCTGGAGGTTAGGAAGAAATTCCTCACAGAAATAGTGACTGGCCACTGGAATGTGCTGCCCAAGGAGGTGGTGGAGTCACCATCACTGGAGGTGTTTAAGAAGAGACTGGATGGGGTGCTTGGTGCCATGGTTTGGTTGATTAGATGGTGTTGGGTGGTAGGTTGGACTTGATGATCTCAAAGGTCTTTTCCAACCTGGTTAATTCACTTCAGTTTAATTCAATTCAATTCAATCCTATCCTATCCTATCCTGGGTTCCACCTAGCAGTACTAAAAACTGGGGGAATCTAAGAGTTCTATCACTCTAGCAACAGTTAACACGGGGGCAGGGGGAAGGAAATCTCTCTTACTTGTACTGCTGATGATCCTTCGTGCTTCTTGTTTTTGCCATGAACCTCTCTGCCAGTTTTTCCAGGTTTCGGGAATATTCCATCTCTATTTCCGACTTCTTACGGAAGAAATCCTGCAGATCCTGGAGAAGCTGCACTCTCATTTCAGTCTGCTGCTCCAGGCATTTCTGCTGCTCGATGAGTTGAGCTCGGATCTCTGATGGAAGAAGCACACATCCACTCAGGTCAGTGAAAGCAAAGGAGAATGAAGTGTCACCAATCAAAATGACAAACATTCCAGTGCAATTCAGCCTCACAGCTACACCTGCTGAATCTGGATTTCAGGTCCTGTGGTGGGTTGCAGCAGTGGCAGGTCTCACTTCTGCCACCACAGGCATGCTCCCACACACTGTCTGTCTCACAAAGGGCTATGGCAAGGGCTCAGGACCTCCCTGGGCTCACATAAGCAGAAGACCTGCCTCCTCCTTGCCCTCCCATCCTCTTCCTGGCCTCTGGCATTAGCATACTATCTGGTTTGGGGTGATCTCCCTGCAGGAGGTAGTGTGTAGCTTCTAAAATGGCAGGACAACCAAGCACCCTTTGGGCTGGAAACAGCCGGCTGACTGCCAGGTGGACCATGTACATCACCATGAAACACCATGGAAACAACCTTGTGATAAACTCTGAAGGCATTATCCACCAGATAATGGTGCACAAATGAGTTTCTCTGTCTGTCCCACCTCTGCCAAGGAAGGAACTATGCACTATAAATGAGGAGGTTGGTCTCTTCTCCCAGGCAACCAGCACCAGAACAAGAGGACACAGTCTCAAGCTGCACCAGGGGAGGTTTAGGCTGGAGGTTAGGAAGAAATTCTACACAGAGAGAGTGATTGCCCGTTGGAATGTGCTGCCTGGGGAGGTGGTGGAGTCACCATCATTGGAGGTGTTTGGGAGGAGACTTGATAGGGTGCTTGGTTGCATGGTTTAGTTGATTAGGTGGTGTTGGATGATAGGTTGGACGCAATGATCTTGAAGGTCTCTTCCACCCTGGTTTATTCTATTCTATTCTATTCTATTCTATTCTATTCTATTCTATTCTATTCTATTCATTCACCAGTATTTCAAGCAGACACAGATGAAGAGGTGTACCTCTATTTAGAGACTATATCAAAAAACTGCTATATTTATTACCATAAACCAAAGTCAGTCAATTTAGAAGAGAATATGTGCTCACAGTTATTATCTAGAGTAACAGGGGAAAGCCTCCACATTTCTTATCATTATTTGCATATGCACAATTACTATGTAATAGGGCTTTTCTTTTTCTTTCTGAGAGACTGCTTCATTAGAGTTTTGTCAGCTGCCAAAGCACAGTGTAATCCAACACTGTGAAGTAAACATAGGAGTAAACAGTTTGTGACCATAACATATGAATATAATTTACAACCAGTTTAATGCTGTAACAAAGTCTTACTGATAGCAAAACAACATGCCAGAAGTCACGTCCATGTAACTGCAAAATTATTAACTTTCACTTCATTCCTAATGAGACCTTACTGTGGCCTTCCAGTATCTGAAAGGGGAGATACAAGAAAGCTGATGAGGGACTTTTTAGGGTGTCAGGTAGTGATAGGACTAGGGGGAATGGATCCAAGCTAGAGGAGGGGAGATTGAGATTTGACATCAGGAAGAAGTTCTTCACCATGCTGGTGGTGAGACACTGGCACAGGTTGCCCAGGGAGATGGTGGAAGCCTCATCCCTGGAGGTTTTTAAGGCCAGGCTGGCTGTGGCTCTGAGCAACCTGATGTAGTGTGAGGTGTCCCTGCCCATGGCAGAGGGCTTGGAACTAGATGATCCTTGCAGTCCCTTCCACCCCTGACAATTCTGTGATTCTGTAATATAACCATGCTGGGGGCGAGAAGATTTTGGAAGTCTTTGATGCCTCACTGGCATGAAACAGAAAAGTCATCTAAAACCCACTGCTAACATCACATGGAACTGCAAACCAGTAAGTAGTAATAACAAAGCAAAGCAAAAAAATATGTGATGAAACTAGGGATTAATGTGTCCTTACTGATCTTAGCGAAGTTATGAAGGCAGAGATCCACTCTGCTGGAATTCAAACATCTACCTGGAAATACAGAAGTATGAGCACAGAAAGCTGTTAAGCCAGACAGAAGACAACACTGCAGTATTTTCTTCTGGATCTCCTTTGAGCTACCAGCTGCACTGTTAATCATTAAGGAAACCATCCGTTTTTACAGTCTGGGAGGTGAACCAAAGAAATTCATGGTTTGGTTTTCATTTCATTTCAGATCAGTTCACTGGAAAAGGACCATGCCTCCAGCAAGGATGAGCCACTGCACTACAACACTGTATCAATGACATTCATTGTATGTAGGAGCTGGAAGGTTATTAACAGATACAAAACCCCAGGACTACTTTTTAGTGTCCAGTACTTTTAATATCCTAATTGTGGAAAATTCCTATAGACAAGAATCCAGTTGCACAGAGTCACTGATCAGAAGCAGCAATTTTGCCTGCAAGTTGGGAGTTTTGACTAAATCTATGTCAATGTACATGGTTCCTGTAATCTGGCTATCTTCCATTCCCACTACAGATTTTCTACCAGTTCCTTTAAAAGCAGAGCTCTGTACAGAGCAACTATCTGATTATTTTGTAGGTCAGTGGATCTTGCTGCTATAATTCCTCCTTTTCAGACAGGCTTTTACCATAGCAACAGGAAAAAGAAAGATTTTAGAAACAGGAATCAGAAGGGAGTTAATGAGCAGCAAGGAACAGTTAGCTAAGAACAAGAAGCAATGACCAAAGACACAACATGAGAAATGGATGGAATTTTGTGATGCTGTCTCGAATTCCAGTGGACAATAGTGGCTTCCTTCAAACTTGTATAATAGATAACTAAATTACAGACTCACAGAATTAATTGGTTTGGAAAAGACCTTTGGATCATTAAGTCCAACCTATTACCTTACACCATCTAATCAACTAAACCATGACGCTAAGTGCCACAGCCATTCTTTATACACTTCCAGGGACGATGACTCCACCACCTCCCTGGGCAGCACATTCCAAGGGACAATCACTCTTTCCCTGAAGAATTTTTTCCTAAACTGGAGCATTATCCCTGAAAGCTAATGGTGGCTGGAGATGTCCAAGCTCTGAGAAAGGTGGTAAGTTAGGGGTACAGGAAGAACTGCAGCTTTCTGAAGGAAGTTCCACAGTTTCTGGCTATTTGAATCTTGGAAAGGAGAAAGAACATGCCAGCTCTAAAGGGCTGTACCTCTGGCCTCCCCCTGGGGAAGGAAAAGGGGAGATGCATATTCCACCTGTGCCAGCAGATCAAAGTCTGTACAGAAAAGACTTCAGCCAAGCATTTCTTCTTCCAGTATTTCACGTGCTTCTGTTCCTGCACTTTTAAATTCTTTTACTAATGAAGTGTGTAATCACAGAGTAACAGAATCACAGAATACATCCACTTGGAAGAGACCTCAAAGCTCATCCAGTCCAACCCTTGACCCAGCACTGGAGGGTCACCACTAAACCATGTCCCTAAGCACCATCCCCAGCAGGCTGAGGAGACAGCAATGAGTAAGAAATTGGATCAGTAAATGTGATTTTCCCTTTCTGATAGTAGAAAGCTGTGGATTTAAAAACCAAACACAACAAAACAATGAACTAACAAAACCCCAACTAACACCAGCATAACACCCAGCCAGCCTAAGTGATTGTGCATCACAAAATCACAACCATCCAAGTATTATTCACTAACACACAGTCGCAAGCTGCACCAGGGGAGGTTTAGGCTGGATGTTAGGGAGAAGTTCTTCACAGAAAGAGAGATTGGCCATTGGAATGGGCTGCCCAGGGAGGTGGTGGAGTCACCATCACTGGAGGTGTTCAGAAGAGACTGGATGGGGTGCTTGGTGCCATTGTTTAGTTGATTATATGGAGTTGGATGATAGGTTGGACTCGATGATCTGAAAGGTCTTTTCCAGCCTGGTTAATTCCATTCTATTCTATTCTAAACACTGGCTGCACACTACCTACTGCTATGGAAAAATGCACCAGGGCAACGTTCTCTCCTCTAACCAATCCACACGTGTGATTTCCCTAGGGCTGCAACGACTGGCACGGAAAAATGTTACACTGTATTCAAAGAAATAAATACCAGAGATGCCCCAAAAGGGCCAAGTTCAAAACTAGCAGAGTCCACAGATATGGAGGCAGGTGCAGCAGGTGAGAGGAGGGTATTTTGCTGGCACATTGAAATTCAATGTCAAACTGATGCCAGCTGTAATGGACAATGACATTGTCCCATTCTGCTCTGCAGGGTGGCTGATGTCAAATGATTGCCAGGCTATTTTGTGCCAGGAACAGGTGTGTTTAAACCCTGGATGAACACCTTCTCCTTCTCTGTACAGCAGCTCTGAGTCATAATCACTGGCCACAGGCTGGTTCAAAAGGATTCCCATCCATTTACACTACAGCTTGAACAGCCTGAATTCACACCAAATGGAAACCCTCCCCCACAGCCTTCATCCAAGATTTGCACACAAGACTAAAGTAAGGAAGCAGCAAATCTGTCTAATTCAATAACTGGAGTGAAGTTTTATTTCTAAGTATTTCCATGTTAAAAGTTATTTCAACTATACCCTTACTGACAGCACCCTCTAGAATTACTGCATTAAGTATAAAAGCAGGGTGTGTTTTTTGTAGCAGCCTTCAAGATGTGACTCTAAACTTTCAACAAATCTTTATTTTCTTGGGACAGGAGGTTAAATCAGTGCTCTATGAAAAATAAAGGTAGACAAGATTACAGCTGCTTTAAGAGTTAAGTGGAGAGTGGATGAAGCTGAACTACTGACATAATCCAAATCATCACCAGAAGTAAGTTTGTCACAGTTACCTCTTTGAACACAGCACAGTATTCCAAATAATGACTTATATAGCACTGCAGTAATGCAGCACATTACCCTGGAGGAAAAAATAGGTAACCAGTTAGAGGCCTGTGCTCCACCTGAAGGCACCTATGGTGAGTTACAATGCAACCAGACACACAACAATGACCACATACTAGCAATGAAACTTGTCACCTTCACTTCTGCATACACCAAAGCACAAGGCTCCATCAAATATCCAAAAAAAAGCCATTGGAGACCCCCCTGACCACAGAAGCTGGATACTCCATAAATACACAGTATTACAGAATCACAGAATTGTCAGGGTTGGGAAGGACCACAAGGATCATCTAGTTCCAACCCCCTCGACATGGGCAGGGACACTTTCACTAGATCAGGTTGCCCAGAGCCACATCCAGCCTGGCCTTAAAAACATCCAGGGGTAGGGCTTCCACCACCTCCCTGGGCAACCTGTTCCAGTGTCTCACCACCCTTACAGTGAAGAACTTCTGCCTAACACCTAATCTAAATCTCCCCTCCTCTAGCTTGGATCCATCCCTTCTAGTCCTATCACTAGCTGACAAAGTCCCTCACCACCTTTCTTGTGGTGGACCCTCGAAGGCCACATAATGGTCTCCTCAGAGCCTTCTCTTCTCCAAACCGAACAACCCCAACTCTCTGCTTCTCCTCATAGGAGAGGAGCTCTGGCCCCTCTGATCATCCCTGTGGCCCTACTATTAGTTAGACTGTTAGTATTACCTAACCCACTGCCAGAGCTACACCTGGCCTGCAGACTGACACCCTGCCGCAGCACTCCCCACCACAATGCCCACATCTCTGCTGTGATGCTGCAATGCTCCTGCTGTGTCACACCAGGCTGTGCCTAGTCTGGACCATCCTGAACCTTCACTACCAACCATTAGACACCTGCTGTGAGCTGCTTCCCACTTGAGTCAGCCCAAGAGCTCTTTTGGTCTGCCACCCTCAGTTCCCTTCTAAGTGGAATTAACTTTTGTGCTCGCAGAGCAGCCTTGCCCTGGGGTTCGCTGTTTGCAAGAAGCTCTGGAAGGTGCTGCAGAGCCAGACACTTCTCCCTGGTCACCCTCTGCTGCACTGCAAGCCTCCCACATGCTGCCTCACCCTTTGATGAGCTCCACCAAGAAGCTATATTTAAGCCATGATTACAGTTCACAGACTATGCAGACACAGTCTAGCAGCATTACTGGATAATAATACAAACAGCCTCAGGGTCCCATACCGAGAAAGACTGCAAAAGTAAGTTGCTTGTCAAAACCATTTGAGAGTACAAATAGACTTTCACAAGGCATAGTTAGGTCTGCAGGTTTTATCTGATCAGGTAACTTCAGACAAAGCTGTGTCACCTCCTATCACCTCCTTCACAAAAAAATGTTCTATTTTAGATCAGTTTCAAAACACTCAGGAATGTCTGATCAAATGCCCTAAGGACAATACATGGGATCTTAGTCTTTGTATTCCCAAACCATTACAACTTAGTGATTTTTCTTTTTAATCCCAGTAGAGTTCTTGGAGCATGTTAGAATCATAGAATGGTCCAGGCCAGAAGGGACCTCCAAAGGTCATCTAGTCTGACTTCCCCACAGTCAGCAGGGACATCCTCAACTAGCTCAGGTTGCCCAGAGCCCTTCTAAGCCTTGCTTTTAATATCTCCAGGGATGGGGCCTCAATCACCTCCCTGGGCAACTTGTTCCAGTGTTCCAGCATCCTCACAGTAAAGAACCTGTTCCTAACATCCAATCTAAATCTGCTCTTCTCTAGTTTGAAGGCATCACCCCTTGTCCTATCACTGCAGGACATTATAAAGTCCCCCTCCATCCTTCTTGTAGCTCCCTTCAGGTACTGTAAGGCTGCTATTAGGTTCCCCCAAAGCCTCCTCTTCTCCAGGCTGAACAGCCTGAACTCCCTTGGCTGTCTTTGTAGCAGAGTTGCTCTAACCCCCTGATCTTTTTGTGGCCCTCCTCCAGACCCACTCCATCATCGGGTCAGAAGTGACCCCTGGAGATCTTTGAGTCCAATCCCTGGCCAGAGCAGGACCATAGGATCTAGCACAGGTTTCAGAGGAATGCATCTAGATGGGTCTTGCAAGTCTTCAGAGAAGGAGACTCCACAACCTCTCTGGGGAGCCTGTTCCAGTGCTCAGTGTCCCTTACAGTAAAGAAGTTCTTTCTCATATTGAGGTGAAACTTCCTGCGCTGTAGTTTGCATCCATTGCCCCTTGTCCTGTCACAGGGCACATGTGAGAACGTATATATCCCTCTCAACACCTATATCCCTCATTCTCGTCATTCATGGTACCCAGATCATATTTCAAAGGAAAAGGTTCAGACCTTAAGTTCTGCCTAAATACAATTTGGTGACCAACATGCACTTGTCATTAATCAGGGATTGGAGCATTAATCATCTTGCACTTCCTCCTTGAAGACACTTGAGTATTTAGCGTATGAATGGCTGATATCTGAGCCCACTGCTAGAAGCTTGGGTGCTGCATCAGGGCACTGATCTTTACAGTTTCATCCCAGTCTTCTGCCTTTGTAAGGGCTTGCTTTCAGCTCCTCTGTCAAGATGGGTACACCTTGGTACAGCTGAACACAGCTGGCCAGCATCTGCAGCTCAGATTTTATTTCAGGACAGTGCTTAACTCCAGCCCACTAAGGATGCTGCCAGCAGAGAAAATGCTGCAGGAGTCTCTGAGAGGGGCCTGGAGGTGCCCCTGTGGACAGTTAGTAGCCCTTAATGCTATACCACCTCTAGGATCAGCGCTCCAACACATCCCAGGGACATTATCCAGCCTCTCAACAAACAAAAAGATAAAGATGATGAGAGGCATCAGCCCTGGGGTGGGTGGTTTGGCTGAACTGCTGATAGTCCTCTCTGAGATACACAGCTTAAAGGTACTAGTGCTGGACCATGACTAGAAAGCTATTTATGTGTTTCTATGACAAATGGCCAGGGAAGCTCTGTGGTCAGCAGGGCCTGTGGTTCACTCTCTCTTCTAGGTCATTGCTGCCATTTTCCTGGACCACAAGCAGGAAATTCCACTTCAAACGCCAGGAAATTCCACCAGCCTGAGAGCTGATGAGAGATGCTGGGGTGAGGATCTTGCAGGCTACTGCAGAAATGCCTTTAAATAGATCATGAGACTGTCCCACAACATTAACTTTCTATGACAGACCAGTGGAAAGCACTTCCCTGTGTTCAACATGCAACTAAGAAGTATGGCTGCATGCCCTTGAGCTTTTGAAGGCAGAATTTTTGTGGACTTTGTTCTTCTCCCCTGCTGATTTCACTCAGGACACTGAGCATACAGCTATAGAATAGAATAGAGTAGAGTAGAGTAGAGTAGAGTAGAGTAGAGTAGAGTAGAGTAGAGTAGAGTAGAGTAGAGTAGAGTAGAATAGAGTAGAGTAGAGTAGAGTAGAGTAGAGTAGAGTAGAGTAGAGTAGAGTAGAGTAGAGTAGAATAGAATAGAATAGAATAGAATAGAATAGAATAGAATAGAATAGGAGTAGAGTAGAGTAGAGTAGAGTAGAGTAGAGTAGAGTAGAGTAGAGTAGACCAGACCAGACCAGACCAGACCAGACCAGATTGGAAAAGACCTTTGAGATCATCAAGTCCAACCTATCATCCAACACCATCTAATCAACTAAACCATAGTGCCAAGCACCCCATGCAGTCTCTTCCTAAACACCTCCAATGATGGTGACTCCACCACCTCCCTGGGCAGCACATTCCAATGGCCAATCTCTCTTTCTATGAAGAACTTCTTCCTAACCCCCAGCCTAAACCTCCCCTGGCACAGCTTTATGCATGTTTACAGTTGAAGTGAAACCTCTGCAATGCATGCCTCAGCTCTAAATTTACTGTTTGGCTTTGTGCCATTTCCCTGAGAATTCATTTTGAACTTTTTGGTTTGGGTTCTTTTCTGGGGGGATGTGGTTGAAGTTGCCTTCCAAAGAACATGTGTCTAGGCCTGTAAAAATGGATGGGGAGTGAGAATCAAGCCTGGTAGCTGATGGGTCAGGAAGCTGCAGCCCTCGTTGACATCTGTCAACCCTTTCAAAAACTGTAAACCTCATTCATTCCAGCACTTTGGCATGCTTCAAGATAAAAAACCATCCTCCTGCAGCCATTAGCAAGAAAGCTGATGTAGAAGCCATTTGAAGGATGAAGACAATTGTTTACAGGTCACTTCAGTTGTGCTGAAACAAAGAGAGCAGAGAAAGAAGGAAGTCTCTCCTTGTGGCTGCAGACTTCATTCTACAGATCCAAGCAAACACTCCTGACTACTGCAGTCCAGACTGAGAAACAACATGCTCCCAAGCAGAACCATGTAACTGAGGGATCCCAGTGGACAGGATCCAAAAGGGGTGGCTGTATTAGGGCACCTTCTAGTTCCCCTTGAAATGGGAAGACATGTCTGTTAGGAGCCAAGAAAACCTCTATACGTAGCTGAAGAAGCTTTTTTTCTTGTTGTTCTTGGACTAATGCCCTCCTGCTATTCACAGCCACAGCTGCTGGTCACTTGGCTGCCTACAGACCAAACCTGAATGGAGGGCAGCGCGCCAGCTCAGGACTTGGCAGGACACTTCTTGCCACAGTGCTCCTGCCAAGCGACCGTGGATTTAAACAGGCAGTCTGTCTGCACCACATTTTGAGTGCTGCTGCTTTTGCGGCAACTGTTCCTTTGCACACATAACTAAGCACTGGCACTACCTCCTACCGAAGCTTCAGCACGGCAGACTTTGTCCTGGTCACAGGAGCTGGGTGTCTGAGTGCAAAAATGTCTATCCCTCAGAGGAGAAGGAACTTGGTTTTGCTCAACTGTGTCCAGTTCTGGGCCCCTCAGTTCAGGAAAGATACTGAGATGCTGGAACGTGTCCAGAGAAGGGCAACAAAGCTGGTGAGGGGTTTGGAGCACAAGCCCTATGAGGAGAGACTGAGGGAGCTGGGGTTGCTTAGCCTGGAGAAGAGGAGGCTCAGGGGAGACCTTCTTGCTGTCTACAACTCCCTGAAGGGAGGTTGTAGCCAGGTGGGGGTTGGTCTCTTCTCCCAGGCACCCAGCACCAGAACAAGAGGACATGGCCTCAAGCTGCACCAGGGGAGGTTTAGGCTGGATGTTAGGAAGAAGTTCTTCACAGAAAGAGAGATTGCCCACTGGAATGGGCTGCCCAGGGAGGTGGTGGAGTCACCATCACTGGAGGTGTTTAGGAAGAGACTGGATGGGGCACGTGGTGCCATGGTTTAGTTGATTAGATAGTGCTAGGTGATAGGTTGGACTCGATAATCTCAAAGGTCTCTTCCAACCTGGTTAATTCTGTTCTATCCTGTTTCATTCATTCACTGAAATTGCAGCTCATCCCACAACACCACAGACCAGAAGAAAAGAGGGCAAAATGCAAGATGCCTCTTCTGCCTCAACACTGTGATGCAGTCTTTGGCCAGGGTGATCCAGCTCCCACCTCCTGCTGCTGGAGCAGATGCTCCCCTGAAATTCAACTACCCCACCTCATGGCTAGCAAACTGGCTCTGCAAACGACCAGCACACTAAAGAAGAACAAAGCATCCACATCAAATTAGTCCCAAAGTACATTTAAGAAGAACAAAACAAAGCAGAAATTACTCCAACCACAGTGTTTTGCAGCAAAGGCCTGCAGCCTGAGAGAGGGAAGAAAAAGAACAGAGAGAGTGCGTGTTAAGGAGTCTGCCTATCTTTGCCAGGCAGACAGGCGACCGTGCAATAGGTGCTAAAAACCCATTCAGGCAGCATAAGCTGTCACGATCTGTATGACAACTTATTCTGAAGCTTCTAAAGGGCTTGGACCATTGTGGGGATTTTATGCTTGTTAAAGGTACTATGAGTCTCTCCTTGCAGACTGAAATGTTGGGCACATGAGAAAATTACAAGGCAACTAAGTATGTCCAGATCTTTCTTCTCTCCTCGCTGATGAGGTATCTGCCAGCAGAACAGAAACCTGATTCATGCCTCTTTTTTTGGAACAGTTCTTTGCTGGAATGCTGGATTGACATGACCACTCTACAAGGGAAAAAAAATCCCTCAGCAAATCATACCCCTCTATAAGTCTGTTATTTAATTTAGCTATTATAGACTGCTGTGATTGCTCTCATCGGTAGATTAAATGCATCCTTCCTTCTGGTTATTTTCTCTGTATAAAATATCCTTTACAGAACACAGACTACCTCTTAACCATTCAGCAGAATTCATCCAGTACACACTCTGTGCTATATGCTTGTTACACTTGCTCCTCTGTGTTTAAGCTGTAAATTCTCCATTTTAACTAGCACCTAAGGAAATGTTATTTCAGCTATGCCACTTTATTAAGTGGAACAAAAGAATCCCTTCATTTCTATGGCAATAAAAGTAGTTTTAGTGATGATCAAGCTCACATCTCCCAGAAAATTCATTTTAGCTAAAGATCAAAGCTTGGAAGCTAAATTCTGACCTCCCTGAAACAGTGCTCTGTCATTAACTTAACTTATGCTGGGATTAGTATCTTCCCTTAAACTTACAAGAAGCTTATGCTCATCCAACAGACATATTGCTATCAAAGCAGTCAATCTCTTTCCCTCTTTCCTCCAGGATACACAACTCTCCCAGGTCACCAAATCTCAGTACCAGAACCTCTACAGAAAGGACTAACCCATAGAGGAAAAAAAAGTGTTTTCTGTCAGTTACATTCCATGAGTATCGTCAGAGCAGGGAAGAAAAGGGCAGATATAGCTCAGACTACTCATGTCAGCTTCAGTCTCTTTTGAAAGCTTCCCAAAAGTTGGTAGCTATAAGCAAGATAACTTCCCAGCAGCTGCTTACACTGGAGAGGAGCACACATGAACTCTGGAGAGCTGCCGATTGTAGATTGATGGCTGGGGCTGCGAAACAAATTCAGCCCTACAAATGGAATGATCCTTGGTGCTCAGCAGAGAAGCTGTTCTGACGTGAACACAGCACCACTGGACAGGTCAGGTGGCGCTCAGACAGCTCTTTTATTCCTGCCTTGCTTCAACCTTTCACTACTCCATCTTAAAATCTCAACCATTTTTCCCTAGGGGGTAGCTGGTACCCCTCATAAACCACTTCTTAGCATGTCTTGTTCATCACATCAGAACAAGAGGACATAGTCTCAGGCTGCACCAGGGCAGGTTCAGGCTAGATGTTAGGAAAAAGTTCTATACAGAAAGAGTGATTGCACATTGGAATGGGCTGCCTGGGGAGGTGGTGGGGTCGCCATCACTGGAGGTTTTCAGGAGAAGACTTGATGGGGTGCTTGGTGCCGTGGGTTAGTTGTTTGGGTGGTGTTGGATTGGTTGATGGGTTGGACGCGATGATCTTGAAGGTCTCTTCCAACCTGGTTTATTCTATGTATTCTATGTATTCTATTCTATGTATTCTATGTTTTACTGCTCCTGGAATGCTTATGTGTTCTGCAAATTAAACCAACCTACAAGGTGTTGGGTTTTGGGTGGCAGTCAATTCTCTTCATAGACAAACCGCTGTCAAGTTTTACCTTTCCAGATGTGTAACACTTAACTGTTGTACTTTTATTTCAGGTCACCTGGAACTTCCCCCACACCCCCCAGTCTCCTCATTTTTACAGAAATTAGAATACATAGAATACATAGAATAAACCAGGTTGGAAGAGACCTTCAAGATCATCGCGTCCAACCCATCAACCAATCCAACACCGCCCAAACAACTAACCCACGGCACCAAGCACCCCATCAAGTCTTCTCCTGAAAACCTCCAGTGATGGCAACTCCACCACCTCCCCAGGCAGCCCATTCCAATGTGCAATCACTCTTTCTGTATAGAACTTTTTCCTAACATCTAGCCTGAACCTCCCCTGGCGCAGCCTGAGACTGTGTCCTCTTGTCCTGGTTCTGGCCGCCTGGGAGAAGAGACCAACATCCGTCTGTCTACAACATCCCTTCAGGTAGTTGTAGAGAGAATTCTCCCTCATTTTAATAAAGAACTGATAATATTTGCTTTTTTAAAAACCAGCCATTTTTTCTTGGTTGGTGTTTTGTTATTTTTAAAGCCAGAACTGACTTGAGGGCACAGCCACAAAGTTTTCTACTGTGTGTAGAGCTGATGACCTGTACAATGAAATAAGCAATATAATGTGAACCATCGCTGAGCCTCTGCCAATGGAAAGCAACCATGAGAGTGCAAAGAAGTCACCAAATGCATCTTAATCAGCATTCTCCAAAACAGTTTCATTTCAGTTACATTTCCAGGCCCAGTGCCCCACTGACAAGGGTTATTTCTGGGCCCACAACCCTAACCTTCCTGGGTGCTAGATGAAATGGTCAACTGGCCACAGAATTTCCTTAGGAGGTGGTGTAGGCTGCTAACCCTTCAAAAGGCTCCTCTCAGATGAGTGATGTAAGGCATCAAACTACAGCAACAAATAGCAAGAAATGGAGAAGAAAGGGAGCAGCAGTTCTACAGGTTGATCATAAAATGTAAAAGCAACGCTGGATGTATGTAGGTTTACAGACCCTGGTATCATCTTTGCTGACTTTGTACTAAAATGCAGGTAAGCTTGTTGAACAAACAGTCTTGTCATGGAGGGCTCCTAGATAACCTTCAGGTTCTCACATGCAACTATTTGGTCACTACTATACTGTTTTTGACAATTTCCCCTTTAAGTAGGAGCAAAAAGGAGGAAACTGTGAGGCAGATGGAAGATGCTGTCCATTCCTCATCTGCACAGCATTCTGAGAATGCAAGAGCTGTGGGATACAAGAGCACTAGGGAATGCCTGACACTGCCCAATTATCTCAACATGGCAGATTCAGATCCACTTTTTTCACTCTTACCACTCAGAAATTATCACGGTGTTTGATTAACTCATGAGTCCTCTAATTAAATTTAGATGGTAGAAAATATCTAAACCAGATTTCAGACTTCCATAAGTGCTATGATTTTTCACAATAATATCCAAGTGCCAGTTAGAAAATAATATCTGCAGTGAAAGCAAGTTCCCAGTCACTTTGCTCCTTCAGGACTCTAATTTTAGATGCCCTTTCTGCTCCCTGTTTCCCCAAACTCCAATGAATGTTATTGAAAGATGCAATAGATTCAAGGAACACTTCACATCATTCTGCCCTAGCTGAGGTTAAGCAGAAACAAGTAGTCAACTACCAGGTGCTGCACCAGTACTCTGACAAGCACTGTATGTCCTTGCTGTTGAGTCTGTGCACTAAGCACAAACTATTTGGTTAGCTACAGCATCTGCTTTCAAAAGGCTCTTCTGAAGTGTCTTCAAAGTGCAGAACACAGTATAAAGGTAAGTATGCAGCAGAGAAAAAAAACAGTTCAGTAACAAAACCCAAATGATTGTAATCAGCTTCCTCCCCTGTAAGCTGGGTGATGCCAGGCTAAGCTCTTGCTGCAGCTAGCGCAAGGCTGAGGAAGTGACTCCAGGCAGTGCAGCAGTGCCCACTCTGTGACAGACCCTGCATCACCCATATGTTCATGCCCCCCTGAAATGACCCCAGGCTTGGTACCAGCACACATCCCTTACCCCTGGAGAAACAGAAGCTTCCCTACCACACAGGTGTGAGCACTATTTCATTTTGTTAAGTTCTGCCCCAATAAAATCTGTCCTTAATATCTCAAGTGGACAGCTAGTAAGTGAAAATGTCTGGAGGCTTTTTCTAAAAGTGATGTGTTGAGAGATGTGTCTTGTTGAGAGATGTGTCTTTTCTTGCCAAAAAATAAATTATTCTGACCTTCTGGTGGGTGACACAGCTAAGTTAAGGTAGGGGTTGTGCTGGTAGCAGTCCAAGGCAGGAGTTCCTGAGCAGCAGGGCAAGTGGGAAAGCCATAAAATCTGCTGCTTATCAGTCAGATGTGGCCACTCCTGTATAGTGATGGCTATCACTGCAATCAGACTCAGGAATTAGTAAGTAGAGAAAACCTCTTCCCTACACCCTGTGAAAATGATTCTCCATGCATGACACATCTTTAAGAGCTCAGTAAAACATTTTTAGTACCCCACACACACATCCTGCCGCATGCCATGAACAAGAGCACAATTTGACCCATCCATGACTTTCAGTGACAGCTTTTTAAGTCCCAAGGTGCAGCCACAGTCTGCTTAAAGATAACAGGGAAATCACAATTTGTGCTGTGTGCCAGGATTTTATTCACATTCCTCTTCAGTGCAACCTACCACACAGCAAAATATTCTTCCTGCTGCTCATTTATGTTTGACAGAACCAACTCCTAGAAATGCAAATTCAGTATTTTGATCACTTTTGTGTTTTTTCTACAGCTCTATGATGCTTCTTTCCATCACTGAGACAAACAGCTATGTCACTGTGATGCCTTCCACACCACTTTTTAAAACACTATGTCCACATCCCATGCTAATTACACACCTGAGTACTTCCCTGTAGTTACATAAGGTCCTGTCTACTCTACTTGAAGTGTGGTAAAGACACTGTCTTAGACAATGAGCAAGTCTGGCTTAGTTGCTGCCACACTTCTGAGCACAGCATTAACTCCAGCCCATAAGCACCCTCCTTGCTGGCACCAGCTGTGCAGGGCTCAGGGGGGACAGCATGGACCAAGAGCTGTCCTTCTCACCTTGTATCAGTCAACTATCTCTGCAGCAATCACAAAATTATTGAGGCTGGAACAGACATCTGAGATCATCAAGTCCAGCCTATGACCTAACACCACCACACAGACTAGACCATGGAGGACTGGAGCTCCTTCCCAGCCTATATATTCAGTGCTGAGAGAAGGATGGTTATCCACCATATAATAAACCTTTGAACTAAATCATGCCTGCATCAGAAATAGTGTGGCCAGCAAGAGCAGGCAAGTCATTCTGCTACTGTACTCAGCACTGGTTAGGCCACACCTTGAGTCCTGTGTCCAGTTCTGGGCCCCTCAATTTAAGAGGGACATTGAGACATTTGAACGTGTCCAGAGAAAGGCAACAAGGCTGGGGAGAGGCCTTGAGCACAAGCCCTGTGAGGAGAGGCTGAGGGAGCTGGGATTGTTTAGCCTGGAGAAGAGAAGGATCAGGGGAGACCTCATTGCTGTCTACAACTACCTGAAGGGAGGTTGTAGCCAGGTGGGGGTTGGTCTCTTCTCCCAGGCAACCAGCACCAGAACAAGAGGACATGGTCTCAAGCTGAGGAGAAAGTTCTTTACAGGGAGAGTTGTTAGCCATTGAAATGTGCTGCCCAGGGAGGTGGTGGAGTCACCATCCCTGGAGGTGTTCAAGAGGGGACTGAATGTGGCACTTGAAGCCATGGTTTAGTTAATCATGAGGTGTTGGGTGACAGGTTGGACTTGATGATCTCTGAGGTCTGTTCCAACCTTATTGATTCTGTATCACCACCACACTTCGTAGTCCTTGTCCAGATTGATGTGTGCAAGTGCAGGCCATGCAGGTGAATGTGTCTGTCTGACCAGGCAGACCTCCATCCGCATCATTTTTTAGCAGAGATATGGCCTGAGCGTGAAAGGAAAACCCCAGTGTGTGACTACTGGCCCTCTGAGCCAGAAATATATTTCAGTGTCTTGTCTGAATTTCACACAGCAATTAGTGCTGAATTTGGCTCAGATAGAAGATTTAAGAAACATGAGAGCATCACATTCTGAGAAGGGAAAAAAAACCAACACCAAACTTTGAACAGAAAAATTTAAGGTTTTTACTAATTACACACAAAAAAATTACCCCCATTGCCCTATCATGACAGAAGAACTTCTACTGTCTGTGGGAATCCTAAAAAATTGTAAGATTCTAATCATTATGTTGGCTGATTACAACTATCACACAAATAGCTGTAACACAGGCAGGTATTTTAATGCCACTGAATTAGTAAGAAGACACAAGTTCTGCCAAGCTTCAAATACATGTCTGTGTGCTGCTCTGATTTGGTAAGAGATGCAATTTCTAAGTGAGAAAACACAATGTCTACCTCAAAGGAAATATTTCTGGCAAGTCTGAACTCCATTACTCAAAGCCACAAATTCCACTAACAGCTGCTGTGAAAAAACTACCACAGTATCACGGAGCAGATTCTTTGTTCCATCTTCCTGCTACAGGGAAGTATAAATTGGATTGTGGATCACATTTAATTAAATTTATCTTCAGTTGCTGCAGTAGGAGGAGAAAAAAGCACCCCTGAGGTTCATGCTAATGGGAATAGGAAAAAAAGTATCCACTGTGAGACTGTTTGTAGGTAAGTTACTCCATGGTTAAGATGAAGAATAGTGCCTGCTGGTAAGTGAACTTTGGGCTAAAATAATTTGCATACTTGCATCTCCCCTGGAAATAATCTTCAATCTGTTAAGAGATGAAAAAGCAAAACCAGCAAAATTTAAAGCTGGTGATTTGTAGGACCTGCTATCTGCATCATCTTCCTACACTACCTCACCGCTTCGTCTATTCTGCAGTTGTCTCTCTCTGAGAGACGTGTAAGTGGTCAGGGTTTCCAGCAGGGCTCCAGTGACTGCTCTAGAGAAGCAAAGGCACCACGAACAGCTGGAGGAAACAGACGTGCCACTGAGAGCACTGAAAGTCCAAGGGAGGAATCTTTGACGTATTACTTAGTTCAGGATTCCTTTATGAAAAAAAAAAAACAAAAAAAGGCCATAAACTCCCTTATTATTGCCTATGATTTTAGCCTAGCTCCATCTGGAAGTAGACACTCTGGTACCAAAAGCACTGCTGGAGTTGAGTAAAGGAGAAGGGTTGCAATGGGCAGGGCTCCTATGCCCCTTCTGAGGCTAAACCGAAATTGAATCTGAGCCACTTAATTTTCCTACGTATAAAGTGCCAGCTGTGAGAAGCACATCAAAAGCCACTGCAGCTGGATGGCTGTGGTGGTTTTGCATCACAGAGAATTTGGAATTCACCCCAAAGAGTAAATAACCACACTTACTCAGAATTTGGAAGTTAAACGAAAATAATATTTACAAAAGCAGATTAAATCCAAAAGTAAACTAAATATAAAAGGTAATAAACATACACATACACATAACTCAACAACACCCAGACCCTCCTGGACAAAGCCCAGAAGCCTGCTGCCAGCTAAGATTCTCTCTTGCCATCCCTGCCAGTATTCTTACCATAACCCAAACAGAGTGAAGAAAAAGTAAGCAAGGCCAGGAGAGAAAGGGGGGAAAGGAGAAAGAACAAGCTGTACTTCAGATTATATAGAAATGTGCAGACCAATGGAATGGGATAAAGAGATCTCATAGGTCCTGTTCAACCCCTTGGGGACTGTCCAGCCCCCTGGACTCTTGAATTCTCTCAAAAACTTTTATTTGCAAGAATGTTTAGTTTAGGAAGGATGTTAACTTGCTGGAACGAGTCCAGAGAAGGGCAACAAAGTTGGTGAGGGGTTTGGAACACAAGTCCTATGAGGAGAGACTGAGGGAGCTGGGGTTGCTTAGCCTGGAGAGGAGAAGACTCAGGGGTGACCTTATTGCTGTCTGCAACGACCTGAAGGGAGGTGGTAGACAGGTGGAAATTGGTCTCTTCTCCCAGGCAACCAGCATCAGAACAAGAGGACACAGTCTCAGGCTGGGCCAGGGGAGGTTTAGGCTGGATGTAAGGAAGAAGTTCTATACAGAGAGAGTGATTGCCCATTGGAATGGGCTGCCTGGGGAGGTGGTGGAGTCACCATCACTGGAGGTGTTCAGGAGGAGACTTGATGGGGTGCTTGGTGCCATGGGTTAGTTGTTTAGGTGAGTTGGATTGGTTGATGGGTTGGACGCAATGATCTTGAAGGTCTCTTCCAACCTGGTCTATTCTATTCTACTCTATTCTATAATATTAGACCTAAACTTACAACATGGCCAAAGTAGTAATCTGCAGAAACAGCTATTATTCCAGGGAAAAAAATTATTTTGGTAATGTATTGCAAGGGGTGTGCAACACAGTGAAGAAAGCAAAGATGTGAACCTGTGATAGGAGAAGTCTCTGCCCTGTAACAAGACCATCTTCCAGGCATGAGCAAAAATCTAGAGGGACTTTTGGAAAGAATAAATGCAGTAAATATGGGTACCAAGTGGGGAAAAAAGCAAGGGTACTCAGAAGGACAAACCAGACATGCCAGCAAGTGATACAAGTCTCACAGGCTTCTGACGAGTTGCCAAAGGAGGCTTTATTCTCAGTGAGGGATGACAGGAATACTCTGAATGCTCCTGATGCTAGTTTTAAAGCAGTGCTGTACTTCCATATGTTTACTTTTTGCTTTTATTTTTTTAATGAAGACAAGCTAGAGTCAATCAGTAGTAGTGGGCAAAGCTGAAACAAAAGGATTAACTATGGACTAGAAGTTGTGATGTGTGGGCAGTACACACTCAGCTGGGACAAACCCAGGGGTGCAGTGGCCAAGCTGGTGACAACAATGTTTTGCCCCTCCCTGAAAGTGGCTCCTGTGATCAAGGGGCTAGAAAGCGTCTCCTGGAAAGTGGTAGGGGGCACAAGAGATGCCAGCATATTCTAGGCAAGCAAATCACATCAATTAAGTTACTGAAGCTCCCATCAGAAGTACTTATAAAACCAAAAGTAGGTAGGGAGAAAAGGAGAAACCAGAGTGGTTCCTGGAAAAGAAAATGGTATAGTCAAAAGCTATTAGAGTTACTTGAGCTTATCAACACATAATGGATAACTGAAACCCAGCTGACCTTCAGTTTCAAGTTACCTGCAGTCCTTAGCCTCCAATTATTCTATTCCCTTTCCATTTAAAATCTATCAGCAAACCCTGAAGGGCAAGAAATATGGATAAACTGGTTTAAAAGCATTTAATCTTTCTAGTTTCTGTAAACCATGAATTCTGCCCACAGCTTGCTTTCTGCACCTACTCTGTCAAAGTACAGAAAGAGTATTTACTGAAAGATCAGCCCTGTGCTCTCCACCTGGGTATGTTTTTGCCTCAGTGTTCATTTACTGTTTTTCTGCTTTGGTGGTAATTTGTCATAATCCAGACATGTAAAAATCACAAAGAAATGAAGACTACATTTGAATGATGTCCAAGCCACCACAGCTGACTCCATACATGCATCACAGATATCTGACAAGTCTAAAACGTACTCATGTCCAAACTAGGTATTACTTGAAAGATTTCCTCTGCAGCTTCTCTATCCAACAATCACCACTGTACAAATAGTTGCACCCTCTTCAGGACAGTTGCAATTCATCTTCTACTTCCTACTTACTGTATGTGTGCAAAGTGCTGAATGAAGTGTGACTGTAGGCAGTACCTTAATACACATCACACACTATCAGTGAAGCCAGGTGGCATGGCCTGTTTGTGAGCATGTGCACTCCCACAGCTCACACAGGTACGAGGCTGTTACTGTAAATTTTGTTCCACCTTTGCACTGTATTTCTAAACAATACCACACTGCAAATAACAAGGTCCAAAGGCAAGTTACAAGTTCTAAACCAAGAATTCTTGTGTGGAGATACATTTTTACTTGTTTACACAAACTTTCAGGTTATAAGGATTAAGAGCAAGATATCCAGGAGATACTGAGAAGGGTTTTGGATATAATTGGTTTTGTCTACTTTGAAGGAACAAACTGCTGGTAGGAGGGGGGGAAATGAACTAGAAGTTCATGTCTAGAATGGAAAGCCAAGACAGCATGTGCTCAGTATTTAAGTATCTTGCAAGTCAAGTCTTTCTGACATGCTGCTCCAAGTAATAGTTCTTTCCCTGTCTGTAAAACCCCAGTTTCATCCTAAAACCCAGTTTCATGCTTTATCAGCACTGGTTTTGACTCCTGAGAAAACAGTTGACCTTCATGCAAGAAGAAAGGCTGGTCAGAAAACTAAGCAGAGCTATAACATCCAGATTCTGCTGCAGATGAGCCCAGCTAACTTTACCAGGAACATCCTCTCCCTACCTCCAAATGGTAAATTTGCCTAGGGGAAAAAACCAACCCTGCCCAAAACTGTGTCAATTACCCTTGAAACTGTTTGCAAATATAACCAAAATCTACTGAGAAGTTCCAACTAGACATTTTTTCACCCTGAAGACATATTTACAAAACTACATTAGAGACAGGTGCTGGCAAAAGCCTTCCCTGGTCTGGGAGATCACTGTGCATGGCATCCAGACAGGCTGCTATGCTCAGCTTCCTTTTCCTCCCACCAAGCTGAGCAAGCTTTTCCCACTTTTCATAGGGCAAGTCCTCTAACCACACAGGTACACAACACTCTCAAAGGAGAGTCAGATCAGAAAAGCCAGTATCTCAAATAGAAAAACCTGGTTATGAGGCAGCTTGCTAGGAAAAAGTTTTCCAGCAGACCCACAGGAAGTTCACACTTGAGCCAAACAAGCTGCTGGAGCTCCTTGGAGTGGGGTGGAAAAGCCACCCTGAATTAGGGCAGTCTCCAACTCAAAGCAATGTGAGGAGATGAAGACTGGAGATTTATCTCATGGCTTCTGAATGAGAAGCACATCTGCAACAGTTCAGCTCTTCTGAATAATTATTTGTTTCTTGAATCATCATTAATGCTAGATGTAAAAATGCATTTTGATAGGAATGCAGCAGATTTCAATTTCAGGGTGGGACACTCCAGATTCTGAGAAAAAGATCCTTCCTCTCAAAAATCCTTCCCATTGCCATCTTATCAAGGGTGCCCCTCACCTCAGCCTGGGAATGCCTTGAGAATGCTGAGCTCAACAGCTGGCTTCCTCCTGGGCACTGCCTGCATGGGGATCACTCCTGACAACACCATTGCCAGCGCTGCAGATCCACCAGGTTTGTGGAAGAAAAGGCAAGATGCATTCAAAGCTTATCTCAACTCATGAGGATGCATGGACAGTGCAGACAGAGGCAATTGAAAAGATAAAAATTAAATAATTCTGTACAAATCAGGAAAAGCTCTTAAGCATTCCTGTTCAACAAAGGAGAACAGGTGGGGGTTGGTCTCTTCTCCCAGGCAACCAGCACCAGAACAGGAATACACAGTCTCAAGCTGCACCAGGGGAGGTATAGGATGGATGTTAGGAAGAAATTCTTCACAGAAAGAGTGAGTGGCCATTGGAATGTGCTGCCCAGGGAGGTGGTGGAGTCACCATCACTGGAGTTGTTTAGGAAGAGACTGGATGAGGCACTTAGTGCCATGGTTTAGTTGATTAGATAGCATTGGGTGATGGGTTGGACTCGATGATCTCGAAGGTCTCTTCCAACCTGGTTAATTCTATTCTATTCTATTCTATTCTATTCTATTCCATTCCATTCCATTCCATTCCATTCCATTCCATTCCATTCCATTCCATTCCATAGCACCCAATGATGTTAATTTAAGGTCTCCTCTTCTGCAAAGTTTCAGTCTTTTGATTTATTAAAACTAATATAATTAAGATGTAAACAAAAGTTCAAAGCATTTCCTGCAGGAGGGAAATGCTAATTTTTATTGTTTTTAGTATGTTGTTAGTCAGTACAATGTTAACAGATTTTACACCTTAAGTCTCCAAGCAAAAAGGCTTAAACAACTGCTGCCAAAGGAAATTTAAGGGAAGAAATAAAAGCTTTCATTCAGTGGTATTTTAACAGCAGATCCAGGAGAAACAGCAACCTTGCAGAGGCTGCATCTGGCAGGGGGATACCTGACAAACTTGTCAGTGTTCTCAGGAGTCCCAGACTTCTAATTTGCACCTTCAGTTCTATGCATTTATTCACTGCAATGTAATAAGAAAAAGTCCTTTCTCCTTGTGCTGTCACTCAGCACGTACTCCATCACCGCAAGCGCTGTGGCACATCTCAGACACTTGGTCTTATTAGAAACCTGCACTCGTTCACCTCTTAGCTATGCAAGGGAACACACTGTCTGGCGGCCGCTGCTTGCATGCCAAAAATATCTGCCTGTGCTGTGCGCTGGATTCACCACCACCTATGTCCTTCCTCTGAACTCCTCTCTGTGTGAGTGACTTCAGTACTGTGCTGCCAAGCAATTTAATCCAAAACTACCTTGGTATCAGTTTCAGGTCTCCTTTCAGAAATGAGGTTTTTGATGCCCTCCCTGTATTCCCCCGGCTCTAGATGGACATCTCATACTTTCTGTCATCACTCAAGAGCCTCTATTGAGGCTCTCTGAATTCAGGGAAGAAGGGAGGGATAGCAAGAAGCTCAAGTGCTTGGGGGCAAAAGGAAATCCTTTCATTATCTTTTGTTACAAAGGCACTACACAGACATGTAAAACACACCGATTTGCAGAACGCTCCTCTCTATTTACCAAGCTGTTTTACTTACCAGGCATATGCTCCCTCTGCATTCCCCATATGTTTTGGGGGCTTGTAAAAATATATTTGGAGGAACAGAGTAATTTGCTCCACCACAGGCAGCTTATACAAGAAACATTTGGAAGAGCAGAAGAGGACAAAAGAACCTACTTGGTGAATTCAGTTTAAACACTCTTCCACAAAAGCACAGAACAAAGTTTTGAGATATTAAGGACATTCTTTACTAAAGCCTGTAGGCATAAGCATCTGAATACAGGTGGGTGTGCTACTTAAGAAAAAATACAGTAAAGGTCAGATCAGCTCAGCAAACTCTACCTTTCCTATATAAAACCATAAAATCTTGCACCCTCTTCAATATGAGACCGCTTCTGTTAAGATCTGCTCCAGGAAACCATTTACAGCCCACAACAGCAGCTGTATTGATCAAATGAATGGATGTGTAGTTGTACTCATTCTTGGGCAGCTCATAATGGTGACCTTTCTGTGAACTACGTCCATCTAAATCTCAAACCACTGTTTGATAAATGCTGCACGTACAGGAACAATGTGGTTTTCCTGTGGCATTAAGTATCCCATGCCAGAGTCCACAAAGGCAAGACAGGAGCTGCCTAGCTGTGAGTGAAGATGGTACAAACACATCACCTGTGAACTAGAGATTTTATTCTCAGCTTTCACTAAACTCTCCAACAACACAACAACAACAAATAACACCTCAACAACCACCACCCCCCCCCATAAAAAACCCCCAACATCAAAACCAAAACAAAAAGTGAGTTGCTTTGTGCTTTGTAATAAGGGAAGGGCATCTCAGTATGAAGCTGGACTGTTACAAAACACTTGAAGCAGGAAACTACTTACTTTCATGCTAGGATTTTTAGCTGTTGGTTTTTTTAAAGCACTTTAAAATGGAGGAGTAGTGTCTCAAGGTGAAGCTGCTTAGGAGTGGCCACTGTAAATAAAACCAAACCCCCTTCAGTTTAACGGGGCTGCATTTGGCCATGCTTTCTCTGCCATGGGCCACTTATCACTGTCTAAAATCCAGCTGACCTCAGACAACAGCAGAGAGGCAAACCCAAGCACTGAGATTCAGACAAAGCACCCTTCTCATTGTAGGAGAGCGGGGAACCTTATTACCTATCTCTGTGCTTGCTGTTAAATGACAACCTCCATCTGACTCTGCCCCTTGCACACTGCAGAGGTGCAACTTAAGCTGACCTAAGCTGGATCTACAGCAGCACATCTGTGCTAACATGTGTTATGCCAGCTCAGGGTGTTGATCTCACTAAAAATTAATAAGGCAAAAAAGATTATCCTTCAATATCAGCTCTCACTGCAACCATACTGCTGTTAGTGTGACAGGATGGACAAGGCAAGAACATGTGGTGGGGGCTAAGAAAGCAATTGCAAACGTGACTGGTCATGGGACCTAGGGCACAGATGGACTGAAGCTTCAGCTGATCTCTGTTAGCTGATTAGCTGTGGGCTGATGAAGAAATGTAGGGTCCTATTTTCCCTCCTCTCCCTGGTTGCTCAGCCCCACCCTTTCTTTCTTGCCCATCCAGAGAGAAGATGCACATGGCATGTTCTGTCACTCCAAGGCCTGAATCCAACCAGAATAAAAACAGTAGGTGAGGCAATTGAGGCTTGTTTTTGATCCATGTCAGCTCCCTTATAATAGGGTTGCATTATCACCCTGGCCTAGGAGAGCTTATCTTCCACCCTGCTTCACTTTCAGCCACTTATTCAGAGCAGCAGTCAAATGCCACGTGCTGTTGTCTGCTCCCTGGAGAACTGTTCCTCTCTCCACTGCTGACAGAGAGAACTTGGAGAAATCAGTCACTTTCCAACAAGATTTGATTACCATAAAACACTAACCTCTGTGTAACAAATGGTGGCATCAGCAAACAGAACTGTAGCACCTGAAATGGCACAGGGCAGCCCCCCATGAGAGTGAGTCAGGAGGGGCAGAGAGAACAACTGCACACAGGTGCAGTGGCACATGGAATGGACAAAATTCCACTTAAATTATTCAGATGTGCAGCCACACGTGTCACAAAGAAAAGGCTTGAGAGAAGTCCTCTCCGCCCCCCGTCACACACTGTCATCTGATCAGGTGCTCTACCATTTCTCAGTCTCTGGCACAGATGCTGTCTTACCTGTCAGCGCTGCATTAGACACCCCAGGGAGGTACCTGCAAGGATACATTTCCCTCAAAAATGATGCTCCAATGCCTTGGCAAAAGTAATAGCACTAATGCCAAGAGCTTACTGTCTTCCAGTCCAAATCCTACAGCATGGGAGCAATTTCCATTACTGTCAGCCATAAAGTACAATGGATATTGTCAAGCACTTGAGTAAAAATGCATGTGTAACACATTAACAAGAAGGATGATACCGTTTCCTCCTTGATAAATGACTCTCTTGCCTAAAGTCTGCAGCAGACACAACCACACATTTTACCTTGTTTCCTGTGAAGGAATTTCCTTTTGGTTTTGTGGATCAGAAGATCATTTCACCCTAACACCCCTCTACCAAGTTTGCAGTAGTGCAGCGCAGCAAGCCACAGGATACTGTGCCTCAGGCAGGCAAGCAGTTGTGTTAGGCATCTAAGATAGATGCAGTGGTACTTGTGTTCAGGAACCTAGCTATTCCTCATGTAGTCAACTATGAAAGGACTTCTCCCATAGGGAATCTGAAGCAGGTACAATGCCCAGATTGAACACCTCCTCCACCACCTTTGTGCAGGTAACTGGTCCTGAGGGTCCTGGACACCTGCAACAGGGGACAACTCAGCCGGTGCAGAGTACATGCAAACATGAACAAATGAATCATGGAGGAAGCTCAGGAGGAAACGTTTTGTCATGTAATTGCTTCCTCATGTGTGCATTAAGCCTAAGGCATGGAGACATCAGGATATTATTCACTTGTGAGAAAATGAAAATTCCTTATCCTGTAGGTCTGGTTATTTTTTTTGGTGATAGGCTGGATACAACATTAGCCCATACATCAATGCATGAAAGGGACAGATTTGCCAAGCAGGAGCTCAGCCAGGTCACCAGCTGGCTAATACATATATGCTGGAGAGGGACACATACTGCTCTTTTCTGAAGGAGCAGAAACATGCCTCCTTGCTGTGCACCACAGCAGACAGACTTGAGCCAACCTCTCCTGCACCAGTGGGATGCCTTTTGTAACAACAGCAACACTTTCCTTATTGCTGATGGTCTTTCCAACTCGTTTTTTCCCCTCTCTGTTAAGAACATAGGATGCATTGATATCCCAAGGCAACTGCTCAAGCTAGAGCTCACCAAAGATGATATCCAGCCCATACTATAAATCAGATGCACTTAGCAAGGACCTCGAAGTCCAAATGTTGGAATGCTAACACAAAACAAGTTATGAGTGCCTACAAACATACTAGTCAGGAAGGAGTGTAGTTATGGCAATTAAACGAGGAACACAAAACTCTCTTTGTTCAAAGAGACTTAAAACTACAAAGTAAATATATCAGAAAGGAAACACTATGGCAAAAAAAACCCCACAAACATTCACAAGAAAAAAAAACACATGGATTTGTCTCAGGAGGAAGGAATTATAATTACCACAAACCTTACATCAAATGCAACTGATAACTAACTTCAGCAAACAAATGCATTGGAAGGAATTCTACAAAGAACTGAATCCTATGTTAATGCTTTCCAGGTGTAAGATGATAGCTAGAAAACCACAGTAATGACAAACTCATAACTGTGGCAGGAGGAGAACTCTAATGGGGTGATAATCTTCCCAGAATTGCCTCTCTGGAGAGCTCAGCTGGCCTGGCTTATAATTTCCAATCTTAAAGGCGTACCACCAATCCCAACTCAGCCATTCTCCATGTCATCAGGAGTCACCCAGGCTAAGATCTGTGACTTTAAAAGAACACTGGAAACACAAAGTTAATGACATTCTCCCCCAGTAGAGATGAAAAAACTACTGAGGAAGCAATGCTATAGGAGAGAGGAGAAAAACTACCTAGGTGGGAAATACACAGGGATCAAAAATCAAGAGAATGAACAGCATTTCCCCCTCTAACCTTTTAAGCTGTGTTTCCCTCAAGGACTCACTGCTGCTGTTTCCAAGTGCCTGCCATGATCTTGCACCAGCTGCTGGTTGTCAAAGCAGAGCCTGTGACTGACCAGAGCAGCCCTATTCACACAGCTAAGTGCCAGAGGCTGCTAATGCTGCTGGTTCCATCTCGGTGTTACTCATCCTATCCCTCATGTCCTCTCCTTCTTGTGCTCCAAAGGCACAGTTGTCTTTCTTGAAAAGTTCATTTTCAGTCTCCTGTGCTTCCTTCCCCCTCATTTTTTTTCCTGCTTGGCTTTCTTGAGATAATGGATATGAAGAGAGTTTGAGAGAAAGCTTATACACCTCATCTCTTCCTGCTTGCATGATACCAGGGAGTAATAGAGGTGATAGGGCCTCTCTCTTCTTGCTGCCATCACATGCTGTGGAAGAAAAAGGGTTTTGCCACTCCACACACACTGCAGTAGATGGCAGAAGGTGTTAAGATGATCAAAGTATATTCTTTCCCTCTCCTGACCTTAATGAATTCAGGTACAAGGGACATAAGTGCTCACGCATCTCAGAGTTCACAATCAAGTCTCCTTCCTCAGCCACTCACCTCCCTCATAACCCTGTTACAGTCTACTGCAGTTAACACAAGCCTCCAAGTGACAGGTGCTCATCTGCCATGACTCACAAAGGCAGACCTTATGAAGTCAACTTAAAATTAATACTGCAGTGAACACCTATACTGCCTTTATCAAAGCACTATGTAAAGTGAGGCAGCTATTGGTACTGTGGTACAGTGCCTGGGAACTAAGGCACCTGTCTTAGAGCAGCAGGACTTATGAATTGCCACCAGAGGAAACAAGGGGACAGTACTGAAGAAATGGGTGAGTGGCAGGGCAAGGATCTGGGAGTGAAAGCAGATTTCTGACCCCAAAACCACCTCTCTTGCTGGTTAAAAGCTTGGACCCATAGCACACTGACAGAAAACACCAGGCATGGATGTAAAGGAAATCCTGGAGTGAACAATTCAGGTATAGAAAGAACCTGAGATGCATTCACCCACATACTAGTACTCGTCAAACAGCTCAGTCGCAAGCTCTGCTGCAGGTTTCCGCACTACTAACTTCCTCTTGCTTACTAAGGAAAACATTTAGTTCTAGGTGTCTAGAAGCCCGTTTCTACAATTCAAATACACAGACATCTGCCAGCTGAAGAGAGGAAATTGTGTGCAACACTGCCTTCAGTGTGCAAAACAAACATCTGTGTAGTCGCCAGCAGTTTATTGGTCACGTTTGAAAGCAGGGAGCCCTACAGCTGTCTACATCTACTTGCAGCAGCTGTGGCTACAAGAAGAAATAAATGCTATTGTTGAGGAGAGTGCAAGAGGTTCCATGACAGGAGGCAAAATGCCTAAAAATGAGACAAAAAGGGGAAAAAAAAAAAAAAGGAATGACACAACTTGACCAGAGTAACATAAAAATATCTGAAGTATAAAAAGCTGCTGTAAATTGTCTGGCAATACTTCAATCAATCTACACTTAACAGTATGATTTGCTCATAATTTGTAACTACACTCATCTTTGAAGGCTCCAAAATTAAGCTGCAGTTATTCTGTATTATCTTGGCTACATGTCTAAAATTTTAACTCTAGAAGTTTAAATAGTGCTTTTGAATAGCAAGAAGTTGCTCTATCATTTTCTGCTTCCTGTCTGGAAAATGCTGTCTGGTCTGGGAAGTAGTTGATGCATACATTAGTGAGATAAAAAGCAACTGTTAAAGCCAATTCTGGTTTACAAATAAAATTTTGTTACTTGACTGTCCTCCTGAAATTTTTCAGCTGGTTTGAAAACAAAATCATCCCAGGGACTGCATTTTACAGAGTGGAAAAGCCCTAAGTTAAAGTTCAAATTCTCAGGCCCAAAAGAAATCAAGCCTCTGTGACTCTCAACTAAAAAGTGCTTCTGAAATACAGGATAAACACACTCACTGCCTCACAAAAAAGGGAGAAGTATTTGCTTCAAAAGCACAAGGACATTCTTCTGATTAAAATCCTGCCTGGTGATTTGCAATGTAGCAGGCAGCAGAGCTGCAGGGTTAGCTCCTATGCCACTGTGCCTCTTAATAAGACTGCTGCTGGACAAATAACCTTCCTGTTCACTTACTTCCACGTCCGTTGCATCTTTACATCCTAAAAGTCATCTATATATTTTCAGTGCTGATCTCATAAGAGGCATTACCATACCAACACAACCTCATTTTAGAGCCTGTTACTTTTTTCAAGAGAAATGCAACTTAAGACTAGTCAAAGCTCAGCAGGAATGTCAGAGCAACAGACAAAAGCCAAGGCGGTTGAAGACACTGAAATTAATTTTCTTTTAGAAACTACTGCCATCACCAAACACAGGAGAAGGCTGATTCAGTATGTGTTTTTTAAAAGACATTACAAGAATACTCTGCTACTAAATCTTACTAATTTCCTATTGAATTTCAACCAACTGTGCAAGGATCTTGTTCAATACAGCCCTAGGCATAACTGCCTGATCATCCTGCAGCATGGATATTTATTCCTAGATGCTGATGTGACAAACAAGAAACAGACAACATCCAGCATCCTGCAATCCTTTGTAGCAAAACTATGATCAAGCCCTGATCTCAATTTTTACAGGCACCCAGCTGAATAAATTCAACATCTTTTAAAAGTTACATCATCTACAGCTGCATATGAGACATCCAAATCTACCAGTCTTGCACAAGATTATGGGCACACTTGGTTTAATCTGTTCTGGCAGTACTGCTTGAATTCTTCATTACTGCAAAAGGAGGAGTCACATTCACTTCAAAATCTCTTAAAGGAAGGTGACCTGGATTTCCAGAATCAGTCAGATAAATACCTTTCACTATGTAAGCCTAGACACAAGAACAAAGTTTTACCCTTACATTTCTCGCCCCAGAACTAATAAAAATATTCATGATTTGATGGAGACATTAGAATTAGAAAAGAATAAAACCGGGTTGGAAGAGACCTTCAAGATCATCACGTCCAACCCATCAACCAATCCAACCCACCTAAACAACTAACCCATGGCACCAAGCACCCCATCACAGAATTACTGAGGCTGAAATAGACCTCTGAAATCATCAAGTCCAGCCTATGAACTAACACCACCACATCAACCAGACCACGTCACGAAGCACTACATCCAATCTTTCCTTAAACACCTCCAGGGATGGCAACTCCACCACCTCCCTGGGCAGTTCATTCCTGTCTCTAATCCCCCTTTCCATGAGGAAGTGCTTCCTAACAGCCAACCTAAACCTCCCCTGGCCTCTTCAGGCCATGCACTCTCATCTTGTCACAAGTTGCCTGGGAGAAGAGCCTGACCCCCAACTTACTACAACTTCCCTTCAGGTACTTGTAGAGTGTGGTAAGGTCCCCCCTGAATCTCCTCTTCTCCAGGCTAAACACCCCCAGCTCCCTCAGCCTCTCCTCACATGACTTTCCATCCAGTCCCTTCACACTTCACAGAAAAAAGCCTTTCAATATTTTTTTTTCTTTTCATATAAATGTTGTAAAGCATCTGTGAATTCTCCATGTTGAAAGCTGTGCTCTGACAGATGTGTTCAAGAAAGGTAAAGCCAGAAAGCATTATCAATAGTTCAGAAACACAGGGGATTACAGTGTGTACAAACCAGATGCTTTAACATCCTCAGCCAACATATTTTGACACACCTAATACAAAGAGTGCTGAAAGCCACAGTGGCAGAAATAAGACTGTTAACATGGAGTAAAGATTCTGATTTAGCTCATTATCAGCACACAGCAGATCCTAGGAGGCTGGCTAGGAGAAAGTGTGAGGGGAAACAGCTAATTAAAAGGCTGAAGAACACCTATTTAACTATCTGTCAGCTGGGAAGAATTAAATAGCTAACCCTATCAGAAAAGAGGAGATAGTGGATGGTTCAAGTGCTTTTCAGATATGCTTGAGAGCAGTGGTCTGGTGTTAAGCTCTGTCAGGTTCCCAGTGTACAGCAAGTCTGGCTGGAAACCCTAAGGTGAAAAAGAAGCTCATTCTTTTCTATGACTTCTGTTTCCCTGGTTTCACAATACTCAAATCACAGTTAAAGTTCCAGAAGCTTTTCACTTCTCTAAGGCGAACTGGAATCAACTAAACTTAAAATGCCACCTCCAGATTTCTTTTTAAACTGTAGCAAAAATTTTGGGAGCAGCAAGGCCATCCAAAACTGCTACATCCAACCCAAATGTCCTTGGTGCCCAGTCACCCATAGGCACTTGTAAGGTTGCAGGGAATTGCTGTGGGCTAGGCTGCAGTGGAAGAAGTCAGTTTTACATCTTTTTCCCTCAGAAGAAGAGCCAGGAGTTTAATTAAAAACCTTTGGGACTTTCACTCCAGATGAGTCCAGACCCTGCACTATCAGCATTTTACTAATAGCATTTCCACTGGAGGATTAGTAAACCCTCTTGGTGGAACAATGCAATTAACCCAAGTGTAGAAACCTGAAATCTACTTTTCAGGCCAAGAAAAGCAGGAATCAGTAAATGCAAACTTGCTGAAAGCTACCCATCTGGAGTGTGATATTTGCTGGTGTGTAACTTATGCTTTACAATAATACACTAGGAAAAATTGAGATCTATTTTTATGTTGCGACTTTTGTGGTGAGACTGTAACAGCCACACAAGGAACAGCACAGCAAAGAACTAACTTTTCAATGAACTAATCACAGAAACATTCAGGTTGGAGAAGACCCCCAGGATCACCAAGTCCAACCGAGAGCCCGACTCTACAAGGTTCACCCCTAAACCATATCCTCAAGCACCACATCCAAACCACCTTTAAACACAGCCAGGGTTGGTGACTCAGCCACCTCCCTGGGCAGCACATTCCAATCCCTGACCACTCTTTCCATGAAAAAATGTTTCCTAGTATCCAGTCTAAACCTACCCAGTTGCAGCTTGAGGCAGTTCCCTCTTGTTCTATCATTAATTACCAGTGAGAAGAGATCAGCACCAGCCTCTCCACAATGTCCTTTCAGGTAGTTGTAGACAGCAATGAGGTCTCCCCTCAGGCTCCTCTTTTTCAAAGTAAACAGCCCCAGCTCCTTCAGTTGCTCTTTGTAAGATTTATTCCCCAGGCCCTTCCCCAGCTTCTTTGCCCTCCTCCGCACCTGCTCCAGTACGCTGTTTGTTGTAGCCAAAACTAAACCACCACATTTCCTAGCAACCATTAAATATTCATATATATTGTTAATATATTGAACCTGAAAGCAACAATCTCGGCCTCAGTCTAGAGTAAAATTGCATTTTTTCCAGCCAAGTGAAAATAATGTACAGTCACTGCTACCGTAACAGGTCTGATCATTTCCTTAGGCTGCCTCCCTTCTCCGTATGCCAGCTGTGCATAATTCATAAGATGTGCCATATGTTGTCTGAAGCAAGTGTCCCTATAAGTGTTTGTGGTTCTACTCAAAGGCATGTCTTCATAAATTACATTGTGATAGATCTGACACTAAAAAAAAAACCAACAAACCCAAAACCAACAAAAACCAAACAGGGAAAGCAATTCAGTGAAACGTAATGTGCTTTAAGTTTACCACTTAGCCATTTGTTGAACATTCAAGTGATTAGCACACCAAAGTACATTGTTTTTTCAGCGTGCACAGACTGCTTCTGCTGGCACCAGTTCCAAAGGCATGAAAAATTTTAGTTGGCTCTCAAAATAAAGACTTGGTCCTGCAACTCTTTACACACACACACAAAGCCTCTGCTGACTCTCCAAAGCCTGAGTACACAGACTAGAATTAGTCACTTGAGCAAAGGATAGCAGGATTAGATTTCCACTGGTTGTGGCCTTGCAGTAGAGAACACATCCTCCTATGACTCTGGTTTCCTGACAGACCTTGCAGCTCTGATGGCTTTTCTGACTCCCAGTTGGTTTCCCTGCAGCATCTCCAATAACTTGTAGGCAAGCAAAGTTCAAAAGACAAGCAGCTGTGGAGCTAAGACAAGAGTATTGGTCAAAATAACAGGATCTCCCAGGAGAGCAGCATTGTTCAGGGAGGGGAAATGAATAGTGAAAAGCATAGGCAAGGGCAGAGGAAAGGAAAAAATAAACCTGGAAGTGATGAAACCTGTTTGCTTCTGTGTCCCGACAGCTAATGAAAGATGAGCTAATTAGCACATCCCTCGGCTGGGACTCTGGAATAAAGCCTCCCTCCTACAGACAGCTAGGCATATTGTAAAATGCTTGCAGGAGCATCCTGTCTATCAGACTGCCGACCCTCTGACCCATGCGGCTGAGATCTGCCTGACAGTTCAGAAGGGACTGGAGAGAGGGGAGCACGCAGCCGGGCAGCTGGACACAGTGGGATCTCATGGGACATGCTTCCTTGGGAAAAAAAGGTTAAAACTCTGAACTATAAAGGAACACAAACAAGCATATTCCACCTATACTAAGAGAAATTATTGTAGAGACACAAGTTTAACTTGGTAAAGTCTAGTAACAACCAGAATTTGGTTTTGCTTCTGGCCATCAACACTACAACTGCCCTTACCTTTTTTTTTTCTAGCCAAAAGTAACAAGAAAGGAGATTCCAGATGATGGATGTGAACACAGTTATTACTACCAACCAACAGTACACTCTTTGAAACTTTCTAGAAGACAGGATACACTTACACTTGAGCATCTAATAAATGCAAGTTGAACTGTTTAAATGTCATCAGCAAGTGGGAAAAAAACCCAAATCATACAAACAGATCTGCTGCTGTGGTTACCATCTCAGGTATGAGAAACCAGCACAGCCATGTTAGGGACAAACTAAAATACAGTCACAAATATTAACACTTGAAAAGGAAACAGACTTGAGTACCTTCTAGGTATCACTATGGTTTTTAGCCAGTAGGAACTACTATTGCACAGGAAATGCCTATTTCAGACGTTTCAGCTCTAACTGGAAAATCACGAGGCCCATCACAGAAGCTTTGAGTAGAGTGTTAGACAGCATAGTAGTTCTCAATTCTCCTGTTGTGTTGGGCCACACAGTCTTTAATAGAGGAATAGGGTGAAGCATGGTGGCTTCCACCTTACAGCAACCTCAGTCATTCATGTGTCACCTTCATCCATGCTGCAGGTCATTCATTCCCAGTGAGCACAGGAGTTAAAAGGCACAACTGTACATGCTTCTGCCATTAAATTCATACCTCCTCCCTGCTCAGGGCTAGTCTGCTCCAGGAGGGAGCTTGGGCTGCTGCCATCAGAGTAATGTGCAGAGCTGCTTCCCAACTGCATCCTGCAGTTATGGGCAGTTTACATAGAAACATGCTCCTTGTCACCTTCTATTCCTGAGGCCTTTATGGTTCCTTTCCCTTCTGCATCATCAGGACATCAAAGAAGTTTAGGTGGGTATTAGGAATAAATTCTTCACTGAGAGTGTGGTCAACCACTGTTAATAAGCTCCCCAAGAACTGGACACAGCCTCAAGCCCTTAGGTGATCAAGAAGCATTTGGACAATGCACTTAGATGTATGGTTGAACTTACACGAAATCAGGACATAAACTCGGTGATCCTTGTGGGTGCCTTCCAACTCAGGATATGCTATGATTGTATAAACACAAAGATGCATGAGGACTGACTTAATTGCTGTTACATGATGGAGGCAGAGCTGGTTGCTTCTATCTGAACAGCTAATCAAACCTGTGCTATGCTCCCAAGCTTGACTCTGAGAAAGTGGTTAGAAGAAAATATATCACAGTAATGTCATGAAGAAGATACGGGACTTCTGCTGTACTGCACAACATGACAGCTTGGTACCCCGTTTATTAAATTCCAGACAAAAACTTGGGTTTCTTGATGCAAATCAGCAAGAGCTTGATTTCACTGGAATCCTTTGGAACATTTCTACCACATTTTGACAGAAGTTTTTGCCTAGTTCTGTCAGCTGGAAAAAATGATAGCTTGCCTAAATTGTCTGTGCCCCTTGCAAACACCTTCAATGGGAGCATTTGAAGAGTGCACTGATACTGACAGCATCTTGATATGATTTTTTTAATGAGATTTGTGAATAGCAATTAATAGCCTAACTCTTTCCACATTAGAGTGCTACAAACTCTTTTACTTTCAAAGCAGGTTTTAAGTGTGAAAGATTTAGCAGGATATTTCTGTTCGATGTTAATGCTCTTCAGTGCATATTTAAATAAGAAAGCTAAATGTACTAAGTTCACTTCCAACAACAAAAGTTAGCTGCCACTGTATTTTTTGGAGATGGAGATGGTTTAATAATTGAAATAGATAGGATTCTTTTATTCCTTAAGCATCAAAGCTCCCATATACCCCATGTGAGTAGGATTCCCACTGTGCTAAATGATGTGCGAATACGGAATAACACACAGCACTCTCCTGAAGTTCACCATCAGCAGGATGACAAAGAAAGTACTCTCCCTGTTTCATGTCGTTCAAGCCATGCAGGCAAGCTGAGGAGAGAATTCAGATCTGCAGAGATGTGATACAACAGACTGAAAACACGGCATCTGCTTGCAGCCACAGCCAGGATCAAACTCAGTGCTCTAGTATCTCTCTCAAGGTATGATCTCTACCACTTTTACCCTGTATTACCAAACCACCTTCTTCCTCCCCTTCCCTCCCCCCACCCCCTTTTTTTTAATTGTAGCCCACTAAATGAGTCATTTGTCATTTTGGAGTCACCAGTAGTTCAATTCAAAGCAGGTTAGTGCCTCATTAAATTCTTCCCTACTTACCATTACCATATCATACATTTCATTGTGATTTTTGTTATGCTCTGTTCTAGCTGCCTTTAAGCTTTTGTTCCAAGTGGGTTATTTTAATGGTTACTAATGCCCATTATATTGACAATGATGGAAGCAGTTTACCTACCAGAGGTAGGCTTTCTAAAAAGTCCAGTAGATGCACAGAGATTGTTCTTTGCTTTTTCAGACAGAAGTATCACATACATTGCAAAGTGGCTATAAAGAAAAACACATTGTGTTGCCTGAATCCAGCACACTTACCAAAAATGCTCTGAGAGGACTGTGGAGTTATCCCTGGGGTAATAAACATATTAATGTATCAGCCATTACTCAAAAGATGGATGATGCACAATAAAGCTACAAATACTAAGACAGCTGCTATGCAAAAAAATAGTTAAAAGCATTGCAGCGTAAGCTGGTTGTTGAGACTTCATAACTCAGCACTGTCTCATAGAGCAGTTGTTGTATAGTCTTCATGCCAAAATTCAATAGGGCTGTGGGAAGAGCAAACATGGAAGCAACACAATGGGCTCCCAGGTAAGAACATCTAAGTGTACTCCTGAAATATAATAGGCCAAGCTGTTAGCTTCAAGGAATCGATAGCCTCTGTCTTCAAGCATATCTTGCTCTGCAAGAGGTGGCACCACCAGAGTTACCCCACAAGATAAACAGCACCTTTGCTACAAATGCTGGATGAATTGCCAAGGGTTCCTCAAAGCTTCACCATTCCCAGAAAAAAAAAGTAGGAAAAAGGGAAGGTCCAAAGAAGGATCTCTGCTCATCCAGTGTTGACTAAACATTTAGTAAACATAACTTGCATTTAAACCATTCTACTGTTCTCAAAGCTAAAGCTTATTATGTGAAGGTTTTGTTCTAAATCTAGCATGTCCGTGCTCCAAAAAAAGAACAAAATTACACAGTCTAGGGAAAAAATTAGGCTTGGGGAGGAAACCTATAATTGGAGGACTGAAACTCAGGGTACCGCCTAAGAGTGGGAGAATTGCAGGCTTCCTTCCTGAGATGGGGAGGTTCAAGGTCTCCTGCTCAGACAGGACATAACTGGCGATGCCAGAAGGCACAGGCAAGCTGCTGCCCAGTCAGCAATCAAAGCAGGGCACACTATCATCTGAGGCAAACAAAATGAGCATACAACCTGAGTGAAAACAGCTATAAATACTACTGGAGGTAAGCTGACTGGCAAGATTTCAATGTAAGCCTGCCTGATGAAAAGTAAGTGAGATACAGCTTATACACCCAAGCAAAAGCTTTTGTCCAAAGTCAAGTGCTGCTGTCATCAGATTTGGGAGCATGTAAATCAAATCATCTGTGCAATTAATTGGGTTAAGTAATTAATAACGTTTATAAATGATCCAATACGGCGAGGCTGCCAGCCCAGCCCTTTTTAAATGCAGAATTACCATGTTCTCCCCATTAAGAAGCAAGGCAATAAAAAAATCAAACATGTGAAAGATAAAGTCAACAAACCAAACCAATTTTTCCATCTCCAGACTCCCTGATTCTCATAACCCTGGCAAACACACTGATGCCTGACAAGCAAATTAGTGAAATGAAAGATTTATCTTCCTGTGTTCCAGGAGAAAACCATCATCTTCCAGAATATACTTCCACCACCAACATCAGTAAAAAGAAAATGTCTAGGTCACAAGCATTTCCTCCTATTATGAAAAGCAAACAGCATATTCTTATGCAGTTCTGGGGTCTTTTAATGGGCATGTTGTTATGAAGCTAAAATACTAAATGGCACAGGAGGAATTTCTCAGCAAATGCCATGGTATTTATTTGCTTACAGTGGACAGGGATACCATTATTGAAGGCATATTATAAGCATCTATAAACACCTCATAAAACCTTATTTGTTACTTCTGTGTTCTGCAATTCCACTATGAATACTTAAGGCAAACAACCCACCTACCTCATCCAAAGCCTGAAGCTTTGCAAACTAAATGAAAGGCATTGAAAAGTCAGGTGGTTTGGGTTTGGTTTGTGTTTGTTTTGACTTTTTTTTCCTCTTTTACATAAATTGAAATTTAAGGTCAAATCACAGAATTGTCAGGGTTGGAAGGAACCTCAAGGATCATCTAGTTTCTAGGGCAGGGACACCTCATACCAAATCAGGTTGCCCAGAGCCATATCCAGCGTGGCTTTAAAAACAACCAACCTCCCTGGGGAACCTCTTCCAGCACCTCACCACCCTTATGGTGAAGAACTTCTTCCTAACATCTAATCTCAATCTCCCCTCCTCTAGCTTGAATCCATTCCCCCTAGTCCTATTACTACCTGACAACCTCAAAAGTCCCTCACCAGCTTTCTTGTAGGCCCCCTTCAGATACTGGAAAGCCACAATAAGGTCTCCTTGGAGCCCTGACCAACCTCAGCTCTCTCAGCCTGTCCTCATAGAAGAGGTGTTCCAGCCCTCAGATCATCCTCATGGCCCTTTCCTGGACATGTTCCAGTACATAGTATCATAGTATCAGTCAGGGTTGGAAGGGACCACAAGGATCATTTAGTTCCAACCCCCCTGCCATGGGCAGGGACACCTCACACTAGATCAGGCTGGCCAGAGCCTCATCTGGCGTGCCATCAGGCATGAGGCCTCAACCACCTCCCTGGACAACCCATTCCAGGGCTTCACCACTCTCATGATGAAGAAGTTCCTCTTCACCTCCAGCCTGAATCTCCCCACCTCCAGCTTCATTCCATTCCCCCTAGTCCTATCACTACCTGAGATCCTGAGAAGTCCCTCCCCAGCCTTCTTGTAGGCCCCCTTCAGATACGGGAAGGCCACAATTAGGTCACCTCGGAGCCTTCTCTTCTCCAGATTGAACAGCCCCAACGCCTTCAGTCTGTCCTCACAGGAGCGGTGCTCCAGCCCTCTGATCATCCTCCTGGACCTTCTCTGGACACGTTCCATCTTTCTGTAATAGAGGCTCCAGAACTGGACACAGTACTCCAGGTGGGGTCTCACAAGAGTGGTGTAGAGGGGGAGAATCACCTTTCTTGACCTGTTGGCTACAATTCTCTTGATACAACAATTTGTTTTCTTGTTTGGTTTGGGTTTTGGTGGTTGTTTTTTTTTTCCCCTGTAGTACAAAAGTTCAATATTGAAAACATTTTCATTTCTGGAACAAAATTAATTCTTTCCTTGAAAGCCTTCCAAACCTTTATTGAGCTTGAATTGAGCTGATGTACATGTGAGAGTATCACAAACTTCAGTGATAAGCTTCAGCCTTCCTCTAAGCTGAAACAAAGATCAGCACAAAAGCAGCCAGAGATATCACATAACATAACTAGTATGGTGCCAGCAGCATCTGAGAGCCACAGATGTACAAGTTTCAAGGCAAACCTTAAAATACCAGGAATTGCTTGCAAATTTAAAACTGCAACATCCCATGTAAACATTGACAGCTCTGAGCTACCAGAATATTTTGCATCCCAAAGATGAATAATTTAGGAATATCAGCAAAAAATCCTATGGAAAATGGCATGCATGAATCCTTTAGTATTCTTCTTTCACCTGTAGGCATCACCAGGCACAGTTCTTAGAACAGGTACTTCTTTCTCTCTAGTGTTACATGTCATCCTGACACTGGGCAAGTAATATAAAACCAAGACATTTGATCTGTTCCTTTCAGTAAGCAAGCATTCTTCTTTACTTTCTTGTTTTCTTCTGTCATCCCAAGGGAAGGAGGTCCCTTCCATCCCTCTACAAATACAGCACAGATCTTCACCCCCTCTGCCATCCTCTTTGCAACCACTGTTCCTGCAAGGGCTGGCTGCACCCGGACAGGTCACCCCTGCACTGTGTCCCCACTGGAGCCATGCCCTTGTTTTAACTGTTGCGGATTAGGCTGGATTGCAGCCAGCAGAGACATTCAGCAACTGCTCCCCAGGAACTGCAAAACCCTGTTAAGCTTGCTGGGGAATATATGGGGGGCCATCAGCAATGCAGCAGCAGAAGTTCATTGGCATTCAAATAGTGCAGCTTGCAACCTCTCACCCTGTTTGCTAACAGCATCCTAGGTCACCTTCCTTGGAGAACTTCTCAGCCAGAACTTAAATCTAGCAGTCACCACAGTGAGATATAATATATTCCAGAATGTAAAGGATGACCCCACCCCAGAAGAAACCCCAGGGACTTTTCTACTGGTTTTTTTTGGGGGAGGTTAGTATTCAACCCCCCCACACCCGACGCAGAGCTCATCAGACCAGTAAAGCCAGTTACAACACTAACAGCTGCTGTGTCTTTCCACTACTGCTAAGTTTCATCAATACAAGCCAGACCAACCAACCCAGGCTGCAGCCCAAAGACACTCATTTGGAAATGTTACATAAGAAATGAGCTGCTGGCCTGGCTGCTTCATTTTTGTTTATCCACACAAATTAAAAAGCGTGGTCATGCGTAAGTTAATCAATAGCAGAAAACAGCTATGCCCACGTCTTATGCCGGGTGGCCTATTTATTGCTCTCAATGTAGAAAGGAGCCACAAACAGAAACTGTGTCAGAGTGGAGCATGGCAACTGGCTGGAGAGCAAGTCAGGGTGTGACATCCATCAGTGCACATTTCCCAGAATCCAAGTATAAAACTGGCAAAAGTTACAGATAAACCTCAAGCCAGCAACGTACATCAAGACTTTTTGTAATGCAGCAGTGTCAAGCCCTGGACACAGTAAACTTGGGATAAAAAAGCAACTGAGAGGTATGAAGAAGTAGATGCAAAGGTCCTTCTTTCAAGACAGCACTGTGAGAGAATAAGAAACAAATGGAAAATCTCTGACAGTGCCACCAAGGACATCACACTCGCTATTTAAATGCTTCTGGAGAAACAGGGCATTTGGATCCAGCAGTCACCCACCGCGACTCCTTTTCACAGCCATTTGGTATCCTGATACCTTACTCTACGGTTTGAGGTCATTATGATGCCAGCCCCATGCTAGCCTTTCCTAATACTCTCTGTGTCTGCAACCATTTTCAGCAATGAAGAATTACTCTATACTAAAGCATGGTGGTTTTCAGCTATTTAAAACACTGAAATGGAAGGCAAGGGATTGCTCAGTCCGAAGCTCAGTTAATTGAGATGGAACGTCTCCTGGTGCTCACATCTGACCTCAGGATTCTTCACGATCTCACTGGTCTCCCTGGTGATAGTTGCTATGAGCACTTTCAGTGTATGTCATGAGAAATACTTGAAAAGAAATTTTCAGCGCTTTCACACAGTCCTTCCAACCTTAGCTGTACTCAATTTTATTGGTGCTGTTAGCCCTAGAAAGTAAGTGGCAAAATTATTTTATTTTTTGTTAATTAATTAATGAATGAATTTTGTTACTCCCTGGAAATCCAAGTCCAGGTGCTGGACAGCTTTTGCCTTTGCCTCTCACAATGAGCGGTTTTAAAACCTCCCAAGATGAAAAGACTTTTTTTCCAAAGCTTGCCCTCCAAAGGAATGAGCTTGAGAAGCTGAAGGTGTCTTGTGCTTTTTAAAGGCTCAAACCAGGTTAAACACACCAACATATGAAGTAAACTAAATTAAAGCCATGGGTCTATGCTCATCAGCTTCAAACACCAAGCCCTAAGAACTTCCTTTTATTTTAGTCATCTGAAGAAGCCGAGTTACACTGTTTGAGAGGCCACAATAAATTGTATTCTACTTTCTCTGTTTACTCATTTGAAAATACCAGCATTTTGTATACTTTAAATTACTTCACAGTATCACAGTATCACTAAGGTTGGAAGAGACCCCAAGGATCATCAAGTCCAACCTGTCACCACAGACCTCAGGACTAGACCATGGCACCAAGTGCCACGTCCAATCCCCTCCTGAACACCTCCAGGGATGGTGACTCCACCACCTCCCTGAGCAGCCCATTCCAATGGCTAATGACTCTCTCTGTGAAGAACTTTCTCCTCACCTCGAGCCCAAACTTCCCCTGGCGCAGCTTGAGACTGTGTCCTCTGGATGTTAGGAAAAAGTTCTATACAGACAGAGTGATTGCCCATTGGAATGGGCTGCCTGGGGAGGTGGTGGAGTCGCCATCACTGGAGGTTTTCAGGAGAAGACTTGACGGGGTGCTTGGTGCCGTGGGTTAGTTGTTTGGGTGGTGTTGGATTGGTTGATGGGTTGGACGCGATGATCTTGAAGGTCTCTTCCAACCTGGTTTATTCTATGTATTCTATGTAGTCTCTTGTTCTGGTGCTGATTGCCTGGGAGAAGAGACCAACCCCCTCCTGGCTACAACCACCTTTCAGGTAGTTGTAGAGACCAATAAGGTCTGCCCTGAGCCTCTTCTCCAGGCTAAACAATCCCAGCTCCCTCAGCCTCTCCTCATAGGGCTTGTGCTCAAGGCCTCTCCCCAGCCTTGTTGCCCTTCTCTGGACACGTTCAAGTGTCTCAATGTCCTTCTTAAGCCTCCAACCAACAAAATACTTCTTTACGAACCTTAGAAAATAAAACTGTCTTGTTTAATCTTTGTTTCATAATACCAAGGCAAGTAAGGTTCAAAGTACTGCAGTGTGTCTGCTTATGCAGAGTATGTCTTGAGGAGCTAAACCTGTTTGAATCAGTGTGTCAGAGCCAAACCCACAGCTCAATACAGCAACTCCTCCTGCCTGTCTTATTTAGTTTTCTGGATAGTCCAAATCAAGTTCAAATGCAATGTTTGAAATGTGCACAATGATCTATACTTTTTTTCCCCTTTCTTCATGCTTCATGATGTAACAGTAAAGAAAACTTAGTTGGTTATTAAAAAGAGTCAACAATGCCAACCAAATCAAAATTGACTGGAACATCAGAAACCACCACAGCTTAGAATACACCAAAGATGCACTTTCAGAGGGCTTGGCAAACACAATTTAAGGCCATGATTTTCAGAAAACACTAGGGTACAATTCCTCTGGCAGCTGCAGAAATGCATCCAGATGTATTAGATGTATTACATATTTGCCTAAAAGATTTTCTGGCAAAATGAAGTCAATACCAAACCTTACATTGAATGGCAAAGCTGAAGAGTTTCCTATCAAAGATTGCTTTATGCACACAAGATTTTGATGTTTTGTTGGTGGAGAGCCTGAAAGAACAAAACACTTCAAGCTGAAAATATGTGCATTCAAAGTGGAATTGTAGTTCTCAGAGAGATGTAATTCAAGTGCTTTATGCTTTCCACTACCATCTAATGGACACCTTCAACTGAACTACAGTCTCTTTAAAAAGTGAGGGAAAAGATTAGAATTCACCTGACAGAGGGGGGTTGAGGCTAAAGACTTCCACATTACAATTCCCAAAGGAAAACAAAACAGCATCTTGAATGTTTTCACACTTTAATTCATTGACCAAAATGCACAGGACAATACTACTGCTGCCATCAACCACATAATGGGAAAGTGTACAGAAGACAGACCATGCTATTCAGGGCCACAATAGTCAACAGAAGAGTGGAACACCTCTCCTGTGAGGAAAAGCGAGGAGAGTTGGGACTGTTTAGCACGGAGAAGAGAAGGCTCTGAGGAGACCCTGCTGTGAGCCTTCAGTACTTCAATGGGGACTATGAGAAAGATGGGGACAATCTTTTTAGCAAAGCCTGATGCAACAGGACAAGAGGCATCCTGGCCTGCATCAGGAACAGTGTGGCCAGCAGGAGCAGGGAGGTCATTCTGCCCCTGTACACTGCACTGGTTAGGCCGCACCTCGAGTACTGTGTCCAGTTCTGGGCCCCTCAGTTTAGGAAGGATGTTGACTTGCTGGAACGAGTCCAGAGGAGAGCAACAAAGTTGGTGAGGGGTTTGGAACATAAGCCCTACGAGGAGAGGCTGAGGGAGCTGGGGTTGCTTAGCCTGGAGAAGAGGAGACTCAGGGGTGACCTTATTACTCTCTACAACTACCTGAAGGGAGGTTGTAGACAGACGGATGTTGGTCTCTTCTCCCAGGCAAGCAGTACCAGAACAAGAGGACACAGTCTCAGGCTGCGCCAGGGGAGGTTCAGGCTGGATGTTAGAAAAAAGTTCTATACAGAAAGAGTGATTGCCCATTGGAATGGGCTGCCTGGGGAGGTGGTGGAGTCACCATCACTGGAGGTTTTTAGGAGAAGACTTGACGGGGTACTTGGTGCTGTGGGTTAGTTGCTTGGGCGGTGTTGGATTGGTTGATGGGTTGGACGCGATGATCTTGAAGGTCTCTTCCAACCTGGTTTATTCTATGTATTCTATGTATTCTATGTAATGGTTTTAAATTAAAAGAGAGAAGATTTAGGCTAGATATAAGGAATACATTTTTTGTGTTGAGGGTGGTGAAACACTGGCAGAGATCACTCAGAGAGATGGTAGCAGCCTCATCCCTGGAAACATTCAAGATCTAGTTGGACAGGGCTCTAAGCAGCCTGATCGAGTTGAAGATGTACCTGCTTTGTGCAGGGAGGTTGGACTAGATGAACTTCAAAAGCCCCTTCTAACCCAAACCCTTCTATGATTCTCTGAGGCAGAGGGGGAAATCTAGTAGACATGAACTGCAGGGGGAAAGCTAGTATGCATGAACTGCATGACAGGAAATCCTGATTAGCTATAAGCAAAAAGGTTTCTCAAACAATGGAATAGGTTGTCTAGACGGGTAGTAAAATCTCCATTCTTGGACACATGCAAAGCTGAAGTGGAAATGGCCCTGGGGCAACCTCATCTATGGGTTTGCTTGGAGCAGGCTGGACTAGATGGCCTCCAGACATGCCTCCCAACATAAAACTATACACAAATCTACATGGGTACTGAACAGCTATTCTGCAAGTTCACCAGCAAAGTGAATGCACATATTCCTCTTCGCGTACACCTAATTCTCAATCAATGATTTTGCTACACAATTACAGTCAAAGAAAACTCAACTGGACTGAACTCTTCCTTGCATTGTAGGCAGTGCCCTAGGCAAGGAAGATTATTTTTTTTTTTTTAATGAAAAAAAATCATATGCTAAACTCATTTAGAAACAAGAAAAATCTTTCTCACAATAAAAATATTCAGTTCTGTTGTGCACACAATTTACCTGGATCAGGAAGACATCTGGACCTCCCTGACAGGATAAAGAATCACATAATTATTGAGGCTGAAACAGACCTCTGAGATCATCAAGTCTGGCCTATGACCTTACACCACCATATCAACTACATCACACCACTAAGTGCCACATCCAATCTTTCCTTAAACACCTCCAGGGACAGTCCACCACCTCCTTGGGCAGTCCATTCTAGTCTCTAATTACCCTTTCCATGAGGAAGTGCTTCTTAACATCCAACCTAAACCTGACCCCCACCTTTCTACAATTTCTCTTAAGGTACTTGTAGAGTGTGACAAGGTCCCTTCTGAGTCTCCTCCAGGCTAAACAACCTCAGCTCCTTCAGCCTCTCCTCATCAGACTTCTTCTCCAGTCCCTTCACCAGTCTTGTTGCTCTCCTCTGGACCTGCTCCAGCACCTCAATAGCTTTCTTGAAGTGAGAGGCCCACAGCTGAGGTGAAGCCTAAGCAGTGCCACGTACAGGGGCAGAATTACATCCCTAGACCTGCTAGCCACACTATTCCTGATACAAGCCAAGATGCATTTGGCCTTCTCTGCCACCTGGGCACACTGCTGGCTCATGTTCAGCCAGTTCTGTAAAGACAGTGACTGTTAACTATGCTTATTTCACAAGCACCAGGGTAGATGAAAAGCTCTTTCAAACATTTTTCACATGGCAGGTCAACAGGCACTGACTCATGCTGCTATATGCATCACCTTTTGGAAGAAGTGTCATGTTAAAATGTGATGATCAGATCAGCATAACAAAACTCAGGGGGAAAACTAAAAATCTTTGCCTCTCTTCATACGAATTCATGCTGCAGGGGAGCAGTGGGCAGTTTCAGAAATGAAAGAAAACTCTTCAGCAATAAAAATATCAATGAATTAATGCTTAACTGATACATATTCAAAGTTTTAACTATTCCAGTATGTAAGAGACATACTAGCAATAACAGAAAAAAATATTTAACAGAGGCCAGTTTAAAATCCATAAATAAATGAAGTTAAAAAGAGAGCTCAGCCACTATCTCAATATCTATACTAAGAGATCCCAGAACTAGTTCCTTGTATTTCTACTACAAAGCAGACAATTTGGTGATGTGTTACCAGCTATCCAAAAACAGTCATTCTAAGCACCATGTCAGGATAACACTTTCTCAAAGTATAGAAATAAATGGAGAAAACCTGCTGTCTTGGAAAGCAAAAAAAAAAAAGGGAAAAAAAAAGAAAAAAGGGGGAAAAAGGGAAAAATTTTTTAAAAAAGTTAACAAAAGAAAGGAAGGGGAAAATGGGGGGGGAGGGAAAGAAAAAGCAGCCTTTGAATTGGTGACATTTTCATAGTACAAGGCTTTCCAACATCCCAGATACTTGTTTTCATCCCTGAATTGTATATACTCTTCTTAGTGAGGAATCAAACACAGCAAGATAGAACTATATCTGTTCTGGGTTTAAGACTGGGATGTCTCAACCAGAGACAGAAGCCCTCCAAGGGGCTAAACAGTGGGGAAGGTCAACAGGATATTGTCACTTTGTTATCCCAATCCTATAATTCTGTGACCTCTATGTAACAGTGTGTTCTCGCTCTTTTCAGACCCCTTCTCTCCAGGCATTGTGGTGGCTCCTGTCTCTGGTTTGCAGGAGTGGGGCCTTGAGCTGGCAAGCTACTTTATTGCAATACAATGCTGCCTGGGAGGGGAGGAGGGAGGCCTTGAGGCATTTGGGGCCGCTGCATTTAGTGGGAGGGAGCAGTTGTCAGCCTGCTTGGGGGCGCTGAGGCTCGGATTTTTTGGCCTGATTGGGGGGAAGGTTTTGGGAAGGTGTTGGCCTAGTGAGGTTTTGGCAAGCTCAGGATGCAGAACTGGCTGAGGCTGAATAGGAATTTGTGTGTTTTGCATTGTTGTATATAATTGTAAACAGTTATTTCCATCCAACTTTCCAATTCTGTGTGTGTGGAGTGCTTTATTTCATTCCTTCGGGGAAGGGTAAAATAGCTTCTGTCTGCTCAACCCAAGACAATATCCTATTCATAGGGCAGAGGGGTGGGGGTTTTTCATCGTTGGTCAGAAGATCTTCCCACCTACTAACACTGAATTAAGAGTTTCTTGAAAAAGAAATTTCCATCAGCCAGTCACAGTGCAATTCATCAGCACTGTGAATGGCAGTGTTTCATATCCACAGGCTGCAGGAAGCATGGTTATCCATATGAAACTCAAGGTTATGAGCACTATATAAGAACAGAAGAATAGCCTTAACAACTCAGTCTGAAAGTCTGTGCAGGCCTGGACAACAAAAGCCAGGGTAAGCATAAAACCAGTAATTCCAGCCTGGCTCCTATATGTGATTCCAATCTGGCTGAAACACTTGTAAACCAGCAACTGCATCCCAGGTCTGAAAGCCCCACCTTTCTCACTGGACACTTCTCACAATGGCTAATTATTATTTAATTCCTTCCTAACCTTCTGCATGCTCTGTACTCACATTCACCAGGAAGAATGTGTTCCAGAACATCACCACTTCAGTCACTCCTATTCAGCTTCTCGATGACCTTCATTATTTTGCCCATTTCAGTTACACACAACTTCCCCTTTCACTCCTCAGCCATTTCTTACCAGGGTGTCTAGAATCACCTTAGCTTCAAAGTGGTTCCATACTTCTGATTGTCTTCTGCACGTTTTTAGTTCTGTCTTCTTTCTGAGAGAGGGACTACAACAGCATACAGCAGTCAAGAAGTTTTGTGCCTCAGATTTATATAGCAGACTCTTTCTGATGCTATTATTAACTTGGAACACTTAAAGAAAACACATTAAACCATATCCATGGTTTAATAGCTTAATCCATAGTTTAATCCACAGGCTGCTATGTATTTTACTCTTTCAGCTGTTCCTTTTAATATGCCTTTGATTGTTTCCTCATTATTATCTACTTCCTTTCTGAAGCATTATAGTGGGAAGTTTGGGGCTTTTTTGGGGAGGCCTTTTCATTTTTAATGAGAGAACTGAATTAAAATAATCACACTGTCTGTTACAACTCTCCAGCACATAAACTGTGAATGAAGCCACAGGACAAAATGAGAATTTTTCTTGCAGGTCCTCCAAGGATGTACTTCACACTTGACCACTATTTCCATCATTACACCTTTTGTGACTTCTCCCTTGTGTATGCAGAAGTACCTGAAAAGTCTCTAATCATTATTGGGTTTGAGCACAGCCACAATCTTCATCTTCCTTTGTATTCTGCATCATTAACACCACATTAAGATATACATGCCTCACTCAGGCACTCGCTTTGAGAGAGGATGCAAACTTCTAACTCTTACTTGAAAGAAAGGCAAAAGATGATATTCAAAAGCCTGTTGGGAAGATTGCTCACCCAATATGACACAGTCTAGGTTGAGGTTCTTCTATCTGAAAGAAATGAGAGCCAGGGTGAACCCAAAAACTGAGATGTGGACTCCACTAAAAAGCCTCACTTCATGCTGCCTGAGTTCAGAAATTCACTTTTAAGAGACTAGGAAACAAACGACACCAGTGATTGTAGTCTACTGGCCACACCTAGACTTTGGCAACCAAAAATAAATAGGTTAGGTCCCTTTTTGTCAATGAGAGGCTTGTAAAATTCCCACTAAAAAGTGGGTTTCAAAAAGAAGTTGTTTGCTTGCTCTTTTGCTTAGACTCCTAACGATTACACAGGACTCCATGGAAAGCTAAATGCTGCCAGAGGGAAGGCAAGAAGAAGCCTTCATCCCAAAACAGGCCATTGTCTGATCATGAGAGCATTCTCATCAGGGAAGGAAACTATGAGACTGATTCTCTTCAGCTGGAAGCAACAATAACCATGCCCAGCTCTGCTATATCTTTGATTAGACACTAATTGCACTTCTGTACTAAAAACATCCTGAAAACTTGGAGAACTTTCATGAACTCTTGTGATCTTGTAATGCAGAATGAATAAAGCAGTTTACCAAAGACCAGACCCTTCTCAAGTGCCAAGAACTTGTATTTATCTCCTATAATTTGATTCACAAAGCAAAGCCAGATTGTCATTATGGTTTCATTGCCTTTATCAAAAATAGAGAATACACTTTCCACCCTATCTTTAACATAGTAGACATAGCAGTATGCAATGGTATTTTAATATCAAGAGTTCAGGTAAAATTCTTCACTATGCCCTCTTTGCCTCTCTGATCTATTCAAGTTCCTAGCACAAGGTTGCTTCTTTTTGTCTGGGGCTCCTCCCCTTCTCTTATCTTAACTCTGATTGTCCAGAAGACTGCAATAAGTTCCTTCGTCATTTTAAAGGTGAGAATCTAGAATCTGAGGGCCAAATAAAAAGAATTAAAGGCTAGAAGACATGAAAAGCCTGCTATAGGTCAATATAGGAAAAGTAGCTCAATGAGATATTGAAATAGCTTCTGTGACTTCTTCAAAGTTTCTTTCAAATTGCTGTAGCTGTGTAATTGGTGTAGCAACAAATAATGGACAGTGAAAGAAAATGAATACTTATGTCATAATAGTTAATTTTCTTGTTTCAGGATACCTCCACATGTGGTGTTCTAGATATTCCTCCAGTAGGGAAAACATCCTAGAGGAATAGTGGGCAAACTCTATAGCCTTTAGGCATTCCTGGACCCTGAAACACAGCAGCCATAGCAGGGAGTGTGGCTGGGCATACAACTGGAAGTTGCTTGTAATTACCATATGCTCAAATACGTCTTGCACACATACCTAACCCTGTGCTAAGATGTGTCCCCAGCACAAAACAGGATTGTGGTGGCAGAAGAAATGAAACTGGTCCCCTGTGACAGAAGGAATCACTGTGACATGTGATCCGAAATGACTCGTTGTGGTCTGCAGTCTACCCTCTGCCTGGTGCAAAAAAGGTGGTGAAAGATGCAGGATGTGGACTCTGGGAATTGCTTTGGTAAAATGGCTACTCCTTAATCAGAGCACTTCTAGAAGAAAGTTTTGCATCTCTTAAATAAGCAATCTACTAGAAGTCCTCCATGAATGTATATTACAACTTTCTCTTCTGCAGGGAACCCACACGTGCTTTGTGACTCTAGCCTGCCAAAGACATTTTGGCACTCAACAGGCATCAGTTCTCTGTAGAAGCACAAGGAACACTGCACTTGATGTCACAGCTTCAAAATAGCATAATCAATCTGACCAGACAGCCGAATCTGGTAACATCTGTGACCAGCTGCACCTGCTGTTTGTTATTTAGCCAAGTACTGAAATCCTTACCAGGTGCTTCTACATAAAAGATTTCCTGTTCAGTAACACAACTTTTCCTATTTTGCATGCACATAAAACACACATTATGATGGATACACAAAAAGATTCCTCTTTCCTCACATCATCCATTATTCTACAAAACAGTCTCCAGTTTTAACTCTGGCTATATGTTCTTACTAATCTCTACACATCAATTGAGCAGTATTTTCTTGTCTTTCATTTATCATATGGAAGTGCCTGCAGAAAACACATTCATCGATGAACCTTTGTGTTTATAGGCAACATGAAACAATCACAGCCACTGCAAAGTATAAACAATGATTTCATATTTTCAAACTGAAAAAGCTTAAAATGAAATTTAAAATGTTTACTGTCTTCTTTACACTGTGCTTATTCTACTGATAAGTGTTTGTTTCCTTTGCAGATAACCGTGCTAGCGCACCTTTCCCAGACAGGCACAACTGATAAACCATTTAACAAGCAAGTAGGCAAGTCACTGTCAAATTGGCTTGGGCTTCCACCAAAATTCTCTTATCTTCGAACAAGTGAGGGGGAAAAAATACAAAGAAAGGTGAGTTGGAATAATCTTCAGCATCTGCCTGTCGGCATCTTCACAGCAAACATTAAATATCACTGCGCAGTTAAGAGTCTGTGTGAAACCCGGAAAGGTCAGCACACATCCCACCTTTCCCTTCACAGCCTTCAGGCATGTAGCCTTCAGCAGCCACACAAATAGTGTCAGGAAAGTGCTGATACAGCAGGCTTACAGCACAATTCTCAAGTACTCCAGATGACTGTATGTTTAAAATGCCCTCCTCGTACTATTTATCTCGTAGATACGCACACACGCAAAAGTATGTAGGTATTTGAATTAGGTATCAAAAGGAAGTGTGGTTAGGGTCCCCAGAATGCCACACAGGAAGGCACCATGTTAATATTCAATCCAATGTCTTATTCACAACCTGCAGATGCAAAGCCATTCTTTTCAACTCATTCATTAAGCAGCCCTGGAAGAAAGGCTGATGACCTTAGTAATGAGCACTGATGTCTTACACACATTTAATGCATGTGGTAAGCAATCTGGAGCAAAACTTCCTTCTATGCCAATAAGACACAGAGGCTTGTACATGCCCAAGCAGTTTAATATATCTCCCTTTTGGTTTTATCAACTCTGGGACCTTAGATGATTGTTTTTGATGGCAAATTACCACTGAAAAATTACTTTTACCTCATTAAAGGCAGGTACAGAGCATAACTATCACACTACCTTAGGACATGGCTGCTAAACTGAAGTGAAACAGTAATTGAGATAAGGGCATGTCACGCTGCGCCTGCCATCACATGCAGAATCTGAAAAAAGAATTGTCAGGCAGAAGTCCAGGAACCAAGAATTGAAACATGGGCTGCCTGTGTCCTCTTAGCACAGCTAAGTGTTAGTTAAATGGAAAACTTCAGAAGGTACAACATAAATGCACCAGTCACTTTCCTACAGACTAGGTAAAACCTGTCGCTGGAATTCAGCTCTGTTATTATAGGTGACTGGCAAGTAAAAGAAATTGTAGGCTGAGAAGAGCAGGGCACAATGGATTTCACTTTCAGTTGTGCTGTGCAAATCCACAAATACTGTTTAGAAGAGGAAACTCACCTGATAAAGTGTGGTTCTTTTGGGGACAAAAGAAATGGGAATCAGGGAAATGGTGCTAAAACTAGTAGGACACTCAAAAGAATTGAGAAGAACTTCTTTCTCTCAATGAAGGAGTTTAGGACTTACCCTGAATTGCTAAATTATTCCTTATGGGCCAAAACACCTACAGACTCAGGAGCCTATGCTACTACCTTCACCCAGAGTACAGTATGTAGAATGATACAAAACCCAAAAGTGAACAGTCTTTTCTTCTAGCTAAAGAGGTAAAATACATTATCACATCAAATTTCAAATGTGCTGCACTATACACAGTATTTTTAAGCTGATGTCACTTACTAAAACATGTTATACAAACTCAGAGAATTACTGAGGCTGGAATAGACCTCTGAGATCATCAAGTCCAGCCTATGACCTTACACTACTATATCAACTACATCACACCACTAAGTGCCACATCCAATCTTTCCTTAAGCACTTCCAGGGACAGCAATTCCACCATCTCCCTGGGCAGTCCATTCCAGTCCTTAATTACCCTTTCAATGAGGAAGTGCTTCCTAACATCCAACCTAAATCTCCCCTGGTGCAGCTACAGGCCATACCCTCTTGTCTTGTCACAAGTTGCCTTGCAGAAGAGCCTGACCCCCACCTTACTACAACTTCCCTTCAGGTACTTTTATACATAGAATAGAATAGAATAAACCAGGTTGGAAGAGACCTTCAAGATCATCACATCCAACCCATCAACCAATCCAACACCACCTAAACAACTAATCCATGGCACCAAGCACCCCATCAAGCCTTCTCCTGAAAACCTCCAATGATGGCAACTCCACCACCTCCCCAGGCAGCCCATTCCAATGGGCAATCACTCTCTCTGTATAGAACTTCTTCCTAACATCCAACCTGAACCTCCCCTGGCGCAGCCTGAGACTGTGTCCTCTTGTTCTGGTACTGGCTGCCTGGGAGAAGAGACCAACATCCGTCTGTCTACAACCTCCCTTCAGGTAGTTGTAGAGAATAATAAGGTCACCTCTGAGTCTCCCCTTCTCCAGGCTAAGCAACCCCAGCTCCCTCAGCCTCTCCTCATCAGACTTTCCCTCCAGTCCCTTCACCAGTCTCATCACTCTCCTCTGGACCTGCTCCAGCACCTCAGTATCTTTCTTGCAGTGAGGGGCCCAGAACTGCAAGAACTGAGGTGAGGCCTCAGCAATGCTGAGTACAGGGGCAGAATTGCATCCCTGATCCTGCTGGCCGCACTATCCCTGACACAAGCCAAGATGCTGTTGGCCTTCCATGCCACCTGGGCACACTGCTGGCTCATGTTCAGCTGGGAGTCAAACAGCACTCCCAGATCCCCCTTTTGAAAGTCAAGTTGCTTTTTCTCTATGCATAACAAAATGCTTTATAGTAAACGCAAAAGAGAAGAATCAAATTTCCTCTTTCACTACCCAATTTCAATAATAAGCAGAACACATACAAACTGTTACCCAGGGAAGAGAATGGGGCTGTTGGAAGAGTGAGGGGGGAAAAAAAAACCACCTCCCCACTATATTTTGTTTTAAAGTGTCTTTAAATTCTGCCTTATTTAACAGATCATGCAATTGAGTGGAGATGCTCTGATCTACAAGTTCTATTTGCTTCTGCAAGCTGTTTGCATACCCATCTGTCTGTAGTGGCTCCAGGGTACTGTTCTGTTCTTTCAAAATAAATACACAAGCAAAATATATGTAAAGTGGCACAGAAGGAAGTCCTCATGTAAAGCATACACAAAAATTCCCTAATAGTTTGCCTCAATTTTGCTTTGAAACTAAAATATTTAAAGCAATTAAAGAAGTGAGACATACAAAACCCAAGAATCCCCTCAGTGAACATACAAATGGACATTTTGACTGACGTAAAAACTGAACTGCAGAGCTTTGTATAGAGACAGCTGCTGCACTAGGTTGATACACGTAACATGAAACACATCACACAGAACCACCAAGGTTGGAAGAGACCTCAAAGATCATGTCAGGCGGGGCTGTGCTAAAAAGCACATTGAATCAACTCATTCTGTCCTTTAGCATACACCATTTGTTGGCTCTCATGATACTGAGGAACTGCAGGGCCAAGCTTTGGAAGACGCAGAATCACAGAAACACTCAGGTTGGAAAAGACCCTCAGGATCACCAAGTCCAACCAATAACCCTACTTTACAAGGTTCACCCCTAAACCATATCCCCAGGCACCACATCTAAATGACCTTTAAACAAATCCAGGCTTAGTGACTCAAGCACCTCCCTGGGCAGCACATTCCAATGCCTGACCACTCTTTCCCCAAGAAAATGTTTCCTAATGTCCAGTCTAAACCTACCTATTCGCAGATTGAGGCCTTCCCCTCCTGTTCTATCCTAATTACCTGTGAGAAAGGACCAGTGCCTGTCTCTCCACAACATCCCTTGAGGTAGCTGTTCAGAAGTTCAGAGACTACCAAGCACTGTGAGTGTTCCATGTTGATTTTTTTCTGAAGAAAAGCTTTTTAAGACAGATGTCTCAGAATTGCTAGGGAAGCAGAACCATTCCAGGTGCAAGAAAACTTTTACTTCTAGGTAAAAGAAAGCTAAATACTTGGACATGAGCCCACATCACAGTAATATGAATCACATCATCTGAGTAAAGAGCAGCTACATATGAATTAATCACCCTCTGCTGTGAATGGCATATCTGGAGAGAAGATCTGCATAGAGATCATGAAAGCAACTCGAGTCAGTAAATACACTCTTTACCCATATTCTAGGACAACAACAGACCACTGTTTGGACTATGTAAGGAAAAAGTGCTGAACTCAAGTCAAGAAGTACCAAGGAGGCTCTGGGTTGACCATCAAGGCAGAACAGTCTAGAGGCTGCTTGGTCAGCTTGGTTCTGGAGCAAAGTCATCTTGCACACTCCCACCACACAGTGAGCATATCTAGATGAGTTGTCATTAAGCCCAGGGAGGCTATGAGGAAAAGGCACAGGTTGTTAGCTCACTCTCTGAAGACCTACTGCAAACAGGGTGATTAAAGATGCATACACTCAGGCCTATCAAAGTCAGTTGCATAACTTCAAACTTCGCTGTGGTTACAGCAGGAAGCTCTGACTTTACTAGACAAAACCAACGAAACATCACCAGGAGCATAATGCTGCAAATCAGCATCAGACAGAAAAAACAATGGGAGTTTTACTTAAGTATCATAAAATGAACTTTAATTTTAGGAAAAATAAATAATTTTAACCCTCTTGAACTTCGGTAAAGCTTTTAGAGGCAAAATCCAGGTGGTGAACTTGTGTCTTTCACAAGTTCATCAATAGATTAATTCATTCTGATTAGAGAACAAAGTGCATTACCAAAAGGCACTGAAGTCTAATGCAGCATTTTCTCACCTTCAGTGAAGTGGAATTGCACAACTCCTCTCTTATGAGAATTTAAAACTGTAATCAGGGGTACTGTAGGCTTTGTGTTACATGGAAACAATTTTACCCTGGCAGTCCTCTTGGCATCACAATATATCCATTAGCAATTGGTGATCTTCGCTTTTAACAGCGACCACGGGCATACCAATTCATGGCACTGACCTCTATTTTTCTGAATGAATTAAGAGGAAGAGAAAAACGTGGCTTCCACTAAGCTCCCATTCCAGCACAGGAAATCCTGTGTGGTTAGATACAGTATGTGTCGTGCTCAGAGATTTCATTCTACTCCCCTTTAAAAGCCAACACGAGCACAGCATGTCACAGGAAATTCTTCCTTATTTTCAGTAGTTCATAGGACAAGGCTTCTTTGGAAACAAGGTCAGCATGAATAGAGCATTGCTTCCTTATCACTGCTAAGCAGCTGTGTTGAGGATGCACGATGCAACACTGCACACTGTCCCTGAATACCTCTTTTCATAAACTTTAAGCATATGCAGCCCAAGCAGTTAGAAGTTCCTTTGTGCTTTTTTAGTTTGAGATTTTTATACCACCCACTTTCCACAAATATTTTTCTTGAAATACACTGAGGAACTTTGCAGGTTAAGTTACACACACATGAAAATAATTTTAAAATAAAATAAAAAAAAATAAATCAAACCACCTACTTTCAAACAGCAAGGTGGAGAAAAATTGGCTCTTTCCTGAGTCAAGGTGACAAAAGATAAGATGAACTTAAAGCACAGCGGTATGGTCACCTCCTTGCAAAGTATGGGACCCAATTCTAGCCCCCCTCGCAACATACTGCTTTCAAGGTACTACTGAAGTCTCTTACTCTCTGCTGTTCCTTGGTTTCATGGAAAGCTCCAGCTGCAATTAGTCTTTAACTTAATAAGCAACTTATGAAGGAATTATATGCTTAAGGAGTGAAAGCAAATTCCAGCTCTCCCTGATATAAACCACTCATAGATCACTCAAACAGTTTTCACTGCGCTTTGTACTGGAATGCAAAGTAACCAAACGACAACAGCAACCCAACCCAGCAAGACTACTGTCAAGTATACTGATGAGTAAGGTGTTGCTGATTTCCCTCAGAAGAAAGTCTTGAAAGGATTGTACTGATAGCAGCAGTACCTGAAATATTTGCTGCCTTTTTTTTTTCCCCTACTTTTTGCATCTTTTTGAAAGGAAACCAAGGGACGGAGAGAAAGGGCTGTGAAAGCTGTAAAAGTAGCAGCAGTTTGTCACACAAAACATCTTACTGGGAACCAATAGCAAATATCCCAAAATCACGAGACGTTTAAAACTAGGATGCTTAACCCTGCCTCAGCCACAGATGCAGCCCAATTGCTCTCACAATACAGCCTTTTGATGAAGAATTTAGGTGGAAGAGCTCAGAGCTGAGCTCTAGCAGCAATAGCCACCTTTGAGAGACAGGATGCAAAAGGAGTGAGCACAAAAGGAAGTATCATGGAGCAGTGAAAAATGGTCCTAGCAGTCAGAACAAATAGTAAACTGAGGCACACAGCAATATGCAGCACCCTGGCTGCACTGCATTTCAACCCCATTTGAGCTGAGCAATTCTATAAAAGAGATACATAGACAGCAAATATTGTTACCAACAGATTTGTCTTTCTAGTTTTCCGGCTGCAGATCCTTCCCTCTACATGGGGTAGACCCTCTCCCTTTCTTCTGAAGAAAAGCCCTAACACAGGGCACTGGAAATAGGCATCTTGGAGGTAATTTTGGTGATAGCAATCAGCATGCATCACACCCACCAGAAATTTTAATTCTCTTGTAGGATCTTTCTAAAGGTGATGGGAGTGCTTTCAGCTAGATCATCAAGTAAGATACCCTATACTCTTCTGGGTTTTGTGAATATCTGGAAGTCATTTCACAGTCCACAGAAAAGTTACAGTAGAGTCACCTTTGTCTGGAAATTGAAAGCTTGATAGGTAAGCAAATCACATCTTAAAACACCAGAATAGTAAGGAAGCCATACAGAATCACTTTGGGCATATAAGCAGGTAATTAGCAGAATATTCCTGTGACAATGGGACAATGTAAACGAGACAATTTTGTGTGAATGGCTTGGCCTAAACATGCAGACTGGTAACACCTCAGAAAGCTTTCTCTTCAGGGATCCAAATTTTAAGCCTATCCATTTTTCCTTTCAGCATGCTGCTGTTACCTCAAACTTTGGTATACACTTACACAGTCAACACATTTCATTTAATACCTAAAATCCTGTGGGATAACTGATAGTATAGATTCAATTGTAATGGAGGGCTAAAACAACCACAACAAAAATAAACCACCACCACACAAACCACACCTGACCCCTGATCTTTTAACAGTCTCTGGATTTGCTCTTCCATCCAACACACTGGAAGTTATTCACAGAAGGGCCACAAGGATGATTGGAGCGCCTGAGCACCTCTTCTATGAGGACAGGCTGAGAGAGTTGGGGTTGTTCAGTTTCGAGGAGAGAATGCTCCAAGGAGACCTTATAGTGGCCTTCCAGTATCTGAAAGCAGCCTACAAGAAAGCTGGGAGAGACTTCTGAGGGTGTCAGGTGGTGACAGGACTAAGGGGAATGGATTCAAGATAGAGGAGGGGAGATTGAGTGCTCTCACATGTACATCAGCTCAATTCAAGCTCAATAAAGGTTTGGAAGGCTTTCAAGGAAAGTATTAATTTTGTTCCAGAAATGAAAATGTTTTCAATATTGAACTTTTGTACTACACATTAAAAAAACAAACAAACACCAAAACCCAAACCAAACAAGAAAACAAATTGTTGCATCAAGAGAATTGTAGCCAGCAGGTCAAGAGAGGTGATTATCCCCCTCTACAACACTCTTGTGAGACCCTGCCTGGAGTACTGTGTCCAGTTCTGCAGCCTCTATTACAAGAAAGGTAGGGATGTGCTGGAACACGTTCAGGCTGGATGTTAGAAAAAAGTTCTATACAGAAAGAGTGATTGCCCATTGGAATGGGCTGCCTGGGGAGGTGGTGGAGTCGCCATCACTGGAGGTTTTCAGGAGAAGACTTGATGGGGTGCTTGGTGCCGGGGGTTAGTTGTTTGGGCGGTGTTGGACTGGTTGATGGGTTGGACGCGATGATCTTGAAGGTCTCTTCCAACCTGGTTTATTCTATGTATTCTATGAACAAAAGGGCCATGAGTATGATCAGAGTGCTGGAGCACCTCTTCTGTGACGACAGGCTGAGAGAGTTGAGGTTGGTCAGGGCTCCAAGGAGACCTTATTGTGGCTTTCCAGTATCTGAAGGGGGCCTACAAGAAAGCTGGTGAGGGACTTTTGAGTGTGTCAGGTAGTGCTAGGACTAGGGGGAATGGATCCAAGCTAGAGGAGGGGAGATTGAGATTAGATGTTAGGAAGAAGTTCTTCACCATAAGGGTGGTGAGGTGCTGGAAGAGGTTGCCCAGGGAGGTGGTGGAAGCTCCATCCCTGGATGTTTTTAAAGCCACGCTGGATGTGGCTCTAGGCAACCTGATCTAGTGGTGGGCGTCTCTGCCCATGGCAGCAGGGTTGGAACTAGATGATCCTCAGGGTCCCTTCCAACCCTGACACTTCTGTGATTCTGTGAACTTAGAGCCACACTGGAAACCAGACAGAGAAGGCACAATCAGTCTAAGTGTACCAGGAACTACTCCCTCAGCAGAGCATACTGTAGTCACAGGCTTTTCCTTTAATTATCCTTAGAAGTTTGACTCAGTGTGCAAAGCCAGAAAACATCTTAAAATTAAACTGAGCAAGTACTTGTGTTGGAACAACTCATGAATATGGTAAGAGTCTCTGATGCTAGTGCATTTGGCAGGGCAAAACCTTGATTTCTTTTTGAATCTGAAGTTAAGCTGAAGAGAGGGGCAGAAGTGGTATTTTTGTTATGACAGTGACTACAGAAATTCTGAAGCAGTTCTCAAACTAGTAATTAAACCTGACCAGTTCACTGATGGGTTACCTATAGATGGTAGGGTCCCAGAACACAGAACCAGTGGAGTCTGAAAAGCAAGCCCATGTATCAGGTAGCTGCAGAAAGTGCCAGGATTGCATGGCACAGAAGCTGCTGAAGCTGTTCCCAGTGCTTGTCCAAGCCCGTTCCACCTTGCAGTGGAGAGACCTGGCTCTGGCTCTTGTCATTTGAGTATCACTCCCAGAACTCTTAAACTCCTAGACCTTAGAGCTCTGCAATCCATGGCCTGCAGAGGCTGACTGTTCTTGCACAAGGCTTTGAATTTGTACTGCTTGCCTCAAGGGTATTTAGTACTTAGTCTACCAGCACCTGTTACATCAGAAAAAACAGGAAAAAAGCTTCTGCCTGCAACATACACAGCATAAAGCACACTGACATCATAAATACAGCTAGCTATGAGAAAGGAAACCAGCAGCCTTGAGGCCAACCCCCTAACAGGATGCAGCTTCTAGGAAGTCACTGCTGACAAATTCTAATAATTTACATCATGTTTGCTTAGGGATTTTCATGTAGTAGACTGTAAGGGAGAAATAGGAAAATAATGCCAGAGCTGAGACCAAGAAAGGCAGCAGGAAGCAAGGGGACATTGATTGAAGTCATTACAAAGGACTAGCTGCTCAAGTGACTCAGTTTTAAGTCAGTGTCAAATGCCTTTCAGTTCTTTCAGAATCATAAAAATCATCAATATTCATCTCTTTCCTGGCAAGAAGTCTCATTCTTTAGATTCCCTTGTTAACAGAATAATCCAGGCAGAATGAAGTTGGAAGTTTCTCTCTGGAACAGTCAGAGACCCATCTGTCTGCAAATGATTTTCATTTTATGGAGAAAATATTCCTCTTTTTCAGTTCCATCTTTGGCACAAATATTTCATCGTAGAAGTACATTATTGGGTTCACAACCTCTCACATACAGAAATACACTCTTCTGTAACTTAAACCTGTCTGGCTAAGACATATCATGTAGCAACAGACTTGCAGGCAAAAAAAAAGGGACAAACCCAACAAGCAAACATTCACGTACTTCAGCTATGAAATTCCTTGGGCAGCAGGCCACAAAAAAATTATGGAGGGCCTTAGAGGGCTGAAAAATTCTACTACAGCACAGGAGGCTAACCAATGGATAGCTACAGTGGGATAAGAGGGAGGGGGGACGGAATCCAGCTAACCCCAAACCCCCACACCTGTCCCCCAAACACTCACATCCTAAGTATTAAAGTACAGATTCTAAATATTATATGGTGAATCACCCAACTGGTCTCCACAAAGGCTTGATATTCCCCATCCAGGAACAAGCACCCATTTCATCACTGTGGTCACCTGAATTTCAAGAGTTCCCTTGCCAGTAGTAAACTGATCTGTCAGAGACCACAAAGGATCCCATACAGCAGGAATCAGCTTTATTGCTTTTTATTGTTCTCTCAGGCAAGAAGTATTTTAATCTCACCAGAACCTTCACCAGGCTGCTAACAAACAGGCAGGTTGTTTTTTGTGGAGGTTTTCACCCCACTGTACCAGAAAAAGGAGTAAAATGGCAGTTAGCACTTAGAAAAAACAGCTCTGTTTAAAGACAAAACAAAATAAAAAGCACACTCACATTGTCAATAAGGAAGATTTGGATGATTTACCTACTAGCTCTAAAACCTTACATTTTTATAGTGTGAAGAGTAAGATAATTAATACTTGGTTAGCCAAGTTACATAACCTGGGGAGACAAATGACCAAACTCCTTCAATCTATGTAGGGACACTTTAACATTTGAGGATTAAACAGAGAAATGGGGGAATTAATGCCTCTGGTGTTTTTAACAGTGTACAGCCAAAGAGATTTTCCTCTAATGGAATTACAAAACAGAAGCATGCCTTGTTTAGCACATTAACAAGCTTGCATTTACTGCTGTCAGCATTAGACCTCCCAGTACAGCCAGCAACCTGATAATCAATGAAAATAGTTTGCAAAATGGCACTCTGATATTAGTCAGAGAGAGTTATTCACCCAAGGCAAGATCTCCCAAGGAAAAGTTGAGGAATAAGAGTAGCATTTTTCATCATGGAAACTGGTCTGTCAACAGCCATTCTCCTCCTGCACAAAACCTCCGACAATGTCAGCTCAGAGCAACAGTAGACTCATTTATTGGCGGGAAAAAAGGCATCCCTTTGTACCATCAGTTCGGTGCCCCTTCAATAGCAGCTCCGGTGGTAGACTGGTGTGGACAATCGCAGTGACCATCTGTGACTGCAAGACAGTTCGATAGCTGCAAGACTAACTTCGGTTCGACATCACCACATCACTCAGCCCTGCTGAGTCTTTCATATGGCTTTGAAAAACTTAATGAAAATGGATACATTCAAAGCTGAATAAAAAGAGGTCTCAACAGGCTTGACCCTGAATCTGAACAATGGAACTGTAATGCCTGCACCATTGTAGCAGCCCGACAGATGTAGGTCGTGCTAGCTTTCATCTGTAGCTGTGACTGAGAGCTTGCAATTTGCTGACAAGATGTATAAAGTTTCCACTTTCATTCAGTTTGTAGGCACAAAGTTTGAGGGTTCAACTAACAAGGAAGACGCACTGTTTTCTGGTTGTTCAGAGAGAAAATTACTGCAAAGCCTATAGTCACCATGTGTCGCTAACCTAGGGATACTCCTGTCCAAAATCTGCCCCACAGGACTTATTCTAGAGTTATTCAGGGTAAGACTGGTTTGAAAAGTTCACAGAGGAATATCATTGCTTACCCAAGTAAGTTAATACACAGAATCTTTAGCACCGGTCCAAGCTTTAATAGCTACATACAAACATCTTCCTGATTGCTTTAATTATGTAATCTAAGTTATAGTAAATTTAACTAGCTCCATAAATCCATCCATCATAAGCACATGTTCGCTGCCAGTGCATCCTTAGCACGTGTTTTGTCCTAGCTAGATCAAGGTGAGAAACTGATTCTACATTTGAACAGGGCAAAACAAATACACAAAATCTACATAGAAGACTTGAGGAGCAGTCACAAGGAGTCTCACAAGCCACACATTTCTCTTTGTTCTTCATTGGCAGATGTATTGGGTTTGGCTGAGATGGAGTTAGCTCTCCATGTCCCACAGGCTTTTGTAGTGCTGTGTTTTGTAGTGGTAGCTGGAAGGGGGTTGATGACAGACCAGTGTCTTAGCTACTGCTGAGCACTGCTTGCACAGCACCAAGGCTGTGCTTTTTCCAACATTGCCCCCCACAATTTAGACTGAGGGGTGGGCAAGATCTTGGGAGGGGACATGGCAAGGCCAGCTGACCCAAACTGACCATAGGGGTATTCCATACCATATGATGTCAGCTCAGATATAAAAACTAATGGAAAGAAGGAAGTGTCTGGGGACATGAATTGACAGCATTTGTCCTCCAGAACAATTGCTATGCATATTGAAGCCCGGCTTCCCAGGAAGCATCCAGACATCATCTGCTGATGGGAAGTAGAGAATAATACTTTTGTTTGCTCTTGCTTCCACGTGCAGCCTTTGCTTTTGCTTTATTAAGCTGCTCTTATCTTGACTCATGGGCTTTGTTATTTTTCCCCTCTTCCCTGTCCATCTGAGAAGGGGAGTGATAGAGCAGCTTTGGTGGGCATCTGGCCCCCAGCCAGAGCCAAACCCCCACAACAAAGCAGTCTCATAAATTACCAAACTGCAACATACCTAGCTCACCTTAGAGCTGCCCTGGTATGACAAAGCAGCTCCAGAAGAGCAACACAGAAAGATATGGAGACATGACAGCAAGTGATCCCTAAGAAGCCCTGAATTTGTAGGCCAACCCTGTTCTCTGTACCGCCTTGCACGCCTATATGAGTGAGCAGAGAAGTTCACAGACTATAAATCAGCAGATACAGAAAGACATCAGAAAAGCCTCCTGGATCTTCTTGTCCAGAAGGCAGGGAGGCAAAGGAAGTAAAAATCTACATGAGATAGCTAGGAAAGTTTTAGTAACGAAGGTAAAAAGTAATTTTACAGTTGAGTTCTTGAGCACGCTCATGCAATGTTTTTGTCACTTCATTAAGCACAGAATTAAGCTCCCACCACATAAAAAGAATCCCTGAATCCCAGTCACACATAAGACGTTGGCAAAAGGATTTCTGGCCAACCTGGTAAGGAGAGCTTTCAAACTGGAACGATGAGAGAAAAAACTAAAGCTACAACCCAGTCAGGAAGTAGCAGACTTGGATGACAAGCAAAGGGGACAGCATAATCAACATGTGGACAAACATAATCAACAAAACAGGGCTGAAGGGGAATGGCCTCAAGTGTATGCACAAAGTGAGAAAATACCTACAGGAATGGTACTATGGGGGAAGTTCACATCTACTGTGCAATCAGTATGACAGGGATACTTCTCTGACAGGCCTGTACACTAATATTTGCAGTATGGAGAACAAATAAGGATTTAGAGGTTTGACTGCCATCCTGGTAACTGCTAGAACAGTACAGCATGGCACAAGCAACACACAAGCAACTGTGTCCAGTTTTGGGCCCCTCAGTTTAAGAAGGACATTAAGACTCTTGAACATGTCCAGAGAAGGGCAACGAGGCTGGGGGGAGGCCTCGAGCACAAGCCCTATGAGGAGAAGCTGAGGGAGCTGGGATTGTTTAGCCTGGAGAAGAGGAGGCTCAGAGGAGCCCTTATTGCTGTCTACAACTACCTGAAGGGAGGCTGTAGCCAGGTGGGGGTTGGTCTCTTCTCCCAGGCAACCAGCACCAGAACAAGAGGACACAGTCTCAAGCTGCACCAGGGGAGGTCTAGGCTTGAGGTGAGGAGAAAGTTCTTCACAGAGTTGTTGGCCATTGGAATGGGCTGCCCAGGGAGGTGGTGGAGTCACCGTCACTGAAGGTGATCAAGAGGGGACTGGATGTGGTACTTGGTGTCATGGTTTAGTAGTCATGAGGTCTGTGGTGACATGTTGGACTTGACGATCTTTGAGGTCTTTTCCAACCTTATTGATTCTATGATGTCTCTGATAACAGCTTCTTGACATAGATGATCCAGGAGCCAATGAGAGGAGATGCTCTGTTGGACCTCATACTTAAAAATAAATAAGAACTGGCCAGGCACATGAGGGCTGGCATGGTCATGGCTGCAATGCCCAGGAGATGGTGGAGCTCAGGATCATATGAGGATGTAACAAGACAAGCAACAGGATCACAGCCCTGGACCTCAGGAGTGCAGGCCCGCTTAGGGACCTGCTAGCAGCTGATGGGATACTGTCCTTCAGAGAAAAGAATCTAACACAGCCGGTTGATTTTCCAGAATCACTTCCTCAAAGCTCACGAATGGTGTGTTCTGACGAGCAGCTTTCCTCTCCCAGAGCCTGACCAAAAGTCCAGCAAAGTCGACAGCAGCTTTCTCCTGAATGTAGTGAGTTTCGATTAGGTGCTTTAAAGAAAGCACTCTTGATAGGGAAGGAAGGAGGCTGTAAAATACTCGAAGAGATAGGAAATTAGGGACATGAACTATCTCAAGCCATGTCCCAGAGCTCTTCTACCCAAACAAGGAGTAGAATCAATTGTTTCCCAGACAACAGCAGTCTCTTGTCATTGTTGGATGTGGCATTTAAAGTGCAGAGGACAGGTGCAGGACAGATAGCCTAAGCTTCACTGCAACCATCTTTTTGAGGTGTTCCTTTGAAGAATTCATTTGGAGACAAGATTATTTCATTGTCTCATGGCACATAATAAACCAGTGAACATTAGATAAGCCAGTGCAAAGGAAAACCAGCCTCTAATCTGCCAGGCTTCCTCTTACCAACGTCTGCTGGAGAGAGAAGACTATAGTTTGTATTTTTGCCAAAGGTCATTTCAGAGACAAATTAACAAACCCTTGAAGCTCCTACACATTATTCACAAAAGGTCCCAGTTTTGTAATTTATTGCACACTGGCAATTTGCTGAGGCTGCACAGAAGGTTGACTTCAAGACCTTGTCAACACAATGAACGTCCCAGAACAGACCAGGAAAGATTTATTGTCAATTCTTCATGTTTAAAGGAAATACCACGCTGTATTTAGAGCATACAAACCAAGTACAAAGATGAGTAAAAGAAGAATACAATTACAACCTAAACCCAAAACATGGCAACAAGATAAAACACTGCTATTAATTTCACATTGCAGTAAAGGTATTTCCTGTATCAAAAATTCAAGCGAGCAAGAAAACCCCAAACCAAACAACTGAATAAGCTGAAAAATATTTGCTTAAAACATCTTGCCTCAGATGTGCCCAGGGATGTGGAGAAGCAGAATCTTATTTTAAGAGCTTCCCAAGTGAAAATTACTGGTTTACTGTAAACTCATCACTTAACTTTGTAAACACATGTGCTGCTTCCAAACTTCCTCCATCCCATCCATTGTTGCATTTATTTATCTGATTTAATGCAAGTTTCTTTAACACAAAGCAAAGCAAAAAGAAAAGGAGTCAGCTGAGACTCCTGTACTAATTAAAGGTTTCTTTGTTCTATTATGAACCTTACTTGACTGCTCAATACTATTGCCCAGAAGAACAATGCATATTTAAATCTCAAATCCCCACAAGGGAAGAAGGTCCATTTTGAGCTCTGCAGTAACTGTAACAAACTGGCTTGGGGACAAAACACTTTAAAAACCAAAATCTAAACTGTATTCCTGATTCTTAACACTCTGCACCCTATACCCACTTAGCTTTAAATTTCTAACATCATGTAGAGGGCAGCTGACTCCTGTACCAGCTCATCAAGTCTGAACTGTGGAAAAGGTAGAACTAAAACTATTGAGACAGAGTTGCTAAGAACAAGTGTCAGAACACATCCTGTTTTGGCAGGGAGGTTGGACTCAATGATTTTCAAAGGCCCCTTCCAACCCCCACCATTGCCCAAACACACCACAGGATTAGTACCATTGCTCATGACACTTTCACAAACAAGAGACCTCCACCTTCCTCAGAAACTCTAGCTCTGAAAACCACAGGATGTTAAAGGTTGGAAGGGACCTCTGGAGATCTTTGAATCCAACCTCCTTGCCAGAGCAGGACCATAGAATCTAGTGCAGGTCACATCCAGATGGGTCTTGAAAGCCTCCAGAGAAGGAGACTCCACAACCTCTATGAGGAGCCTGTTCCAGTGCTCCATGACCCTTATAGTAAAGAAGTTTTCCTGTGCTGTAATTCACATTCATTGCCCCTTGTCCTACCACAGGACACAAGTGAGAGGAGGCTGTCCCTCCTTCTTTACACCCAGCCCTCAGATATTTATATACAGATATATATATTTATTAGATCTCCTCTCAGTCTTCTCCTCTCCAGACTAAAAAAAGCCCCAGGTCTCTCAGCCTTTCCTCATAAGGCATGTGTAGGACAGCAGTTTTCATACTATATTTTGCCCTCAAAAATAAGTGACCAAAAACCTCATCCCCCTCAAAATAAATGCATGATTTACTTTTCCAGCTCTCGAAAGCAACCTCTAGACACAAGCCTGTAGGTACCTGAGCTATATATCCTGCAGAATGATAAAGCAGCACAATACCAACATCACTTGTAAATTCCATAGGTGGAAGACACCAAACAGCCTCTTGCAGATTTGCAGATGTCTGTTGAAATGGTGGTGTTCAGCTGTTTGGGGGCAAAATACAATCCAGGAGCCTCCCAAGAGAAATGGCATGCAACTCCTCATTCTTTTCTTGAAAAAGCATTTTACCCTCCCACACATCACAGGCACAAGCATGAGACAGGCAAGTGTGCATTCAGTACTGGGACAGCATCTGCAACCTGTCCTCAGCTATACAATGTCGCGCACACAAGTCCTAATTAAGTGACATGCATTTCATGTTATAGGATAACAGTGTATCTAGCCACAACAGGAGGGCGGCATGTAGGGTCATGAGGAAGTGGGGCAGAAAGCAAGATCTTGGGCACCAAATAATAGGGGGGGAAAAAGGTTAAAAAAATAATTGTAATAGTAACTTGGCCTAGAGCCTGCCCCCAGGTTCTACCTGGAGCAGCTCTCTGGCTGGAGACTGGGGATGTAGGCTAGCTAGACTTCATCAAGGCCTTTGACACTGTCCCCCATAGCAAACTCCTGGCCAAGCTGTCAGCCCATGGCTTGGACAGCAGCACTCTGTGCTGGGTTAGGAATTGGCTGGAGGGCCAAGCCCAGAGAGTGGTGGTGAATGGTGCCACATCTAGCTGGCAGCCAGGCACTAGTGGCATCCCCCACACATCAGTGTTGGGCCCCCTCCTGTTCAATATCTTTATTGATGATCTGGATGAGGGGATTGAGTCTACGATTAGTAAGTTTGCAGATGACACCAAGTTGGGGGTGGGTGTGGATCTGTTAGAGGGTCGGAGATCTCTGCAGAGGGACTTTGACAGGCTGGGCAGATGGGTAGAGTCCAATATGATGGTATTCAACAAGTCCAACTGCTGGGTGCTGCACTTTGGCCACAACCCCATGCAGCGCTGCAGGCCAGGGACAGAGTGGCTGGAGAGCAGCCAGGCAGAAACAGACCTGGGGGTACTGGTTGATAGTAGGCTGAACATGAGCCAGCAGTGTGCCCAGGTGGCCAAAAAGGCCAATGGCATCCTGGCCTACATCAGGAATAGTGTGGCCAGCAGGTGCAGTACCCCTGTAGTCAGCACTGGTTAGGCCACACCTTGAGTATTGCATCCAGTTCTGGGGCCATGAATTTAAGGAGGACATTGAGACTCTTGAATGTGTCCAGAGAAGGGCAACAAGGCTGGTGAGAGGTCTCAAGCACAAACCCTATAAGGAGAGGCTGAGGTGGGGGTTGGTCTCTTCTCCCAGGCAACCACCAACAGAACAAGAGGACACGGTCTCAAGCTGCACCAGGGGAAGTTTTGGCTTGAGGTGAGGAGAAAGTTCTTCAGAGAAAGACAAAGTGGCCATTGGAATGTGCTGCCCAGGAAGGTGGTGGAGTCACCATCCCTAGAGGGGTACAAAGGGACTGGACGTGGCACTTGGTGCCACGGTTTAGTCATGAGGTCTTGGGTGATAGGTTGGACTTGATAATCTCTGAGGTCTTTTCCAACCTTATTGATTCTGTGATTATGATAAACTGGACTATGCTTGTTAAAAGAAAAACAAAACAAAAACCCCAAATGCAGTAAGGTTTAAAAAAAAAAGGTTAAAAAACCCTACCATATTGCTGTGTATTTTATACAGATACAGACACACATGATGTTCAGCAACACCATCCTGTCACCCTATGACAGTGTTTGGGGAAATATAATGCCACATCAGTAAAGCAACTCACCAAACTTTAATGAAATAGGAAGAGCATTTTATTATTAATACAGCTTTTGCTCATGAGGCAAAAGTCACTCTCCTCATTCAATCTTCTGTGGAATCTTCATTCCATCAATATTGTAATTTCACAGCTAAACATATTAATAGGGTCATAAATATTCAGATTATGTAATAAAGACAGTGAAAGCAGACTATAAAATGCTGTTAACATTCATTTACAGCAGCTGGGAAGGCCCTGCCAAATGCTGCTTTACATAACAGGTCATGACGCTCTGACTGCATTAAGCTTTCTGATCACTCCTTTATCTGCTATGATTTTGAACACAATATGAGACAACACAGGCTAACCAATGGATTTAGAAGCCTTTTCGAGCACACCAACATTTCAAAGGTTTAAAAGATTAAAATAGTTTAAAAGAGCCTTGTGGTTACTAATGTTTATGCTTTTGCATTTTACAGTGCAGACACTGAAGTGCCATTCACATCATTTATCTGCACTAGCTTCACAATTCAGTGCTTCCAATAGATTTTAAAAGTGAGTTTATTTCACTGTGCTGTACTTTAGGTAAGCTAGATGTAAAATATTTCCCCTACTACAGTTTTCTCAAGGCTTCATGAGTACTACAGACACATTCTGTAACATGTGGATAATGCTGTCCACAACCCACATTCATTTTGAGACTTGCATCAGAATCAGATGACAGCTCTTACTTTGCTTCAGTATATTCTGCATTACATCTCTTTTGGTTCATAACAGCCTCTTCCACACTCTGAAGTCAGGATTCCCAAAGCATGGGTCAGATGCTACAAGCTCTCAGGAAAGCATCAGCCAGGCACATGGACTGTGAGACTAGGTCAGAACGTTTTACTTCAAAAAACAATGACTCACAGTTTGATTCATTCATTTTGCACATTTCAATGCCAAAATTAAGCCAAATCCTGCAGACATTTATGGAGATTAGTAGCCCTAGGAAGGTTAAGCGCTCTGGTGAGGTCAACAAATTCATGTGTGTAAAGTAAACAAGGCTGTGCCTAACAGGACACACATGGCAGCTACTACACTGCTTGTAAAAGCAATACCACTCCATTCATTCCTCCAGCCCTGCATTCCTTAGCAACTATTCAGAGCACTGAATATGTTACAAAGCCTAATGCTTTAACTGACTGATATTTTACAGCAGTGAAGCTCAAGCTTTTTTCTGTAGCCAAGGCTCATTAGAGAGAACTGACATGTCTATACACAGCTAGAGGAGTTTCAGCAGCACTTAGCAGCTCCAGCTCAACCCCATCCCATCTGTGGCAGTGCTTCCAACCTGAATGTTTCTGTGATTCAGCAAGAACTACCTCACCACCTGGGAAACTGCAAGTTAAAGTAAAGGAGACCTGACTAATTACCAGATGTCGGCAAAAACCTCAGCCATCATAGGAAAAATAAAGCTCACAAAGGGAAATACCAATTTCATCAATCCTCTTTCAGTGTTGTGAAGTCTGCATCATCTACAAAGAACTCAGTAACCGGCTTTCAATTCGAGAAAGGCTACCTTCAATCACTTCTGGAGACTCTTGACAGTGCATTCAGTCACCTGAAATTAAGATTTCTCTTCACATTAAGTGGTGTTGCCCAAATTAGAGTAGGTCTTGTCCCAGACTTGGAGAAGGAGAGACCAGAAGTGCTTTTTCCCCAAGTTACAGTATCACAGTACCACTAAGGTTGGAAGAGACCTCAAGGATCATCAAGTCCAACCTGTCACCACAGACCTCAGGACTAGACCATGGCACCAAGTGCCACGTCCAATCCCCTCTTGAACACCTCCAGGGATGGTGACTCCACCACCTCCCTGGGCAGCACATTCCAATGACGAATGACTCTCCCGGTGAAGAACTTTCTCCTCACCTCAAGCCTAAACTTCCCCTGGCGCAGCTTGAGACTGTGTCCCCAGTTGGGTCTGTTTGCACAAGAACTACCAAAGAGGTATGTCTCCCCCAAAATCACAGGCTCTGGAGGTTCAAACAGGTAATTCCAAGGCTATAAGCAGTGTAATAGAAATAATGGCCCCTGGGATCTTAGTAACAGGTCTGAATCCCCACTGCACTACACAATGTGGAAGTTGTAACTTAAAAATATCTCTTTCACATCACCTTGCAAATAGACCTAAAAGCATGAGGTTCCTTAACCAGAGGTAGTTCCATGATCTCACATACTACTGGTGTCTTAATGAATGGAGAAAAAAGAAATTACCAGGATGGTACCTAAAAATATGTGGAAATCAATTTACTTTCAAATATCCTAATACAGGCAATGTTAAGGGAGAGCAAAACCACATATGCTCTGCAAGTCAGATGTTACAACTGAGAGAACAGAATACATACAAACAGGGAACTGAAGTTACTGTTAGGTCACATGTATTCTACCTCCTTATTCACAGTATCTCTAAGCTCAGAAGCATCTTCTTATCCAGGAAGAACTGCTACTGATCCAGGATGCATTGGCTATTCATTTCATACAGCAGCCAGCTACCTTTATTTAAAATAAAAACTTAAGAAGTTTCCAAGCTAGATAGCTAGATAAAATACCAGGTGGAGTGCAGAACAGAATTAAGAACAAACTGTTCTTTCCAACACAAAGTAAGTCAGTGTGCAAATTCAGAAAGGTTGAAAAGAATTTGGACTTTTCCAACTTCTTGCCTGATTCTGAGCTACAGTACTTTGCATACAGCTGTACAAACAACCTGATTTCACCACATACATCTGAAGTAGTACAAGTAAAGGACAGGCATGTTACAACACCCAAGTAAAGCCCAATATCTACAAGTACCTTGGCTTTTTGAAGTACTGTCTGTTGCCCTCCAGAGCAGTTCTGCAAAGCAAATAACCTGATCAACTGTCATGACTAACAAAGAGGTCTTCGGGTGTCCTTCTTTTTACAGATAGAGTAATGAACTGTAATTCATTCACCTCTAGTGACTAAACCCCAATCATTCACCACTATTTGGCTAACAGCTACAGGCTTGCCTCTGTAACATTTCCAGACCCACACCCCTTTCTTTTCTCCTTCAATATCAGTTAAGGCAGTTTTCCCATACTCAAAAAAAAAAAACCACCCACCCACAAAACCCCTGTTCTTCACAGATAGGAAGTAAGTCAGCAATATTTGTAGAGCAAGCTTTGGATGGCTATAATGAAAGCAGTTTGTGCATCAGCAACTCAGGCAAGTAGGGAGCAGAATCCCCATGGGACAGAGGGCTGAATGTACTGTATGAAAGGAGTCCTGGGAGAAAAAGGTTCGTGAAAAAACACATTAATTTGTGAACCTTTCAAACAACTGATCACACAGTTTTTTCTCAGATTGTCTGTAAAGCCAGAGGCAATTTGCCAAAAACTGCCTTACCAATTGCCTTGGTCGGGTATTAAGAATCAATAGAAAGGAAAATGTTTGGGCTTTGCTCTGTATACCGTATGACCACGTGCAATGAATAAATAAGGCATCCTCTGAATACTTCCTTCTACAGATTAATAAAGTATACTTAATTTAGAATGGTCACACAAATATCCCAACCCTACAGCACTTCTTCTTTCCCTTTTCTTTAAAGAACTAGAGCAGGAACACACACTTGGTGGAACACATAATGAGACCTGTATCCCTCAGGTAACTGCCCCTAACTACCACGCAATGGACTCAATCACTCTGTAAATACTTAAGTATTCACTAAGTCTGGGAAAAAGCAGGAGAGCTTCAACAAACAAGAAAACTTGATAGGACTTCTCCCAGAATACTGTCCCCTACATGTCAGAAGGGTCACTTGCAAGGCAGGAGACTTGGACCCAAGATAAGATTGAGTAAGATAAAGGCAGTGAGGTGTGAATCCAGACTCTGCAAATGCTCTGATCACTAGGAAGGACTCACTGATCAGATTTCTCATGTTGCCATTCCATACATATTTCCATGTGGCTCAGCAAAAGAAGATAACACGTTTAGGTCTTCTCTGGTGGCAACTCAGATGACATCTGCGTGCATGTGGCCAGCACTCGCGTCTTGCCTCTGCCTGCTGAAGGCAAGGCAGTTTCTGGTCTATAAATAAGGGAACTATGTTAGCGAGATGCTGTGTTTCAAATTGTGACTCCTGTAAACAGTCTGCAGAACAAACATGTAGGCCAGTATATGCACTGCCTAAACATACCCACAGACACCTCTGAAGTTAGACAGCAGCCAAAGGGAAACTAAACATGGTATCTGAAAAGCAAACACGGGAGCTAGAGTTCTTTTATGGATTTAATCCCAAGGGATATTTTTCACCCTAAGCCTCTTTGAGCCCATACGGGGAAAAAAAAGTGTGAAAAACTGCTGTTGTAGTCTGAAAGTCTGTTCTCACAGGGCTGAGTGGAGACCTCCCTGGTTACACAGAGGCCATACTGCAGCTACAGAGCTAGACTGAACTGGCAGATGAGCCACCAGCAAGGCACATGCTTGGTATCTGCTTGAACAGTCTTTCTGCTGACCCATCATGTCTCACGAATAACCCACAACTTTGATAGTCAGGGTGGTACACTTCAGAGGAATTACACTTGGGCTCTTATTTTCATCAATTTTGCCCTTTCTGTATGAAAGAGGTGATTTTCTTACTTAGCATTATCAAATCAGTTCCCAGAGATTGTCAAGAAAGGTTTCCCAGAGATGTTCGGAGAGACTGGGCAAAGCTGCTACATGAATTGTACGCACATTAGCTACCTGGTCCTTGGTAGTCAGTTGTCCTTGCTCTTTCACCAGCCTCTCAGCACTACACAGAATCACAGAATTGCCAGGGTTGGAAGGGACCTCTAGGTTCAACCGCCCTGCCAGAGGCAGGGACACCTCACACTTGATCAGGTTGCTCAGAGCCACATCCAGCCTGACCTTAAAAACTTCCAGGGACGAGGCTTCTGCCACGTCCCTGGGCAACCTCTTCCAGTGCCGCACCACCCTTATGGTGAAGAACTTCTTCCTAACGTCCAATCTGAATCTACCCACTTCTAGTTTTGCTCCATTCCCCCTAGTCCAATAACTACCCAACATCCTAAGAAGTCCCTCACCAGCTTTTTGGTAGGCCCCCTTCAGATACGGGAAGGCCACAACAAGCTCTCCTCAGAGCCTTCTACTCTCCAGAGAGAACATGCTCCATTACAGCCCAATGCAAGGTACATACACTACACCAGAGTTTCTTTAGACATGAAAGCAGTTTCACACAAAAATGTGCTCATGTTTTCTGTATGGTAGGTACAGTCTGTCTGTTAGTATGCACACAATTCAGTATTCACTTCCCCTTGCTCTGCTACGTTAGCAGGTAGGAGCAGCACTGGAGCCCTGCTCAAATACAGATTGTTTTTCTTGTCCACAGTGTTACCATAAAGAAAAATGTCAAAATGTTAACTGAAGTACCAGGGACATCTCCACAGGACTTAGGTCACTGATCCCCTTAAGCACCATTATTCACAATGGTTATCATGATAACACATTAAAATCTTGGCAGAAGATACCTGAAGCAGTAAAAAATCTCAAGGAAGACCTTGAGTAAAAAACAACAATAAACCCCCTAACTCTCACACCCCATAATCTCTCAGGCCCAAGAGAAGGATGACAAAGTAGCATTTTGGTCCACATTCCCAGTGTCGAAGTTCTGGCTTAAACAAGTTTGCTGACAGAGAGCCATCTGTGCAGATTCTGGTGAAGGTCAGTAACTTCAGTCAGGTACCAGGAACAGGATGATTTGAGATGCTCCTGGATGCTTGTTTCTCAAAAAGGCCACACAATCGAGTTTGTCAGGGGTAGTGTATTCCACTATCCCACAGGTAAAGTTAAAGACAGCAGTGGGAACACTGCTCAAGAAGCATGGAATTTGACCCACAACTACAGTATCATAGCATCAGAAGTGGCTGGCAATTAAAAGATTACAATAGAGTCAACAATAATCCGATGAGCTCAGCACACAGACTGCTCAAAGCAGGCTGCCACAGAAGCAGTGATGCCAGGCACGCACTCACTACCACTGGGGTCCTCCACAGCACCCGGAGAGGACAGGAACCCCTAGCTATGGAACTGCTGCCTGCACTGGGTTCCTTCACCTCTTCTGCACTGAAGGTCTTCTCCCACTCTGCACACGGTTGTGACTTTCAATGCAAGGGTATCTGAGAACATTAACACTTTTGTTCTATTTTCTGGTGTGACATTAAGAATCTCACTAATTTTATGCACTGTTACTTGGCAATTAGGAAGGCACAAATACATGACGGCTGCCTTAAAAAAGGCACATGACACACACAACCCTATTACACTGGGTCTTAACCTCAAGTAGTCTGTTGAGCAGCAAAGACAGCATAGCAATCAAGTTCTTAAACATACCAGTTAGCCCTTTGCAACACAAAACAAACAAGCTAAGCTTTCCACTACACAGTTGGTTCTTTATGGAGCTGATATTATTTATGCCAAGAATGTAGAGATACCGATTTGCCACTTACACAAAGCACCTATGAACAAGAGTTTATAGACTTTCATTTCTACTAATCATCAAATTAGTGAGTTGCAAGAGAAAAAACATGTTGTGCAGTCTAAACACAGCTTCAGTGTGTTATAAGTATCCTATAATAAGGGTGGGAAGCTTTTTCTTTCTAGTATTGCTCTCAAAGGCCTGCATAAATAGTCAAATGACTAAGGCTAACTTCATGACTATCAGCTTAGTCACAGCTTGCTTTGATACAGAGGCTTCTATTGCAGCGAATCCAGCAGGCAAGGAGAACAATGACTGAAGATACCAGACAGCTATCTGACACAGTGCTCTGAACTACCAAGAATATAAAACTTTAAGGAAAGGGACTGTGTGGATTAAGTCCAGTCTGCTCTTACCAGAAGAAAACCTATTTAGCTCCTGGGTTTGGGGCTCTGGCTTCCCCCGCCTGCCCAGCTTGGTGTGCAACGTGACTGGCCAGAGCCTGGAGTTGTGGCTAAACATTCTTTTTGGTTTGTTTTTCTCACCTGGACAACCTCACTGCTTTGTGTTTCTCTTCCTGAAGGGTTGATATAGGCACAGTTTTCTCTCCTAGCTCTCTGGTACTAACATCTCTGTGATCCTTGGGAAATGGGATTAGGATGCAGTAATAAGTATTCCTGAGGACCAGATCAGAGATTGGTCTACTCTATAGCCATTGCCTTGAGTGCTTAGTAAAGAACATCTGCCTGCACCCTCCTAAGCACCTGGCTGTGCAGTCCTGTACTTGAGTGAGCAAGGGGGAATAAGAGAGGGCTTTATTCCTGTTCCTCTGCTCTCTGCATCCCCCCTGTTCCTCATCAAAGCTGATGCTTTTTGAAGATCAGCAGGGATGGAAGGGATGTCTCAGAAGGGCAGGGTTTTCTAATCACCAGGTGTCAGAGCTTCCCATTTCTCCACTGTTCCTGGGGCAAGAAGCCTCCCTGGAATGTCTTGTCTGTTGAAGGTGTTCAGGAGGAGACTTGATGGGGTGCTTGATGCGATGGTTTAGTTGTTTAGGTGGGTTGGATTGGTTGAGGGGTTGGACGTGATGATCTTGAAGGTCTCTTCCAACCTGGTTTATTCTATTCTATTTCATAATCTTTACTATGAGACTACTTACTGGACAATTGGCATCTTTGAAACAACAAAATAAAATGAGTTAATGATGAAAAGGCTAAAGTGAGGATTTTTTTCAGCAAAAGCAGGAGAATAATAGATCTTCTTGCTTTATAGTATATATAAAAAAGTCACTTCTGTACCTTTCAATTTTTCTGTTACTTTCTAAAATGGTAACTTAATTGTTGAGTTAGAAACTTTCAGTTCAGATGCCTGCTCGTCTTGATGCTGAATGAACACATTTTATCTTGACTCTGACCGAATGCTTTGGATTTCTTTTTTTATTTCTAAGAGAAGAGAGGATAAACAGAGTCAGAGGGGAAAAGCAGAGAACAGCAAGGCTTTAAAGAAGACAGGTTGTTGAAAGAACAGAGCCATACAAGAGCTATCACTGAATCTTATTAGACTTCTGCAGTACTCTCTAAACATGAGCAGATTCCTCTCATTTTCAGGAAGCAGATACTCTGGAATCAGCTAGAACAGTAGAGACTAGTTTCTCTTACCATATGAAAGAATGTACACTGCACAGTGAAAGGCTATTTACACATCTCTTCATTGAGTTTAACACATGGCCAGAGCAAAGCCAGAAGTGTGCACCACTCCACTTCTGGTACCTTGAAAGAAACAATTCAAGGCAGTATCTTGAAGACTCCCAACACAAGACAGCATCAACAAACTGCTAGCAGACCCCACATACGGAGCAATTCAGATGAGTAAGCACTGAGTCACATGAAGAGTCTGGACACTCCATTTACATGAATCTGCAAGTAGTCAGTTACATTTCCCACAACAGCTAATTATGTGAGGGGTTACAATCATTACTTCCTGGAAGTCATCATTTGGAAAGCCAGCTGCATTTGCCTTTTATCACCAATATACTTAACAAGAAATACTACACCATAAGTGTTCAATTTTATTACTGTTTTTTTTTAACTTCTATTTCACAATAAAACATAATTTTGTGTGTAGTATATTTTGAGACAGTTTTGGCTAATATGTTAAAACAGCTCCCTTGTCTGCTTGTCAGCGCTTCTACATCTGTAATGGGAAGTCTCGTGAGGTTGCAAATGAAACTCGGGACAGGCTTTATCAGTCAATAATGTGTAACACAACAAAGTTAATAGGGATATTCTGATTGATCTGTGATCATGCTTCTAAGCAAGTTCTACTGAAACTTCTTCTAGAAAATTATAGACAAAGAAAAACTTTTTTCCCCTTCTTACCACTGTAATTAAAAGCAACCATCCAGATGCTATGACCAAGGTAAATGCAGGTTAAGGATTTAGTTGATTAGGTGGGTTGGATAATAGGTTGGATGTGATGATCTTGAAGGTCTCTTCCAACCTGGTTTATTCTATTCATACCTTCAGAGGGTCTTCACTACAACGACATCAACTACACTGCCCTGCACTGGATAAATTTAGAATTTAATGACACAAGTCAGCCTTAATTCTTTTCACAGATATAATTATTACAAGAGTCAAATCATAAAGCATACACTTTCCCCACAACATTTTCTGAAATCATTTAGTGGTTTTGCTGATGCTTGTTTCCTATAGTTTTATTGATACAGGAGGCTGAGCCTTTTTCTTGCCCAAATATTTGAAATGAAAGACCACGAAGAGCACCTTCTCTCCCTACCTGCAACATCTACTTCATTTACATACACCTCCATCTGGGATAATTTTATTGTGCCACCCATGAACTAAAACAAATGCTGTCTTCTACAGAAAACAAACTGTTCATTATAATGTTTGCACTCACTGACTAGCAGATAATAACATCTATATGCCTGAGAAACAGTGCCATGAACTGTTACTAAGCTGTAAATAACAGAAAACAGCTTGAGAACACCAGCAGTTTGCCTGGACAAGATGGATTAATGGGCAGAGCATAGGTAAAATGCAATACATCACCTTTAGCCTACCAGGTGGCTATAAGCGACTTGTGACACACTTCTGTGTCTACCAGACCTTCCACAAGCTGCAGAAAACAGTAGATTCCTGAGGAAGTGGTGCCTCAGGATTACCGCTCCCATTACAGCGGATCAAAGTGAATTGTCTTAGAGCATTCCCACAGGAGCAGGCCACCACACAAACTTGTCTGAACAGCTTGCAGTTGTTTAAGCCTTGGAAACAAAGGAAAAAGCGCAGTGATAACCAACTTCTTAGGTTTTGGCGCCAGATATGGTCTTGGTAATGTAAAATACACACAGCAATCTTCCTGTGCAGCCAACTCTGCCTCTTAACCAGGAGATGGTCCCCATGCTCTCAGCAAAGGCTCTTTGTGATTCATCCCAAGTATCTGCTACTGCACAGCCCATCAGCCTCATTTCTGTTAGTGGGACCCAAGCAGCCATTGCAGATTCAACCACTGACTCCAGTTTTCAGCTGCTTCTCTTCCTCTGTGTGCACACATACATATATACTACGCCTACAATCTCTTGAACCTTGGCGTGGTTCCTGAGAAGCGGGGAAGAAAAGGACATAAAGTCACTTCAGGCAGAACAGGCTATTCATGACTCACAGCTCCCAGGCTGACCAGCGCTGAGCGAGGTCAGCCAGCCTTGCCTTACACGCGGCCAGCACTTGACTGAATCAGCCCAGAGAGCTAAGAGCAGAGAGCACAGGTGAGTCCCAGAAAAGTCAGGTCAGTAACTGGTAAGGGGACACAGCCTCAGGCTGCGCCAGGGGAGGTTTAGGTTGGATGTTAGGAAGAAGTTCTATACAGAGAGAGTGATTGCCCATTGGAATGGGCTGCCTGGGGAGGTGGTGGAGTCGCTGTCATTGGAGGTGTTCAGGAGGAGACTTGATGGGGTGCTTGGTGCCATGGGTTAGTTGTTTAGGTGGTGTTGGATTGGTTGATGGGTTGGACGCAATGATCTTGAAGGTCTCTTCCAACCTGGTTTATTCTATTCTATTCTAAGAAGGAAGAAGCCAATTGTGGAGGAAATGCTGCCATGAGACTAAAACCTGCAGGAAGCAGAAGGGACAGCACACAGGAAGCAAGGAGCCCTGGTACACATTTAGACTAATCGCTCATACACAAAAACAAACCCCCGCACTCCAAAGCCTATTCTGCTACGTGAAAGCCAAGCAGTAAGAGTAGATTAGACTCTAATAGGGATTAATACAAGTTAAGGTAGCACTGATTTCCACCAGGGAGACCAGAAAGGTTAGACAGAGGATAGCATGACAGCTGGATGTAGCAGGAGCTTGGAAAAAAAGGTAAAGGAAAGAACAAGAGCCATAAGAACTTCAACTGACACCTGTCTGGCTCCCTTTGTGCTCTCCCTCACGTCCAGCACTGTCCAAAACAGAGATTAGACATGCTGCACTGTCAGGTCATGGTCAGTGATTTCTAATAGGCTGTGTGATGGTCAGCAGGGGATTTCTTATCCAGTTTCAACAGCACTGACCCACTTTTTCCAGTGCTACCATCCATCACGTCTGACTGACAAGGAGACTAGTTTTCACAAAAGGCAAACATCTAACCCAAGTGAAGTTTGAGGCAGAAAATGAGATGAAATTCAGATCCCATCCTGATTTACCACAGCCATTTCAAAGCTATAAGTATTATTTTACTAGCATCCAGGACTTCAGTTCATAAAAAACTGACCAATAAAAGATAATGACAGGAAATTAAATGAATCTTACAATAATTTAAAGCATTGTTCTGCAACAGCCAAGCTTCACACAAAGTACACCCAGGAAGCAAAAAAATTCCCAAAGAAGTGATCATGAAAGGACATAAACTTCTTCAGAGTCAGAAGTGAGTTACAGCTTTCCATGGGACTAACCCAAAAAAGTGCAAATATATGCAAAATGTACAAATGAAGTATGTATTATGATTGACATGTTGCCAGAAAGAAACACTGCCCAGACAATTAATGCACTGCTTGGCCTTTCACGTGTGTTACAGCAGTTGGGACTTTATTCCCATTTAAACTGAAGTAAAATAATAAACATAGTTTAACTGCAGTGCTGGGAAACATCAGCTGCAGTGTGTGGTCAAACCATGAGAAACAAAAGACTCCCAACTGTTGGCTATATTTTCAAAAAGGTACCAAGAAAAGGTTTGGGGCTTTTTCTTTCATTATATATACAGACTAAGAGGCCAAAACCTCTGATGTTGAGGATTTTTTTGGGGCTCCCCCATTCCCCAACTAATATGGTGTAGGGACTAAATGAGTTCCTTAGTTTTCCTTCCAAGAAAACTGTGAGAAAAGTACTGAATATGTAGATAAAAGAAAAACACCAAACCAACAATAAAGAACAGATTGTTCCGTTTATGACCAAGCTATCTAAACCTGAGGATGCTTCTTCCTGTTGAACAGCCAACTGAAAACTCATTAACATTTACCTGGAAAACTCAATTTTGTACTCTGAAGGAAAGGAGCAGAGAGCATGGAAAAAAGCAGTGTGGGGAGAGAAAGGTAAGGAATTATCCTTAATTAGCCTGTCTCTTGAACAACCTGTAACATCAACTGCAAAACAGCACACAGAACAATATCCTTTCTGTATAAGACAAATCACACCGTGGTCAAGCTCTTTGATCAGAAGAATTTCCACTCAACCACACTTGATAAACTTGAGCTTTGGAAACTGGTGTCTATTTAACTGAATTTTGAAAAACAAAGCTCAAAGATTCTGTCATCCTCTAAGGCACCACATTTTGCATGACAAAGATGTCTGTCAAAATGCTTATCAGAAAAGTTTACTAAAACATCAACCCAATTTGTATTACAGAACTCAGCCTTTCCTCACAGGCTCTTGTTCTTTTAATTTCAGCTTGTTTTAATTTGAAGTAAGCTGAAAGTCAGTTTCACAAATTAGAAGTTCCATTTTCCATAAAAATGAATTAGAGAATTATGCACAGCACTAACAAGTTGTTTCTGGTGGAAAACAGGAGTATTTTGTGCTGAAGATGATCTTGCAAAATATTGATGTTAGGGAAGTGTCTCTATGCACAACGCTGCTTTTGAGCTCGTATTTCCACACCTGGGAAATTAAGGTGGAGAAAGGAAGCAGCTAAGTGGCTCTTTCCTCATTTCTTTTCAGTTGGAGATGCAGTTAAATAGAAAGGGTCAAGAGACTGTTAAAACTCCGAAGATCCTCAACAGTTCAAGTCACACAGAGGACCTCACTGAACAGACAGGCCCCGATTATCAGTCGTCACAATGCTCATCTACTGAAAGCACATTTCTCCTAAGCTGAAGGCCAGTAAATCGTCTTAATCAGGTAAACATGAGAGTTTAACACTTGAACGACCTGAACGTTACTTAGAAGCCAAATCTTTGCTACTACTCTGCGTTTCTTCTCCAGAGGGATAAATTTCTGAAGTAAGCCAAGTATTCAAGATCTCACTGCTTCCCCCTTTCACCATACCTGAGATACCGACAAGGCTGTCAGTGATTACTCTAGTATCCTTTGCTACTGTGGATGGCTCTGTAACTTTATCAACAGATACTACTTTACATTATCAGCAATACCAAGGAGCAGATGGTCCTCAGAATACAAAAGGTAGGCTAAAAATAGGCTACTATAGCCAATTGAGCTTTGAGGTTTACAGACAACATTCCTAAAACTAAATAGGGTCATGTATCAGAAAGTTAATACTCCACTCCTAATCATATTACCAGTCTGCTGCTCATTTAAACAGGATTCCCTTAACTTTCTAGATCTAGCCATATCCCCCACCCCAGCTGCAAAGATGGTAGAAAACCTACCTCTGTGACTTCAGAGGGCCTATAAAATTATCACATTCTTCAGCAAAAACCCATAGAGTCTGGATTATCAGGGATATTTTAAGAAGTGATTGCATTCAGTAACCCAACACTGTCTGCAGAAAGTCTACAAGGCACATCACTCAAGCCATTTTAACAACAACATAAATTGTTCCTCAGAACTGTCACAATGTTCTTGAATAAATGAACTCTTGATGCCTTTCCTAAAGCTGTTGAATTAGAAAGTGAAACATACTGCTGAGAAGTAGGTGCTTCAGCAAAATCATCGAGTAGTAAGGTCATACTGAAACAGCTCACTTCCAATGAGGAAGAGTTACAGAAACAAGCAATACATTCCATGTGCCTTTATGTCTACAAATTAAGGTACCTATGTCATAATGGAGTACCCATCTAGACAGATCTAACTTCACTATTAAGACATCTTTAATAAATATCCTTCTGCTTTCTCTACGATGGGCAAGGAAGTGAACAGAATCCATTATTCCTACAACTGGGATAGTTCCTGACAGAAGTTAGCCTGAAGAACAGGGATGTTGCAAAGAAAAGTTTCCAACAAGTCAGAAGTACCTTGTTCATTTCAGTGTGACAAACGGGTAACATTCGCAGGCTTTCTACTGTTCCTGTATGACCTCCACTAAAGCAGCAGCCAATTTATTGATACCGTTCAAAGTCCAAGGAGAATATGTCAGTTTACATCACCCAGAAGCCCAGCAGAACAATTAACATCTGTTACTGCTTCCTATTTGAGGAGTTAAGAGCAGAAAAGCTATGTGAAGAATGGCATAGGCAAATCCTCTTTTCCAAATACGGCACCATATACATACCCTACAGGCCATAGCCAGTAGAGGCTCCTTCCTTCAGTACCCGCATTCAGATGTCTTACAACAGGATTTACAAATGCACACATCAGTGGTGTGGTCTCTGAACAGCTCACTGGTGTTCAGCAGGCTGGGCTCAATGCAATCGTGCAAAGTTAAGGACTATATGTGGTGTAACATGCCTTTGCACACAACTGTCCAGATGACCTCAAATGGCTAGTTTGCTGCCAAATTGTCCACATCCTCTAGGCAACTAAACACACCAGAAGCCAGAAATCAGCCAGCCATTGCAAACACTAGAAATCATCAGCAAAAGCACTTTGGCCACACCCTTTCTCCCATCCTAATGTATGAAATTCCAGGTAGTACACAGGACCCTGCCTTTCCTGCATTCACCTTCCCTTAAAAGTTACCTTGCTGGTTAATTGTGCCTGATTCCTCAGCCCTTGAGCCACCCCAACGCAAAAAGATTTTTTCAAGGTATCACACAACACTATCGTCACTTTGTTCCAATATCACTGTGCTAGCATCAAGCAGAATTATGCCTTAGCCTTAGCACAGACAGTTCTTGCCACCTGAAATACAATTATAGTGAGGCTGGTCAAAGAAAAAGCATCTCTGGCTACAATTTCTAGCCCGGCATACTTCTTTCAAACAGCTGCTAATCCACATTTCAGGCGAGACACTTGGGATCAGACTGTACACACCCCAGACCACCACAAAGGCACACAGCAAGTCAAAATTCCTACTAAGTCGTGTTTACAAATGCCACCTCCTTCTCCAGTTATGATGGAGGACTGTAACAACGAGGAGAGACAAGATATGGAGGTGTCTTTGTGCCTTAATCTTTGCTGTTTATGAAATAATCTAATAGATGCAGCTGAAGGGCATGGCATTTTCCCTTCATTATTCAAAAGAAAAGAACAGCTAATACAGCAACTGGCTGTAGTTAGCACAGGCTGGGTCCATAGAACCCATAACAATTGTTAGTGGGAGGCAGAGAACCATCTCCGCACTCTGCAAAGAGCTTAACATCTTGAACTTTTTTTTCTGCTCATAGATCAAGACAAACCTGCACCATCTCCATAGAGAGGCAGAAGCATCAATACTCCGAGGGCTCAACGGCAATGAATCCACTAGCTATGCAAGAGCTGTTTCAGCCCTGCCAGTGTCAAAAGGACACGTGAAGCATGGCCTGTCAGGTCAGAGAAGACATCACTGCCCACCTATCTGGCAGGTCCTTTACTTTATGCCTAACTCCCTTGGTGGACACAACAAAATTTTCGTTTGTGACAGGTATTTTTCCACCAAAAAGTTAAGCTTAGGAAGAATAAAACTCAAAAACTAAATCTTCCCTTTTAAGAAGGGAAAAAGCCCTGAATGAACTCAAAACATTGTCTTGAAAATTTGGTCTCACAGGATCAAGTAAGAGGAAAAAAACACTGTGCAATTACGGAAAGTCAACAACAGCTGAGGAGCGGCTGCTCCCACCCTCTTTCAGACACCTCAGTCGGAAGGTCCCCAGCTAACGCCTGCATGGGGCAAAAGAGCTCCTGAAGCCCACAGAGCTGCATGGGGTCACGGTCTGTCTCCGCACGTTGCAGAGCTGCAGACACAGCATCAAGCAGGGTACACCCCGATACATGAAGCGCACACCCACATCATTTTCATAAACAGAGTTCAGGTGTCGCATCGCTTTTCAAACGCTGCATTCCACATTTGCATCCATCCTCCAAGCTTGCATTTATTGCAGTTTGTTTATTATGCAATATATTCCCTGACAGCATCCAGTAGAAAATTACGTGCACCAAGAGACCCACACCCCACCGCCCATGCTGCTACTTTCCCACCCTCTGTTCCACCGGAGATACTGGCGGACGGGAAAACGCTAGGCGAGGAAACTCGAGGGTCTGGAAGCACTGGTGGTTCAAGCCAGGGTTTGCCGGTGCCGCCCTTGGCATAATAGTTGGAAGCGATACAACCAGGCGATGCAAGGCTGAAATACTTCCTGGGATGGCTGAAAGGGCTCATTCAACAGTCAAGGATAATTCTTTATTAGCCCAACAGAGAAACTACAACCCTGAGGGAAGGGTGGAGGACACCAGCCATGTGCCTTAAGAAAGAGGCATGGCTTACTATTGTCTCTCGCCTCAGTTGCAGTGCCAAGCCTTTCTTTTTTTTTTTTTGGTATCTTTTTAATCCCCCCTCCTGTGTTACCGAAGTCGGTGGAGGAAGGGAAGGTGCCCCACTGGGGCCGAGCAGCGGACAATCGCCGCAGCTGCCGCCCGTCCCCAGCCCCCGCCATCCCCTCACACAAACGGACGCCGTTCGGAGTGCGGGGGGTGCAGAGGCCGCCGCTCACCGCCCCCTTTCTGCCCCCCCCCCCCCGGCCTGAAGTTCAGACAACAGGGACCGACCGCCCGGAGGGCTGTGGCGGCGGGGCCGGCCTCGGCCCGCAGCCCGGGGGAAGGGGCCGGCTGGCCGGGCGGGCCGCCTGCCGCGGGGGCTCTCCCCTCCGCCGCCGCCCCGCGTCCCTGAGGCCGGGGAGGCGCCTGGCGCGCCCCGCGCTTACCTTTCACTTGACTTTCATACTCCGCTATAATCTCTTTGTCCTTTTTGAATCTGCTCGGGGTTGACATTATCCACTTGCTTCTTCCGCTTCTCCCCCTTCTTATCCTTGTTTTAAATTATTATTATAAATTATTATCTTTTCTGGAGGGGCTCCCAAGTTGTATCAGGTGGCCACAAGCCCGAGCGAGGGCGGCGGCGGACGGCTGGCCCCACGGCAGCGCCGCCGGCACCGGAGGCGGCGAGTCGGGGTGGCGGCGATCAGGCTAACCCCGGCGCGGGCACCATCGCCTCCAAACACTGCCGCCGGCAGCAACGCGGTCCGGGGCCGCCACGAGGCGGGGCGGCGGAGGAGCTGCCGCGGGGCACCCGCTTCCACTAGGCGAGGGCGAGGGCCCGGCGGCTATGCCCCACCATTGTTAGCTCTCCTTACGCACCCGGGAGAGGGGAAAGGAAGGAGGGAAAGGGCGCAGGCGGTGGGCGGAAAGCAAGAGGCAAGCGACCGCACTCGGCCCGTTCACCAGAGGCACTAGTTACTCCTGTCGCCGCGCTCGTCTGGGTGGGGACTCGAGGCCGGCGCCCCGCCGTGACTAACCCCGGGAAGCAGCGCGGAGGCGCATGTCCCAACCCCAGCAGCGGCCGGCGTGAGGCAGCAACCCCACCGCACCCTAGAGAGGTGTCTCCGAGAATAAACTTCTCCCCGCCCTCCCACCGTTCTCTCCTCCCTTCCTGCCTTCCCCGCCCGCCTACCACTCCACGTTCGCTTCGTCCCTAGCGGCGGCCGCTCCGCCTCCCCCCTGCCGGCAGCCGGGGCATTAGCGCGGCCGCCGCCCACCGCCGTGCCGCGGGTCGGGCTCGCAGGCCCCCGTGACAGCCGGCCCCCCTGACAGTCTGCCCCAGCTGCCCCACGGCGGGAGGCCTAGCAGGCCCTGCGGGCTCGGGCGGGGTCGAGAGGGATGCGAAGGGGGCCCCGGCTCCGCAGCCCACAGCGAGCATATGGTGGCTGAGTGCCTTCAGGGGGCTGGGGTGTGAGGCGGCGATATGGTGACAGCCCTTGATCCGGCGGAGAAAGTTAAAGCCCTTTGCTGCCGCCTCCGCAAAGCCGTAGGGGAAGAGGAGAGGCTAGAGGGGAGACGTGTCCTTTGGGGACCCTAGTTTCTGTCGCTGTTTCTGTGGAGGCAGGGCACGGCAATGCTGAGCGGGTTATGCTGCATCAGAGTGCCCAAGTGCCAGGACTCAGAGGAGCTAGGGCATGATGGCACCACGGGGAGAGCTGTGTCCCTCAACACAGCCGATCTTGCTTCCGGCACCCTTGCCTGCGTGATGCTCTGCTTCAGATGTCATTTGTTCCCGAGGGCAGGACTACCAGCGCCCTTGTTTGGGACACTCCCTGCAGCTTGTAGGGTAAACAAGCCAAACTCTGTGGGCGGCCATCAAAAGTGCTACTCTTTTGAACTGCTGTGCCTGGCATGTGTGTCAGATGGTCATGTTCAATGTCAGCATCAGGATAGGCTCCAGCCCTGCAAATGATGGTGCACAGCCCTTCACGTGAAGCTGGGACTGTGAGAAGGGGAATAAGGTGGTCTAGAAGGGCAGGAAGAGCTGAAGTGAGGAGTATGGGGCAAGTCACTAAGGGCAAGAGGTGGCCCAGGCATGCTCTTGATTATGGGTGCCAGCAGCAGCAGCAATGAGGGCAGCCTCCTTCTGTGCCTGCAGAGCTGGCACCTGGCTCAGCCCTTCAGGGCTGTGAAGGATGAGCTGACTGCCAGCTCTGCAGGCAGAGATGAAGCCATGCATGCCAGGAGTCACAGTACACAAACCAAGTAGCCACACGTCTGGTCCCAGGCTCTGAGATTGGGAGTTGCCTGCAAAATATTCAAGATGACTTTTCTGTCATTTGGCTGTATTTGAGCTTTAATGGTATGGAGACCTGGCCCTTGGAGATCAATGCAAAGTTAACTGTAGTCATGCAGACATTTCTTGCTTGTCTGTGATTCTTATAAACACATTGCTTTGGTGTTGCAGTTGTTCATTTCCACACCTCTGCATTTCAGCAGTAAATGTAATCCTTCCTTTGCAGCCCACCTTTTAGTTTCATTAAGTACCATGCTCTCCCCTGCTACAGGATCAGGATAACAGGAGTCCTGTTCCTCTTTCCCTCTTCTTTGTGATTTTATTGTGTTTCTTCCTCTTGTCCTCCTAGCACAATCTCTTTTCAGCCTTGATCCTGATTCAGATCACCTAAAGCAATCCTAGTACAGAAGGGTATTGTCTGAAGGCAATTTAACTCCAAGCTGGATGGTCAAATTACATCCCTTGAATACGAAACCCAGTCTTAAAAGAGCAGTCATTTTTGTAATCCCACCCAACTCTTATTTTCATCTCAGCCTTTGATGCTCATGTCTTGCCTTCTGGCTGTTCCAGTCCATCTGTTAGGCTGGGGAGAGGCTGATGTGCAAAACAGTGGGCCATGTTCCCTGGGCACATGGGCACTAGCTGGAGATTAGTGGTGAGTCTTGCCTGGTCTTGCAGAGCACCACGTCTTTTGCAAACTGTGAGGATGGAGATTGGTGGTCAAATCCCTTCAATGCCCTGCAAGAAGATACACAGGCTGGCACCTCCAGCCAGGCCTGTCAACATCTCCCATGCCCAGGAGCTGGGCATGTGAACCATGTCCAAGATATAGTTAAAGATGTAGACATGATGTTATCTGCCTCCTCCTCTCCTGCAGGCTGAAAGACAGTCTCCTTTTGTTAGTGAGCCTGCATTGGGGAATACTGCCCAGATCTTTCTCCACAGGAGAAGAGTGCAGAATGCCCATACCTGCACCACCCCTTCCCTCTGCACTAGATGCTACAGCCAGAGGATGGTCCTGGCTCTACAGATCCATCCCAGGGGCTGCAGACAGAGCATTTCTGTTACTCAGCAGAGGCAATTGCCTGTGAAGACCATCTTCTGGCTCTGGAGATTGATCTTCCTGCATTCAAGATGCTTGGCTCAGGGCTATGTGTCCATGGTAAGGCCACCAACCAAGGAGGGACTTGTGTCCCATCCCGCTTAAACATGCCAGGCTTAGCACTACACAGGTCCTGGATCCCTGGGTTAGAGTTGGCCTCCAGGACAACTAGGATTGAGCTGGCTGAGAAATCTGATTTCCCTCTCCCCCTTCCCCCCCTCTTCTTTAGGGATTGGCAGAGGATTGTGCATTATTACATGGGTGTAATCTTCTTTTAAGATGTTCATGGCAGCTCAAGTCTCCGGACTCAATTCCGCACTGATTTACACAGCTTGCAATCCTGAGAGGATGGCAATTGCACAGGAATAGACCCTGCCTGGACTCTGAAATGCCAGGTTTGAGGTGGCTTACAGGACACAGAAGATTATTATCGAAACGCCTGTCTTCTGAGACCTGTTCCCAAAGAGGTCCCCACAGACTTCCCATCAATTTCAAAAGCAGCAAGTGCTGGAGCTGTGGAACAGTCTGGTTACATGAGCTCCTGTGCATCTTTGGACGATGCTTCAAAACGCCTTTATCCACAGGGTTGTTCTGTTTAAATTATTGCATGTTGGGAATATCCAGGTCCTGGCAGGGAGGACACTATAGACATTTAAAAAGTGTTAGGATAAAGCTGATTGAGAGCACATATGTTGTGTCAAGAGGCAGAGTTCTATCAAAAATCCTGTGCACTGCAGTGGTGTGATACTGGTGCAGAGCTTGTGGCCTGTACCTCAGTGTGTGGAGTTAAATAATCTACTCCATCAGGGAACTGGAAATCCTGAATTATGTATGATGAAAGAGAGATGTGTTTATACAGACAGCAGTTCCTGCAATACTTGGTGCACTCAGTGCAGAAAGGGAGTAACACGGGCATGCTGGATCCTGCTTGCTTGCGAGCTTCATTATTGCATTTCATTTACACAGCCTGACGAGCTGTGCAGTATTTGCTTTCTCGTGCTGCTAATAAAAATAGACCATATAACTGATGGCTGGAATATCACTGAGCTCTTCTGTTAGCTTGCAAAGAAACACATTGACCCCCTTAAAGAACAAAGACCCACACTAATTTTCTTCAGGCTGAAAAGAAGACACAAATAATTCATCTTGTTTTATACTTGCAGTCAGTCTGTCATTTTACAGTTGCACAGTAAGTCTCTAAATGAAAGACCAAGCTTTAATTGAAACAGTTGAAAATTTGATTGTTATTGAAAAATCAGTAAGAGACACCATTCAAAGAGCTTATTCAAATGTTTGTCACTGACAAGGTGCACATTTCTATAGAATCAAACCTATTTCCTTGGGAATTAGATTATTTTAGTAAATACAGTTGCTTATCAAAGGTATAAAATCAGCAAGGCTTTTTTCTCTCCCCTGCCCCCAACCAGTGCAGCACTTAATGCTGCTCTGTGCTTATAAACTCCCAAGATATGGAGATGAAATCTGGGCTTACAGGGTTTGTCACAGGCTGCCGAAGAGCTGGGACTTCACCCTGGCTGACCTGAAAATGAGTGGCTCTAAAGCATTTAGCCAGAGCTTCACAGCAATGAAATGAGGATCATGACCTGCCCAAAATTCAGTAGTTCAGGAAAGATGTTTTCCTCTCCCGAGTTTCTCTGTGACACCTAAGGTGTCACTAACCTTTCATTTCCAGGAACAGTACTTTGACCACTGGCACAGGTGTATTGGTTGTAAGGGCCTGTGGACCTTACAACCCAGAAGCACAGTAAAGGAAGGAAAGGTATCCTTATTTCACAGTAAGAGTGTCTACAGGTGTACATAGAATTGGTATTGTGCTTTAAATTCATGCTGTACCTGTAATCATTTTCAAGCCCTAGGTGTTTGCCACGTACTTCCTCACATTACTATTTTTGCCTGTTGAACAGTTGCTTGGCTTTCTTTTGGACACAATGACCTGAGTGTCTGCTTTTGTGAGTTTCACACACCTAAATTTAGCCAGCTAAAGTCATATGCCATATTTAAATGTGTCATTTAACCAAGTAAGTTAATCTCCTTCAGAAATCAATCAAGAGAGGTGAGCATGTCCTTGGTGTTGATAGCTACTACAGTTCAATTAGTCTAGACACTTGGTTTAGTGTGGATTTTGTTGCAGTTTCCCTTGCTGGCATAACCAGGGGTCATATTGGATGAATGACACACTCCTCATAAAACCTGAATGTAATGTGCTGAATGTTAACAACAGTCTATTAGGAATATTATAATTTATAGTTCCTTGTTCCAGAATGAAATGCAAAGCTCAGCATATGCACCCTGCTTTTGTTCATTACTGTTTGCTGTCACATTGCAAAGTAGTCCTGTCAGCCTGTCATCTGAAGGAGGATCCATGAAAAACACCACTGAGTAACCTTCTCTAGATGTGTGTGTGTGTGTATGTGTGTATGCAGCCAATTTGAATCACAGAGTCACAGAATGTTAGGGGTTGGAAGGGACCTCAAAAGATCATCCAGTCCAACCCCCCTGCTAGAGCAGGATCACCTAGAGCACATCACACAGGAACACATCCAGGTGGGTTTTGAGTATCTCCAGAGAAGGAGACTCCACAACCCCCCTGGGCAGCCTGTTCCAGTGTTCCATCACCCTCACAGTGAAAGTTTTTTTCCTCACATTTCCATGGAACTTCCTATACCTCAACTTCCACCCACTGCCCCTTGTCCTGTCACTGGGCATCACCAAGCACAGCCTGACTCCATCCTCTTGGCACGCAGCCTCTACATCTTTATAAACATTAATGAGGTCACCTCTTAGTCTCCTCCAGGCTAAAGAGCTCCAGCTGCCTCAGTCTCTCCTCATAAGGAAGATGTTCCACTCCATCATTTTTGTGGCTCTGTGCTGGACTCTTTCAAGCAGTTCCCTGAGGTCCTTCTTGAACTGAGCAGCCCAGAACTGGACACAATATTTGAGACACGGCCTCACCGGGGCAGAGGGGGAGCAGAGTCTCTCTCAACCTACTAGTTTGCTATGTTTAAGTGCCTGCGATAGCTCTCTCGGCATGAAACACACGTGAATCCAGTGGAGAATTGTTCACATTATAGGAAAAGAAAAATCTTCCAGGTGAAATCACTGACTTGAAATGAAAAAGATCCTTCTGTTTCATTAAGGTAAGAATTTAGCCCTGGAGGACTGACACAGTCTGGGACATGAACAAGCATTTGATTGCTTCTAAAGCAAAAAGAAAAGCACCAAGCTCAAACCTCCCTACATTAGTTTTGTTGCTATTTTGTTTGAGGAAATTAATTACACTTAAAGCAGTAATTGGTATGTCAATATTTAGCCTTTTGGCTTTACAGTTGTGAAGTGCATTTTAATGTTTCCTTGTTGAGCATGTTCCTTTTGAGCGCTGCTAATAGGACTAATGGCATAACTAGTGTATAGAAAGTGATGAGGATACTTTATGCCTTTTACTTTTATTAAGAATATATATCCTTTTTTTATATATGGTGTTGCTATTCACTTCCCAATTAGTAATTACAAGGAGGAATGAATTGTGAGTAGTAACTTTTTCACTTAATGAGAAGAGACTGAGGCAGTCTTGCCATTTTGAAGAAGAAATATAGAAGTAATTGCATCCTCACTGCAGGGTTTATGTTCTCTGTCAGGCTAGTTTTGTCCTGCTGGTAGCCTTTGAGGTTTTGGTATTCCACTTCTCAGCATAACAAAGCGAATGGCCAATTTGTGAGCTTCACACACCTAAATTTAGGCAACAGCATGTGCCTCACACCTGCCACCTTACATGCACTAGCATTACTCTGAAGCTTCATCTTAATTCTTGAATTTAACAGCTATACTGTCCAGAGAAGCACTAAGATGGGTTTTGGTTTAGCTTTTCTTTACAAGCCTGGTGTGTCTGAGAGAACTCTTCCAAGTGAGCCTAAGGGGCTATGTTAGTGGTAATTCAAGTGTTTGATGAGCAGATAATTGCAACTCTGATAATTAGCTTTTGGGTTTCCATTTTCCATTTGCTTTGTTTATGTTTGTTCCATCAGGTCTCAGCTAAAAATGAAATACTTTCTGCTACTTCATTACTCCTCACTTTCTCAGGCTAATAGTTTTAAGTGGAGAATATTAGAAGCTGGGTTAAGTTCAAAAGGAGAAGAAACTGCTTGAAGCAGCATCAGAAAATTAAGAACATTGTATTTTTAAAAAAATCAATCCCATGTACTTCATCATGTTGTTGTTATCTGACTTTGATTAGAATGCTTCTATGAATAAAGTTGCTGGATTGTACACTCACAACTTAGGGAAACATGACTCCTAGTCTTTCTATCCTTATATGGCCTTCATGGGCCATCCAGATTTTGCAGAATCTCAGCTGTCTGGGCTGCTCCAGTCTGTGCCAGTAGTTTAGAGGTTGTGAATCACCCTCATTTATCTCAAAAAGTCATTAATTTCGAAGCCCAGCAATGACACTTCAAATGTCAGCCTTGTTCCTTTTCACGGAAACATCTCTCTAGTCCGCTTATTCATTAGTGTGGGCTAGAGGCCTATCAGGCTGTAAAAGGGCCTTGCTGTTAGGGGTCTGTCCAACATGCTGCAAATTCAGCCCTTGCTGAGCCCTTGCCCAAGTGAAAGGCATGCATGGAGAGAAACAAGAGTGGAAAAAGAAAGGCAGTTTCTGCAGCATTTTCTCTTTTGATTATTGACAGTGGTAACATGCTGCTTTCCAGAGTTCTTTTTGCCCTCAGCCACTTTTGCCTTCACTACTGCAAGAAACAAACCACAGTCATGTGAGAGGGATGTCAGATGGCTGAAGGCAGTGATACCTGGGTAAGGATACACCAAACTGGGCCTGAGGAGACCCAGTATTTCTACATTTGGCTTAATAACAATTGAACACAGAATCTCCACTGCCAGCATGGCCTGAGAGTGCTCCTGGATGAACAGTGTGGTGGCAGCTGGAATGGTTTTGGGCTACAAACAGAGCTGAATCCAGACCTCCTGCTTTTCAGGTTGCTTCTTTCCTGTATTAAAAGGCATAATCACAACGTCCTTCTCCTGTCATTGGGTTTTAAAACACAAGGATTAACTTGAACACTGTTCTTTTAAAGACTTGATACTTGTGGGACTCTCTGAAGAGAAGGTGGTCCTTGCTGCAAGTCTCTCTTTGAAAACTGTGTTAAATATCTAGCTCTAGGCAGCAGGGAGATTTCAGACATTTCTCTATCCTTGGCTTTTCTTATCACTTGGCTGTGAGAGTCTCTTCATGTAGCATGCAAGTTTTTGGGTGAGTTTTGAGGTGCCTATCATTCCTCAGGAAGTGCCCAAGTGCCTGTTGCAGAGGTGTGGAGTTGCTAGGGGCAGGGAAGCAGGAGATGCTGTGGGTACCCTCTCACATCCTTAACTGGACCTGGATTTCTGCCACATCTTCAGGTTGCAGCTGACCCACTCTATACACTTGAACTGCTGGTTGCCATCCACAGGAGACACACAGTAGTTCAAAGGTAAAATATAATGATCTTACTCTCACCGCTGTGGCTTCAAAATAAAGCTTTTAAGCTTTTGTTCCAGTGTGCAAGGAGATGTGTCCTACATGGAAGAAAATTACTAGGGAGTTCAGGTACAAGTTTTCCTTTCTTTCCTTTTTTTTTTTTTTAATTTTTAACTTTTCTTAATAGCTTCCTTTTGTTATTTCTGTTCTGCAGCCCAATATGAGAATCGTTTGGGGTGCAAATATCGCATGCTACACACAAGTACTGGTCTCCAAGTGTTAGTATTTTTGATGGAGTCATCTCTGTTTCTCATACTCAGGCATGTAACTGAAAGCTTTCTTTTAACACCAACTACTTAAAACTTTCATTTTGATCGAAGCCTTAATGTAAATGACAATATCTGTTCAAGATGATCTGTAGTTTTCAAAAGCGATGTATGAAAACCCTTCCGGGGGGCCTCCAAGGCAGTTTCCAACCAAGGCTGCTGATGTATTTCAGATGTCACAGCTCCCTCCAGTGGGAAGATGCAGGCAGCGGATTGTTACCGGGAGAAGGTTTCTGCAGACACCAACCCTCTTAGAGCTTAACATAAAAAAAACACCCAAAAACCCCCAACCAAAAACCTTCCCCAAACCGCCTCCCCCACCCCCCTGCCCAACCCCCCCCAAAAAAAACCCCAAACCAAACCAGACCCCAAACAACTCAACCAAAAAACCCCAGTCCAACAAAAGCCTCCTCACAAATCAAAAGACCCAAACAAAACTCAACAAAAAAACCCAACCAAAAAAACCCCACAAACCCTCACAAATGAAAACAAACAAAATGCAACAAACAACCCCCCCCAGACAAAACCCAACAAACAAACAAAAAGCCCACCACTGTTAATTTTTTTTACTCCTGAATACAGTAGCTGATTCTCCCTTCTCTCCTAACAATATATTTGAACCAAAGATGTGTATAAAATCTGAGGTTAATTTTACCCACATGGACTAGATTTTTCATGCAGACTCAAACCAGTTATTTCCTGTTGACTACTGTGCAAACACAGTTCGTGCTGAGTGGCTTATGAAACCACAACATCTGAGATGTACAAAGATAAGGAAAGTGCCTATATTAACATCCTGCAAGTATTATTCTCCATCATCAAGGAACTGCAACAAATACAACACAAAATACAACACAAAGTACAGGTTGTTCATTTGAGCATAGAATCATAGAATTGTTTGGGTTGGAAGAGACCTTTACACAGAATCACAGAATTAACCAGACTGGAAAAGACCTTTGAGATCTTCAAGTCCAACCTATCATCCAACACCATCTAATCAACTAAACCATGGCACCAAGTGCCTCATCCAGTCTCCTGTTAAACACCTCCAGGCAGCACATTCCAATGGCCAATCACTCTTTCTGTGAAGAATTTCTTCCTAACATCCAGCCTAAACTTCTTCTGGTGCAACCTTCAGATCATCAAGTCCAACTTAGTACAAATAAGTCACCACTAAACTGTGTCCAGAGGGCAGGGCACTGAGAAAATGGTAGGTTTTACTATTAAAGACTGAGGTAAAGAAGGTGTTAAGTATCTCAGGCTTTTCTTCATCCTTTGTCACTATGTTCCTCCCCAAATACAAGATGGAGATTCTCCTTAGTCCTACTTTTGTTGCTAACATAGGTGAGTTGGTGTAGGTTTGCTTTCATAACACAAATAGTGGTATTTTTGAACTCCTAGGGGAGCTGATGCTTTCATTTGGGAGTTTTCAAGTGTGAAAATGGATGTGTCCAGCTCTGGAGCACTCAATATAGGAAGGACATGGACCTGATGGAGCAGGTACAGAGGAGGGCCATGAAAATCATCAGGGGATTGGAACACCTCTGCTACAAAGACAGGCTGAGGGAGTTGGGATTGGTCAGCCTGGAAAAGAAAAGGCTCCAGGGAAACTTAATAGCAGCCTTCCAGTACCTGAAGAGGGCTTAAAAGGAGGATGGAGAGAGACTGTTTACAAAGGTCTGTGGAGATAGGACAAGAGGCAATGGCTTCAAACTAGAGAAGAGCTAAAGATTTAGATTGGATGTTAGAAATAGTTTCTTTACTATGAGGGTACTGGAACACTGGAACAAGGTGTCCAGGGAGGCGGTTGAGGCCCCATCCCTGGAGATACTAGAAGTGAGGCTCAACAGGTCTCTGGGCAACCTGATGAGAATGTCCCTGCTGACTGCAGAGGGGATTGGACTGGATGACCTTTAGAGGTCCCTTCCAACCCAGACTATTCTATGAAGCCATGTTCATGTGAATGGCAAAGTCTTACTCAGGTTAAGTAACAGACACAAAACATGATTGGGTTCTCAAAGGTCTCTTCCAACCTGGTTAGTTCAGTTCTATTCTATTCTATTCTATTCTATTCTATTCTATTCTATTCTATTCTATTCTATTCTATTCTATTCTTTCCAAGAACCTGAAAGCACAGAACAGTTTTTCCAGGAGATCTCCAATATTTCTACTTCTGGGTGTCATTTTTCATCTGGCTTTCATATCCCCATGTGGCTTTTGGGGAGATGATGCCTTGGGACTTAGGCATTTTATAAACATCTTACTTTCCTCAAATACAGTAAAAAGCACCACCCATATTAATAATTTTTTAGATTGGTAATTCATTAGATGATATGAGAAAGAAATAATTAATAGACTTCAGTTCATTACAGCTCCTTTCCAACCACCCTCTGCTTACGTTACTGACTATTATTAAGTAGCGATTCAAACTATAGATTTAAAAACAGGTTTGCATGGTGCTGGCAAAACAGGGAATAAACTCAGCATGATGCTTATAGCTGGGTGGCTCAGCCTGTGAGAATCTGCTCGAGATACAATGGTATCAGCATCTGGAGACACAACAGCAGCACTACATAAATCATGGGAATTGTTATACGTTCTCAAGGTACGTAAGGTGTTGCCTGGCAACTGCATGTCTCCCAGCTCTGCAAAGTAAGTAGTTTTAATTTTGTCCCTGTGATATTGCATGTCCCTGTGACACCACAGAATTAAGAACACTTGCTCTGCCTCTTCTTCAATCTCTTTCAAAATTACATCTATTAAAAAATAAAGCTCTTTTTTCCCCACCCCCAATTATCAAGGTGCCTTGCCTCGTTGCTCCTAGGCACACATGATAGGATTGCAGTTCAAGGATATTCCTTGACTATTTCAGGATTTGTAGGATTTATAAAGCATCCTTCACATAGTCAGGAGATGCTGCTCCTTTTTTTTTTCCTTCTTTTTTTCCCCCTATATCAGGTTGTGCTTGCATCTCTGTACTTACAGAGAGAAAAAATCCGGGCTATTTTGCTCGCCTACAGAAGCAGGACCTTGTGTAAGGAAACCTACTAATACACAGACCAGCTTGGCACATATCATCTGGAGTTATATATTCTGTTCCCAGAATTCTCTAAGTTACTGCTCTGTAGCTTACAAGGGCTGAGAGTGGAACACATTAGGAAACCACTTTTAAAAATCACAGCTTTGGTGCACCCTCTAATCCATGGTCTTGAGTGCATTAGCCTCTGTGAAGAGCATATGTGGAGAAGAAATTGTATATCTAATGAATCTTTGCAGGCCCAGCCTCAGGAAGGATTTGAAGGACTCCCTGAAGCACACTGTTCCCCACTGTGGGGGTCACCCCTCTATTCAAGACCACTTTGGCTTGGTGAATGAAGAGTAGCTCTTTTATTTTAGAGGTGAATATTGTAACCAGAAGCTGGGTGATAGAAAGGGTGTCACAGTTTTACATCTCTGTTTTGTGGAGTCCTGCCTATTTGAGTGTCTTCAATAAACTCTGACACAGCCTTCTGGACTGGACCTCTTAAGAGACTTAAGAAGGTGTCTAGCTGCTAACAGTTAAGAAATCCCAGATACCTGTGGAAATTTAGCTACACCAAACAGGAATTTTCAAGGTCTGTGGGCAAATTTGTAGCAAGGTGAGGTGCCTCCAGAATTACTTACCAGCTGCTGCAGAGTTCTTGGGACTGAATTCTTTGACATAGGTATTCAGCTCTACTCTTATTTCTGTTTGATTAAATCTCTTGCCAACTGATAAAAAAATTATCATTTTTATACCTGGGCCCAACTGAGATTGTGGTCTTTGGTGGTTTTTGCACCTCATTGCCCATTAAAGAACCTTCAAGAAATAACTTAATGCTAGATCAGTCTTTCTAAGAAAACAGCCCTGAGAGATCACCAAAGAGAGGATTAATATTACTCCCTTCTATCACACTCAGCCCTGTTTATTTTTTTTCACTGTATGATTACATAAGAACAAAGCTCAGATTTTCTCAGGCACTATTGTTTCATAGCCACAATTTTGGACACTAATTTCATATTACACTTTTCTTTCTTCAGTGTCTATGGAGTCCTCACCTAATTGTAGAAAATGTAAGAAATGCACTAAGCTCACTGTGAACACATACATTATCCAACCCAGCACTGGAACACTTGGCCAGGGAGGTGTGTGGAGTCTCCATCCTTGAAGACATTCACAAGCCATCTGGACACAGTCCTGGGAAGTTGGCTGTAGGTGATGATATTTAAGCAGAGAGCAGATGACCTCCAGAGATGCCCTCCAACCTCAACCACTCTGATTCTGTGACACATCTAGGGAAGGGAATCTAATCAGAAGACCCAATTACTATTTGTCTCCCCCTCTTCTTCCCTTCCCCCAAACCTTCTCAGCTAACTTGAAAGTAACTACAGAGAAAAAGAAAATTAGTCTCAAAACTCAAACCTGTATCTATAGGACACAACTTGGAAGTTGGCAAGTTCAGCCTATGGAGCAGAGTAAAGAGACAGCTCTTAAACCTAGAGCCTTATGAGCAGCTCACAGGCAGAGTGAGCTGGGGGACCAGCAGGTGATGTATCCATGGTCAGAGTGGCTGGAGAGCAGCCAGGCATAAAGGGACCTGGGGGTACTGGTTGATAGTAGGCTGAACATGAGCCAGCAGTGTGCCCAGGTGGCCAAGAAGGCCAGTGGCATCCTGGCCTGCATCAGGAATAGCGTGGCCAGCAGGAGCAGGGAGGTCATTCTGCCCCTGTACACTGCACTGGTTAGGCCACACCTTGAGGACTGTGTCCAGTTCTGGGTCCCTCAGTTTAGGAAAGATGCTGACTTGCTGGAATGTGTCCAGAGAAGGGCAACAAAGCTGGGGAGGGGTTTGGAGCACTGCCCTATGAGGAGAGGCTGAGGGAGCTGGGGTTGCTTAGCCTGGAGGAGACTCAGAGGAGACCTTCTTGCTCTCTACAACTACCTGAAGGGAGGTTGTAGCCAGGTGGGGGTTGGTCTCTTCTCCCAGGTGGCCAGCACCAGAACAAGAGGACACAGTCTCAAGCAGGGCCAGGGGAGGTATAGGCTGGATGTTAGAAAGTTCTTCACAGAAAGAGTGATTGGCCATTGGAATAGGCTGCCTAAGGAGATAGTGGAGTCACCATCACTGGAGGTGTTTAAGAGGAGACTGGACAAGGCACTTGGTGCCATGGTTTAGTTCATTAGATGGTGTTAGGTGATAGGTTGGACTTGGTGATCTCAAAGGTCTTTTCCAACCTGTCTATTCTATTCTATCCTATTCTATCCTGTTCTATTCTATTCTATTCTATTCTATTCTATTCTATTCTATTCTATTCTATTCTGTTCTGTTCGATTCGATTCAACTCGATTCGACTCGATTCTATCCCATCTGAGCATTCAATCCTGAGCAGCCCAGACAGAGCAGGACAGAACCATCTGGCATAAGATTTTTTGTTTAGTTTTGGGTTTTGTTTTGTTTGAGTTTTTCTTGCTTTAGTTTGAAATTGTGTTAGACTAGGATGACTTCATATCTTTTTTTCATAAAGAGAACTGTGATGGATTGATAGAGTTATCATCTCACATCAGAGGTTGTGTTTTAGACACATCAGATTGGCCCAGTGTAAGATTTTAGTGCCTACAAACCAAGCACTGTGGTGCCTAGTGACAAAAGTGTCCTGCCCACTAGACTATAGGCAATGATGTCGCAGTCTCTGATTACCCATTAAGCTGTGTGGCTGCTCAGAAAGGGTAATATGAGTCACTGAAGAACAAACAGGCAAGGCCACAAGAGAAAGAAAATTAGAGCAAGTCTTACTCTGCAGTCTGGTGAGGAATTGAGGCGGGAGAATCAGATCTGCTCTATATAGATGTAATGTGGAAATGAAGTAGAGAAGAGATTCTCTGATTGAAACTGTCTGCAGTGCTGAGGACGTGAAGGACTTTCAAGGTTGGAAATAAGTGGCCTGTTTTGTATCTATTACCTTTTCTGCAGCAGCTAAAGGGAAATTTGAAGTTACAGATAAGCTTTTTGTTATTTTTCAGAAGTAAGAGCACAGGCTCTTATCAGCCAGGTCTGACTGAACTGTTTAGTTCCTGAAAATAGGTCATGGAGAGAATCTGCACTCATTAGGAAAAGCTGGCAAAGACCATGAGTGCAAGTTAAAAACGTGCACCAGATCCACTTTATTTGCATAGCTGATCTGGAGGTGATGTAATGAAGAGGTTAATTATACCAAAGCTGGCCATACTGAACAGTATGACTCAATTCTGGGAGCCCCAGGGAACAAGTCAGATCAGGTTGACTCTACAGACCTGCAGCTTTTGCTGACTCCTCAAGAACACCAGCAACTGCAGCTGCACCCTTCCAAAACGCCTCACATCATATTGACATTTATCCATGCAGTTAAAATTTTCCTTTTCACACCCAATTTTCTGTTTGATGGATGTAAATTGCAACCTCCTTTGGCTGAATTCAATGAAGGACTTCAACTCTGGTGAGTCAGGTGATGTACTGGCCTTTTGGTTTTTAGCATGCAAAACAGACTCCCAGGGCTTGTGCTGCATGTCCCCCAAGTTAAGGTCAGGTATGAAGCTATGCAGTGCATGGTGAGGAAGAGTTATACCAGGATGGAAAGCTATAAAACTGCTGCATAAGCAGGCTAATATAACAGTAGCCAGTAGAATATGGAATGCCTATCTCTATGAAGCTGTAGTGCAGGCTTCTGGATATTTTGGGGGCTGGACATCCAACACCCTGCAGTACTTCAGTTCATTGTATAAATTGTAGACATTAAACCTCTTCTTTCTTTTTCTTCTTTCTCTGGCTAAGCAGATTCTGGTTCCAGAATCTGTTTAATTACAGGCCCAGAACAGTCATTTTGCTGCTCAGTTGAATCTGATTCTCTGTATATCCAAAAGCAAGAATGGGAGGAATAGTTAGATCAGGCATAAAAGTGTGTACACCACAAGGTTAGGTGTCTGGCCAACTGTTTAGTCCCTTTTTAGGACAGATTGATATTTAAAGCTAGACCATTGATTTCCCTGGATTTTTGTTACTTTACAAATGACCCTGAAGCTATTCAGGGTCAGGCTGGACAAGGCTCTGAGAAACCTGATATAGTAGAGGATATCCCTGCTGACTGCAGAGGGAGTTGGACTGCATGGCCTTTGGAGGTCCCTTCCAACCCAACCCATTCTATGATTCTATGAATCACAAGAGTGATTCTTCTATTTTTAGTGTTAGCCAAGTATTTTACTTACCTGCTGCTAGAACAATACCCTGGATAAGTCATCACACAAGGCAGGTACCAACAAGGAAGGAAAATTTGAATTTCATGTTCCAAAGCTGCTGAAATAATTTGGCATAATTTTATTGACTTCAAGAAGCTGCAGGATTCTATATCTTGGTGAGTATCTGGATGATGGGAGAAACTTTTATTATCTTCAAGCATTTTTTTCATTACATGAATCATTCCAGTATGCAAAGCTGTCATAAAAATTTACAAGCCTAGGCACACAGTCCTACTTGTCCTATGTTTACTATGATGGAAAAAAACCTAATAACACCTTACTCACACATCAAAAAAACCATTTGCCTCAAGCAACCAGAATTTCAATCAGCTCATCTTCCACTAGCTCTTAAAAAAAGCCAGATACAGTGAAAAAATCCCAACACCTCTGTTGTGATTCTTCTTAGCAGTTTGTATGTTAACATGAGATGAATCAACCTAGACACTTTCCAACCACAGAATCATAGAATCATAGAATCACAGAATGTTAGGGGTTGGAGGGGGCCTCGAAAGATCATCCAGTCCAACCCCCCTGCCAGAGCAGGATCACCTAGAACAAATCACATAGGAACACACCCAGGCAGATCTTGAATATTTCCAGAGGGGGAGACTCCACAAACCCCCTAGGCAGCCTGTTGCCTGTTCCAGCGTTCTGTCACACTCATAGGGAAAAGAATTCTTCCTCATGTTCACATGGAACTTCCTATGCCTCAACTTCTACCCACTGCCCCTTGTCCTGTCATTGGGCATCACTGAGCAGAGCCTGACTCCATCCTCTTGGCACTCACCCTTTACATCTTTATAAACATGAATGAGGTCATCCCTTAGTCTCCTCTTCTCCAAGATAAAGAGCCCCAGCTCCCTCAGGCTCTCCTCATAAGGAAGATGTTCCACTCCCTTCATCATTTTTATGGCTCTGTGCTGGACTCTTTCAAGCAGTTCCCTGAAGTCCTTCTTGAACTGAGGAGCCCAGAACTGGACACAATATTCCAGATGCAACCTCACCAGGGCAGAGTAGAGGTGGAGGAGAACCTCTCTTGAGCTACTAACCAGAGACCTTCTAATCCACCCCAGAATGGCATTGGCCTTCTTGGTCACAAAAGCACATTGCTGGCTCATGGTCAACCTTGCATCCACTATGATCCCCAGGTCCTTTTCCTCTCCACTAATCTCCATTCTGATACATGGGGTTGTTCCTTCCCAGGTTCAAGATTCTACACTTGCTCTTTCCAAAATACTGGCTACAAGTTCATAGTATCATAGTATCAGTCAGGGTTGGAAGGGACCACAAGGATCATCTAGTTCCTAGTTCCATCTAGTTCCATCTAGTTGCCCTCTGCCGTGGGCAGGGACACCCCACAATGGATCAGGCTGGCCAGAGCCTCATCCAGCCTAGTCTTAAACACCTTGATCTGTTACCATGATCTGGGAAGTATGGGCAAGTATTCTGGGTTGATATTCCATTCTATAAAGGAATACAGTAACTGCATATCTAGTATTTAGAAAGCATTTTATCTGAGATGGTTCTCTCACTGCCAGAAATCTCACTAAGCTTTATTTTTCTTTCCTGCATGGCAACAGAAATTGTAATGTGAATGTGCAACAACTATTTTGAAAATGAACATTTCAAAGTTCATATATTACCCAGCTCAAACTTTGGATGTCTGCTATGGTTGACTTTGCCAAGGGACTATGAAGCTAACACCTTTTACAGAAAGCAGGCTCACAGGTCAACAGAAAATGCAACTTCTAGTGAGAGCAGTTCTTTACCGTATCCTTTTGCTAAGAAAGAACATATTTTATCCCTTCAGCTATGCTGTTAGTGGCTTATTCACTAAGATCTTAAACAAGACAGCTCTGATGAGGCCACACTTTGAGTATGGTGTTCAGTTTTGGGCACCCCAATACAAGAGAGATGTCGAGATGTTGGAGTGAGTGCAGAGGAGGGCAACGAAGCTGGGGAAAGGCCTGAAGAATAAATCTGATGAAGAGCAACTGAAGGAGCTGAGGCTATTTAGTTTGAAAAAGAGGAGGCTGTGGGGAGACCTCATTGCTCTCTACAGCTACCTGAAATGACATTGTAGAGAGACTGGTGCTGGTCTCTTCTCATAGGTAATCAGTGATAGAACAAGGGGGAATGGCCTCACACTGCAACTGGGTAGGTTTAGACTGGACATTAGGGGGGAAAATAGTCACGGAAGGAGTGGTCAGGTATTGGAATGGGCTGGCCAGGGAGGTGGTTGGGTCACCAAGCCTGGATGTCGTTAAAGGTCATTTGGATGTGGTGCTTGGGGATATGGGATATGAACCTCTACAAGGTTCACTCCTCTGGGTTCCTGTCTGTAGTGTAACCTGTTGCTCAGACACACTATATCCTCAGACCCCTGCTCCTCTGAGCTCTAGGTGTGGGGGCAGCAGAGGTGGCATCAGCTTGGGACAGGGCTTCTTTGAGTTTGGGAGGTGGAAGTGCAAAGGGTTAGGTGCCAAACAGGTGGATCCCATCTGGGGACCTCAGGAGGCTCCATTGCCTGAGCAGCCATCTCATGGGTAAAGATGAAGGTGATGGGAGAATGCATGCAATGGAGACCCAGGCCAAAATACTTCTCTGTCTGCAGTTTTACATGAAAAGTGGCTTAGATTATAGCAATTGGAAGTCTTTTGTTACTGAATGGAGTAACAAAAAGTTAAAATAACCTGAACTTATAAATTTGTTGCAGTATTTAGTCCTCAAAAAGAGGAAACGAGAGGTGATTGTGGGAAGAAAGCAAAGAATAAGTAGAATGTTGTACTGCTCAGGCACTCAGACTGAAACCAGGCAAGTGAGGCATTAAATGTGAGGTAAATTCACATTCAAAAGGATCTATTTTTGTATAATACGTGACTAGGAAAAGAATATGATTCAGTATGGTTACTAGCTTTAATGAAGAAGATAAAACATGTGCTTTTAAGACGGAATTCCTCACAGCATAAGAATAATTAAAAAGAGGCAGTCTCACCCATAGGCCTACAACAAAGCTGTTAAGGATTATTGCATGCCATATTTAGTCCACTGTACCCTGTGATTCTCTCAAGATGAAGGTTATTTAAAGCTGTCTGATGATAAAAAAGATGAAATAGAGGAGGAATAAGGTCCTGCACTATGGTTCAGAAGAAAAAACATCCATGACCTTTTCTGGGTGCTTCATATTCTGGGGTTTATGTACAGAAACACAGCAGAGTCTCCAATGTGCCTCTGCATAAACCCACTGAGAGTCTTCACACCCAAGTGTTAACTAAACTTTTGGAGATGAATATTTATTATTTTGCTTGCTTTTCTATGATGAACTTGTAATGAAGGAGCATGCAGGAGAGAAAAGCAAATTTATTCACTGCTACTACAAGACCTTCATAAACAGCTTCAAAGCAAGAGGAAAATGCTTTGTGCTCAGCCACCAATAGGTTTAGCACCATTGTGTTCAAAAGCATCCTTCTGCAAGTGAAGTTTTAGCTCACAGAGTGGGATCATTTTATGTGGATGCCATTAATTAGGGCAAACCCATGGAAAATAAGCTCCTTTTTTGTGTGTGTGTGCGTGTGTATGGCTCACACTGTAAGGACAAGTAAGACAATTTTACTCACAGTACCAGGTAAGTGCTGTAGCTAAAAGTTCACTAGGATAGTGGTGTAGATTTTTTAAACTGAGCACACAATGATGTGTGTGCTTTATCCCAGTGTCTTTTCGTATTTCAGTAACTACTCTGTAGTGGGAGGAACTATAGGAAAGAAAACCCTTTGAGGAAAAGCTCCACATTTAGAAGAAGAATAGTCTCTCTTCATCCCAAGAACAGGCTTAGCTTTTCTCCTTGTGCTGCCCTCCCCTCAGTGTATTTTCCCTTTTTGGTGTGTATTTGCACTTCCACATGCACACACCTGCCATTTGTACTGTCCATAGCCCAAGACAACAGATCTGAAAAATGAATTCAATCCCTCTTCTGACCCTTTATGGCCCATACGTGTCCCACCAAACACCTACCCTGTCCTCTTTACTCACTGAATGCTTCCAAGGACTGTCCTCCCCTGTGAGGGGAGAAAGAGTGTTCCACTTTCTAAGGGCAGATGAGGTTCCTACTCCTTGCAATAAGTCACATCCAACTTTTCTGCTGATATTTCTGCTTCAACTGTGCAGTCATGTTGACTGGGGCAACTGTGCATCATCTGTGTTGATGTACTGACCTGCTCACCAGAGGCAAAGCTGCCTCATGTACTGACCTGGCTAGTCTGGTGAGCAGAGGCAAAGCTGCCTCATGTACTGACCTGGCTAGTCTGGTGAGCAGAGGCAAAGCTGCCTCATGTACTGACCTGGCTAGTCTGGTGAGCAGAGGCAAAGCTGCCTCATGTACTGACCTGGCTAGTCTGGTGAGCAGAGGCAAAGCTGCCTCATGTACTGACCTGGCTAGTCTGGTGAGCAGAGGCAAAGCTGCCTCATGTACTGACCTGGCTAGTCTGGTGAGCAGAGGCAAAGCTGGCTCATACACTGACCTGGCTAGTCTGGTGAGCAGAGGCAAAGCTGCCTCATGTACTGACCTGGCTAGTCTGGTGAGCAGAGGCAAAGCTGCCTCATGTACTGACCTGGCTAGTCTGGTGAGCAGAGGCAAAGCTGCCTCATGTACTGACCTGGCTAGTCTGGTGAGCAGAGGCAAAGCTAGCTCATGTACTGACCTGGCTAGTCTGGTGAGCAGAGGCAAAGCTGGCTCAGACAGGTACCAATCTGCCAAACCAGGTGCATCCATCCTGCCAGAGGGTTGAATACACCTATGGGCCAGTGACACTCTTTGCTAGGCTACCTGAGTTGCATGGAGGTTGGCTTTCTCTGGACTAGGGCACAGAGCAAGACAAAGCGCACCAGAGAGCAGGAAGACTTGGCTGACTGCAGGATGATTCTCTGAACCAAGATGACAATGCAGATGTACTTAAGTCATTCTCCAAGAGCCTGGCTACAAATTCTAAGCCCTAGGGCATGGCACCACAGGCTTTGTTCTTCAAGGGGCAGAGCAATATGCACATGGCCATCTGTCTTTGCCAAGAAATGATGTCACTAACCAGGTAACTAAAGCAAACTCCAAATTTGAGGAACAGCTCAGAAGCAGCAACAAACCTCTTAACATAAGGAGCAATGCAGGTACTTCACATGTGTAGTACTTACCTGGCCCCTATGACAGCGCTTCCTGAGCATCTGAAGCTCTTTCTATGTGGCAGCCCTCACTGAGGCCTGGTGATGAGAGACAAGAGCTGCAGTGTTCCATTTAGGAACAGAGACTCTGAAGTCATGTCTTTGATTTTAGTTAGTGCTCTGGCCTCAGGAGAACATTAAACCTGAAGGATTTGTGTTTGGATTGAGGACCTGTCAGCCTGGCTGTAATGTCTTTGCCATACATAAAGCTGAGCGTGGGTCAAATGAACTGCTGGCCTGTACTGTACTTGACACAGGCAGTGCTGGGTGTGTTCACACTTGTGCCTGTGCTAGTGTTTGGTTTTCCCTTCATGAAGAACCTGGAGACAGGCTGTTACCAGAGTCTTATTTTATGCTGGTATGTGAATGATGGTTTCATTTTCACACATGCAGCCTAACCTGCATGTTTCAAACTATGCCATAATATGTCTTGTGTCTGCATGTAGCCATTTCTAGCTTGCTTTCTGGAACCTGACCTTGGGGAAAGACAATTAAACTATTGTTCATGATGAACAGCCTGCACAGGGCTGTATGGGTATGAATTCAAATGTTCCTAACCATGCAGTGGTCATCTAAATGTCAGGGCTGGAAGCTAGGATTTGGTAAACCATTCTACCAGTTCTCCTTTTCCAGCTCCCAAATGATGCAGACTTCCAACCTTGTTTCTGGTGGCTTTTCAAGAGCTCTGCTGATACAGCCAGCATCTGTTGACACCTACTGTCTTCTGGTTTCCATTATCCAGAAGAGATCATGAACTTCCAAAGGTTATCCTCTTTCAGGATCTTTCTGTGGATCAATTGGTAAATTCTCTGATGATACACAACAGCTCAGCACTCATTTTCATTATACAGGGATGAAAATTCATTGAAGAAGCAAAGAAACAACACACAGGCTTCCTCCCTTTGGGTCACCCAGAAGAGTTTGCTCTCCAATGGTCCCATCTTGTCCATGGTCTTGTAGAAGGCAATATAATCACTTAAGAAATATAAGAGGCACAGGAAGGATCCATTTCAGGTCAGCCTCAGAACTAATTGTCTGAAATGCTTAGGAAACCTGGCCCAGTGTTCAAGCTGTGGGTGCTTTTTTTCCTTTCCTCTTGGCAGGTCTTGTTTTGATCATAGAGCCTGAGCAAAGAACTGCACACAGTAATTAGGAACAAAATGTCATCTCACTAGAACAAAACATCATCTCACTAGGAAACCACCTGCCATGTGGAAAGTCGTGCAGTGAAACAACATCTATAATGTGAATGCAAATGTAGCTGTCTTGAAAACAGAAGCTGAGAGACAGCTGGCACAGCTGAGCAGCTATAGTACACTAGCCCAGACTTAGATTAGCAGTGCAGTCATACTCTCTAAGGCTTAAGTTACGGAAATTCAGCGGCAGAACTACAAACTCTCATTAGATCTTACACTTTGAAGGATGGGGCTCTCTCTCTCTCTAGTGTGGCCAGCAGGAACAGGGAAGTCATTGTGCCCCTCTACTCAGCACTGGTTAGGCCACACCTTGAGGACTGTGCCCAGTTCTGGGCCCCTCAATTTAAGAAGGACATAGAGACTCTTGAACATGTCCAGAGAAGGGCAACAAGGCTGGTGAGAGGCTTTGAGCACAAGCCCTGTGAGGAGAGGCTGAGGGAGCTGGGATTGTTTAGCCTGGAGAAGAGGAGGCTCAGGGGAGACCTTATTGCTCTCTACAGCTACCTGAAGGGTGGTTGCAGGCAGGAGGGGGTTGGTCTCTTCTCCCAGGCAACCAGCACCAGAACGAGAGGACACAGTCTCAAGCTGTGCCAGGGGAAGTTTAGGCTCAAGGTGAGAAGAAAGTTCTTCACAGGGAGAGTCATTAGCCATTGGAATGTGCTGCCCAGGGAGGTGGTGGAGTTGCCATCCCTGGAGATGTTCAAGAGGGGATTGGACATGGCACTTGGTGCCATGGTCTAGTAGGCATGAGATCTGTGGTGACAGGTTGGACTTGATGATCTTTGAGGTATTTTCCAACCTTGTTGATTCTATGCTTCTGATTCCACCACCCCAATCTTCCTCACATTCACAAGCAACTACTAGACTTTCTCCTGTATTTAGTTTGACTCTGCTTGCAAAACAAAAGCGTCTCTGTAGCTAAAAGGCTCAAACTTCTGCAAATGCTCATTAAGGTTGGAACCTTGCCCTCCATCTCAGCGGGGACAGGTTTGGGGCCTTGAGCACTGAGCTGTGAGGGAATGAACAGGATGATCTAAGCACAACATGCTTGGTCCTTGATATGCCCAAGGCTTTTTAAGCGTCAAGGTGTGTCACTGTTAGATTACACATATCCAGTCATCATTTACATCAGACTTTGAGCATTAATCTCTTAAGAATACACAACACAAGGAATATTTCTAAAATGAGGACATCTACTGGATTTTTTGGGGCTTAAACTGGATAAATACAGTATTTTTCAAAATAGCCCCAAACAGCTATAAAATCATCACGATTGACTGACTTTCCAGACAGCCTTTTTCCCTACAGAGATACAATAGCAAGATACTGTAGTGGTTCCTCAATGGTGGAGAGCAATGTGCTCTCTGTCTCTCTCAGCTTAAGGAGTGAGACAGGCTCACTTTAAGCCTTTCAAAAGGAGTTAAAGAAAAACACTCCACACACAATCACAGAATCAGCCAAGTTGGAAGAGACCTCCAAGAAACTAGACCATGGCACTAAGTGCCTTATCCAGTCTCAAACACCTCCAGGGACGTCGACCCTACCACCTCCCTGGGCAGTCATTCCAACGGGCAATCACTCTTTCTGTGAAGAGCTTCTAAGATCAGGCCTAAACTTCCCCCTGGTGCAGCCTGAAACTCTGTTCTCTTGTTCTGCCACTGGTTACCTGGGAGAAAAGACAAACCTTCATCTGGCTACAACCACCCTTCAGGTAGCTGTAGATGGCAATAAGGTCTCCCCTGAGCCTCCTCTTCTCCAGGCTAAACACCCCCAGCTCCCTCAAGCTCTTCTCACAGGGCTTGTGCTTGAGACCTCTCACCAGCCTTGTTGCCCTTCTCTGGACACACTCAAGTATCTCAAGGTCCTTCTGGTCCACTGGTCTGGTTCAGCTCCTAGTACCAATCTGGCACACTGGAGGAATCATCTCTATGGTTAGGACATAGGCCTCAACCTATGACACTCTCCTGTAAGCACTACTGCTAGGACAGAGAACCTAAGGGAAGTGTCCCTTTCCTCCAGCTGCCTATACAAGGCCTGCTGTCACCTAGTAAGTACACCCTCAGGAGGCCTTGCTTTTCATCTCTGCAACTGGAAGAACTAGCTTTTCTTGGGGGAATAAGCTTAATGTTGCTGGTGGGAAGAAAATGTTTAATTTGAACACCACGCAGCAGGTTTGGTGCACACAGCTAGGACTAAGCTAATTAGCTGAATAAGAACAGGAACTGCAAGTAACACAGAGGCCTCCAGTAACCAGCCATAAAACAACAACAACAAAAATCAGTGCATTGTTGAAAAGAATGTCACCAAGGCACAAGAAAAGGTTCAGAACTGTGTCTCTACCAGAAAGGACATAATCCTTTTTCTTCTGCTTCGGGGTGACTTGACTTTTCCTCCCACAAATGTCATTTAAGAGACTCTGCTGAGCAAGAATTGAGGCAGAACTCACTTCACTGTTAGCTTAAAGCTCATTTTCTTTGTACTGTTACCAACATGCTCCTGCTTATTTCAAACTGGCTTAACCTGGGAGTTACACAGAAAATGTTGCTTTCTACTTTTTCCTGGCACTGGATTGAAATAAAAATGCCACAAGAAGTACAGCTGATAAGAAATATAGAACATGGTGTTTCTGCAAGAGTCAAGGCAGTATTTATCATGGCATGATAAAGAAACATGACTAGTGCAATAGCAACTTCTCAAAGATTTGTTCAAAAGTTGCAGGCAAATAGAAGGCTATTGGAAGCCTTGACTAGCTGATCCTGTTGACTGATAGACACAGGTTCCTGGTTTACCAACAGAATAAACCCATGACCTTTAAACCTTTCAGACTCCCTTTTGATATTAATCTGTAACAGTGAAGTTCACATACTGTTGATTGACTTTCTAGGAGTCTCAGGACTAAACCAGAATGATATCTTGTTCATCCTCACAACACTGAACATAGAATGGTCTGGGTTGGAAGGGACCTCCAAAGGTCATCTAGTCCAACCCCCTCTGCAGTCAGAAGGGACACACTCAACTAGATCAGATTACCCAGAGCCCTGTTGAGCCTCACTTTGAATGTCTCCAGGGATGGGGCCCCAACCACTACACTACCTGTTGTATAGTACTATAGACTAGAGTACATTAATGTAATTTTCAGTATCTTGTTTTAGCACAATTAATATTATTATTGCCATAATTATTATTATTAAACAATAATAAGAGTGTATAGCATCTAAATATTTTGTTACAGCTCTGGGGACCTGATATTCTATCTTAGAATTATAGAGCTACTAAGGTTGGAAAAGACTTAAGATCATCAAGATCAACCACCAACCCAACACCACCATGCCCCACTAAACCATGTCCCAAAGTACCATGTCTACATGGTTTTTGAACACCCCCAGGGATGGTGACTCCATCACTTCCCTGGGCAGCCTGTTCCAATGCTTGACCACTCTTTCATTACAGAAATTTTTCCTCATATCTAATCTAAACCTCCCCTGGTGCAACTTCAAGCCATTTCCTCTTGTCCTATAGCTTGTTACCCATGTGAAGAGACAGACCACCACCTACCTACAATTTCTTTTCAGGTAGTTGTAGAGAGCAATATGGTCTCCCTTAGGCCTCCTTTTCCCTGGACTAAACAATTCCAATTCCCTGGGGAATTATTCTTGACTAGAAATAAGAAAAATAGAGCTGTTGAAAGAAGACAAATCAGATGATCAAAAGCAAGGGACAGATGAGTGTAGGTTCTAGAGCAGCTTGACACTGTGGCAGTTCCTCCTTCAATTTTGTAAACATGATGGCTCCTGGGTCCTGAGAGACATTTCTCAACAGAGTATTGACGCTCTGGATGGTAAGTCCCTTCTTTAGTCCTACACCAAAACAATTCTCATTATATCTGTCATATTTCACATCATCTGGGTGTTAGAAAAGACTGCTGATCTCTAAGTAACATACAGCATATACAGCAAAATGTATACTGAATTCCTCCTCCTACAGTATATAAAGATACTCAAACATGACAATTCATTACTTTCTGAAGTTTAGCTCAGTGTTCACACTGAGCATACCAAGTGCTTGGGCTTATGTCATCAAATTATGACACTAGCCTACATGAATGCTCACAGCTATTAAGGCTGAGTTATCAAGAAAAAGCCATGATGATCTCCTAGGCTGATCTGCTGCATTATAGAGAGCAAGAGATTTCAGGAATCACTGGCTGCTTCAGGTCAGATAGTTCAGACTGAACCAGAATGTGTTTTTCAGAAGAAGATTCAATCTTGGGTTTAAATACTCCCAGTGCTGGAAACTACCCAAACCCAACAAGAGTTGTTTGTGGGGGCAATAACCAAAGCCTGCAGTTCTGGCTGAGATTCTGCTCCACAGCAAACTGGCTCTTACAGCCAAAACATTGTCTTTGTAACATACACAACTGCAGCTTTTTTGCTGTACAGTCCTTTCTCTTCTTTGCAAGGTGAAGGGTTTACAAGACTAGAACCCCCTGAACTGGATGCAGGATTTTGCTGATTGGAAAAATCATCATTTATAATATTCAAGAGTTTCAAGGATATTTAGTTCTGGCTTCACGATTCTTCTGTTTAAATCACTCACACTGAAATCCCTCACAGTAATACTGGGGTTTTTTTCCTCCCTGCATGTTACAGATAGTGCTGTTTATGTGCTGGTGCTTGTGTTTACCAAAGCAGTATGATGGTCTGTGGCAAATACCAACTTGCAAGTCTCTTTTTGCCTTCACAGAGCACTGATCAAGACGTAACCATGGCAATTAGTTTTCAAGCTGTTAGTGACTCAAAGATAAATGGTGACATGTTTGGCACAGAGACCTACTCTACTTTCCTTTTTGCCCTCTGTATTTCTTCAGCAGGCTGTGAGCTGTCATTTTAATAGTCTAATCATCTGCAGCATCCTACAGGCTTGAAGAAACCCAAGCAGGCAGAATCTGTTCTTAAAGGAACAGCTTTAATTCCTCTTGCAATTAATGTCTTTCTTTCCTTTCTACTCCCTTACATCTAGATAGGCTCTTGCTCTTGTGACCCTAAGTTCAGGTGAAGTGAGTGCTCATTTTTCCTTCTTTTTTATTTTTTTTCCCAGGGTGCAATGGGAACTGGGCCAGGGGAGCCAGGAGCGACCTCAACATTGGCTGCGCCTGCATCAACCATTTCCATCCTGTGGGGACTGACTGTGGAAGAATTTAATAGTCCTCTAATTCAAGAGGCACAGAGGAAGAAGCTTCAAAGAGATCTCAGTATTTCTCTGCTTTACACTCTCCTCTGAGGGTGTGGGCTATGCACAGGGGCCATGGCACACAGCTGCTGCTGCAGAATTGCTTACCCAACTCCAAATGCATTCTGCCCTGCCTCAGATGGCTGCAGGAACCCCTCAGCACTCTCCTGTTACCTGCTCATCCTGCACAGGATGCTTTTCTTTGCTCTTCCTAGCAGAACACATACCCCAGTAGAGCCTCCCTGCTTGACCAGCGGCTTGCCCACCATCATGCCCTGCGCAGGGTGTCTATTCCAAAGTTACAACCTGCAGTTTCCATGCTGGGCATCCCATGTGCATCTGGTAACTGGGATCCTCTGCTCTCCTCTCACTGTGACTGGCTGTGTCTCATCTCGTGAGCTTATATGGTGAACACTACAGCCAGTGTTTTGCCTTGCTGAGCACTGGCATGGTCAGCTTGCATTTCTCCTTCTTAGAAACATGAAGGCAGAAAACATCCTTCCCAGCATTTTGTGGAGTGCTCTTCATACTCTGGGCATGTATCTCATTAGCTTCCTAGGAGTTAAACATTAGTGAATGCTGTCATCACAGCAAAATTACTGGAACAAACATGACTAAAGGGTTCCAGACACCTGCTGCTATGAGGAAGGCATCATATTTGTCAAAAAGTAAGATGTGAATTCAATCCTTGCTCAGGAAATAACAAGCTTTAAGAATACATGGTGTTGCTGCAGCTGTCCCATGTCTATATATGGCTTTAATGGAGAATAAACTCATTTGGATAGTCATAGCTGCTCAGGTCATCATAAGGGAAAATCTCCAGGCAAAGCAGGACATGAGTGCTTCTCTGCACATCCCCTCCAATTCTCATTCACTGCTGATTAAAGGCACGGATCTGAGGTAATGTTACCAGTGAGGAGACAGAGAACACCTTGCTGTGTAGAAGCAGCTTGTATATATCAGAGAATCACAGAATCACAGTCTGTTAGGGGCTGGAAGGGACCTTGAAAGATCACCCAGTCCACCCCCCCTGCCAGAACAGGATCACCCAGAGCAGATCACACAGGAACAGATCCAGGCAGGTCTTGAATATCTCCAGAGAGGGAGACTCCACAACCCCCCTTGGCAGCCTGTTCCAGCATTCTGTCATAGTCACAGCAAAAAAAGTTTTCCTTATGGTTACATGGAATATAGGATCTGGGGGATTAGAAGCTGAAGAGAGCTGAGCAAAGGAGGCTTTGAGAAATAATTCTGTAACTAAACAAATTAGTCCAGGATTGCCAAGCCATCTTCACAATCCATTTCTACAGTACTGCAATTTAGTATCCAGCATGGCTAAAGTACTGGGATGAGGTGACAAATGAGGACAGATACTATCAAACAGGCAACGCCATCTCCATGTCTTCTGAGGGTACTCCTGTCTAAATACTCCCAAGCACATTTTCTTAGGGGCACAAAGAGGGGACTTTGAATCCTACTTTAAATGCACTTCCTAAAATGGAGAATTCTTTGCTATTTTCAGGAGGTAACACTGGTTCTGTTGTGAGATAAACTAGATACAATTCCCTGATTGTTCCTTTGTTGACAAATGCAGCTCTTCTTGGAATAAAAAAGGTTTTACCAGACCATTAAACCACACAATTGTCTCAAACTTCCTTTAGTTAAGGATTGCAGTATTGGTTGCTTAAAACTAGATACAGCTCTGCTCTCTGCAGTTTGTGTTTATTCAGGTACTCCAGAGTTGGGCTGGGGGAGAAGGGGAAAGGAATGGATGAGTGAGAGCTCATCTATTTCCAGTGAAAGAAATTGTGACTTTACAAAAGCAACCTGCAGGATTTTTCTCTCATTCCTAATTCATCTTTCAGCAGGAGGAGCACGAACCAGAATTACTAGCCAGAAGTACAACAGGAATGACAAACTTGGATAATAAACAGGGAATGGATGCAAGAGCACAGCTGGCATCTTCTTTGAATCCATACTGCTCCCTCAGATACTTGCAGTGAAGGACATGAAAGCATGTGTTGTCTACAGTGCTGTCCATGTAACAAACTGTCCATCTGTTCAGTGTTCCAACTGGTAATCTGGACTCATTAACCAGAGTCCCAAAAGGTCTCATGCTGTGTAACATCTGCTGTAACTCTTCCTTTGCTGTTCCAAGCATTGGTTGTCCTTCCTGTGGCCACCAGGGATGTTTAAACCAGAACAGACTTACTACTGGACCTGTGGTGCAGAAGCAATTCTTCATGAGATGGGCCAAAAGCACTTGCATGTGGGGTATTGTGGTTAGCTAGTAATGCCTTGTCCGGATCACTGGACTTCTCTAAATACTCTTATGGTCAATGAAGCTTTAGTGGGCTCAGTTCCATGAGCCAGCAATGTGCCCAGGTGGCCAAGAAGGCCAATGGCATCCTGGCCTGCATCAGGAATAGTGTGGCCAGCAGGAGCAGGGAGGTCATTCTGCCCCTGTACTCTGCATTGGTTAGGCCACACCTTGAGAACTGTGTCCAGTTCTGGGCCCCTCAGTTTAGGAAAGATGTTGAGTTGCTGGAACGTGTCCAGAGAAGGGCAACAAAGCTGGGGAGGGGTTTGGAGCACAAGCCCTATGAGGAGAGGCTGAGGGAGCTGGGGTTGCTTAGCCTGGAGAAGGCTCAGAGGAGACCTTCTTGCTGTCTACAACTACCTGAAGGGAGGTTGTAACTAGGTGGGGGTTGGTCTCTTCTCCCAGGCAACCAGCACCAGAACAAGAGAACACAGTCTCAAGCTGCACCAGGGGAGGTTTAGGCTGGATGTTAGCAAGAAATTCATCACAGAGAGATTTGCCATTGCAATGGGCTGCCCAGGGAGGTGGTGGAGTTACCATCACTGGAGGTGTTTAGGAAGAGACTGGATGGGGTGCTTGGTTGCATGGTTTAGTTGATTAGATGGTGTTGGGTGATAGGTTGGACTTGATGATCTCAAAGGTCTTTTCCAACCTGGTTAATTCTATTCTATTGTATTCCCAGAGAAGAGCAAGGGATGGCTTGGTAAGACCTAGTGTTTTGCTACTGCGATGAAGAAAGACACTTTTGGAATTATCCCTGTATGGCTTCTCATCACAGCTCTTGGAAATCACATCCAGCATAGGTGAAATTCAGATGAGAGCTGCACTGAAGCAAGAGATCCTTGACTTTCTCTACCTGAAATAACATGAAGAGTAGTCAGCCATTAAAAGCCACCACTGACCATTTGAGAGGAGGAAGGTGCTTGGGGAAGGTAGACAGCAGAAGCTGTTGTACTGGCTCTGGCTGGAACAGAGATAACTTTCTGCATAGCAGCCCCTATGATGCTGTGGTTTGGATTTATGAATAAAACAGTGTTGATATAATCAATGTTTTAGGTATTGCTAAGCAGTGAGCAAAACTAGAAGTGGGTAGATTCAGACTAGATGTTAGGAAAAAGTTCTTCACCATGAAGGTGGTGAGACACTGGAACAGGTTGCCCAGGGAGGTGGTGGAAGCCCCATCCCTGGAAGTTTTCAAGGCCAGGCTTTGAGCAGCCTGATCTAGTGTGAGGTGTCCTTGCCCATGGCAGGGTGAGGTGGAACTAGATGATCCTAGAGGTCCCCATCAACCCTGACAATTCTGTGAAATACATGTACTTCTGGAACAGAGACAGGAACTCAGGATGACTGTCCTTTAGGTGGGTACCATAACCAACACATGTGTAGTAGCTGTCCCAGTGAATGCTGAAGGTTTTGTGAAGAGTGGGATGACTATAAATGGAGAAAGGCCAACTCCAGTCTACACTTAGTGCATGTTTTCATTGTGGGAGCTGGAACATGTGGGTTCAAGTTTTCACAAGTGGAGAAGGGAAATGAAGCCAATTTTAACACACCTTGGGGAAGTGCTCTCATGCCCAAACAGTAACATGAAAGAACAGGCAGAATCCCCTCCTTCCAAAGTGCTGCTTTTTGAACAAAACCAGTTGCCTTTTCTTTCTGAAGAATCCAACCCCAGGGGTGTGAATGGGGCATGCTGTGAGCACATGCAACATGAAAATACCTAGTCTGAAGAGTGGCACTTAGCTGGAGATAAATGTGGAGTCATTCATCTCTGACCAGACCTGGAAACTGAGGGGTGCAGAAGAATTTCCTCTGGTGAGAGAAACCTGCTGCAACTAACCAGAAACTTTTAAATCAAGGGAGTACACAATAGTATCAGGGGAAAGCCTAGCCTCCACCTTACATCTCAGTGCTCTTTGATGATGGAGAAAATACTAGTTACCATATAGGTAAATATTTTAACAAACTAGCATTTTATGTTTGTAAAAGCTTTACTGAAAGCTGGTAGCAAGCAAAGTGATGCTCTTTCACTGCCAATACTCTGCATCAGTAATTTATCTGCATCTGGGAAATGTGCACTTACAATCAAGAAGCAAAACAGCAGACCTTTTAAGGTCTGCTTTGTGGTGTTTCACAGCTCACCAGTAGGCCAAGCACCACAGGCTGTTTAGCAGTAGTTCAAAGGATTAGTCCTTTGGACAGTTAATCTAAGCAGAGGTGACAAGCCTTAGGTTTTACACTGGATGTGAATATCCTCTGGTGAACTTGGTCCCCTGTACTTTATATTGTGAGGAACTGAACTGAGATCTCAAAAGTTATGAGACAGTGTCTTAAGACTTTGGTGTGGAACACCATATGCTGTGTTCAGGTATCTACAGCTGCATGTGAAGTTTCACTGTGGGACTGAAGAGCCCTCCTTGCTGTAAAAGTCTGTTGTCTTTTCTGGTCCCACAAACATAATTCTTTCCACTCAACTTTGCATACCATCCAAAATCCTAACCAACAGGCTATAAATGTTTAAGGAACAAGCACTCAGATGATGTAATACCCTACAGAGAGATACTTTGGCAGCATGCTGTGTTAACAGCAGGAGTTTGTTAAGGCAGAAATTCAGCAAAAACTTAATTACATCTATGCTGAGATTTGGTACCTGGTAGAAATTCTCCATGGGGACAAGGAAATTATATCCCTACCTATCCTTGCTGTAATCTGAAAATAAACATATGAAAAACATGTCAGTAAAATCAGGTCGCAAGGATACTTACCTAAAACTGTTTAGCTCAGTTTAAGCTGCTGTAAGACTGGCTGAGAGAATGAGTCATGTTATTTCATGGCATGCTTGACCAAACACATCTGTGTTGTGGGACTATGGATCAGAAACACCCTGTACTGTGGTGTAGCAGAGTTCACTGAGTTGCACTTGGCTCCCAAGGGTGTTCAGGGAAGAACCTCTGAATAGCAGAGCCTGTGCTACCGGGGCATTCAAAAGAAATAGGAGGTAAAGCTGCTACTGTACAAATACCTGGCTGTGTGGCCAGTCCCTCAAAACCAGACAGTGCCTTTGGGGTACCAAACTACAGAAATCTTAAGATGTTATTAATTCACAAAATCTGTAGAAGCTTTCTCTGAAGACTGAAGCCTCTTTATGGGATCTTGAATCACAGATACTTAAAATAAAAGCCACACTCCAACACCAGATCCTAAGGACTAATGTTACAGAGCCTGTTAGGAAACCAGTTTACTGCCGTGCAGAGTTCCAGGTCTCAGATCACAGTATCATCAAGGTTGGAAGAGGCCTCAAAGATCACCAAGTCCAACCTGTCACCACAGACCTCATAACTAGACCATGGCACCAAGTGCCACGTCCAATCCCTTCTTGAACAGAGATGCTTTTTCTCTTAAATACACCAGAAATGTACACAGGCATTCATCATTTTCTCATCAGCATTCCTCTTGGCCCTTGGATTTCATCTCTAGTGCTTTTTCAGCTATTACACTCTTGAAAACTAGAGTCACGTGGAGAGGTTTTAATGCTCTAAGCAGCACTCCAGGCTCAGCTTAGTAGTAAAGATGTGAAAAGAATTTATACTTACAAGATGAAAATACGTCACTCATTTATTGGTTTTCTTGTTCAAGAGACACTTAAGAAACTCTTTGGGTGGGTCACATCTCAGGATTTAAGCATCTGTTGGTAACGTGGCCTTTTGCAAGCTCTTTCTTTATCAAAGGGATCATCAGCCATGATTCATCAGCTGATGAGTAGCAAGAAATCTATGCAATTGTTTGCAACTGCATAAGCAGGGAGGAGGAGAAGAGTTTGGAACCACTGTCACTTTTGCTGCACAGCATGGTTTTTATAGCATCACTACAGAATGATTCCAGAAGGGCTCATTGTACAAACTATTTATCTTACCTTTGTGAACTCAGAAAGCCAGAAAATCCCTCAACACGAAGTCCTGGGATGCAGTGTAAAGTCTACATCATCCTTTCAGGCACATTTTCATCAGGTCAGACTTTCTTAAATTAAATTAAATCTTAAGATTCAAGCCCTACAAACCCTCAAGCTGCTGGAAAATGGCAACCCCAACATGCCTTATGGTAGCAAATTTCTTGGAAGCAACACTTTGTTACGGCACAGTTGGAATAGCATTTGAAATACTTTTTGTCTCTCCCAATGTCAGTCTTTATCAACATGCCAAAATAAGCTTAATTTTGGTCAACTGTCATTAATTTCTCCTACCCCAGCAGCATTAATTCCCAGAAATAATCTGGGACTCCATGGCATGGAAGCTGCTTCCGAGTTTGCTCTTAGAGGGTATTACTAACATGCAAGGTTTGCCAAGGAGAAACAGGATTTTGTTTCTATGGTTTTCCAAGTGTTTTGGTAAAAGCAATAAGCCAACACAAAAAATAGTGATTCCAGCACACAGTGATCCTGATTCATACTTAGTAACTGTGGTGAGAAAGGCTCTTACAAAACTCTTAGTTGCATCCCTGCTTGTATAAGTTTCAGTCATTGAAAGACAGTACCCAGAAGTACCAGAAAACCTAACTACTGGAATCACACAGAATCACAGAATGTTAAGGGCTGGAAGGGACCTTGAAAGATCATCCAGTCCAACCCCCCTGCCAGAGCAGGATCACCCAGAGCAGATCACACAGGAACGCATCCAGGCTGGTCTTGAGTATCTCCAGAGAAGGAGACTCCATAGCCCCCCAAGCAGCCCTTTCTACTGTTTTGTCACCCTCACAGGAAAAAAAATTTCTTCCTCATGTTCACAAGGAGCTTCTTAAGCCTCAACTCCCACCCATTGCCCCTCATCCCATCATTGGGCATCACTGAGCAGAGCCTGACTCCATCCTCTTGGCACTCACCATTTACATATTTTTATGTATTATGTATATGTAAATATAGAAATATATTTTTATATATATTATATTTACATATATAAGCTTAAGAGCCCCAGCTCCTTCAGTCTCTCCTCATAGGAAAGATGTTTCACTCCATCATTTTTGTGGCTCTGTGCTGAACTCTTTCAAGCAGTTCCCTGAGGTCCTTCTTGAACTGAGGGGCCCAGAACTGGACACAATATTCCAGATGTGGCTTCGTCAGGGCAGAGTAGAGGTGGAGGAGAACCTCTTGAAGGTCTCTTCCAACCTGGTTTATTCTATGTATTATATTCTATTCTCTCTCGACCTGCTAACCACAGACCTTCTGATCCACCCCAGAATGGCATTGGCCTTCTTATCCACAAGAGCACATTGTATGGTCAATCTTCCATCCACTAGGACGCCCAGGTCCTTTCCTGTTTGCTGCTCTGCCACAACTGAAATGTCCAAGAACAGTTAGCAACCAGCAGACCTTTGCATGCCACTCCCTTCTCTACAGGATTATCAACAGTTAGACAGACTGGTAATGTTCCTTTAGAAACGTGGCTCTCTAGAAGCTGATCTTTTAAACAGTTTACACTAGACATTCACAGCCACTCTCAGTGGCTTCAGAATCCAGCTCAGTGAGTGTAATCTTCATCAGCAGGAAATACCTCTGACAATGAACGTTCTGCATACAAACCCCAGGATGATGCAAATTACTGCATAATTATCACTGCATAACATTCAATACTACAGTTGGCATTCTTGACTGAAGCCAGGCTTGGTTCTGTGCAGAACCCACTCTACAACATAGACAGCACATGTGGTCATAAGAGGCCTCAGGTCCTTGTTTTGTGCTCTGGAAAGCTGTACTTCACCAGCCCAACCTTGAGCCAGAAAGCAAACTGCAAAAATTACCTTTGTGACCAGTGGCTTAACTGCTTCCCTTCTTTTAAACCACTTTCTCTACCACCAGTAAGACCTCGTTTCTGACTTCTTACACCTCTCACTGTCTTTCTTCCCCAGGCCACAACATTTTTTTTTTAAACAAGATCCCTTTTGTTGTCTTGAGCATCTCTGGATTCAAACAGGGCACAGAGTTAACATTTCTTCCAAATGGGAAAAGATTAGGAAGTAAACTCACCACTACAATCACTCCCACAAGTTGGACAGTGGAGTAGGGGAATGACTAAAATACTAGCAACCTGCCCAACGTGTTGGGAACCTTCTCTTGGCTTCACGATGATTTTCTTTCTTTGCTCCACCACGAGAAATAAAATAGAAGAAAAAACTTTCAGCAGTAACTCCTGCTGGACTGAAGCAGGCGAATTGAAAGTATCAACAATTAGCTACATAGAGATAAAACGTGACTTACTTCCTTCACTACTGCAGATACTCAAGCCTCCTCTCTAAGCACTGTGTACTACTGCACAGATAGCTACTGCAGATCCTCAGTAAGGAAATTTACTGGAGATTTGGTCTAAGAAGGTCCAAGACAGCCTTGTTGCCCTTTTCTGGACAAACTCATTGAATCAATAAGGTTGGAAAAGACCTCAAAGATCATCAAGTCCAGCCTGTCACCCAATACCTCATGACTACTAAATCATGGCATCAAGTGCCACGTCCAGTCCCCTCTTGAACACCTCCAGGGATGGTGTCTCCACCACCTCCCTGGGCAGCACATTCCAATGGCTAACAACTCTCTCTGTGAAGAACTTTCTCCTCACCTTGAGCCTAAACTTTCCGTGGCGCAGCTTGAGACTGTGTCCTCTTGTTCTGGTGCTGGTTGTCTGGGAGAAGAGACCAATCCTATCCTGGCTATAACCACCCTTCAGGTAGTTGTAGACAGCAAAAAGGTCTCCCCTGAGCCTCTTCTTCTCCAGGCTAAACAATCCCAGCTCCCTCACTCCTGCACTTCAATATCCTTCTTGTACTGAGGGGCCCAAAACTGAACACTCTATTGAGTATGTGAAGTACAGCCTCGCCAGCACCAACTACAGGCATACAGTCACTTCCCTGGATTGGTTTAGGTTTTCACACAGAAAGGATGCAGAACTCAAAGATACCCACAGAAGTGCTCTTGTGAAATACGTATTCCAGAACCAGACAGTATCACTACACAAATGAGTATTATTTAGTAGTGTAACTGCACTGGCTTCTGATTCCTCCAAGAGAATGAACCCACATGGCATGCTGATACTCCAAACAGAAACCCCAGCTCTGCAGCAACACTGCTCAGCTGAACACAAAGGTAACAGCACAGCCTGGTTTCTCACCCACAACAGTAACAGGGCCTCTTGGCTACATTTGATGAAAACCATCACAACTGCTTGTGGTACATGTAGTGTTACAAACACACAACACTATACTTCTGCCATCCTTTGGAGCTGACAAACTTCAGCAGATTTTGAGAAATCAGATAAGCTACAAGCAGACTCATGTTTAAGGTCTGGTGTTCAGAATCTGCAGCTGCAGGTAACAAATGCTCCCACGGAAGAACTTCAGAAATATATGTCCCAAGACTTAATGGAACTGGAGGAAAGAAATTTTGGTATCTGAGATTTAAGGGGAAATACACTGCTATGAAAGATCTCTTAAGACAGAGCTCTCAGTTTTTACCCTGAAATACACGCTTTTATTCCACAGTTTTTAGTTAGCTTTATGACCACTTCCTTGGAAATGAAAGAGCAATCATGTTAACAGTTCACATTTTCAGAACAAGCACTTACCAGGATGTATCTTAACAACTGTGCTAAACCTTTGCTATAAGCATACTTCTTTTTTTCATCCACATAATAAATTACTCTGTGTACCATCCAGCTTTCATTATTCTCTTTCCCTCAAACACAGCTGTTGTGCTCATGTTAGACTCTAAACAAGTTCACATGCTCAAAGACATCCTCCTACAAAGAAAAAAAAATAAATAAAAACAATCATCAGGACACAATCCAACATGGAAATCGAAAACATAGCACTAAAATTGTCATCCTTACAGACCACCATCCTTCCAAGTCAACAGCCTCTCTGAAAATTGTTAAGGATGGAGTGCCAAAGGTGTGTCTTCGCCAAGCTAGTGCGATTCTGTTGACTCCAAAAGGAATGCATCTGCCCTCTGAGATTTCTTTTGAATAAAAGCTTCCCTGGAAGGTTAACAGACATGAAACTTTCAATCTATTCCAGATTTTCAAAAGGGACAAACAATTTATCCCTTATCACCGGACAAAAATGAATTTTCCAGAGTATTAATGAATTTGAGTCTCATCGATGCTCTGAAGTTTTGATACCATTCTATAAGCTTTTTTCTCCTGTCAGTCTTTTCTTGTAAACTCATTTTTTTCTCCTTCTCTAGAACAGCAGGAAGCTCCTTCCAGTTTTTAACAAAGATAAATGGAGCCCCCATGGTTTTTAGTAGTTGTAACGGAGCGCTGTGGCGCACTGATGAATTCCCGCAGTCACCCGGCGTCATTACGTCTTCTACAACAGGCAGGGATCCAGATGAGCAAGCTTCATAAATTCTATAGCACTCTGTATTTACTCCCACTGGGCACAATGTCAAGTCACTCTGCAGCAAGGCATCTTGATAGTTCTTGAAACTTTCATTTGTTTCTTGAGGCTGCCACCTAGGAAAGTAAAGGAGTTGAGGACGAAGGTTTTTCCCCACAGGCACCACACTGAAAAAAAACAACCAACTCAAGAAATGTTTTGATTTCAATTATTTATAAAACTGAAAATGCTGCCAGTGTTAAGAATTTTATACCACACACACCATCAATAGGCTTTTACTTTTAGTCACAACTACTCTCAAAGGGTCTTCCAAAGATGTATTGAAAATGTCACTGTTAAAAATAGATTGCAGCATTTTTGAGACATGGTCCTTCCAGGGAATTATTAATACTTAGAAGTGTTAAGAGGCAAATTGTAACACCATTTTAAGTCTCCTGCATGACTTGGCCCACAAAAATCACCATATCTGGGCTGCATCAACAGAAGAGTGGCCAGCAGGTCTCTACGCTGCTCTTGTGAGACTCCACCTGGAGTACTGCATCTAGTTCTGGAGCCCCTGTTACAATAAAAATCTGGAGGTGCTAGAATGTGTTCAAAGAAGGGTCATGAGGATGATCAGAGAACTGGAGCACCTCTCCTATGGAGACAGAGAGTTGTGGTTATTCAGTCTGCAGAGAAGGCTCTGAGGAGACCTTATTGTGGCCATCCAGTATCTGAAGGGGGCCTACAAGAAAGCTGGGGAGGGACTTTTTAGGGTGTCAGGCAGTGATAGGACTAGGGGGGAATGGAGCAAAACTAGAAGTGGGTAGATTCAGACTGGATGTTAGGAAGAAGCTCTTCACCGTGAAAGTGGTGAGACACTGGAACAGGTTGCCCAGGGAGGTGGTAGAAGCCTCATCCTTTGAGGTTTTTAAGGCCAGAATGGATGTGGCTCTGGGCAACCTAAGTGTGAAGTGTCCCTGCCCATGGCAGGGTGGAGTTTGAACTAGATCCTTGGGGTCCCTTCCAGCCCTGACAATTCTACGATGATGCATGTGTCAATTTACTTCACAGCACAGATCAGAAATAGATGCAAAGGGAGAAACTCTATGGATTTTTAAAATGATTATTTTTGGCCACAAATACTACAAATCAGTAGAGATTTGCTCTTCAAATGTCTGTGAGATAAGAGTTTGTCACAGACACAATCCATCTCCTGAGACTCTTCACTGTAACAAACACACAACATACAACTGTTTGTTTCTTCCACTAGGACATTAATACACAAAAGCTGCAAGACAAGTATTTTTTCTCCCACCTTTATCAAATATACATTAGAAAAAAACCCCAGGACACTCTGTATGTAGCATGTATAGGAGATTTTTCTATGTACTAAAAATACTCCTTATGTAAAATATAGCAACAGAAAGGTTATGATATTATGAAGACCTCCACATTGCTCTCTGTTTTAACAACAACTGGTTATCTTTATTTGACCTGTTTTATAACACTCAGGAACAGATTGGTAATAGTGAACCAGGTGAAAAAGTGTGCATAAAAATCTTACTGTTCTCTGGCTGCAATCCAGCAAAGTTTGTTAAATTCATCCTGCTTCAGAATTTCTAGTAGGGTTTCCCTTGAAGAGTTCTTATAAACTGTTCCTAAGAAATTACACAGATAGGGTCTTGGATCACGCAGCATTGACCAGCTGGGCTCTACAACTGGAAAGTTTCTGTAGCTGTAAAAAGAAGGTATACATTAGACTGGATGTTTTATGTCAAAGAAAAACAAAACCAAAAAAATATTTTGCACCATTTGATCTTCACAGCAGGAGATTAAAACCACTTAATGTGTTGCCAATCCACATCTATAAATACAGGAAGACCCACAAGCAAACTGGTGCAAGTTCTGTCCTAAAAGTTGGTCTGTATTCCCTTTGCCCCCACACCACACTCTTCAGACCGTTTCCAGAATACTTAAGTCTCCTTTCAACACCAGAGACAGTATGTGTGCATGTTTAAAAATGTCTTGGCAAACATGTTTTTTAAAAAGCAGCTGTCTGGACACAACTTCTGGTTTTGACCAAACTGCCTAGGTTAGAATACATAGAATAGAATACCTAGAATAAACCAGGCTGGAAGAGACCTTCAAGATCATCGCGTCCAACCCATCAACCAATCCAAAACCACCTAAACAACTAACCCATGGCACCAAGCACCCCATCAAGTCTTCTCCTGAAAACCTCCAGGTTAATTACCTTCATCTCTGGCAATGCTTATCACCTGAAAATACCACTGGTAACCTCTCAAAGGAAAAATCTCACTCTGAGCTGGGTGGACTTCATACACTGTCATACAATTAACCACAATTTTTACACATGTTGGTGTGCAAGGACTGCCAAGTCCCATTCTGACACCAGATCTATCTTTCTCCATTCACCTTTGCACCCCAGTTTACTGTTATAACTGCTGCTGGCTTTTTTCACTTGTCACATCAAAACTCATCTTCTGTTTGATCAGGAACTTCCACTGCCATGAATCTCCAACGCCATTAAGAATCCAAATTTAGTGTGTTTTACTGACACTGTGAGCAAGTTCAAGCTATGCATAAAAATTTCATGTAGTTTGCCAACTAGCTCAACACAGGATATTGAATTCAAATTCAGCACAAGTATGAAAAGAATCCTGCATGCTTTTAATCTTATATAAGCAACTAAAACACTATTGTTAGTGAGGAGTAAAAATGCATCTAACTGAACTAAACCTTTACCTACTTCACATAAATACACTGAGTTATAAGTGTAACAAAAATGTTTCTGTGAGTAAGCAGTTAATCTATCTTATGTCACTGTGATACTGGAGTATACTAATTCCAAGTGGGAGGCATACAGTTTCCTTTAGAGAGCCATAGCAGAGGTTTAACCAGTGCTACCCCTTCCTTTTCTTAAACAAGCAGCACTTGGAACTTGAATTACATAAGTATCCTTTAAATCTGTGTGTCATTGGTACATACATTGGTACATACAGAGGTTTAACCAGTGCTACCCCTTCCTTTTCTTAAACAAGCAGCACTTGGAACTTGAATTACATAAGTATCCTTTAAATCCCTGTGTCATTGGTACATACTACATCAGCAGGTATGATAAATCTCAAGAACAAATCCACTGCAGGAAAAATAAACAAACATAAAACCCTACTAGACACAGGTTCTTTCTTTGTAAAGCTCCTTAAATGCTAGCATTTTTTTCCTGTTATCATTTTTACTGCTAGATACAATTTCCAAAGTTTCTAATGCTTGATCTAGAAAATCTTTAATAGGACCATGTTCTACAATTTACTCACTATCATTGTTTTGGGTATCAGCAGTAACATTCAGATGGACTCATGCATAACAAGTTTCAACAGTAATTTGTCTCTATGGCACTTACGTAGCTACTCCTAAAGGCCACTGGAAAATATCTTCTTCATTTACCAACGCATAGTCATATGTAACGAAGAGTAGATTTACAAATCCTCCGTTTCTTTTCAGGTATGGCTGAATCCATTCATTGTTGCACTGCTCGTTTCCAAGCAGCACGACGGCTACACGCTGTATTTTCCGAGTCTGGATCAACGTCTGTGCGTAATGCAACCACTGGGTGGCGTAAGCGATCTTCGCGGCTTCTCTTCCATTCAGAACTAGCACAACGTTTTCAGCTTCAACCGAGAAGTAGCCAGGAACCACCGACGGACCAGTGATGAAGCTGTGAAAACCAAAGCAAACGGTAAAAAACCTTAAGACGAATTATTGATTTCAGTCCTCTAAACTACCTTGCTACTCAGTCAGCACTCCAGATCTCTTTTTTTCCCTTCAATAACTTAAATACAATCTACTGCAAAGCAACTGCAACCATTTCTTCATTTATTCCTGCCACCTTAAGGCAGGAATAAAACTATCTTTGTCTTTTCTCAGGAAAAAGGAGATCCAAACTCAAATGAAAACAAGGCATTTTGCCAATAAATTGTAAAAAAACCCAAACCTCAAAATCAAATCAATCTACTTTAAAAAAAGGATGTACTTTGATGTTCACCAAAGGTCAAACTTTTTCATTCCAGTAATAACCAATGAACACTGTACTAGAACAAGAGAGGTACTTCCAAAATCTGGAAGAGTAGATTTAGATTGGCTGTTAGGAACAAGTTCTTTACCATGATGGTATTTGAACACTGGAACAGGCTGCCCAGGGAGGTGCTTGAGGCCCCATCCCTGGAGATATTCAAGGTGAGGTTAGACAGGGCTCTGGGCAACCTGATCTAGTTGAGGATGTACATTCCTGTTTACTGCAGAGGGGGTTGGACTGGATGAGCTCTGGAGGCCCCTGCCAGCCCAGACTATTCTATGATAAACAGGTATCACTATGAGGGACAGTTAACCCATCTAGCATACTACTTTGCTCTGTAATTTTGGTTAAGGTTAGACCAAAAAATTATTGTGTCATCTGATACTGAGCAAATCTGTAACATAAAAGGCACCAGTCTCTGATGTGGCTCGTGTGACCCAGGTCAAACTTGAGGCTCTTGAGGTAAGGTAGTAAGCACAAACGTTTTAGGCAGAAAATTGCATTTGCAGACCTTGCACAATTTATTTAACAGAGGAATTTCAATTATGCAGCAAAATGATTAAATCACTGATCCTGCACAAGTATCTGATAACAGCCATTTATGAACTACAGTGAAGCTGGTGTTTGCCAGCTCCTGCTCTTCAGTTGATTTCTGTGTTAACAGACTACTGACTGCACTCAAAAGATTAGTAATTGCACAGCTTTGGAAAGAGTGAAGGGGAAAACCACCTAGCAATTAAACGTTATCTAAAGAGTCAGTTAAGTGTTTGTTTTTTTCAGGTCTGATGCATTACAGTTCTTCCAGCTACTAGCAAAACTTCATTTCAAACAAGCCTGGGTTTTAACTAAATCAGAATGACCATGAGTTTTCACTCACAAAGCGCTGAGACTGACAGCTAGTTTCAGTTCAAATGTGCTCAAGGAAGAAAACAGCCTCACAGTTTTTACAGCTTTTGCTGTGAATTTTATCTGTAGCAGACTGACACTAGACAAGCATATCCCAAACCTGAGTTAAGCTTACAGGCAGCTGGCTCAGTGCGAGTTTTGCATTTTGGAGCTGTGATTCATGAGCCTCTCAATTTGGAATCAAGACTGCTAGTTTAACAGAGAATAAGAAAACAATCACTGGGATTCACATAAGAGAACAACCTGAGCATCAGAATGCCTGAAAGAATTGATAGGATGTGTAGCTGATCGAGCGATTGCCGTGTGGAAAGAGACCTGGGAGGGGAAGGAATATTTATGGGCAAAGCATTGTGAAGCTATCAGCTTTACAGGAGTAACAGGAGGGACAGGTGGGCAAGCAATGACCTGTATGTAGGAAAATACAAAATTTAGCAACATAAAATTACAGTGGGAGGAGAAGAAAAAGAAACAGTATGGCAATCTCATTCATTAATAAGAAAAACAGTTTGCACTATTAGCTCCCAGTCAAAACACAGTCAGGACTGGGAAACCTAAAGGAGATTACAGACACTGAAAAATTAAGGCAGTAGTACTAAGACATTTTCACTACTCACATGAAGTGATCAAGGATCAAGGATCAAGGATGGTATGGAGAGATTATATTTTTTGAATCAATAAATTACTTGCTCCCTATAAAGTCTCTGTTTTCCCTTACAAGTCTTAGAACCCACATGAAGAGATGCTATTTAGAAGGGCAACACAGCTGGTGAGGGGTTTGGAACACAAGCCTTATGAGGAGAGGCTGAGGGAGCTGGGGTTGCTTAGCCTGGAGGAGGCTCAGGGCAGACCTTCTTGTTCTCTACAACTGCTTGAAGGGAGGTTGTAGCCAGGTGGGGGTTGGTCTCTTCTCCCAGGCAATCAGCACCAGAACAAGAGGACACAGTCTCAAGCTGCACCAGGGGAGGTTTAGGCTGGAGGTTAGGAAGAAATTCTACACAGAGAGAGAGATTGGCCATTGGAATGGGCTGCCCAGGGAGGTTGTAGAGTCACCATCATTGGAGGTGTTCAGGAGGAGACTTGATGGGGTGCTTGGTACCATGGTTTAATTGATTAGGTGGGTTGGTTTGGTTGATAGGTTGGATGCGATGATCTTGAAGGTCTCTTCCAACCTGGTTTATTCTATTCTATTCTAGCACTTGGAATTATCCATGTATTTGACTGTGTGCATGACACAGGCTGTAGAATCTTTCTAGTAATGCCTCTTGCATCACATTTATGACTAACTACAAAATGTTTTCTAGACAGGACTTTAATATAGTAATTGTTAAAGAGTTTGTCTTACATCTAAGGAAATAGATGAGATGACATAGTCTTAAAAAAAAAAGATAGCTGTGTTCCTTGTCTGTAAATACAACCTGATCCTACAAGATCAGTGAATCAGCTGTGAATGATGTAGCAGCATCTTGGCAGTCTCCTTGACAGAGCAATAGAGCTTTCCATTCACAGATCTGGAGAAAGGATGCAATACTTTCCTTGAACAGGGACCAGTTCACAGGGCTTCTGTTCGAAACCCCTCACCAACTTCATTGCCCTTCTCTGGACTCGTTCCAGCAAGTCAACCTCTTTCCTAAACTGAGGAGCCCAGAACTGGACACAGTACTCAAGGTGTGGCCTAACCAGTGCAGTGTACAGGGGCAGAATGACCTCCCTGCTCCTGCTGGCCACACTGTTCCTGATGCAGGCCAGGATGCCATTGGCCCTCTTGGCTGCCTGGGCACACTGCAGGCTCCTGTTCAGTCTACCATCAACCAGCACCCCCAGGTCCCTCTCTGCCTGGCTGCTCTCCAGCCACTGTGACCCCAGCCTGTAGCACTGCATGGGGTACTTGTGATCACTTGAAAAAAACCCTTTTGATTCACAATCACTTACTGAAACACTACCTGTAACTTTCTACTAGAATCCCACCTTACTGTGTGAGGAAAAAAAAGCTTTCTGAAGCCATACAATTTTCAGAAGTTAAACTCACTGAAGTCTGTCACTTCTGCTTTAACAGAAAACTTTTTAAACAAATGGATTCTGGTCTAAGTGACAAAATGCTGTAGGAGAGTTACCACTGCAGACTGGCAAACTGGTCAAATGGATGAAAAATCCTTCAGCTTTCACTGTATCTTTGCAGAAAGCCTTAAAAATGGTATTAAACAGGACTTTAGAGAGAAGTTATATATCGTTGACTAAATAAACTATTTGAGAATAGGCTTAAAACATGCACAGGTGAGAATCCATTTTAAAAACAAACAACACTTCAAGTGTAATCTCCCTTTACATGTAAAATTTTGCTTGGCAGATCAAGTATTTAGTCAGATGCCAGGTCTCACAGACTGTTTTTGTTATAAACAGAAAGAAACTATGGGTTTCATACAAGCTTATGAGTGAGGTCTCCTTACCTGAATACAACAGAAACCAAACAGCAGGAGACATCTGATAAAATAACGCACCTCTGCACCTCATGTTAATTTTCCAGTGTGTTGTTTCTTTAAGGTAACACAACTAAAGGAAACATCATGCAGTTACTACCTGAAATATGTTTTTCCTGCCTTTTGGCTTCCTTCTCTCCACTGTGCAGTCACATCAGCTGGCTCAAGTTGCCCTTCAAAAATATGCTGCCAAAGGTAAAGACCTACACAAACGAAGATACGACAGAGAATTTGAATGCATAGACCTTACCAACTCTACATCCCTAGCAAATGAAAGCTTTTGTGGGAAGTCACAAAGCATAATGACCTAAGGACTTGGGAAAGAAATGTCAGAGCGTCTTACACGATACAGATGTTGCTTCTCAAATTCCATATGATTTGGAATTAGTTAAGATGAATTTTTCATGTATCAGGGCATCTAAAAAGATTCTTGCATTGTCAAAGCATCAGTAAATGGAAGTTATACCCCAGTAACACTTATGTTAGCATCTCATTCTCGTTCACATACCATTTAGAATTAAGCCAATATTGACCATCATTTTAAGCACGCTTCTCTTAAGCATTTGTGTAACACATGAATTTTTTGTGATGGAATGCATCACCACGTAATATACCAATGTGTTTTACAATGCTACATTCCAGCTGAAGATGGAAATCTTACATTTTCAAGAAAAGGTAACATAAGAACAATTGTATGTCTTCAGCAGTAGTTAAAGAGCTTGAGAAGACTTTGGCCCCTCCACTTATGTAGAGGGGAAACTCACTATCTTCCACAACAGAACTTCCAAGTTCATCAGTGGTGGTAATTCTGCAGTACAGAAAATGCATAATTTCTCATTGTAAAGTATTTTGTTTCACCAAGTGTAAACATGACAGAAATAAATATTCTGGTGTAGCCAAATAAGAGGCTCTTGTGTTGTACTGTAAGGCAGGTTCAAAAAGTAACTGTGATTTTCTGCCATTTAAGCCATTTTCTCTCAAAAGATGTAAAAAACAATCTTGAAAAGAACTAACACAAAGAAACTGGGAGTCTAACTACTCTTATATTGCTAACAATATAAATTTAAGTAAGAGCTATCACTTCCTTAACACTCTCTCTGTACAGACATTCATGTTCTTTAATAATGTACATAAGTTTATGTAATAAAAATGGTGCCATATCAGAAAAGTTATGTGATTAATAGACATTATGTGATTAATAGACATTGATTACACCTGCTTACCAATTGCTGCTTTGCCCCAAATCTGTACTTTAAGACTGGTTTGTTCTAGGTGAGATCTTGCATTTTTTATCATCTTAAGATTAGCTTTGTATCTCTGCTGAGAAGCAATGAGTTCATTTTTCTCGTCCACTTCCCATGGATTCCACTCTTCATTTCCCACGGCAACATTATCTAAGAAAACCCAATGAGTGATTTACATAAGAAGAACGGCTTCACAAGTTTATAAAATGGGCGCTTTTTCTCGCTTCCTTGATTTCACGCCGCACCTCACTGCCCTGCCGCACCTCACTGCCCTGCCGCACCTCACTGCCCTGCCGCACCTCACTGCCCTGCCGCACCTCACTGCCCTGCCGCACCTCACTGCCCTGCCGCCGCGCCCGCGGCCGCAGGGGTAAATGGCCGTCGCCAGCGCAGGCCTGGCCGCGGATACACGGGGGCTTGGTGCCGGCCCTGCTGTCCCTGAAAGGCTGCCTCTGGGCCCCGCCTGCCGCGGTACTACCGAACGCAGGCGCTGGGGGACGATGAGCTGCCCTCGGCCTGGCCCGAGCTTTCCAAGCAGGGGCCGAGAGTTGGGGGAGGTGCCGCCGCTCATACACGCCGCGGGCACCGAGGCCTCTCTAGAGCAAGCAGCTGACAACCAGCCTCAGCTCCACCTCACAGCCGCCGCTCCCCGGCCCTGAATCAAACCCGCTGCTGGTCGCAGCCAGGCCAGCCCGCCCGCGGCAGAGTAGCTTGGAGCGGGCCCGCCGTTGCTCTTACCTCGCGGGCCGCGCCGGTCCCGGTGCGACGGGCGGGGGGCGGACGGGCGGCGGGGCCGAAGGAAGACGGTGTAGGCCGCGTAGAGGGAGAAGAGGCCGTAAGCGACGATCAAGGCGGAGCACAGCCGCTTGCGAGCGCCCCGCATCCCGCCCGACGCGGGCGGAGGCCCCGGCGGGGGGTGCCGCGAGGCGGTGGCGGCGGGAGCCGCGCCCGCTAGGGCGGGAGGAGCCTGCTGTGGCCCTGGGCTGCAGCCCTTGCTGAGGAGGCATGGAGCCCGCCGTACCATGCCTTCTTGTGCTGCCGCAGCCCGCCCTGAGCACAGCCGTTGCAGGCTCAGGTACCCGGTGAATGTACGCAGACACTCGTCCGGTAGCGGCTCGGCGCATGGAGCCGAGGACTCCCGGCCTCCTCCCGCCCCGGGGTGCTGGCGCGGGGTGCCCAGGCGGTGCCGTGCCGGAGTTCCCCAGGCAGCCGAGGTGTGTGCTCCTCTTGAGGGCTCCAAAGACTTTGGAAAATACAGGATCGATGCGCGCTGAAGATGGGTTCAGGAGCGCCAAGCAACCTCAGGCTGTCGAGCGAACGTATGCATGTTACCGTTAGCATTCTGTACGTGTGGGACGAAGCTCCGCTCATCCGTGCCGGGCGGTTTGGGGTCTCGGGGGATGCAGGAGGAAGTGTGGTCTTGGCTAGCAGCAGCCTTCTATCGGTATTTGTATGATTCATTGCGTAATTAGGTTGCAAATAGATAGGTGAACAGCGCTATCAAATCATAGGAGTTTCATATAATGGGGAAAACTTTGGAGTAACTGAACTGAGTCATGTTGCACGGTACGAGAGAGATGAATCTCCTTTCAGGCTATCCTGTTAAGGCTGGATGTTACAACTTATGTAAAGCCTCTACTAGCCCGTTTTTAAACACAATGATCCTAACAGTAGCCCAAAGCACAGTGACCTTCACCTTCCCGAAGCAGAGAGAGTCTAGAGCAGTGCAGAATATAATGCAACACACAACCCTGCAGCCTGCTGGTGAGACTTGGAAAAATCATGAACCTAGATCTGGCACATCAGGAAACAGATTCCCAGCTCTCAGAGAGCTTGCTGTATGATTTTGTGGCAAATTACCTTGTCTCATGGTGCTCCAACTGACTCCTTGTGAAACATTCATAACTGAACTGGGAATGTTATGAAACCTAGTTGGTACAAAATAGCTGAAGTTTTCCTTGAATGACAGGTACTCAATAAAGACAGGAAGACTTGCAACAACAAAAAAAGAATCTACTGCTCAAAGTCCTTGGTATTACATAGATTCTTCTTTAGTTAACTGTTACAGGAAAACATTCTCCCAATTGCAAGTCTTTATGTGGTAAGGGAGATACAGAGGAAAGATGCCTCATCAGGTTCAATAACTGTCTTTAGAGATGGGAAAAAAAAAAGAACAAAGAAGTGTCAAGTACATTCAGCAAATGCTTGTTCTGTTCGAGAGTTCATTACAGGAAATGAAAATTAACCTGCAGTTTCAAAACTAAGATGATGAGTGTAGCTGGAAGACTGAGTCACAATATATTCTGCTGTGTATTAGGTACTTTGAGGAAGGGGCTGTAAAACCATGATTTTCTTTTTTCTCTGTGAAAGGTAATATGTTTATGTACATGTTATGATTAAACCAATACTTTAGGGTACTTACTCTTACTACTCATGACTGCCTGCAATAAATTATTTTTTGGTTGCTGTTACACCTTCCAACCAAGCTTATTGTTCAATGCTGTGGCATTACTTGTCCTACTCTCTGCTCATCGACTGCTGGGTTAGAATTGATTGGCAGATGTGTCACTGGGAAGTTCTGAAAAACTGTATTGGCCAACATGTTGCATACACAGACCTGAGGAAGGCTTTAGAGCACAGCTAGGAACGAAAGAATGCATCAGTTAGCTATGTAGCCAGAACATGAAGGCAGTTGGTGCCAGAATCCCTGCCGAATGATGTGGAGGCATAACTGCAGCTCTGTTATTCTGTTTCCACCAATTAAGAAGTTTGTAGGGGCTGCTACTGCCACCTGCAGAACGTAGGAGGTTACACTTTTTCTGCTGCAAATCCCTTGAGCCCTATTAGGCTGCACCTTACAAGACTGAAGAGTCTGCAGGAGGCAATTAAGATGTGAAGCCAGAGAGGGCCTCTCTGCTCGCTACAGATCACAGCTGGACTTTTGCAGAGGTTCTCCTCTGGATAAGTTGCTTGAGACGAGAGAGGTAACAGCCCCTGGTGCTCGTTACTACTAATTTAATAGAAATACTTAGTTCTGCTTGCTCTGGTTTGTATGAGTACACCCTGACATCATCCCTCAGACAGAGTCAGGTCAGCTTCACTTTTGCCTGAAACTAATTACAGTGGTTGAACTGTCACCTCAATGGGGTGATTGCCTGAGGCAGAGAAGTGATGGTAAGGAACTGCTGATGGTGGTGAAAAATTAAAGGCAGGGACCTCATGGTTTTGGTATAGCTACATCAGTGAGAAGGTGTCCACCTGTGGTCTTGTAGCTTCTTAATTTAAATGAAAACAGCCTTTTCCTCAGAAACTAACGCACTGCAGGAGCATCCAAATAAAGTGGTTTTTTTTTTTTCAACCTAATGAAATGACTAAACCAAGTGCTGTACTTAGTTCTGTTTCTCTCAAATACAAAACATATCTGTCTGAAGACGATTTGAGATGTTAAAGGGTTCTTCTCCCATGGAGCTTGTATTATATGTAGAGTATCTCCAGGCTGTTTTGTAGAGAGATTCTATTCTATTCTATTCTATTCTATTCCATTCCATTCCATTCCATTCCATTCCATTCCACTCCCTTTGATTCCGTTAAAGCATAAACCAGTTCATAACACTGTGGCTCTTCCTGTAACACAAAGAATGTACTCAGAGCTGCTTTTTCCTAGGCTATTTCAGGTCTCACACATTTTTTGATATCTGGCCTGCATTAGGAATAGTGTGGCCAGCAGGAGCAGGGAGGTCATTGTGCCCCTGCACTCTGCATTGGTTAGGCCACACCTTGAGTACTGTGTCCAGTTCGGGCCCCTCAATTTAAGAAGGACATTGAGACACTTGAACGTGTCCAGAGAGGGCCAACAAGGCTGGTGAGATGCCTCAAGCACAAGCCCTATGAGGAGACGCTGAGGGAGCTGGGATTGTTTAGTCTGGGGAAGAGTAGGCTCAGGGGAGACCTCATTGCTATACACAACTACCTGAAGGGGGGTTGTAGTCAGGAGGGAGTTGGTCTCTTCTCTCAGGCAACCAGCACCAGAACGAGAGGACACAGTCTCAAGCTGCACCAGGGGAGGTTTAGGCTTGAAGTGAGGAGAAAGTTCTTCACTGAGCGAGTCATTCATCATTGGAATGTGCTGCCCAGGGAGGTGGTGGAGTCACCGTCCCTGGAAGTGTTCAAGAGGGGATTGGACATGGCACTTGGTGCCATGGTCTAGTCATGAGGTCTGTGGTGACAGGTTGGACTTGATGATCTTCGAGGTCTCTTCCAGCCTTAGTGATACTGTGATACTGTGATACCTTCCTTAGGCTTCTTCAACATCTTGCCTTCTGGTCTAGGAACTGAAATTGCTGTTTCACTCGTCTGGGTTTTCTCCAAAGGATACCATTAGCAAAGGTTGGAGACCTTTCCTGGCAAGTGAACAGTCCTGTGAATGCCAATCTGTTTTGCTACTTCTGCTCCATGTTGCCTCATTTTTCTTTGAAGGTCAGAGCTATCATTTTGAGTTCTTTGTGATGGACTGTTTATGGGGAATGTTTTATGTGGTTACACGTAAGTCCATTATACTGTGTCTAATCTTTTCAGGAGATAACCTTTTATTAGCAAGTGTGGAAATGCTGCCACTTCATTCACTAATCATGCCATGGTTTTATGATTCTAAAATACGACAAAGAGCACATCAAGAAATGCTATCATGTTGCTGTGGTTTAAGGAATTATGTGCAAAACCAAATGTATATATTTCCAGACTGATGTGAAAGATATAAAAGAAGCCTACTTTTTAAAACTGTGTTGACAAATTAATCTCTGGAGGGGATATTATCATTGAAATGACCTCTCCTGTGTCTGAGAGAATATAGTTCCAGATGTAAATATAAATGGGTTTGAATGCAGCTGTGTTCTCACAATTAAGTGTGATTACTCCCCAATACTGATGCCTGTTTACTGTGCAATGAACCTTTCAACAAATGCAATCAGAATAAAAGCTTTGGGAGTACTGAACATTTAGAGACCTTGGACTAGATCTGCAGCAGAGGTCAAGCATCGCTTCCTTCATCCGAAAGCGGGGAATGGATGGTTTGGCTCATGTTTGATCATGGAGCTAAAAAGCTTTACCTCGATTCCATGTAATTTACATCAACTTTAAGTTTAGGCAATCACCTTAGAGAATACATATACATAGAATACATAGAATAAACCAGGTTGGAAGAGACCTTCAAGATCATCGTGTCCAACCCATCAGCCAATCCAACCCACCTAAACAACTAAACCATGGCACCAAGCACCCCATCAAGTCTCCTCCAGAGCTTAAAGTAAATTTTGGTACCCAGTGCTGGTGCAGAAGTTCTGCCACTCCTAATCATTATTTCTTTATAAAGCCTGATCTGGGTGTAGATAGAACTGAATTTTCTTGACTCCAGGAAGAGGACAAATTAACAGAGCAAAGAACTCTGCATTGGCAGAAGACTGGTTCCTATACCAGGCTCCCAAACCAGACTCAGATTCCAACTCAAATGTGCACATCGTTCCTCAGTGATGAACCTGGGGTTTGTGCACCTTGCCTTTCCAATACTAAGTATTTTGCAAAAGGGAGTCAGCTGGTGGTAGGGAAAATAAAAGGAATAATTGGACATCTTATTACTTCTTCAGCTCTGGACAGGTTTCTCTCTGCACAGCCTCTCCCTGCCGTGGAACACAGGCTGATGCTGACAGATGTCCACGCCTCATCTCATCAGCTGATTAGAAATTATGCTACTTCACTAAGTTAATGTTAGGCAGGGACATAGCCACAACAGTACATTATATGTCAGTGTTGCTGACATGTTGGGACTTGGCAGTACACTTAAGAATGTGACTTCACCTGTCTGTGATTGATGTCCAGCTTGGTCCTTTATTCCCAAACTATCAAATGGATGGCTATGCAACATGCAGCTGTAGTGCCACCTGCATTCTAGCTGAAGTGCAGAATTTCTTGTGGACAAGTATTGCATATCCATCCTGTTTATACTACTGTGGTATCATAAAGCACATGGAGACCCTTTTCTACTGCTTTCTAAGGAGGTTAGAAAAAGCTTGTTGTAATGCCCACATACAATTAGAGGAAGGTTGACCATGAGCCAGCAATGTGCTCTTGTGGCCATGAAGGCCAATGCCATTCTGGGGTGTATTAGAAGGGCTGTGATTAGTAGGTCAAGAGAGGTTCTCCTCCCCCTCTACTCTGCCCTGGTGGTGCATCTGGAATATTGTGTCCAGTTGTTTTTCCTTAAGTGGTGGCTTCACTCTTCTGTTTGGGAGTTGGGCTAGCTACCAAGAAGTTACTGTCACAGCTCTGTTTGGGTTTCATATTAGTCAGCCTGAAGGTGGTTTAAATGAATCTTATTTCCCACTTCATAAACGTTGAGAAGAAAGACAAGAGCATTTAGTTACTGCTTCTTAGCTGAGAAGCAGCAGCTTTCATCAGAAGAAAGATGTGTTATTGAAACCCTAACTCATCTTTTTTTTTTTGCCATTGTGAGCATTGCTTTCAGCTATTTATACCAGAATTACCTAAGGAGATGCAGCTGTGCCCTTCTTATGTATGCAGTCTAAATCAAATCCTTTGTGTCTATTTTATCTCCTTAATTTTTAGGGTTTTTTTCCTACAAGACATGGAAATGATGGAAGCTCTAGGCTTTCTGAACATATCCCAGTAGGAAGTGAGTTAAAATAACTATAAAAGCAGCTAATTATGAAAGCTGTAGCAAGTGTGGTTTTATGTCTGGAAGCCACTGTTTGATTTTTGAGCATCCGATTTTTCTTGTTGAGCTCTTTCATCCCACTGAAAGATTTCAATTATATTGCACATTCTTTTAGAGTCCTTGGATAGACAGTAAATGGAAGACTATTAAAGCTGCTCTTTGGCTTCAGAACTCTGAAACTTTGCACACGAATCTGTAATGAAATTAATTTGCCCTTATTTTCAGAGATTTGTGATTCTCTTATTATTGGGCACTTACATGACCTGCCATCTACTGTTGCTTCCAAGGTGTCTTAATTTGCCTCAAGACATCTGTCTGTGTGCTAGGCTGAGAAACTGAAAGCCTGCTTTTAGCAGGGTAATTTATTGTTTGTTCAGATGGAATTTCAAGATACATTATCTTTGCTTGTCATCCTTTCAGATACACACCACCACAAGAGAACAAATCAAAGTGACTCCAGTGTTTATATTCTGAATGGCATCTATTTATCCAATCTCACAGTTCCCTAATGATTAAGTAACTTATGGGGGAAGTAAAGCTATTTAAATCAGAACAGAATGTTTCTCATTTTATATGGGGGCTCTGCCTGTCTTCTCTGTTCATCAAGTAGAGCATGCTCTAACAATAGGCCAACTCTCCTACAAAAGGTGTTTAGGCTTCCTGGCATGATGAAGGTACTGACTTTAAACACTACTTCTTTTGTACTGGCCAGAGTCTTTTAGGCTGGAGGTTAGGAAGAAATTCTACACAGAGAGAGTGATTGCCCATTGGAATGGGCTGCCTGGGGAGGTGGTGGGGTCACCATCATTGGAGGTGTTCAGGAAGAGACTTGATAGGGTGCTTGGTGCCATGGTTTAGTTGGTTAGGTGGTGTTGGATAATAGGTTGGACGCGATGATCTTGAAGGTCTCTTCCACCCTGGTCTATTCTATTCTATTCTATTCTATTCTATTCTATTCTATTCTATTCTATTCTATTCTATTCTATTCTATTCTATTCTCTGCAAGGACCTCATGGGTTCTGCTGTGAGACTTGTCACTCAGGCTTCATTGACAAGAAGATCTGATTGAATGAAGTCAATGCCTTGTGTTGGATCTAATAATGTTACAAAGGCACTGTCAAATTCTTAACTGGCAGCTTGTGTAGGTTTTGGCTCACCTTGACATATCTGTTGATTCAATACTCTGTTGTTTCTGTATTGTGTTGTTTGTTACCCATTAATTTCTATTTCTTAGTGAAAGATTTCATTGTGCTATGATAAACCTCAGAAAATCCTAAATTTATCAAGCTAAGTTATATTGAGTCAAAACTCACAAGTAGAGAGATTTATAGTTAAATGGATAGAAAGCACAGATAAAGCCTTTTGCCAGTTGGGACTCATAAAATCAGTCATGCACAGGGTACTCCCTGCATATTGGAGAAATTCTCTTCCTCCCAGGCACCTATCTGGAGAGTCAGGCCAGGAAGGCAGAGCAGCCTGGTGTCCTCAGCCTGGTTGTAGTGCTGCCAGTGCATGATTTGCACACTGATACAGCAGGTGTGACCCAGCCCACTTTGGGAAGCACTTGCAGCTCACCTTGCAGATGCTGTGCAGAACCTGGCTTTCAGCAGGCTGGGAGTGGGACCTGCCAACTGGTGGTCCACTGCCAACTCTGCCTGGCCTTCAGCTTGCTCCATGGACACAGTATCTCCCTGAGTGTTTAGCAGTCAATGGATTGTTTTTTATATATGAAGCTTTGAGGGCTGGACACTGATTCAGTTCCCAGTCCTGTGTTTGCAGGAGTTATGGTGTCCAGAGAACACCATATTCCTGTCTCTGCTTATCTCCTCCAGCTTTCTGTTAATGTCCCCTTGATTTCCTACCTTTCTTGCATAGCGATGTATGCATACCAAGAAGAGCCTTCCTTTGGTTTCTGCACCTGCAAGAGGTCAGTTATAGCTCTACCTATGGACACATAGAGGAATGGGTAGGAGGCTGTGAATGAACATGGGTAAGGTCTAGACCAGCAATACACTGGGAGGAATGGGCATGCTGAGGTATGAGGGAGAGTGATCTGTGGTATCTTAGCACTCTTCCTCCCATTTGATGATTGTGTAGGAAATCAAGTGAGAATGTGTGCAAGGGTAGAGAAGGATGGCAGCCTCCTAGTGTGAGCTCACAGCACAATGCTGTGACTGAATATTTTTATTCTGTTGAGGAACCAGCTGTTAAATGGCAATGGTGCCTTTTCTGTTTAAAAGATAATAGAAGAACCCAGGAACTGACACATTTAGAATGGAAACTGTTAGGAAAAGCACCAAGATTACAAAATCAGATGCTTGATAACTAGGAAATACCAGAATTGCAGTAAAGTTCTCTGCAGCCTCATGGATATGCATTATACTGTATCTTTATTTCCTCACTGTGCATCACTATCTTGTAGGACCTTTACAAGATCGATTGTGGTGGCAGGAAATATTCTAAGGATGAACTAGGACTGTGGAGTGAAGGGGACTGTTATTTATTATTCTGCCTTTTACAGTTCAGAAACAAAAGGTCTGTACTTATTGAAGCAGGGAATTTCAGAAGAGGAAAGATGGATGTCAGAATTAAGTCTTTGAACACTGCTCTGTAGAACTCAGTTTGGACACTGAGCTCCTGCAGTTCTCTACTGCAGGAATAATTTGATGCAATTTTTCATCCAGAAACAGTCACTAACTGTGTGATCTTAAACTCTCATTTTCCATGTGAATTGCTAGGGTTTGATTTGTGGATGTATTGAGCTTTCAGAGCCATGACTGATACTGGTAGGAGTTGTGCTTTAAGTATGTGAAGTGCTCAAAAGTACAAGGTGTTCTGAAAGATCAGCTACAAGCCTTTCAAGTTGTGCATCCACAATTAACAGTTTTAATTACATTTAATCCCACATTGGTGCTTGTTCCCTAAAATACCAAGAATCTCACTCTCCCATCATGAACTTGCCTGGTGTTGAGGTTAATGTTGGTGCACCACCCTGACAATGCAGTAATAGAAATTCTATCACAAAAAGACAGTGTTTTGTAACCATATGAAGTTTGGAATGATCTACTGTGGGTAAGACATGTGCCCCCCACTCAGCAATGCAATGAAGCAATATAGTCCTAGATCCTAAACTGACTAATCACAGTTTACTCTGACCTCCAGTGTAGCACAGGCCTTTTCTTCTCTGAATTAGTGTTTTGTTTAACTGTAGCATCTCTTTTTAAAAGATAGCAAATCTTTGCAGTATGGGCAAGCTATCATTACTTTTGTCAACTTGTTGAAGTGATTAATATTCATAATACAAATGCCTGTAATTTGTATTTCTGAATGTCTCTACTTTCAACTTCCAAGCACTCAATCTTGTTATGTTTGTGCTTTTGAGACTGAAGAGCCCTCAATTATCAAATTTCTATTCCCCCTAGAGGTAATTAGAAACTGCCATCAAGGCACACTTCAGCCTTTTTGTTAAGGGCAACATACTGAACTTCAGTTTTCCACTAAGGGAAGGTTTCCAGTCGTCTAATCTTTCTCCTGTTCTCCAAGTTTGTTCCTTCTTGAGCTGTGGGATGGGACTGTGCACAGCATCTCAGAAGACTTGCTGGTGCCAGGCTGCATAACCTTTCTAACCCTTTTGGGTATTGTTTTTCTTGTTTATCCCAGGACTGTTTTATTCTTATTCCCTTTGCATACTGATCTGCAGCTGACTGACATTTTGGTTACTGCTCTGAAGACAGTGTCTCATTATGTCTGTAATTCCTGAATATTGTTGAATTACAATTATCTGTATTGATTCACGCCTCATTTGCTTACAGCTGCTTATCAACCATTTGTCCCTTCTTCATGTGTCACATGTACCACTTTAATCAGGAAGGATTCTCTCATTTCTTCCAGATCATTAATAAAAGTGTAAAGGCCAAGAACTGACCTCAGGGTGGCCTTAATGAGGCTTCACTCTTTCTAAAAACATTTTGAGAGCTGTCAATAGCTTTAAAAAAATTCATTTTCTGTCTAGCACATTGCTTTTGTTTTAATTATCAAAATGTTGTGTAGTGCTAGGTTTGAAAGGTTCTGACTGTTCCATATAGCCTCGATTCCCTTTCTCAGTGAAGGAGAGCTTGTTGATTGTGCATGGAGTGAGGGCATCTGATGGGAAAAAAGGATGTGATCCTGTAGTTAAAGATTATGCATTGATCTAAGAGAAATGAATTAAAGGTGCTCAAGATTTTATAATCCCCACATACCTAAACTTTTGTATGCTGCACTTTAGGGCCTACTCTTTCTAATAGAAAGAACTTAAGGGAGAGAAATAGATGCTGTGAGTATTTTGATGCACACAAAAATACATCATCATGAAATTCACCTAATTGAGGGAAATAGGCATTTCAAGAACATTGCTCACTCATTCAAATGTGAATGTATAAAGTAGGTTGCATTAACTCCACATTTCTTGCTGCTCACTAGAGAGGGACTGTATAACCTAGTCAGATGTAAATGATGATGTGAGATAGCCAAGGTTAGATGAGATGAATCCTAAACAAAGTGTCTCTTCTCCCAGGCAACCAGCACCAGAACAAGAGAACACAGTCTCAAGCTGTGCCAGGGGAAGTTTAGGCTCAAGGTGAGGAGAAAGTTCTTCATTGAGAGAGTTGTTAGCCATTGGAATGTGCTGCCCAGGGAGGTGGTGGAGCCACCGTCCCTGGAGGTGTTCAAGAGGGGATTGGACGTGGCACTTGGTGCCAAGGTTTAGTCATGAGGTCTGTGGTGACAGGTTGGACTTAATGATCTTTGAGGTCTCTTCCAACCTTGGTGATTCTGTGATTCTGTCACTTCCACCATGATTCTTGGTTTTCTATTTTTATGCTGAAGTGTGTAACAAATAAAATAATGTGGAAACTAAAAAAGAATTCTGAAAGTTTTGCTTTGCTAAACAGCATTTTGTTTGTTAATCAAGAAGCTGTTTAGCAACTGGATTAGCTAATTAATCACTATTCATTTTAACTACAGAGTTAGGGAGGTTATAATAACCTCCCATGCAGGCTGTACAGCACCAGAGCCCACAGCAAATAGAGAAGTGCCTGTAGAGCTCCAGCTCCCGTCAGATATTTGGGAACTTGGGCTGAAGGAAAGAATGACCAAACTCATTCAAAATTTGGGAAAAAGATGTGAAGGCCATAAGTGCTCTCCTAACTTTTCTAAAATGACTCATAAGAATTCTTGAGTGAGAAGCAGGAAACAAAGCAGTGACACAACTCCAAAGAAACTGGACATTGGAAATATCTCTCTTTGTCTTATCTGTGTGGATAATTTCCTTTCTCTAGCAGGGTTTCTGTTTTCAGTAGCCTGATTAAGAACAGTGTCTCACATGATGAAATGATTTGGGCACATTTCCATAGAAATGTTAGGTGATACAGCAGAGAAACTGATTAGGCTTCATCTGTGTCATGTGCCCAGAGATTACTGCTAATAGCATTTAGTACATTAATATTCAGATTAAACTTAACCACAGAAAATTAAGTGAAATAGGACTACACTAAATGTTTTGGAACTTAATAGGTTTTTTTGTTTTTCCTCTTTCATTTTCACAGAATCACAGAACTGTCAGGGTTGGAAGGGACCTCAAAGATCATCCAGTTCCTCACGCTAGATCAGGTTGCTCAGAGCCCCATTCAGCCTGGCCTTAAAAACTCCCAGGGATGGGGAAAAGAATATGAAAGTTTCTTCATCTCAGCCGTTGCTAATTTACACATTCTTAGAAATAATAATAATATATAATGATGATGATGATGATGATGATGATGATGATGATGATGATGATGATGATGATGATGATGATAATAATAACAGTGTGCCCAGCAGGAGCAGGGAGGTCATTGTGCCCCTGTACTCTGCATTGGTTACGCCACACCTTGAGTACTGTGTCCAGTTCTGGGCCCCTCAGTTTAGGAAGGATGTTGACTTGCTAGAATGTGTCCAGAGAAGGGCAACAAAGTTGGCGAGGGGTTTGGAACACAAGCCCTATGAGGAGAGGCTGAGGGAGCTGGGATTGTTCAGCCTGGTGAAGAGGAGACTCAGGGGTCACCTCTCTACAGCTACCTTAAGGGAGGTTGTAGACAGGCAGAGGTTGGTCTCTTCTCCCAGGCAGCCAGCACCAGAACAAGAGGACACAGTCTCAGGCTGCACCAGGGGAGGTTTAGGCTGGAGGTTAGGAAGAGGTTCTACACAGAGAGAGTGATTGCCCGTTGGAATGGGCTGCCTGGGGAGGTGGTGGAGTTACCATCACTGGAGGTGTTTGGGAGGAGACTTGATAGGGTGCTTGGTTGCATGGTTTAGTTGATTAGGTGGTGTTAGATGATAGGTTGGACATGATAATCTTGAAGGTCTCTTCCAACCTGGTCCTATTCTATTCTATTCTATTCTATTCTATTCTATTCTATTCTATTCTATTCTATTCTATTCTATTCTATAATTCCTTTCCTCTTCTCTCTCCCTCTTCTCTCTCCCTCTTCTCTCCCTTTCTATTCTCTCTCTCTCTCCTTCTGATCCACCCACTTTATTTGTGTAACAAATAGTCTAGCTGTTGATATTTTGGCCTCGTTTGTGCCTCTAATTTCATAACATGGGAATATTCAAAAGAACTGAGTCTCTTTCCCTCTCTGGACTGAGACAGCACCCATTGGGAATGAGGAACAAAAGTAAAGAGCTTGATCCATACCTTTGCATTTAAGAAAGCCACAGCTGACATATTGAGGATTAAGCCTGGAAAAGCAGGTTCGTGTCTGCCTTGAAATCTTCTAGCCACCTGCTCAAGAGCATCGAGAACTGTGGCTTGCTATCTGCACTGGAGACTGACATGCATCCTTATCAGCCTCTGTTCCTTGTTTGATAAACAGTGTTTTACATAATGCAGACATGAAAAACACACCACTCCTTTCAACTGGAGAATAAAAGAATTCTCACATAACTTCAGGAAACAAAAATTGATCTTTATGGTTCAACCAAGACGCCAGAGAATAATATGCATTAGAGAGGAAAGGCAAATAATGATAGTCTGGGGACATAATGGAAATGTAATGATTTGCAGGTGCAAACCAGAATCCTCTGTAGGATTTCTTAGCTTTTTAAAATGGTTCTATCGAATTTCATTATTTCCATAGCAGCAGAAAATGTGCATTCTGAAATTCAATAGTAAATAAAGTCAGGAAAACAGAGGCTGTAATTCTGTGACCTCATTGCACTTTGGCATCTCATTATGCGTTTCAGAAGGGTGTGCAGAAAAAGAATGCATACAAAAAGATGTGAAAAAAAGTAAAAGAAAGCCAAAAAAAGTAAACAAAGAAACATATCACAAAAGAAGCAGCATAGCATTTTTTGTAGGCTGCACAAATCATTAAACATCATACCCTGCTGCAATAATTCTTAGAATTCAACCTTAAATGTGTCAGAAATCACAGAATCACAGAATGTTAGGGGCTGGAAAGGACCTCAAAAGATCATCCAGTCCAACCTTCCTGCAGAGCAGGATCACCTAGAGCAGATCACACAGGAATGCATCCAGATAGGTTTTGAATATCTCCAGAGAGGGAGACTCCACAACCCCCTGGGCAGCCTGTTCCAGTGTTCTCTCACCCTCACAGTGAAAATATTTTTCCTCATGTTTCCTCATGTTTTCTCATATAGTTAGGAAATGAAGTGTGAGACTTTGTGGCACTCAACACATTTGATTTTTACTGTCTTGAAGTTTGGACTTCCTGCTCTCCTAAAAGTCAAGATTCAGTCTCCAGCTCTTTGTTCAGCTGGCTCCTCTTTTCCTCACCATATCTAGAGGTGTGCTGCTCGTAACATCAGCCACACATTAATACAGCTGCGGCTCAGTTTCACTAGGAATGTTGAACAAAAGCTGCTACTAATTCCCATAAGCAAGTTTTCAATATGGTAGATCTGGGCTTGGCTAACATTCATCATTAATAGACTTCTGAAAGTGTTGCCTGTTGTATTGGGTTTGTGTGGGAAGCTTTTGGTTTTAGGTGCTGCAGGGATGGCTTCCGTAAGAAGACACCAGGAGCTGCCTCCATCCACACAGTGATGGCCAGCTCTGTGACAGACCTACTGCTGGCCAAGGCCACAGCTGAGCCCAACAGCAGTATTGGTAGCACCTTTGCAATAACATTTAAGAAAGGGTAAAAAATATGGAGCAGCAGCTGTGATGGAGAGGAAAAATGTGAGAGCAGCAACTCTGCAGGCACCAAGGTCAGTGAAGAAGTGGTGTTAAGGGACATACTCCAGGTGCTGGGGCAGAGATTTCACCTGCAGTTTGCGGTAAAGACCGTGGTGAAGCAGGCTGTCATCCATCCTACAGCCCATGGAGATTAATAATGGAGCAGATATCCATGTGCATAGGAGCACGATGCCCTGCCCCTGTGTTCTCTTCCATAGCCTTCCTGAAGCCATCCCTGCCACACATTTCAGAGAGTCAGGAAAGTATGGGATCACTAATGACCACCCTAGGCAGCAATTAAAGGTGTAAGTTAGAGGAATATGGTATCCGTGTATGATACTCTCCTGGGCAGTATCTGGAGGATGTGTAGGAGGTGAAGTTAATGCAAGTTTTGCCTTTGTAAAGTTGGGAAGATTTGGTTCCCAGTGGCTCATTTGCCAGGTCAATCTAAGGCTGGTCTATCTTAACAAAATAATGGCTTTGGACATATTATTATTATTAATATTGGTATTTTGTATCCTGGTTGTGCATAAGCACTATCCTCAAAAAAGCAAAAAAAAAAGGAGAAAAGCTAAAAAGGTACATTATAGTGACTCATTCTCATGCTGCTTTCCTGTTTAAGTGTGAATGATGCATCAGAAAACACAGCATGGCCTGATCAAAGGTACCAGAGCTAATCAAAACCAATTTACTGAAATATTATTTTTTAGGGTCAGTTTACTGCATTGGAAAATGCCTAAAATCCAGATATTAGGCAGATATTAGACTGCCACAACACTCCTCAATATATACTGAGGTCACCAGGCAGAGTAACCTGTCACATTACTGATGGAGGAAAGAGGCCACATTTGAAGCTTCTTGTTCTCCTGTAGCTCATTTACATTGAAATTGCTTTTAAACATCACACCATCAGGTATATTTATGTTGTACATTGGCAGGCAAAATATTATCTGGGGAAAATAGATGCCTGGCAACTTGGTGGAAAAAGCATCACATGACAGAAAATGTAAATCTTTTGTATCCACAATTGTGTGAAAAAAAGGGTGATGTTCAAGGAGGCTGTGAGAAGGACAAGGCAAAATGAAACTTACATTCAATCTCTTTGAGTCAGGTGTGCCTACTTCCTCATCCTTTGAAAATGTCAGATCCATAAGGAGTACAATCTGTTGTTAAGAGGCATCATTCCTGCTGGTAGTGACATTTTTAAAGAGATGGGGCTAGATGTTTCATCACTGCAAAGGAGGAATTTTCCATTGACTTCAGAGAGACTGGGGAGATAAAGGCCCGTACCTGTAGAGGAAGAACTGAAAGGATTTTTCTGGCTGTGAATGACAGATAAGAAGAAACTCAGACTGCAAGGTTTTTGATGTAGGAATCTGGTATTTCCTTGACATGCTTTGCCTTTTGGACTGATAGTCAAATATTAACTGTAAATAATGACTGTGATGAATGCTGAATTTTCTCAGTGTCTCCTCTAACACCGTGATATGAATCATCACATATCTTGAAATAAAGCCTCTTTGTCTTCAATAATCAAAAAGAACAGGCAGGAATTTCATCTCAAGTGATCTCCACTTTCTTATATACCAGGTTATCTTGGTCACTTCACTGCAAATGCTACAATTGCTCCACTGACTACATTTGCAGCTCACCTTAAGGTATGACCTTCCTACCTTCCGGGTTTGTTTTGCGTATGTGTAAAATGATTTTAGAGCTATGGTATTTGAGAGTAAAGCTGGGTCTCAGTTTTCCTAAAAGGATTGTCATTGGAGTAGTTGGCCCAAATTTCATGCTCTGCTGTGATTGGTTTTGTTTGTTTGTTGGTTTGGTTTTGGTTTTTCTTTGAGTTGCTCAGCCTTTGCACTGAGGCAGCCCAGGGAAACACAACAATGCCTAGGCTGGTAGCCAGCTTTGTTTGTGTGACCTGAATATGTTGCTGTTTATCTGTCTCTGAGCAGTGTTTGAGTGACAAATGCATGAATGGATTCTCCCAATCTTTTAATTTGATTGAGAGAAAACCCCAAAGAGAATGTGTTTCAAAATTATTTGGTGAGTGAGTGCCAGTGAGGACAGACCCATGATATAGGTCAGTATTTTAATCATGCCTGAGCAGAATTCTGGGTGCTGGTGAGACAGAGCCTACAGAGGAAGATTATAGGGGTCTGGAAAATTGTGTGTCCTGGAGGAGCCATTCCACTCCCCACAGTGATGTCCCCAGTGACCTTGTCCTAGAAAAAGGAAAGCATAGCCTCTTTGCAGTGCTTTCATAGAATTGTAGAATGGTTTGGATTGGAAGGGACTTTAAAAGTCATCTAGAGCAACTAGTCAAAGGCTAAGGTGCAACAGAAGTCCCTTCCACTCAATTCCTGCTTCAACAACAGCAGGAATATCCTATATAGTCAAAGGAATTAATTCAATTTCAAGCAAGCAGGTCTGAAGCCACACAGAGCATCATACAGAATCACAGAATCACAGAATGTTAGAGGTTGGAAGGGACCTCCAGAGATCATGGACTCCAAACCCCCTGCCAAAAGCAGGATCACCTAGGGTAGTCCATACAGGAATGCATTCCTGTATGGTGGGTTTGGAAAGTCTCCAGAGAAGGAGACTCCTCAAGCTCTCTGGGCAGCTTGTTCCAGTGCTCCCTCACGCTCACTGTAAAGACGTTTCTCCTCATGTGGAGGTGAAATCTCCTATGTTCAAGTTCGTATCCATTTTTGTCTTATTACTGTGCACCACTGTAAACAGCTTGCCCCCCTCCACTTGACACCCACCCCTCAGATGTTTATAGACATTGATCAGATCCCCTTTCAGTCCTCTCTTCTCAAGACTGATCAGCCTCACGTCTCTCAGTCTTTCTTTGTAGGGGAGATGCTCAAGTCCCCTAATCATCCTCTTGGCTCTCCATTGGACTCTCTCCAGCAGATCCCTGTCTCTCTTGAATTGGGGAGCCCGAAACTGGACACAGTATTCCAGGTGTGGTCTCAGCAGGGCAGAGTAGAAGGGGAGAAGAACTTCCCTAGACCTGCTGGACACACTTTTCTTGATGCACCCCTATTGGCTCTCTTGGCCACAAGGGCACATTGCTGTCCCATGGAGAACTTGCTGTCCACCAGGACTCCAAGGTCTTTCTCTGTGGAGCTGCTTTCCAGCAGGGCATCCCCTAACCTGTACTGGAACTTGCTGTTACTCCTCCCCATTATAATAAAATGTTGATAAAATTTTTACTACTTCAGAAATGAAGAATAATAATTTTTTTTTTTCACCCAATGAATCAGTATCTCTTCAATATACCAATAATGTCTTCACTTACAGCTCACTTTTGTAAATGAGCTGTATCTTCCTAAAACCAGGAGATGGAGCCCTGCAGCCAAAGGCTACCACCAGAAGAAACAATGCTTTGCTTTAATTGCATTTGAGGAGAACATGTATTGCTTCTGCTTTCCTGTGACAAGATTTGATGTGTACCATTGCTCAGCAAGTATGTGCCCACTGGATAAGGAAATGGCCTGGCTGGCTTTTGTCCTCAGAAGAGGGACAGCAACTAGAAGAGCAAAGGTAGCAAATAATCTTGTCAGTTTTACACAGGTGGCTGCTGTTGTGCTAATAAATGCTTTGAGTAACATTAATGAGGCTGAGGTGAAACTATCTGCTGGGAGAAAGAGGAGAGGAGAGTAATGTCTCAGTGAGCTGGGTTCACCAACCTTCTCCCCACCCTGGCCCCTGTCACTCCAGGGGCTCTGTCATGGGATGCCTGAAGGGACATCATCCAGCACCAAGGCAGTGGCACAGAGGGGCTCAGAGTGGTTTCCTTGTCACTCCTAAGACTTCAGAGGCTCTGAATCGTGGACACCAGCTGTTCAAGACTCTGTCATTCACATAGTATTTATATTTGGCCAGGCTATGGCAGTTTAATCCATTAGCAGGGCAATCAGGCTAGGGGGACCTGGCTGCGAGCATCTGGCATGGCCTAAAAGCCCTCTGTGTACTCAGCTTTTTGAAGTCTGGAAAAACTTGCCACCTCCCTTTTTGCTTTGCTAGTCAGTTATTAACAAGGACAGTGCTTAGCAACTTAATTCAGCAGCTTTAGCTGAGGTTTTCCTGGCATGCAGGTGTCTAAGGCCCATTTGTTTCCTGTGCTCTTTGATTTCCATGCCAAGTGATGCACTTAGATAGAAGTCTGCTGCCTAAATAATGCTTTTTTATGACACATATATGCACACACACACACACACACACACAGACAAACTGTGACTCGAGGATAACTACTCACTTCATTGATTATATACAGGCAAAAGAACATCAATCTGTGAACCTGTGAGTCTTGCAAAATTGTTTGCTGTCTGGACTACATATATATGCACAAAAAATACAGAGCAGGGAAAACCATTCAGTGAAGTTATTTTCGTTTGTTTTACCAACACAAAATGCTGGCTGCTAGCTGACTCTCGTGCCAGTTCAGACAAGCACAGGGCTGCCAGAGCAGCACAGAACAGCATTTACCATGCCAGTGACCCTCAGCTAATTCTGCAGGGCTGATTTCAGGGCAAAAGAAGGAAAGGACAGCTCCAGAGTCACGCTCTAAACCAACTTGAGAAGACTTCATCTAGCAATTTCCTCTGCTTGAGTAAGGTCTTCAGATTCATAACAGTTTAGAAGTACACTTTGAAGATTTTGCTACTATTGGTATTCTGTTAATGAATTACTCAGTCATACTAATTCCCTAGATGGCAGCTTCCATTGTGGTAAACCCAGAAAAACAGTGAAAAGTGCATCAAAAAATGGAAGTTAGAATTTGTGATGCTTGCAAGACCAAGAGTGGAACTCCTGACCCTGGTGGCAATGGCAATGATCACATATTGAAGCTTTTCTATCACGGTCAGAAATGCACCCCACTGTACCAGGGTTTCTGGCTCCTGCAGTGCTCATCAGCACAACACAGAACAAGGATGTGTGGTGCACAGACTCTTGCTGAAAGCACTCTTTTAAAGTACAGTGAAATGTTATATTCTGTTTGACAGTGTCCACACTGGGTACAGAAAGCATCAGATGGCACTGAGTGGCTGCACTACTCTGCACACTGCTTTCCCCTTCTGCAGCCTGTGAAGAAACATAGCACGGGGAAAAGAAGCAGGATGTTGTTCATATTATTGATTAATGTATCAATTTCTTGCCTCTGCCTTGGTGAAAAGTATTTTAGAAATATGTTGTCAGATTTGTACAGAAAGAGACTTGATTTTAATTCTTTTGGTTTGATAATTTCAACTAAATTTGCAGCCTGTAAAGAATCACAGAATCACAGAATGTTAGGGGCTGGAAGGGACCTTGAAAGATCATCCAGTCCAACCCCCCTGCCAGAGCAGGCTCCCCTATACCAGATCACACAGGAACACATCCAGGCAGGTCTTGAACATCTCCAGAGAGGGAGACTCCACAACCCCCCTGGGCAGCCTGTTCCAATGTTCCATCACCCTCACAGTGAAAAAATTTTTCCTCATGTTTCCTTGGAACTTCCTATGCCTCAGCTTCCACCTCTTCCCCTGTCACTGGGCATCACCGAGCAGAGCCTGACTCCATCCTCTTGGCACTCACCCTTTACATCTTTACAAACATGAATGAGGTCACCCCTTAGTCTCCTCTTCTCCAAGCTAAAGACCCCCAGCCTCTCCTCATAAAGGGCATTTCCCCTGCAGAACTGCTGTCCAAAACACCCTAAGTATTTGAAGTGATGCTTCAAATTGGGAATGTGGAATTGTCTCAAAAAATCATACTTAAAAGGAGATACATACCAATCTGTGCCATCTGGCTGTAGAATAATTAACTCAGTAATCAGCTTATGACTGCATATGCCAGAATGACATCCAGAGATGACAAGGTGTTTGCAGGGCTCCCTAGATAACAGTTGGGAATCAGGAGTTCATCCTCCTCTTCCCTGTTTACTTTGGCTGTTACAGGTACCAGACAGAAGGATACAAGTACTCCCATAAATAGCCCTCATGCATGCTTCTATGTGTAAACTGTAAAGATTTATTGCAGGTAGAGGTTGGGAGCATCTTTCCAAAAGAACATTTATCACATATTTAGTGGGGTTTGGGTTGTGAGGGGAAGTAATATTTTTTATTAACTCAGCTTATACACCTGGACTAAAAGATGAACTTTTTACCATGCCATCTCTTTTTCACTTGAATGTTCCTAAGGGACAAAATAACAGCAACTTACCTTCTAAAAATAGATGTGTGGTGTATGAAATATTTAACATATTTAAAGAACATAACCTCATGCTCCATTGCTGCACATATTGAATGGGAGTGTTAAAAGTGAGGGGATACTTTCTCTGTTGGTTTGCTGGGCTTGTGTCAGATCTTTTCAAGCTGCCTTGTCAAATGTGGGGTGTTTCTGTTAAAAATAACTGGTGTATAAATGCAGCTCCACAGCATATGGATTTCTTTGTAGAGCATCAGGGGGAATTCACAGTGTCACAGTATCACCAAGGTTGGAAGAGACCTCAAAGATCATCAAGTCCAGCCTGTCACCACAGACCTCATGACTAGACCACGGCACCAAGTGCCATGTCCAATCCCCTCTTGAACACCTCCAGGGATGGTGACTCCACCACCTCCCTGGGCAGCACATTCCAATGACGAACGACTCAGTGAAGAACTTTCTCCTCACCTTAAGCCTAAATGTCCCCTAGTGCAGCTTGAGACTGTGTCCTCTTGTTCTGGTGCTGGTTGCCTGGGAGAAGAGACCAACCCCCACCTGGTTACAACCTCCCTTCAGGTAGTTGTAGACAGCAAGAAGGTCTCCCCCGAGCATCCTCTTCTCCAGGCTAAACAACCCCAGCTCCCTCAGCCTCTCCTCATAGGGCCTGTGAGGATCATTGACTCCAATCTTGACCTAACATCACCATGGCACTGGAGAGTTTATATACATTGATTTCAAAACCCCAGAAGATTGCTTTGTCATTCAGCAGGTGTAGCGTTCAGGGACAACAACATTTCCAACAGGAGCACATGCAAGCGTTGGAATCATTCTGCTGTGCACTGAAAATAAATGACATGAGCCTAATAACTTGAGGTTGAAACAAATTAAGCATGTTATTACCTGATAAGATATGCTAATGGTGCTCTTCACAAATTAAAATTATGTTTCTCATTTCCACATGAATGTCCTTTTTCATCTTCTTCTGGCTGGGTTCTTCTTTGTACCATATTGTAATCAAAAGAAGTGTATCCCTTTGGACCACATCTGAAAATAAAGGAAAATAACATATTTAAATGAAGTTTTTGTTGCTTCCCATCAGATGTCATAGGTTAGTGATAGCCTAGGCAGTGTATAGACCAGAAATTACATGTAATTGCACATATTTTAACTGTTTTGACCAATTGCCCTTAACTGTCTCTGTGTCTGGCTGATTAATCCGGGAGATGTTCCAGGGGTTGATTGGGACAGAATCTTTCAGTTTCTTTCTGTTTCCAGCAGCAAAATAGCTTCCCCATTTTCCCAGCCTCGGCTTTGATTTGTAGTGAAAAGGATCAAAAAAAAAGCACCATTCCTTTATAGAAATACTATAAAGAAACCACAAAACAACAAAAAATCCCACAGCTGTACACACCTGTCATGTTTTGCCATTCTGCTTGCAAGAAATATTGAACATTACATGATCACAGGGTGTTAGGTGTTGGAAGGGACCTCTGAGATCATCGAGTCTAACCCTCCCTGACAGAGCAGGACCATAGAATCTAGCCCAGGTCACACTGGAATGCATCCAGATGGGTCTCTAAAGTCTCCAGAGGAGTCTCCACAACCTCTCTGGGGAACCTGACACTGTCCTATTTTTAAGAGTTGTCATTTACATGGTCACATCTCCCTGACAATGACAAACCCTTGCAAGTTGTCCTGGAATAGGTTTAGGCATCTAATGTAGATACAGGTTCTGATAATCCTTGACAGGACTTATCTGCAGATGGTTTTGGCTGGACAGAAAGAGCTGACTGAAGGTCAAACTGGCAGGAACTGTGACAGGCAGCTGCCAAGTAGTTGGCCTGGTAGGCATCAACCTCTTTTGGAGTCTGAGTTGTTTGTGGTGAAGCATAGAAAATGAGCTTTAAGTCCATCTTAACTCTTTCCTTGCTTCGGAGCGCCTTTGTCAGGGAAGAGGTGTGACTTTTCCTTTGTGTGTAGCTGTTAATGTTTAATTATGGATTCAGAATGATGAGGATTTCAGTTAATTGTCCCTGAAAGATGGGAAATAGAAAAATCTAGCTACATGCATGATTTGATAGGGGCTGAATTAACGAGGCAGGAATTACAAAAATAGAATTACCTTTATTTTCCTGAAAGCCCTGCCCCCAAATTATCTATAAAACTTATTAAATTATTTACAGGTTGTATTTGGTCACAAATTGTACCAGGATGCTTATGGGCAACTTTAGTACAACTTAGAGAATTCAGAAAATGGAAAAGGACAAGCCACAAAATAGCTTCACCCCACTTACAATCAGAGGCAAGCCAGCAACCTTTAGGGAAAGCTGCTTTTTACTCACGAGGATGGAGCAGGAATTTGGCAACAGTCCCTAGGTCTCTCTCCAGTGGCAGGCTCCAGAAACTGCAAGTTTTATGATCCAATGTGTGGATAAGGCTGCACAAGCCAAAGGAAAAGGACCCGCCAGAATCAAAGTGTCCGTAGACACGGCTGCTATGAGGCAAAACTCGTGAGCAGCAGCACTGCAAGAAAGGCTTCACGGCAGGCAGGGTCACTCCACAGCAGGCAGGGAGCAGGGCCCCAGGCAGACAGGTCCAGGAATAGCCAGGTCAGAGTGCAGAGACCAAGATGAAGGCAAGAGCGAGAGCGAGAGCAGCAGGAGGAGCAAGGTTAGGGCGAGAGCAGGAACCCCGATCCCTTTCTGGCCACTCTATTTAAGGTGTTTCTAGACAAAGCGTCCAAGGCCAATGTATAATGGGTGTGAAACACCCCACTTAATCATACCTCCCAAACCCAGTGGTCCTCCCCAGCTGGTAAGTACCTGTAAGGACCTCGGTCCTGGCGGGAAGAATGGGTGCTGTTTACCTGTCCCCAGGTGAAGGGGAAGGCAATTTCACACCTTGGAAGGCAATTTGGTGCCTCTGTCTTTCCCCATTCAGGGGGGTTTGGAGCACACTGTAACAGTGCATTAAAAAAAACCTTCTAGAAAGAGAAGAATCGAACATTATGTGTTGTAAAACCAGTTTTGCACTTGAGAAGTTTAACAAAGTTTAGCTACATGTTTACGTGGAGGAAGAATTAGGTCTTAAGTACCCTACTGAGAGGAGGTGGAATTCAAACAGTGATTCACTGTTTAATCATTATTCCTCAGAAACACATTTCAGACCTAATGAGACATTTCCATATTCAAAGAAGTTTTTAATCATATTTTTCAAACATAGCTTGTTGGGGTTTTGTTGTTGGGTTTTTTTGGCTTTTTTAAGGCATACTTCAATCGAATTGAGCAGATGAAGAACTGCACACGATTTGTTCACTGCAGAATTAAATAAGCATGGCGTATTACTAAGCTCAAAAGTCAGAGATACAGAGCCGTGTTCTGGTACAAGAGTCATCTATCTTCTCAATAACAGAAGAGAAGATTAAAGCTGGACTAAACAGTAAGGTGTAGAGTCATGTTTTACAGGAATTTTTTAACCCTAGAAGTCAAAAAAGCAAAAAGTGCCTAAATCAAGATTTATGCACAAAAGAATGAGAATCTGAAACAGCGAAAAATTGATGGGTGAATTTTGTTTGCTTGAGTTTATGAGATAATGGGGTACAATATGGTAATACTTGCAAATTATGCCATTCAAATAATACTTCTGAAAATAAGTCTCAAGCTATGCCAGGGGAGGTTTAGGCTGGATGTTAGGAAGAAGATCTTCACAGAAAGAGAGATTGGCCATTGGAATGGGCTGCCCAGGGAGGTGGTGGAGTCACCATCACTGGAGATGTTTAGGAAGAGACTGGATGGGGTGCTTGGTGCCATGGTTTAATTGATTGGATAGTGTTGGATGATAGGTTGGACTTGATGATCTCAAAGGTCTTTTCCAACCTGGTCTATTCTATTCTATTCTATTCTATTCTACTCTACTCTACTCTACTCTACTCTACTCTACTCTACTCTACTCTACTCTACTCTACTCTACTCTATTCTATTCTATCTAGTGTGGGGTGTCCCTGTCCATGGCAGGGGGGTTGGAACGAGATGATCCTTGTGGTCCCTTCCAACCCTGACTGATACTATGATTCTATTCTATTCTATTCTATTCACATCACTAATACTACTAATACTTCACAATATAGAACTGGTAATCTCTTCTAGATAGTCTGAAAGTTAAGATCTGAAGGGGGGCTACAAGAAAGCCGATGAGGGACTTTTTAGGATATCAGGTAGTGATAAGGGAAACAGATCCAAGCTAGAAGAGGGGAGATTTAGATTAGATGGTAGGAAGAAGTTCTTCACCAAAGGGTGGTGAGACACTGGAACAGGTTGCCCAGGGAGGTGGTGGAAGCCTCATTCCTGGAATTTTTTAAGGCCAGGCTGACTGGGGCTCTGAGCAACCTGATCTAGTGTGAGTTGTGATCCTTGAGGTCCCTTCCAACCCTGAGAATTCTGTGATCCTCAGGCAGTCTCTTTATTCAAGAGGTGAGGCTTTATGAAGACTATGTAATGTTGCTAAACCAGTCAGGGTGCTACCCTCAGCAATGAGCACTTATTAATGAAATAATAATTTAAAAACCTCTTATGGTATTTATTGGCTATGCTTTGCTTTTGCTTAGTTCTGTATTTATAATATTTAATTATTATTTTTTTTAAACTAGGAATAAAACCTTGTAATTCTATGGTAGTTATCTATCCATTGTAGTTTTCATCTCACCTATACAAATGGTGATTACAAGTCCAATGCATGGCAAAATTTCATTTGGTCTTTTGCTGCAAAGAATCAAATAACTGGTGTTTGCTTTGCTTTGACACTTAGGCCAGGATCATCAATAGCTGTAAAAGACTTTTATGGCCTTTTGCTAGAAAAACCAAATAGTCAGTGTTTGGTCTGCTTTGATACTTAGGTTAGGATTGTCAATAGCTGTAAGAGATTTTTATCAGAACTCACACATCTAACGGTTTACTTTGAATAGCCCGGCCTGAAAATTACATTCTCTTCAAAATAGTGATGGACAAACCAGGAAATAACCAGAAATTCATGCAGTTATTTTGAAATAATAAGTTTTAAGTGCATTTTTGCTGTATCAAAATCTGGTAGAAAAAGAATGATTTCAAGTTTTAGGAGAAAAATAAAGGAGAATTGAGATAAGACAAAAATTAGAAAACAGTATGCCAGAGCAGGACCATAGAATCTAGGACATGTCACACAGGAACACATCCAGACAGGGCTTGAAAGTCTCCAGAGAAGAAGACTCCACAACTTCTCTGGGGAGCCTGTTCTAGTACTCTGTGACCTTTACAGTTAAGAAGTTCCTCCTCATGTTAAGGTGGAACTTCCTGTGCTGTAGTTTACATCCATTGCCCCTATCACAGGGTGCAAGTGAATGGAGTCTGTGCCCTTCTTCCTGACACCCAGCCCTCAGATATTTAACATTGATTAGATCCCCTCTCAGTCTTCTCCTCTCCAGACTAAACAGCCTCAGATCTCTCAGCCTTTCCTCATAAGGCAGTGCTCCAGTCCCTTCATCATCCTTGTAGCCTTCTGTTGGACTCTTTCAAGCAGATTTCTGTCCCTCTTGAACTGCGGACCCCAGAACTGGATGCAATATTCCAGGTGGGGTCTCCCTAGGGCAGAGTAGGGGGGAAGGAGAACCTCCCTTGATCTGCTGGACACACTTTTCTTGATGCACCCCAGGATACCATTGGCCTTGTTGGCCATAAGGGCACATTGCTGTCCCATGGATAACTTGTCCACCAGGATTCCCAGGTCCTTCTGCACAGGGCTGCTCTCTAGCAGATCACCTTCTAGCCTGTACTGGTGCAGTTTATTATTCCTTCCCAGGTTCAGGATTCTGCACCTACCCTTGTCGAACCTCATTAGGTTCCTCTTTGCCCAGCTCTCCAGTCTGTCCAAGTCTCCCTATGATCCTGTGAGTGTTTCCTGAGAGCCTGTATTCTTATTTTTGCTAGTAAAAGTAAAATTCCACATAAACAGTTACACAACTGTGATTTTTAGTCACCAACATGAACTGTTGCTATTTAGTACTACTTCAAAGGCATTAAACTTCAAAGTTATAGATCCTTCAGCCCCCATTCTGGCATTTTTCTTCTGCACCATCTCCTGTTCAGATATTCTGTTTTTGAAATGGAAAACAATGTAAAAGAAAGGTGGGGGGAAAGTTTTCAAACTGTTGCTGTTCAGATGAACTTGCCATTCTCTTGCCAACCTAAACACAGAGTCTAAAGACAGCACTTTGCAGTTCTAAGGTGACATTTTGTAGCTCTTTGAACTTTCTCAGTACAATCTAATTAGTAGGGTTAGTTATAAAGGATGAAAACATGGCATGCATGAGTACTCAGAGAGCCTTTTTTCCCCCTTGATTATCACACAAACTGCTCTTGATGCCTACTGGGAACTCTTGCATACCTTTTCCTTTGCAGATTAGGGTCTTTATACAGCAGATGGAATGGGGTACAGATGCAAAGATGCTATCAGATGCAACCATGTAACAAGAGGATGAAATAGAAAGATGAAAACAGAGAGGATCATAAACCAGAGATTCTATGTGACTGAAGACAAGTGTCTCTTTGTAGTCAATATAGATGTGAAATCCAGGACATCTGCTTTGTCCTCACCTGAAAAGAGTAATGCAGACCTTAGTTCTCCCTGATTTTTGTATACATAGACACTTGTACTTCAGTACCAAAGGAAGCTCAGAATACTTGATACAGGAAAAAAGCAGAGCCTGGATGTTTCAAGTGCCTTAAATCCTCCTGCCCCTGGAGTTTGGAGATTAGCATGTGAGGTTATCACACTAATACATAAAAAGTAATAGGTGTTGAAGCGAGGCAACTATCTGGGTACACTAGGAGTTATCTGAGCACCACAGTGGCTGTCAGTTTCTGAGTGATTGTTAAGAACTTATCATTGAAATATAATAATAATAATAATAATAATAATAATAATAATAATAATAATAATAATAATAATAATACCAACTATTTGAATGGTGTTTTGGAAAAAATCCCAAAAACCTCAACTTAAAGAGCATAGAAACAAAACTAATGTCTGAGGTACTTTTGAGCCTAGAGGATTATAATAAAAATGAGTATTTTAGTGACAGAGAGATTATGCTTGTGCTTTGTGCTGAGGTCCTCAAGGTCATTAAATAATATACTTCAGTGTGTTTGCAGCTTGGAATGAGAACCAAATGTGCTGGTCACTGTAACTGAGCTGTTGTCTCTGAAACTCTGCTTAGAGAATCTGCAGAGTCTCTAACCAACCTGTGGATATATATTCCTCCATGTTGAGAAATTGCAGGCTTGTGGAAGAAAAGGCAAGAAGAGGAGACTCAAGGGGGTGACCTTATTGCTCTCTACAACTACCTGAAGGGAGGTTGTAGACAGGTGGATGTTGGTCTCTTCTCCCAGGCAGCCAGCACCAGAACAAGAGGACACAGTCTCAAGCTGCACCAGGGGAGGTTTAGGTTCGAGGTGAGGAGAAAGTTCTTCACTGAGAGAGTCATTCGCCATTGGAATGTCCTGCGCAGGGAGTTGGTGGAGTCACTGTCCCTGGAGGTGTTCAGGAGGAGACTTGATGGGGTGCTTGGTGCCATGGTTTAGTTGATTAAGTGGGTTGGGTTGGATTGGTTGGAAGCAATGATCTTGAAGGTCTCTTCCAACCTGGTTTATTCTACCTCAAAGTATTTATGAAACATATGTGTCACATCTTAGCTGGTTATTTTCTACTGACATGCCTGTAATTAAGGCATAGAATAGGTCAAAATAACAAAACAATATTTTAACACATCCAACCAAATTCTGCCTAGTTTCTCTCCTTCAGTTACAAGGTGTTTACATTCTTTTCAGAGTCAAAGATAGAACATAGCTTTCTCTAATTAGAGCAAAGGCAAATCTTCCCTATAGCTTTCCAAATGATCTGAAAACAACCTCTTCCTACAGGTTATAAGGAGATTAATTTGGTGATTGTATTGAAGGTTCTCTGACAGAAATCTTGTTGAGAAAACTAGATAGGCAATAAAGTAGTTAAATAGGGGATATGGAAGGTTTTATGGCTTTACTATTACTTTCAGGAACTGCCCAGGGTACAAAGAACACATATACTCCACTATGGCAAAGAAACCAGGGTTATCTGAACTCGAATATACATATTTTGGATTGTTGCAAACAGAGCTGACCAGATGTTTTACATGAGAGTTTATGCTGAGCATTGAAAGTCTTTCAGTATTCAGTATCACTAAGGTTGGAAGAGACCTCAAAGATCATCGAGTCCAACCTGTCACCACAGACCTCATGACTAGAGTAGGGAGGACACTAGTGCCCACTGCAGGCTTGAACTCACGACCTTCCCCATTAAAGGTCTTATGTGCTACCAACTGAGCCACACCACTCCCCCCTACTAGTATTTTTAAAGAAGTATAGAGCAGTATGAGAAACATTTATGTTTATACATAGCAGATCTTAAGAACACTAACTATGCTTCAGGGCTAACTGAAAGAAATGTCTGTTTCTAAATATAGTCATTGATCTTAGTGATATCTGCTGCAACCTACCCTCACCCTCCCTTACAAGGTCTTTAAACATTTTAACTGGTAACTGCTGGCATTTATTATTATCCAGTTGCAAGGATGGTTCAATAAAACATCTGTGGAATCTCACAGGGATGGCCACCACAGCAAATTTTATACTGGAAAGATTTCTCAACTGAGTAATCAATCTTCCCTTTCTATTTGATATGTTTTACTCCCTTCCAAAAGAAGAGGTGTGTTAGAGTACTGCCATTCTAGCAACACCATGTAATTGGTAACAGCTAGTATACACATTGACCTTGTAAATACTATTCAAAAGACAGCCTGGTGCCAGCACAAATAGAATGATGGTGATGATGATGATGATGATGACAACAATGGCAATGACCAAGTTTACCAAGTTCTAGGTAGGGCTTTGCTTTTTTTTATTCCTGTGCATTACAGCCAAAGCAGATTCTTCTCTTTTGGTGCCATGGATCTGGGGGCAGGATCATGGGTTATTAAGGTTATAAGTGGTGGCCTAAACTTAAGTACTTGCATAGCCCCACATACAACTAGGCACTTATTTACATGCTTTTCTGAACTATAAACTCTGTTCCTATTCTGTTTCAATGCATTGCTGCCCTTTTTCATGCTATCTGTGGTTTATCAAAATCTTTACAGACTCACAGAATGTTATGGGCTGGAAGGGATCTTGAAAGATCATCCAATGGCCAATCATTCAATGGCATCCTGGCCTGCATCAGGAACAGTGTGGCCAGCAGGAGCAGGGAGGTCATTCTGCCCCTGTACACTGCACTGGTTAGGCCACACCTTGAGTACTGTGTCCAGTTCTGGGCCCCTCGGTTTAGGAAGGATGTTGACTTGCTGGAGCGTGTCCAGAAAAGGGCAACAAGGTTGGTGAGGGGCTTGGAGCACAAGCCCTATGAGGAGAGATTGAGGGAGCTGGAGTTGCTTAGTCTGGAGAGGAGGAGGCTCAGGGGTGACCTTATTGCTCTCTACAACTACCTGAAGGGGGGTTGTAGTGAGGCGGAGGTTGGTCTCTTCTCCCAGGCAACCAGTACCAGAACAAGAGGGCACAGTCTCAGGCTGCATCAGGGGAGGTTTAGGCTGGAGGTTAGGAGGAAGTTTTACACAGAGAGAGTGATTGCCCACTGGAATGGGCTGCCTGAGGAGGTGGTGGGGTCGCCGTTGCTGGGGGTGTTCAGGGCGAGGCTTGACAGGATGCTTGGTTGTATGGTTTAGTTGATTGGGTAGTGTTGGATGATAGGTTGGACACGATGATCTCAAAGGTCTCTTCCAACCTGGTCTATTCTATTCTATTCTATTCTATTCTATTCTATTCTATTCTATTCTATTCTATTCTATTCTATTCTATTCTATTCTATCCAGCCTGTCCTGCCCTGCACCTGTACCAGATCACACAGGATCTTATTTTTCTGCCTCTTGATGGTATTTCTGTCCAGACATGGAGGTGATTATGTAACTAGCTCTACTAGCAAAACTGGTTATTTCAGATTTCACTGCAGATTAATTTTGAACAACTGGACCACTTCACTTGAACGTGTCCAGAGAAGGGCAACAAGGCTGGTGAGAGGCCTTGAGCACAGCCCTATGAGGAGAGGCTGAGGGAGCTGGGATTGTTTAGCCTGGAGAAGAGGAGGCTCAGGGGTGACCTCATTGCCCTCTACAACTACCTGAAAGGTGGTTGTAGCCAAGAAGGGGTTGGTCTCTTCTCCCAGGCAACCAGCACCAGAACAAGAGGACACAGTCTCAAGCTGCACCAGGGGAAGTTTAGGCTTGAGGTGAGGAGAAAGTTCTTCACTGAGCGAGTCATTCGTCATTGGAATGTGCTGCCCAGGGAGGTGGTGGAGTCACCATCCCTGGAGGTGTTCAAGAGGAGATTGGACGTGGCACTTGATGTCATGGTCTAGTCCTGAGGTCTGTGGTGACAGGTTGGACTAGATGATCTTTGAGGTCTCTTCCAGTCTTAGTTATACTGTGATACTGTGACACTGTGACCATAGGTGTTGGAATACAGAGGGTCTTGCATGTTTATATTTGGAAAACTAGAAGATGAAGGAGAAAATACGTATCCAAATAGCCACACCACAGCAAAGCATGTGTGTAAACATAAGAATAGATTTGATGCTTTGTTGAACTGAACCTGTGAATCTATATGAAATACTTGCAAGATCAGTTCATTTTATGGCGGCTCTCTGGCTAACAAACATAAAGACAGTCTGATCCTTACAGAACATTTCCCTTATGGGGAAAGGCTGAGGAAGCTGAGTTTCTTTAGCTTGGAGAAGAGGGGACTGAGGTGTGACCTCATTAATGTTTATAAATATGTGAAGGGCAAATGCTGGAAGGACAGAGCCAAGCTCTTCTCTTCCAGTGGTAGGACAAGGGGCAATGGGTGCAAGCTGGAGCACAGAAGGTTCCACATAAACATAAGAAAAAACTTTTTCACTGTGTGGGTGCTGGAGCCCTGGAGCAGGCTGCTCAGAGAGGTTGTGGAGTTTCCTTCACTGGAGACATTCAAAACCTGCCTGGATGCGCTCCTGTATGATCTACTGTAGGTGGTCCTGCTCTGGCAGGGGGTTAGACTAGATGATCTTTTGAGGTCCCTTCCATCCTCTGATTCTGTGATTCTCGCTGACCTAGTAATATACTCATCACACTTGGCTGAACAGCCTTCTCCTCTCTGCTCTTTACTGAAAGAGCTGGGGATTTCTCTCTCAAAAAGACCTTCCCGACCTAGTCAAAACCACAGTACAATCATTGTATCAATACAAAGTACTGCTGAAAATTATTCTGTGCTTTAATAATCTAAACCAAATGAAATTTCTAGTGAAAGACAATATAAAACTCAAGGAATTATTTTCCTTAATTATCTGTTTCCCAGATGTTGATCATTCCTGGGCATTTCAGAGCTTTTCAATCATGTGACTCCATAAACTTTTTTTATGGTGAAATTTAATCATTTTGTCAACCCTTAGGGTAACATCATCCCAGTAAAACTCTTACAGAGTTTGCTTGGCAGTCTCACAATTCCATATTGCATGATATGTACTGCAGGTTGGTTGTTTGTTTTTTCTCTTTAGTTTCACAATCTACTCCTTTTCTGTTTCAAAGCTGCTTGATAACTGGAGCTAACAGCTCATTCAAGACCAGTTCTGAAACCAAATCCTGCTCTCCACGCATAAGTAGTCCCGTTCATTACATGTATTGGGCTTGGCTGAGCTGGAGTTAATTCTCTTCACATCTTTCTAGTGCTGTGTTTTGCAGTACTGTAGCTGGGTGTTGATAGCACAGCAGTGTTTTGGCTACTGCTGACTGAATGCCCAGGCTCTGCTTTTTCAACATTTCCCTGCCCCAAGAGTACCCTGAGGGGTGGGCAAGATCTTGGGAGGGGACACAGTCAAGCCAGTCAAGTGACCAAATAGGTATTTTGTGCCATATGATGTCAGCTCAGATATATATACGAAGTACAAGAAGAAAGTGTGGAGATATTTTTCCACAGCATCTGTGTTTCAGAGAAACTGTTACTCATGGAGCCCTGCTTCCTGACACCAACCTCCATCTGCTGATTGGAGAGAGAGAATAACATCTCCCTTCGCTTTTGCTCCTGTGCATGGACTTTTGCTTGTGCTTATTATTATTAAATTGCTTCTACCTTATCACTGACTTCTGTTATATTTCCCCCTCTCTCCTGTCCACCTAAGAAGAGGAGTGACAGAGCAGCTTTGGTGGGCATTTGGCTCCCAGCCATGGCCAAATCACCACAATCATGTTTTCAGCAAAATACCAGCTTAAAGGAACTGCACTCTTGAAATTACTGGAGTTGCTCTTGAGCAATAATTTTTGGCACTTTAGGACATTCTGTACAAAACTGTGTACAGAGCCCATGTAAATGTTATTTATTTTATTTTTTAATATACTGACAGTCACTACACCATCTCAAGCACAGATGTCCAAGATGTTGGAGAAGTGTTCTGTTATGTTAGCATATTCTTAGAGGTGGTAATAACTTGAAAGGCAATTTCCTCATTGCCTCATTTAACAACTTTTTTTTTTCCCCCTTAATTTTTATATGATTGTGGATATTAAACCTAAACTAAACAGCAGCCAGTTCCAGTGTGTCCCCAGTCAGACAGACTGACATTGTAAATCCTGGATTGGGCTAGTTCTCAAATGTAATATTTTTATGAGTGTCATGGGTTAAGTTGAATGTTTGCTGCCGTTATTCAAAACCATCCTGCCTCATGCCAGCTTCAAAATGAATTATGATCATCTAATTCCCATGGGGAAAAACTGAGTCCTTCTGATGCTGGGTGAATGAATTCTGCTGCCTCACATGCCTGTGAACCTAGCTGGATAATGAAATTAATGAACTGCAGAGCTTCTTCCTTCTAAGCCTTGATAGTAATTGGTCCAATTTATTACTTTGCTTTGAACTGTTGCAGAGTGGTGATGTCAGTATCTGTTGATCCTGCTGCACACATGAACTGAATGTCTTCACCCAGACTTCATGCTCAACTACTGGAGTCCTATCAGACTCTGTAGGTTTTATTCCAGAGAGTGGTCTCCTCTGTAGACATCAGGGATGTGTTTTTAGGATGACACCTGGACAATGCCAGCCACCCCATCTGTACATGTTTTTAGAGGAAAGCACTGTTGTCCTGAAGACTGATGAAAAAGCCACCATCAGAAAAAAGGGTGAGGTTTTCCCTCTCCTTGTTGACCCATTCTGAGCAGTAGGATCTCTGAGGCACAGATGCAGCCCTGTTTGGAGGAGGAAGTGATTCTGGGACCCAGTTGCGCTGCTCCCACCACCTCAGTATGTACCAGAGGTGGGCCTCCTGCACTGACCCTCTGCAGATTTATCACCCCTTGACACTCCTCCCAGGGTAGCACTGAAAAAAGAGAGATTCCTTTGTTCTCATGCCACACATAGCACACCAAACCTGGAGAAAAGAGGTTGGTGGAGTAGGTAGGAAGTCATCCCAGAAAAGTTTCATTCCCCTCCATGTTTCTTTCTGATAGTCATTTTTATGTGTGGCTTTATAATATTGGAATGAAGTGAGATTGTGATGGGAAAGAGCAACGTTTGTACGTCATGTTAATAAAAGTGTCCTGAGACAAAGCAGCTCTGGCTTGTTTCTGGTGTTTCTCATATATCTTATGTGTATTACTTGTGTATATTGCCTAGACTGAGGAATTTTCTAGGTTTCTTTCTTGGAATGCAAAGCAAAAATAGTAAGATAATGAAAGTGTCATTTAGGTTTTATTACCTTTACTTGATGTAACTGGAAAGAATAGTGAAAAAAAAATGCTTCAAGCTTCTGCCTTAGAAGATGGGCAGGGAAGGGAATGAGTGGGATCTGCTGCTTTGCATTGGTGTTGTAGGAATCATGATTTTACAAGCAATGTCAATTTGCACAGAATTTTCCTTCATTTCATTATTGCTGTTGGCCATGATCAAAGCAAATGCTTCAGTTGAGCACAACTGCTTTAAATGACTGTTTCAAGGCTGTATTTTACAGAGTCCGAATGTGATTTAAAATGAAGTAAGGGAACATTTGTAAAATGAGAGAGAGAAGGAATCTTCAGTGAAGAGTGGGAGATCAGATACATTTATTCACTGAAAAAAGATGAAATTACAGTAACTTTTATCTGCTGTTCTCTCACTACCTTTGCTAGTCCAACCTTCCCAGGCATTTCTAATGCCTCAGAAAAAAATGCCTCAGTAAAAAAAAAAACAGGTAGATGGAGCTGGATAAACTACATGGAAAACCAGAAGCTCATAAAAGAACTAAATGTTCTCCAGACACAGTGGTGAAATTTCTGTGTTTATGCCTATAGGAGACAGCAGATTCCAAAATTTTGAAAAATATGTGGGAGAGACCTTAACTGGCTTCACTTGGTGCAGTGATCAAACCAGTTGTTTGTCAAATCCGTGCTTTCATTGCAAGTTAACATTAAACTTCCACTTCCAAGTATGGTTGAAACATACAGAGCCTTCTGGTGAAATGGTGTAGCAGTCAGAGCATCTCTGTGCAAATGGGAGCAAAACCTCGGTCCAGGAGGCTTGGGTCAGTCTGTGACAGCTGCAAAAAAGGCTTTACCATGCCAAGGCTGCATTTTTCCTGAATACCTTTGGATGTGAATGAATTCATATTTGTACATCTTTGCTTTAAAAACCTCTGGGAAATTTCTGTAAATGCTCAGGATCTTATCCTTGCAGCTGCTGAGTTCTCCCTCTGAATGAATGTCCCACCAAGCAACTTCAGACAGCCTAGCCCCAGAAAGAAAATGTTACCCTCTTTAGAAGGTCTTGTATTACCTGCCAATTTTCATGGTAAAAGGTTTATGACACTCTAATTCTGAGATTCTCCTTTGAAACAGGAGGTACAGGCTGGGGGGCTAAACATTTCAAATAGTTATCTGCTTTTGCTTTGTTCTTCATCCCCAGTTTCCAGCACTGACTTTGGTGAATGACCAGCACTGCACATTGGAAGCACACTATGAGCAGGGAGTTCCTCTGCACTCACGCAGTGCTGCATTGAAGCCATACTTTTTTTGGCTGCCTCATTCATGTGAGCACTAAGGTACTGTGTTCACAGCCCAGTGCTACATGTGGACACAGCTCTAGCATCTCTGTGTGGTGTTCCCAGTGTGTCAGATCATCATCCTCTGTTTTAACCAAGCACACGTGCCCTACCCTTTGTCTTGGTGGAACCTTCTGTGCACTGCACACAGAGCAGGAATTCTCCAGGGTTATGTAGGGTGGTGTTTGAACAACAGACACAGTAATAGAGTGCTGTTTTCAGAGAGGGTAGCCTGCACAATTGTAATTACCTTTTGGTAATGTCAAATGCCATTTAAATAGACTTTAATAAACTCTTTCTGGATTCATGAATCTGTCAATCTCATTGACTCTGACTAGAATCATAGAATTGTCAGTTTTGGAAGGGACCTCAAGCATTACGAGTTCAAATCCCCCTGCCATGGGCAGGGACAACTCACACTTGAGCAGGTTGCCCTGAGCCCCAGTGAGCCTGGCCTTAAAAACATCCAGGGATGGAGCTTCTACCACCTCCTTGGACAACCTGTTCCAGTGTCTCATCACCCTTATGGTGAAGAATTTCTTCCTAACATCCAATCTGAATCTACCCATTTCTATTTTCGCTCCGTTCCCCCTAGTCCTAGTACCTGACACCCTAAAACGTCCCTCCCCAGCTTTCTTGTAGGCCCCCTTCAGATACTGGAAGGCCACTATAAAGTCTCCTTGGAGCATTCTCTTCTCCAGACTGAATAACCCCAACTCTCTCACTCTGTCTCTGTGGGAGAGGTGCTCCAGCCTTTTAATGACTGGAATATTCACAGGGCAAGATCATATCCTTGAATAAACTCTTGTGCTTGCAACCATCACTTGCAAGAAGAAGATAATAATGAACATCTGTGTCATGGAATAAATTATTGCAAAATATTAAATAAACAGTATTAGTTTTCACTGACAACTCAGTTAATTGATAGATTGTACTTCTGTGCCTTACTGCTAGGGGCACAGAGTTTTATTCAGGAATGGTAAAGCAAATGCATAGTGGCTGTGCCTGTTCCTCATGCATGGGAACGTTAAGGGAGAAAGAACATCCTTATTTGTTGTTGAAATAGCTTTCTTTCCAAAACATCATATTACTCATTCATTCTCAAAATATCAGACACATCAATTACATGGAGACACAGAAGGGCTTCACATACTTTTCATTACTACCTAACATGACTGTCCTGGTTTCATCTGGGATAGAGTTCATTTTCTTCCCAGTAGCTCATATATTGCGTTGTAGTTTGGGTTTAGTATGAACTATGGACACATATGGCTGCGCCAGGGGAGGCTTAGGCTGGATGTTAGGAAGAAGTTCTATACAGAGAGAGTGATTGCCCATTGGAATGGGCTGCCTGGGGAGGTGGTGGAGTCACCATCATTGGAGGTGTTCAGGAGGAGACTTGATGGGGTGCTTGGTGCCATGGGTTAGTTGTTTAGGTGGGTTGGATTGGTTGATGGGTTGGACGCGATGATCTTGAAGGTCTCTTCCAACCTGGTCTATTCTATTCTATTCTATTCTATTCTATTCAGTAGGAGAAAAAGGAGAACTGTGGACAATGTTTTACAAAAGAGCACTTTACTGGTGTTCTGTTTGGTAAATATTTTGTTTGATAAGTCACACAAATAGATTTCAAAACTGAAACGGTTACAATTCTTGTTCCGCTTCCAAAAAATCCTGTCGTGCGAACTGTGTGCTGACAGATAGCAAGGAGGTCAACAGGTGTCCTAGTTTTGAGCCATGAGCTGCCCAGGGCAAAAGGACAGAGAAGATATTTTACCCCTTTCTCAAGGAGTGAAATAAAAATGCTCCACACTGGATAGGAAGTTTAAATGGAAATTCTATTTACAAATATATACAAAAGGCATTCAGGCGAAAGGAACACATTCACAAGTTAGGCTCAGTTCTTCACTTGTGCTTACCAGGCCAAAACCTCCCAGAGCCTTCCAGAAACCTCCACCCCACTCAGCCTCAGCAGGCGCAAGAACAGCCAAACTGCCCTCCCCCACTAGACCCAGAGGTACCTCAGGCTTCAACAGACCCAGTGGTGTCGCTGGAAATTCAATGCCAGCCAAGGCCAAGAGGAAAGTTCTCCCCAGCAAACCATAAAGGTCAGAGTTTGTGTCCTTACCAGAGGGGAGAGCAAGCAACTTTGGCTGTGCAATCCTTAAACAGAGAGATACAAGAAAACAGAAAAGAATAACAGATTACAATATCCTGGGACTCTCTAGCGTCTGGAGGGCTTTTATTTGTTACCAATTAACTCTTGATTTCCCTTAACCTGCAATAACAGGTCAGAGGACTTCATTGGTTGTTGTTGGAGGACAATTTCGGGTGGCAGGAGTGAGACACGATGTGATTCATTCTCCAACAACAAGCTTCCCTGCTGAGTACGGCTTCCTCTACAGGCAGATTTGAGTGGCCTGCCACTGTGGCTGCTGTGGCTAACTGGGGAATCTGCAGTGAAATGGGAATTGAAGCAGAGCTGAGAAGGATGCTACTGCTTTCAAGAATAACTGGAGCGTTGCACAAAAAGTAGAAATTACTTACATAAAACTGTGGTCTGGGTCTGAGCCAACATGCATTCCTCATGTGGTAGGGTCTAGGGTATTATTGTGGCAAGAATAGTCATGGTTCAGGTACATGCCCCAAAGGGGACAGAGAGCAGCCTGCCAGGTTCTTTTTATTAACTTTTATCTATTTAAGAAATTTCCCTCTCTAAAAGAGAAATTCTGCAATCCCTATGTAAGGCAGAAATGAAAGTACTGACCAATGGGGTTCTTTCTGCAGAGTATTTCACTGCCCATTCTGCTGAGTCAAAAGATATCCTTTTCTGCTTTAGATAAGAATGAGTTTGTGTTTAATATGCATATACCAAATTGGTTTTCAATGCCTTGGATCAAACACCTTAAAGATAAGTTATCAACCTCTACTCAGTACTCAGTGCATACGAACAGGGTTCACTAGATACACAGACTCCTAAGATGGAAGATAGGGAACGGGAGCAGATTGAAGTCTGCGCAGTCCAAGAGGAGTTGGTTAGTGATCTCCTGCACCACTTACATGGACACAAGTCTATGGGGCCAGATGTCATAGATCAGAGGATACCGAGGGAGCTGGCTGAAGTGCTCACCAAGCCACTTTCCATCATTTACCAGCAGTCCTGGTTAAGAGAGGAGGTCCCAGTTGACTGGAGATTGGCAAATGTGATGCCCATCTACAAGAAGGGCCAGAAGGGGGACCCAGGGAACTACAGATCTGTCAGTCTGACCTCAGTGCTAGGGAAGGTCATGAAGCAGGTCATCTTGAGTGCCATTATGCAGCATGTGCAGGGCAACCAGATGATCAAGCCCAGCCAGCATGGGTTCACGAAGGGCAGGTCCTGCTTAATGAACCTGATCTTCTATGACAAGGTGACCCACTTAGTGGATGAAGGAAAGGCTGTGGATTTTGTTTATCTGGACTTTAGTAAAGCCCTTGACACCATTTCCCATATCATCCTCCTGGAGAAACTGGCTGCTTACGTCTGGGATAGATGGATGATTCGCTGGGGCAGAGTGGCTGGAAAGATGCCTGGAGGAAAAAGACCTGGGGGTGTTGATTGAGAGCTGTCTGAATATGAGACAGCAATGCATTAAGCTGGCCAACAGCATCCTGGCCTGTATCAGGAATAGTGTCGCCAGCAGGAGTGCAGAAGTGATTGTGCCCCTGTACTGAGCACTGGTGAGGCCGCACCTTGAATACTGCGTTCAGCTTTGGGCCCCTCACTGCAAGGACACTTGAGGTGCTGGAGAAGGGCAACAAAGCTGGTGAAGGATACAGAGAACATGTCTTAGGAGGAGCCACAGAGGGAACTGGGATTGTTTAGTCTGGAGAGAAGGAGGCTGAGGGGAGACCTCATTGCTCTCTGCAGCTACCTGAAAGGAGGTTGTAGCGAGGTGGGGCTTGGTTTCTTCTCTCTAGTACCAGGTGATAAGATGAGAGGAAGTGGCCTGGAATTGTGCCAGGGAAGGTTTAGATTGGATATTAGAAAAAATTTCTTTATGGAAAGAGCAGTTGGGTGTTGGAACAGGCTGCTCAGGGAGGTGGTGAAGTCACCACCCTTGGAGGTGTTTATGAAGCATGTAGACATGGCAGTTTGGGATATGGTTTAATGGACACAGTGGTGTTGGGTTGATGGTTAGAACTGATGATTTTGGAGGTATTTTCCAGCCCAAACAATTCTGTGATTCTATGATAGGGTAAGTAGTCATGCAGGCAGACCCAAAAATACTCCGAAAGCATTTCTCCCTGAAAAGGATATATTCCTCAGGGGTCTTACTGCACCCCACAGGCAGTCAGCAACCTACAAGTTCTGGTATACCTGGCTGCATATAACCCTGTCATGCTCACTTTTCTTTATTTGTCAAACATACTGCAAGAACCTGTCACCACTTATTAAGAAAATCAGCTCATGTGGAAAGTAGATAGTCCAGCTTCCCTTCTCCTCAGGCACGTAAACCATCCAAGCTGCTATTAAAAAGGACTTGAACTACTTCTCATTGTTTGATTTTGTTAGATAAATAAATGAATGTGCACATAAAAAACCCCGTGAAAGCCTTGCTTTTCTCTCCTGCAGTACAAACTATGCAGCATTTACCTAGCTTCTGAATTTAAATCAAGAAAAGAAGGGTCTTTGAGGTAGTAACTTTCTTTGCTATTCAGTTTTGGCTTCAGTATTGCTCTGCCTTACCTAGGTTTATATAAAGTTTTCCAAGCGTGTTCTCTCTGTCATTTGTGCTCATTATCAGCAATCCCTTATCCTTGTGTGCTCACCATCCTATGAGATTCCAACCCCACCCCCCCAAGCTTTTACCTTCCCTTTTTACATTGCCACAGTTTCATGGAAGATCTCATTGTCTTCCAGTATCTTCTCACACAGTTTGTGAATCTAAGTGTTTTGATCTTTAATTGGAAAACTGGAGGAACTTTATTTCTTTTCACTTTATGCTTCATTTACCAAGATGAAAGCTTCATGTTATGGCCTTACTTTTCCCTGTCTCTTGAGTCCTTTCTGTTTTCTCCTGGCCACTTTTAGAAGTCTGTAAGTAACTTACACAGCCTAAGATGTTAATATATGTGGGATAAATCCCTGCTTGATAGTGGAGGGTATAGTGATGATTCATTAGATGTGCAGGGTCTTGCATCTGGGTTGGGGCAATCCCAGGCACTAATATAGGCTGGGCAGTGAGTGGCTTGAGAGCAGCCCTGAAGAAAAGAGCTTAGGGGTGCTGGTGGATGAGAAGCTTAACATGAGCCACCAGTGTGCACTTGCAGCCCAGAAAGCCAATCACATCCTGGGCTGCATCAAGAGGAGCACAGCCTGCAGGTCAAGGGAGGTGTTTGTCCCCCTCTACTCCACTCTGGTGAGACCCCACCTGGAGTACTGTGTCCAGTTCTGGAGCCCCTATTACAAGAAAGATCCGGATGTGCTGGAATATGTCCAGAGAAGGGCCATGAGGGTGATCAGAGGGCTGGAGCACCTCTCCTGCAAATCACAGTAAGTAAGGTTGGAAGAGACCCCAAGGATCATCAAGTCCAACCTGTTCCAACAGACCTCACAACTAGACCATGGCACCAAGTGCCACGTCCAATCTCCCCTTGAACACCTCCAGGGACGGCGACTCCACCACCTCCCTGGGCATGTCCACCTCCACCTCCTGTCCTGTGAGGACAGGCTGAGAGAGTTGGGGTTGTTCAGCTTGGAAAAGAGAAGGCTCCAAGGAGAGCTTATTGTGGCCTTCCAGTATCTGAAGGGGGCCTACAAGAAAGCTGATGAGGGACTTTCTGGGGTGTCAGGTAGTGATAGGACTAGGAGGAATGTTTGCATCAAAACCAGTCCAAAAATTATTTAAGAAAACAGCAGAAGATTAATGTTTATAAATATCAATGTTTATAAATATGTAAAGGGTGAGTGCCAAGAGGATGGAGTCAGGCTGCTCTGGGTGATGCCCAATGACAGGACAAGGGGCAATGGGCGGAAGTTGAGGTATAGAAAGGTCTGTGGGAACATGAGGAAATTTTTTTTTCCCTGTGAGGGTGACAGAACAGTGGAATAGGCTACTCAGGGCGGGTGTGGAGCGTCCCTCTCTGGAGATACTCAAAACCCACCTGGATGTGTTCCTGTGTGATCTTCCCTAGGTGATCCTGCTCTGGTAGGGGGATTGGACTGGATGACCTTTATGAAGTCCTTTCCAGCCCCTAACATTCTGTGATTATGTGATTAGAGACACCTGTAGACCCATACAGCTAGAACAGTTCAGGGTGGGCACTCCAGACTTGCAAGGCAGTATGACAGGAACTGTACATGTTTTGAGCTGGAGGTGGACACCAGTGTTGAAAATATGGTTTATAGAAGAAGATAAATTCGCTGCCAGAGACATATGCTGCTACATGACAAGCCTGCAGAGGAAGAGCTCTGAATTTGATGTACAGGACACTGGGGAGCTGGTAGAGGTCCAAAAAGAAGGGCAGAGGGGTGAGTGTGTGGAAAAAGAAAAAAAAAGAATGCTTAGCATGAATCTCTGGAAAATATATCCCTTTAGCAGGATTAGAATAGCTAAATAAACCTTCAGTATAATTGCAACACCTGGACACTTTTCAGTGGTGATTTTATGATAATATAAACAGGGTTCTGATGATACATGATCTAGCTTGGACAGTGTAGTCTATTACTGCACTACTTTTATTAATATTTGAATTATTCCTTTTAACCTGACCATATAACCAGTTGGTGCCTTAAAATCCCAAGAGAGCTGTACATGTTCTTAGCTGGCTGTAGAGCTTACAAATGACTGCAAATATTGCATCCATGTTGTGCTGCATTGTGACAAGGGATGGCCTCGGCAGCTGTAGGTACTCTCTGACTTGGAAAGCCCAGGCTTCTAAACTAACCTCCCTTCAGGTCTGCACAACACTTACACCAAGGCACAAGTGGTATGAAGTGGAGACTGGAGGCTCTAATTAGGTGCAGAAAGGTACTTGACCTGGTATGCCCTATTTTTCCCATTTTGAAAGCTGTTGTTTGTGTGGGAAATTGCAGCCTTGTATTTACTTAGGGGAAATGGCTTTCCTTAAAAGCAAAAAGCAAACAAGGATCTCTCGGGGATAGCTGTGTGTCTTCACAGCAGAACTATGAGTAGGTGACACAGGAAAAAAAGCAGTGAATGAAAAGACCCAGGCAGCTAGCAGAGCCTCTCATTGGTCAGAAATAGTAGGATGAGAACAATGATGTTTTTCCAAGCCCTAAAATGAGCTCATGGCAGCCTCTCTTGGGATTGTTTCATTTGCACAGATATTGCCATATGAATTGCTTGTCTTTTTCCACTCAGCATCTCTTTGCTTTTCACAGTTTGGGACTGCACCAGAGATATGAGGGCAAGTCAGGAGAGAGGGAGCTTAAGAGTATAAATGCACAAACTCCATGTTTAAAAGGACTCAGTAAATTTTATGCTGTAAAATGGTGGACAGTGAAGACTGATTAATTCAATAACCTGCTGCTGCAGCTGCAGAACAAGCAATGCAGCAGTTGCATTGCAGAACTCCATTGTTTTACCATGTCCACTTCAATGTGCAACCCTCTTTCTGAAGGATTTTCTTTGTCAGACCCTAAATTCTTCCATCTGAGATAACTATAATGATTTTATAGGTGTACACTTTAGTGTACACTTAGAAGAAGGCCTCTAAGCTTCACTTATGGTGAAAGATCTTATGGAGGAGAGTTCTCCCAGAGCTGCCTCTGACAGGCCATATAAAGAGATTCAGCTAGAGGTAGAGAATGCAGGGGTATCCAGGAGAGAGTTTTCATTTCCATTTTGGTAGAGAGAAAGCAAACAGGAATGTGTTTGTGGAGCAAGGAACATCTGAGACCAGCTGGGAATGTCTAGTGCTTGTGGAGATGGAAATAGAAACTGGGAGATTATTTAGCTAGTAAAGAACTGTTTTGCTGCTTAGAAGTTAGGATTATTTTTCTTCTTTAAGAGAAGCAACAATTTGTTTATCAGAAATTGTTAGAGAAATTACACAGGAGAAATTACAAGGGAGGTGGGTAGAGCGCTCTTAGCTACAAGCAGATGATGGGCATGTGGATGTGAGATGAGTGGCCAGCAGCCTGACTAGCATGGGGTAGCCAGGGAGCTTCCAACCTGAGCCAGGACCCTGTTCCTCAGGGCAGTGAGCATGCCAACCATTTAACTGTGCTTCTGCAGAGAGCTGTCTGTAGCCCTGGACTCCCTAGCAAGGTCAGTTGTCTGCTTTTAGATGGTGTTTCTTGATGAGTCATCTTCCCAAATTTGAGGAAGGAGAGCTGGCAAATCAAGGAGAGAGCTTGAGGCAGGCTTTCCAGGGCCCTGTCCTGCTCCTTCCTAAGCAAGTTACTGGGATAAACACAGCTATTTGTCTCAGAGCTGCATGGGGGAACTGCTCCTACTTGAAAATTGCTTCCTGGGCCTTGATGGCATCCCATTAAGCAATATGGTAGGCTAGGGAATTGTGGTTGTGTTTTCATTTGGGGACCAACTAATGCATAATGCCAGTGCTGTTCCTGTGGTGCTGCTGTTTCATCTAATGGCATACTGATCGAATAATGTTAATGGCCCTCTACTTAGAATAGGATTTACTGGGATTAAAGTCAGTTTCTGCTCAGAATAAATAGCTTAAACATTTTGGCTACCATAGAGAAATACATTGTGGCTGCCCTCAACTATGTTCTTAAGAATTGTTCAGACTGCCTCTACAAATTAATTGCATCCTATCAGAATAATATAGAAAAGGGTACAGTTAAAGCAACGTGTTTTGAAAGTTAGTGACTATAAAATGGAAGATCACAGTTCCTTCAAAGCATTTCACAGTTTGACTGTGCTTATGAAACATCCTTGAAGTGCAAAAGGAGAAAAAGAGACATTCCTATGCCTCAATTATAGGCCAAGGAGACAATAATTTATTTACCTACTTCGTTTAATTTGCTCTTTGCAACAATTAGTCTGGCAATACGAAGTTTCTTAACCAACTTGCAAAGCCCAATAGTAATGTATTTCAAACACAAGAGATGCACTCACAATATGTTTACAGACTAGTTTTACATCAAGGTGTCAAGCTTCCTGCAGTTATGTACAGAAGGCTACTAAATCCAAAATCTCAGTTGTGCTGGGATTCATCTAAGTAGAGATGACTTTGCTGAAAGGACTCTACCAAGGCACAGCATGAAATTCAATGCACAGAGTTAAAGAAGATTGAAATTCAATTCTATGTGAGCTGAAACATGTATTAAAATGCTTTACTCCCCTTCCCTTGATATGGATGTTTAGTAACATCACAATTTCATGCTTTGCTCTTTAGAGTAAGGCAAATGGTTTAACATGACCATTTTTGCTGTCTGTTTCCTCCTTTTCCCCAGAGCCTTCCCTTGACACTGCTGTGAAGCAGATATCTAGTAGCATTTTGGCTGTCAGTGACAACTGGCAGGCTTCTAATCCTTTATTTTGCTGGCCTAACATTTCCTTCTACAAATCTACAATCAGCTATAGACTCATTTCTGGCCAATGAAGCCTTCTGCACTTTAATTTTGCTGTACTTAGCCTGTCTGTCTTTCAGGCCTGCCTGGCAGAAGGTGTCTGTAGAAGGCTCTAGCCAGTTCTCCAGTGCAGATAACCTGATAATCATACAACCAGGTGCTATGTGCTGGATATCAAAGGTCTTAGGGGTTGTTTGGGGTGAGGTGACCAGTGAATGTGGTGAGTTGAAGAATTGGTTGGTCCAAGAACTTTGTACTGAATGTGGTCACTCTTCTTACAGGTCCCTCCATGGTAAAGTTTCAGATGTAGACAGGAGAACTGATGTGGTTATATGTACAAAGGAAACTCAGAGTGCATCTAAAGCTTTCACATGAAAAAGTGCATTTAGGAACTTTTCTGAAGCTACTGTGCTGAATGAGTGCATTCCTGTAACCAAAAGAATAGCAACTGTTCTATGGAACCTTGCAAACTTGCACTGCTCCACCTGTAGCAACAAATTCATCCTGAGCTAGAGAAAGCTGCAATGACTGCAACTGCAGGATAAGAATTGTGGAGTATTTTATAGTGGCTCTATTGGCAATTAAATAATAGCTGTACTTCAACACACTGCAAAGGGCAATGGTAAGATTTCTCAGTCTTACGTTTATGAGTTTTCAGTTCAACTGTAATATGCTATGCAATTATAGTTTTTTTCAACAGAAATTGTTAGGTTATTGCAAAGGAAAGCATTTGCACTTGTGGTATTTCATTTGCTGTGACCTGTTGAATTATACAGACAAGGCTGCTTAGTATAGCCCTCACAATGTAGCAGCCTTTTCCAGACAGCATTTCTATCTTAAAAGTCACGATTATAACTGCTTTAGTTGAAAACCCTGGAATTGCTGGACCAGATTATATACATTTTACTTAACAAATGTAGCCACAGGAAGAGTGGATTCTTGAATGGGAAGTCTAATGGAGTGAAAAAGAGGGCATTTGTCCACAACAAATGCTATCAGAATAGCAGTGATAGAGGCCATTCTTTGACTTTCCCCTGTCTACTTGGTTCTGGAAGCTATTTCAGGTTGCTCTGTCAGAAGACATTTAGTGCTCATTTGTGTGCTTTTTGTGCTAATTATCAGTGCTTTGAATTGAGTTGCTTCTAAGCAATATACATACAGTGTGATACTGTGCCTGTTGTGTGGACTAGGTGCCTGATATCATCAATGAACACCCCTGCTGGAGAGAGGCCATCCCATCTGAGAGAGTCTGTTGGGTTTAGAGGAGGCTGGTGAGCACTAGCATGGAGTCACAGGATTGTTTTGGTTGGAAAAAAACCTTTAAGATTGACTCCAACCATTATCTAATTCTATCAAGTCTTGTACTAAACCATGCCCCTTAGCACCACATCTGTCCTGCAGGGAAGGTGTTTCAACCAACACCATGGGGAGCCCATGCCAGTGTTTGATAACCCTTTCAGTGAAGGAGTTTCTTCTAATATCTAATCTAAACCTCCCCTGGTGTAACTTGAGGCCATTTCCTATTGTCCTGTCACTTGAAATCAGGGAGAAGAGACCAACACCTTGCTATAACCTTTTTTCAGGTAGATGCAGAAAGCAGTAAGGTCTCCCTCAGTCTACTTTTCTCCAGACTAAACAACTGCAGTTCCCTCAGCTGCTTTTCATAAAACCTGTTCTCCAGACCCTTCACAAGCTCTGTTGGCCTACTCTGGACCCACTCCTCAATGTCTTTCTTGTAGTGAAGGCCCCAAAATTGAACAGGATATTTGAAGTGGGGCCTCAGCAGTCTTGATCACAGGGGAACAATCATTTATGTGGTCTTGCCTGTTGCAGGAACATTACCAGCAAGCAGCTCGAATGCATTTGAAGTTCAAAATGTTGAATATCAGCACTAGTAGGAAATGCCTTAATTGTAACCTGCTGCCCTCATGTTATTTATATATCTCAAAGAGGGACAGGGATCTACTTGTGAGAGTCCAACAGAGGGCTACAAAGATGATGAAGGGACTGGAGCACTGCCTTATGAGGAAAGGCTGAGAGACGTGGGGCTGTTCAGTCTGGAGAGGAGAAGACTGAGAGGGGATCTAAGAAATGTATATAAATATCTGAAGTCTGAGTGTCAGGAAGGAGGGGACAGCCTCTGCTCACTTGTGCCCTGTGATAGGACAAGGGGCAATGGATGTAAACTACAGTACAGGAAGTTCCAACTCAACATGAGGAAGAACTTCTTTACTGTAAGGATCACAGAGCAATGGAACAGGCTGCCCAAAGAGGTTGTGGAGCCGCCTTCTCTGGAGACTTTCAAGACACATCTGGATGCATTCCTGTATGACCTGTGCTAGGCTCTATGGTCCTGCTCTGGCAGGGAGGTTGGACTCAATGATCTCCAGAGGTCCCTTCTCAACCCCTAACATCCTGTGATCCTGTGAACTAAGCAGTGCTTTAAAAGCCTTTGGACTTCAAGAAGTATCTGTCTGAAGTGTCCAATATTTGAAAGTTGCAAGTAATGATATGGAAGGGCATTGCTCACTGTAAGTGTCATGATGGATAAATTTTCCCTGTGCTTGCATTTAAAACAGTTTGGGTTTTGTTGTTCTCTTTTTAACGCTGTGTGATCTTTCTGTGCAATTCACTAAAGCTTAGAAGTTGTTTCTCCCCCCATTTTCCCACAACAGCTTATGATCAGGGATATTACTATTGCTGCCTTAATCTTCAGTCATAAATATAATGGCAGTCTTAATCTGCTGTAATAAGGAATGGAAAGGAAATGTGTTTGGCATGAAGATGTAGGGAAGGCAGGAAAAGGAGAGCCTGTGTTGTTTTCTTTTTCAAATGAAGCACATTGTGGCATCCTAAAGCATGCAAGTGGGCAGGGCAGGTGATGCCTGTGCATAAACTGTATGGAGCTGTAATAACTTCATTTGCCATCTACAATAGATTTTGTGAAGTCTGTAACAGAGTCCCATAGAAATACAAGGTGGGTTTTACCTGTTGTGGGAAATCAACTGAAGATTGGTGAGGAGGACTCTAGAAACACAGTGTCACAGTATCACCAAGGTTGGAAGAGACCTCAAAGATCGAGTCCAACCTGTCACCACAGACCTCAGGACTAGACCATGGCACCAAGTGCCACGTCCAATCCCCTCTTGAACACCTCCAGGGACGGTGACTCCACCACCTCCCTGGGCAGCACATTCCAATGGCGAATGACTCGCTCAGTGAAGAACTTTCTCCTCACCTCGAGCCTAAACCTCCCCTGGTGCAGCTTGAGACTGTGTCCTCTTGTTCTGGTGCTGGTCGCTAGAGAGAAGAGACCAACCCCTTCCTGGCTACAACCACCTTTCAGGTAGTTGTAGAGAGCAATGAGGTCTCCCCTGAGCCTCCTCTTCTCCAGGCTAAACAATCCCAGCTCCCTCAGCCTCTCCTCACAGGGCTTGTGCTCAAGGCCTCTCCCCAGCCTCGTTACCCTTCTCTGGACACGTTCAAGTGTCTCGATGTCCTTCCTAAACTGAGGGGCCCAGAACTGGACACAGTACTCAATGTTCAAGTGAGTTACAACAGAGGTGTAGCAAAACACATATCATGCTAATCTTTATTTAGCCTTGTGTGTTTGACAAGCAGAACCTCTGTGTTTAGATAGTGCAGGCCTGTGATAGACTTACAGGCACCCTATCGAACATGCCTGAGATTCCTGCCCTGGGAAAGATCGAAGCACAGTGGTAAACTACACCCTGAGTGAAACCCTGATGTACAGGTGAAAAAGAGAATGTTTGGTGGTCTTTTAGCATGGACTGAGCTCTGTGGTGCCTGTGTCCCTGCTTCTGTGCCTCCACCTGGGAGCTTCTTAAGGAATTCCCTAGTTGGTGAGGTAATGAAAACAATTTTGCTCTTTGCATTTCATCTGCTTTTGTGGTTGTTCCTGACTCCTACCTGGCTCACTCTGCTGTGAAATGAAATGAAGATTTTTGGGCTCATAACATAGTCTGCAGTTTGATAAAAATGTCTGATTCAGTGTTAATATATTCAGTGATGATATTAAAAACTAGATTTGTATCTCCACAGTCTGACATCTGACAATGTCTAGACAAACTTCTATGTTCTGAATAACTTTTTCTCATACAATGGCTGGAATTGGATGCTTAGAGTGTATGAATTTTAAGCTAATTGTAGCCTGTCAGAACTCAGTTGTACTTGTTTGCTTGGTAGCCATCATTTTTTGTTGCTTCTAATAAAACCTTTAATTTCCACTTTTTATGGTTCTGACTGACTAGCTGGTTTTGTCTGGGCTCAACAGATCAAGATGCCAGGGGGCATACTGAGAAAGTTTTGGGTCTTAATAATTCTGGGGTCATGGAACAGGAAAAGGGAGGCCCTGAGCTGGCTCCTATCTACCAGAGTTGTGTCACAATGGGGAGGAGATGGGATCGAGGGACCAGCTCTTCCCTGTGCTCTGGTTAATGTGATGGTAAGCGATGTGGTGCTGCTTGTAGGACTGTTAAAGAAATGGGGGAAAGAATCATAGAATCATAGGGTTGTTTCATCTGGAAAAGACTTTTAAGATCGACTCCAACCAAGTCTTGTACTAACCCATGCCCCCTAGCACCACATCTATGTGTCTTTTCAACACCTGCAGGGATGGTGATTCAACCAACCCCATGGGGAGCCTGTTCAGTGTTTGATAACTCTTTTGAATGGAGGAGCTTCCTTTAATATCCGATCTAAACCACCCCTGGTGCAACTTGAGGTCATTTCCTCTTGTCCTGTCACATGAAACTAGAGAGAAGAGACTGACACCCACCTCAGTACAACCTTCTTTCAGGTAGTTGTAGAGAGCAGTAGGGTCTCCCTCAGTCTACTTTTCTCTGGACTCAACAACCTCAGTTGTCTCTGCCACTCCTTGTAAAACTTGTTCTCTAGACCCTTCACCAGCTTTGTTGCCCTTCTCTGGACCTGCTCCAGTAACTCACTGTCTTTCTGGTAGTGAGAGCCCCAAAACTGAACACACAATTCCCTTCCATTTTGTCTGGGCCTAGGTAACCTGTTATGCCTGCAAAGTGATGTTATGCACCGTTGATGACAGTGTAGGCCAGAAAAAGCTGCTTTTCATCCAGACCAAAGATATTGCCTCTGTTGAAAAACTGGAAGGTGATGAATTGTCAGGGATGGCAGGCAGCCTAGACTGTATCAGTGTAGTGCAGTCCCAGAAAGTGCTCAGGGGACATTTCTTTACTATCTCAGGTTTCAATTCAGCATTACAGCTCTTGCTAGTGATGGAGTTTGAGCACAGGAGTAGCTGAGGTGAAGGTTGTGGGCCCTGTCTGGCTTCAATTCACTGTGTGAAACCCTTTAGAGAATAAAATATGACTGGCTCATTGTGTCTGCACTTGCCTTCTTTCCTTGGATGATGTCAGCCTGCTTGGTTTTGTGACCCTGAATATCTTCTTAGGTTTTCTCCATTCAGTGAGTTTTACTCTCAGGAGCCCCCCTCTCTCCTAGTGGTCTCTAATTCTCCTTCTGACCTTTGGTATTGTCCATGGACAGAGGGATTACTCCCACAGAGCACCTGTTGCAGATCTGTGTTGTGGCTGAGGATATGACTGAGCTCTTTGTGGCAGCCACAGGACATCCTGCTGCTCTTGGTCAGGCCCTCAGGGCACTAGCCACAACCCTGTCTAATTTGTAGATTTCTATATGGAGGTCTCCATCTGCACTGAAGTAGTACAGTAAACAGTTTTAATCACAGAACCTAAACCTGAATGAAAAACTCCTGCTTCAGAGTCAGGGTAAGCCTGTTGCTGCTAGATGTAGTTGGGAATGCAAGAAATGCTACCTGAGACAACTGTGGTGAACACTGAAAGGATTGAGAGACCTGAGATTGTTTAATCTTGAGAAGGGAAGACTGAGAGGGGATCTGATCAATAACTATAAATATCTGAGTGGTGGGTGTCAAGTGGAGGGGGCCAAACTCTTTTTTGGTGGTGCACAGTAATAAGACAAGGAACAATGGATACAAACATGAACACAAAAGGTTTCACCTCACCATGAGGAGAAACTTCTTTATAGTGAGGGTGACAGGGCACTGGAACAGGCTGCCCAGAGAGATTGTGGAGTCTCCTTCTCTAAAGACTTTCAAAATGTATCTGGATGCACTCCTGTGCAGACTACCCTGGGTGATCCTGCTTTTGGACTGGATGATCTCTGGAGGTCCCTTCCAACCTCTTACATTCTGTGATTCTGTATGTAGCCCAAAATCGTGTATGAGAAATGACAGTTGCACTGAGGGAAGGAATCTGGCATGGAGACCCACAGGCTAGCTGAGGCAGGTCGACTCAGAGAGCAGGGGGGACGCTCAGTACCTGGTTTGGTATGAACTGCATTGGACTAATTGTCTCAGCTCAAAAGCAGAGTTTCTACACTGCCCTATGATACTAACCTCATAAATATCTTCATGCCTTGGTTCCATTACTGGCAGCTTTATGAGAATAGTCCTTTCTCCCTTGAATCAGCTTCAATATTTCTTGAATAATTTAGGGAAGTGATTGTGTGATCCTCTCCATGCTGTGTGATGACTGTGCAGTGGCATCTGTTTTAGAGCTGCATTCTCAAAACATTTTGTGGAAAAGCAGCATTCTGCATCTCTCTGCCCCATTCATAAACACTTCAGTGTTTTTAGCTGCAGTAATTCCTGTATTACCCAGGTAATTTTTACACTTAATAGGTAATTTTCACACATAATCAAAGACTGCTCTGTTACCATAAGCAGAAAATCTTTGGCTAGAAGGGCTAGGAAGGGCAAAGCTGTCCCTTTTGATGGTAGATGGGTTCAAATCATGGTACAGTTTCAAAATGTCCATAAACTTAACTGCAGATGAAAAGAGTAGACTTACCATCTTTGGCTTTGATTTTCCTGTAGTTCACAGTCCAACCATGAGAGGATTTCTTTGACATTATGCTCTACAGACAAAAAAATAATGGGCACAGGTTTTTTTCCTGTTCTTTTTCTTTTCCAGGACTTTAAGTAAAATTTTGTTTTATGATGATCAGTATGTTAGATGTAATAGCTTCATAGGTTTTTGCCTTGGTCTGTGTCCCAAAGTTTCCAGCCTGATCAAAATTCTGCACAAAATGAGAGTTTCTTTATTTGTGTACTATTTATCACACATGATGGATATCCTCTATAACTAGGTGTACTAGTTATGTCACTTAATGTCACTTGGTCAATGTCACTCAGTCAATGTCACTCCACTTTATGTCACTTGGCCATTGGAATGGGCTGCCCAGGGAGGTGGTGAAGGCCCCATCACTGGAGGAGTTTAGGAAGAGACTGGATGGGGTGCTTGGTGCCATGGTTTAGTTGATTAGATAGTGTTGGATGATAGGTTGGACTCGATGATCTCAAAGGTCTCTTCCAACCTGGTCTATTCTATTCTATTCTATTCTATTCTATTCTATTCTATTCTATTCTATTCTATTCTATTCTATTCTATTCTATTCTATTCTATTCTATTCTATTCTAACATACTTCATAACCACTGTGTTTTCTCTCTGACAGCAGATTTTACTTTTATCCTCTGCATTAAAAATTCTGTGCCAGGTATTATGGCTATTGCAATAACAGATTTGGTGATGATGCAGACTTTGTTACATCTTACATGTCAAATAGACGTAAGTCCTTTTTTCTTTTAAGGTACCAATAGTTTGCACTTCAGAATTTAATATATTGGAACTGTACCTTTAGAGCAAAAATAGAGGATCACAGGATGTTAGGGGTTGGAAAGGACCTCAGGAGATCATCGTGTCCAACCCCTCTGCCAGAGTAGGACCATAGAATCTAGCACAGGTCACACAGGAATGCATCCAGAGAGGTCTTGAAAGTCTCCAGAGAAGGAGACTCCACAACCCCTCTGGGCAGCCTGTTCCATTGCTCTGTGACTCTCACAGTGAAGAAGTTCCTCATCATGTTGAGGTGGAACCTCCTGTGCTGAAGTTTACATCCATTACCCCTTGTCCTATCACAGGGTGCAACCAATAAGAGCCTGTTCCCTCCCTCTTGACATCCAGCCCTCAGATATTTACATACATTTGTTAAAACCTCTCTCAGTCTTCTCCTCTCCAGACTAAACAGACCCAGGTCTCTCAGCCTTTCCTCATAAGGCAGTTCTTCAGTCCTTTCATCATTCTCATAGACCTCCATGGGGCTCTCTAGAGTAGATCCCTGTCCCTCCTGATCTGGGGAGCCAAAAACTGGATCCAATATTCCAGGTGAGGTCTCACCAGGGCAGAGTAGAGGGGGGGAGGAGAACCTTCCTCAATCTGCTGGACGCACTTCTCTTCACGAACCCCAGGAGCAGCCAAAACTTTCTGTTTGCAGATGTCTGTTCTTGCATTAACAGAGCAAAAGTATTTAATGCTTGTTGACATTGCCTACAGATGAACGCTTACACAATTGCCTTTTTTCACTTATAGAAGTTATTTTTGTCAGTGTATTTTGTATATTGATTTCATATACTGTTTATTTTCCCCCAAACTCTGTTGATTTCCCCCAGTTTTTCCAAAAGCACTGACTAGGGCTGCAGCTAATGAGGAAGAGGAAAGTTATGTTAGCTATTAGAAAAACTTGATTTGAAGAGGAAAGGTTTTATATTTTATACGGCGTGATTGAATTTCTTGTGACTCATTTTCAGCCTGAAGCTTTTATACCAGACTAATGTGAAGTCTGACTGGATGCTTTTGGTCTTTGTCTCTGTAGCATAAAAAAGGATCTCAAAAAAATGGGATATGAACGAGTGCCAAGGGGATGGAGTCAGGCTCTGCTCAGTGATGCCCAATGACAGGACAAGGGGCAATGGGTGGAAGTCAAGGCATAGGAAGTTCCATGGAAGAATAATTTTGTCACTGTGTAACAGAACACTGGAACAGGCTGCCCTGGGTGTTGTGGAGTCTCCCTCTCTGGAGATATTCAAGACTTGCCTGGGTGTGTTCCTGTGTGATCTGCTCCAGGTGATCCTGCTCTGGCAGGGGGGGTGAACTAGATGATCTCAGGCTGCACTAGGGGAGGTTTAGGCTGGATGTTAGGAAGAAGTTCTATACAGAGAGAGTGATTGCCCGTTGGAATGGGCTGCCGGGGGAGGTGGTGGAGTTACCATCACTGGAGGTGTTCAGGAGGAGACTTGATGGGGTGCTTGGTGCCATGGTTTAGTTGTTTAGGTGGGTTGGATTGGTTGATGGGTTGGACGCGATGATCTTGAAGGTCTCTCCCAACCTGGTCTGGTCTATTCTATTCTATTCTATTCTATTCTATTCTATTCTATTCTATTCTATTCTATCTTTCGAGGTCCCTTCCAGCCCCTAACATTCTGTGATTCTGTGAATCATCTGAAGCCATCATACTGTGCCATTGCAGAACACCCTCTGTGTCAAAACAAGGGTTGGTTTCACTGCATTATCCCAAACTACAGCCTTGCTGTAAGAGCAAAGCTCAACTACAGATGAATTCCCCACTTTACCAGGTTTGGGAGGGAGAGTTAATATTTATTACTTTTTTCCCCCTACTACTCTAACTCCAAGTATTTCTGTAAAATGAGCATTAAAAGAAGTTGTTGGCTTCAAGCTGGTTAGTCTGGACTGGTAAGTACAGTACTGTGGTAGTTTCAGGCTATGCCTTTAAAATTTAGCTGCAGATTTTGAGCAGAAAAAGTAGAAAAATATAAATAAATCACTACTGGGTGTAAAAAAGGAAAACAAAAGGTTATTCTAAACAAATTCATTGGATAAATGTCTGGGATAAGAGAAGCTGTATCATAACAATTCTTCACATTTCCCATTTCCCATTCCTTTTCCCTTCTCTTCTGATCTTCGCTGTTTTGCTTTGCTCAGGAGAAGATAACGTGCTTCTGGCTGACCTTGGGATAAGCCTGACTCACTGCTTTCTCTCAACTCCCCTCTCTTTCTTGGGACAGGGGTCCTGGGTGGGGGGGGCAGTGGAACAGGCTTCTCTGGTCTTTTGACCAGGGGAGGTTTGTGTTGTTTGCTAATTGTAAATATCTGTCTCATGTTGTAAATACTGTGTATTTCATACATATTCATTTTACTCCATTGTACAGTGTAGGTTTTGCTTGTAAATACAGCTTCATTTACTTCTAACTGAGTTAGTCTGGCTAAAAGTTAATGCTGGGGGGAAACCTCAACCCACCACATTACAAAAACAAAGTGTACACAAAGTGACAATACATATAAACCTGAAAGACCTAAGTGAAGAGCATTTTCATACTAGTGCCTGGTTACCCATGGTCAGCCCAAGAATCTAAGACATTATGGAAACAGGGAATGCTTGTGTTCTGTTTCCAGTCATGCCTTAATTTAGAGAATGTATGGCTGTTTATAAAGCTTGCTTTAATATTACTCACAGAGGTGCACAGAGTTAAACAACTGAGGTTGTTTCCAACGTCCCAAAGTTCTATTCCTCCATAGACTGCCACAGTTCTCTGGAAGAACCACAGAATCAGCCAGGTTGGAACAGACCTTTGGGATCATCAAGTCCAACCTATCACCCAGTACCTTGTAATCTAAACCATGGCACTGAGTGCCTCATCCTGTATTTTTATAAACACTTCCAGGGACAGTGACTCCACCACCTCCCTGGGCAGCCCATTCCAATGGTAAATCACTTTCTGTGAAGAATTTCTTCCTAACATCCAGCCTAAACCTCGCCTGGCACAGCTTGAGACTGTGTCCTCTTATTCTGCCACTGGTTACCTGGGAGGAGAGACTGACCCCCACCTGGCTACAGATTCCTTTCAAGCAGTTGCAGAAATCAGTATGGTCTCCCCTGAGCCTCCTCTTCTCCAGGCTAAACAACCCCACAAGAGAACAATTCCAAAGCCACTACAGGAAAGCAAAACTCCATACAGCAAAATTCACCTCCCAGTGAATGATACCTGTACATAGTATGGGGGACTATAACTAGTCCTGCAGCACCTCATGGCCAAGATGAACATTTGTGCTATTGTTGCATGCTTGATATGACAAAATGCTGCTGAAGTGCAAAAGGAAAGGATTACTGGCTAGACAGAGAGTAAAGTGGAAAAACATGTCTGGCTGGCCAAGGTCAGCAGCCAGACAGCAATTTCATCTATGGCTGGGGAGAGCATTGATAGTGTTTTTAACAATGGGTCACAGAACCAACTGTTTTTCCTGACACCTTATTTGGGGATGGGGGTCTGATTGAAATGCTTTCTTACAATTTAGTAGTCCTTCAGAAGCTGTGGCATTCACCAGTAAATATGTTGTGAAGCTGAACATTGTTGCCACATACAGGTAAAAGGGAAAAAATTAAACAGAGAGGGTGGGATATGTTCTGGAACAATAGGCATCATTAAAAGTGAAAGGTGCTTGCTGACTCCCTGCTTTCCATACACAGAGAGCCCTTAAGGCTATCTGATATGGTTCTGCCTTGTGTCAAGGATGGTGTACAGCTCTCTGAAACCTGACTGGCACATGGGGTACAAAATGTGCTAGGAAGGGGACATGTTTACTCCACTGTGGTCAGTTTTCTGTTCACACTAGTCGTCACTAGGGCAGGGGAAGCTCAAATCCAGTCCTTTAGAGAGCTGTAGCATGCTGTGTCCCGACCATGACTGACCTATCCAGAACATGTGAAAGGCTGTTATATCAACATGACTAATCCTGCCCTTCCATCTTCCACACATGCAGCTGAGGCCTCGTGCTTTTCTAGGAGAGAGTTTGGCAGGGTGTTAAGGTTATTTTCACAAGCCTGAGTCAGATTTGTGTGTTTGCCTGTAATCACCAGTTTCAACTGTTTCCTAAGCCCTCCATTAAAGATAAGGCCTGTGTCTGCTGGGAAAGGTTCACACATTTTTGAACGTTGCAACTCTAAAACCTAGCAACTGCCTCACAATGAACTTAGCAAAGCTTCAGTAGCTCTTACAAAATTTGTAGCTAATTGGTGATTAGACATAAAAAAAAAATCAAATGGCAAATTTTAGGCAAAGCTTTTTTGTCATAAATTAAACAGTTCTTTTCAGTGCTATGTTTCTGTCCCTGTATCTTGAGGCTTTTGTACCCTTTCAGCAGAAATCACTGAAAGCATTATTCCCTTGTCCGCCAATTTCTTCCTAGTTTAGGTTGATCTTACTTTCTGAACTTTCATTTTCCTGATTGAAATAATTGAAGCACTACAGAGAGAAGCTTCCTGTGCCTGTAGGTATAACCTCCATTACTTCCCATCACAAATGTCCTATTCATATCATGAACAATAGACCATTTCTCAAGAATGGCTTTAGGTAGAATATGTCACTTATATGCATAAATGCCATTGGTACATTAAAAATCCTTGTCTAGTGAGTGGAGGCAGGAGGAAGAACTGTCATGAGCAAAAACCTAAATGCAAAAATGACATCTATTTTACTGAACTGGTGAATGGCATAACAATTGGACAGCAGGTCACACAACAGACCTAAGCACATTCCAAAGAGATTCTTTCCAGTCCCCCTCACACCCACTCCAGCACTGTCCTATGCAGCACCAGCTCAGGAAAGACAGAACATCTGACTGTTGATAAACTCCTGTCTGAGTTTATACTTCTCTTAATTTAGATCAATTTGGTACTGCTATGCAGGACAAGGATTGTGTGCTCCAGGTATCTTCATTGCAAACTTCAGGATTTTCTTTCCATTCAGCCACCACAGAGGACTTGATAAAAGCAGTGTCCACTCTTGATGGCCAGCTCCCACACCTACCCAGGCTGTTCTGCCTCCCTTTCTGGTGACTGTGACCTGCAATGTCTTTCTTGCCAAAGGCTGTAGGCCCCCTCTGTCCTGAGGATCTGAGGCTTGCCACACCTCCTTGCTCAGCTCCTGATCCTCTTGGGTCCCTTGGGCTGACTGGCAAGGGTCTAAGTTTCTACATGAGAGATCTCAAGCACCTCCCTGACCTTGTCGCTTGGCCTTCAGCAAGCTGCCCTCAAGGTGCTGTTGGCAGTGGGCAGATACAGAGGTCATCACCAGAGATGGAGGCACTTGGTGATATTGCAGGATTGCTTATTTAGTTCCATTTTCTTATTCCACAGTGGCTGTGCTTGAATGTAATGGATTTGCTACCTATTATCCTGAACACATTGTTCCCTTACTAGTCATGAAGTTTATACATAGTTTTGTCCAATTTCATAATTTCCAGTTTAAATGCCTATGGATTTTGAGTCATTTCAAAGCAGCATAGGGAAGGTACTGTTCCTGACCTAGCTGCGTGCTCCCAGCACATATTGTCTCCGGCATTCAAGAAAGCACACATGATCAACACATAATTGATTGGGCTAAAGACAAATTCAGGGGAAAAAACACCCTTTGCTTTTCCTGTTGAATGACCCTATCGTCTTCTGGAAGCTGGCACGGACTAACATGGAGGGTAGAGAGGCTCTGCAGAGGGACCTCGACAGGCTGGACAGATGGGCAGAGTCCAACGGCATGAGATTTAACACATCCAAGTGCCGGGTTCTGCACATTGGCCACAACAACCCCATGCAGAGCTACAGGCTGGGGTCAGAGTGGCTCGAGAGCAGTCAGGCTGAGAGGGACCTGGGGGTGCTGGTTGACAGTAGACTGAACATGAGCCTGCAGTGTGCCCAGGCAGCTAAGAGGGCCAATGGCATCCTGGCCTGCATCAGGAACAGTGTGGCCAGCAGGAGCAGGGAGGTCATTCTGCTCCTGTACACTGCACTGGTTAGGCCACACCTCGAGTACTGTGTCCAGTTCTGGGCCCCTCAGTTTAGGAAGGAGGTTGACTTGCTGGAACGAGTCCAGAGAAGAGCAACAAAGTTGGTGAGGGGTTTGGAACATAAGCCCTATGAGGAGAGGCTGAGGGAGCTGGGGTTGCTTAGCCTGGAGAAGAGGAGACTGAGGGGTGACCTTATTACTCTCTACAACTACCTGAAGGGAGGTTGTAGACAGACGGATGTTGGTCTCTTCTCCCAGGCGGCCAGTACCAGAACAAGAGGACACAGTCTCAGGCTGCGCCAGGGGAGGTTCAGGCTGGATGTTAGAAAAAAGTTCTATACAGAAAGAGTGATTGCACATTGGAATGGGCTGCCTGGGGAGGCGGTGGAGTCGCCATCGCTGGAGGTTTTTAGGAGAAGACTTGATGGGGTGCTTGGTGCCGTGGGTTAGTTGCTTGGGTGGTGTTGGATTGGTTGATGGGTTGGACACAATGATCTTGAAGGTCTCTTCCAACCTGGTTTATTCTATGTATTCTATTCTAACAGACAAGTTGTGCTTCCAAAAGGATTTTAAACTAAGACTCTGAGAAATAAAAGGGGAGGTTCTCACATGAATAAGTGGCTGGTTAAAAATGAGAAAGAGAGTTGGAATAAGTGCTCAGTGTTCACAGTAGTGAAATTATCGCAGGCCCATTGGTACCTTTATTTTCTCAGGTATTCACAGTGATCTGGAAAAAAGTGTTAAGTAGGGAGGTGGCAAATGCCTCTGAAGACATTATGAAGGACAGGCATTACACAGAGGTGGGCTAAATGTGAGGAACTCCAGAAGATCCTTGTGAATTTGAGTGACTGTGTGATAAAAAGGCAGATGAAATTCAGCATAGATACACACAGGAAAAATAGCTGTGAATCTGAAACCATGATGGTGGGCCATGAACTGAAACAAGATTTTGACCTTAAAATGATCCTAGAAAAATACTAACTTAAAATATTAGCATCAGTTAAAAGCCTTTTGAGCCTTTTAAACGTATGGGGAAATTAGAACAGAAGAAAACAGCTACTCCACTGTCAGCTTCTGATGTGCTTTTGTCTGAAATTCTATGCTATGTTTCTGTTCTTCAGATTTCAAAATGGATTAGTATTTTATGGGAAAGTTGTAGAAAATGGCCATAAAAGTTACCAAAAACCAGAATATAGAATGGAATGGAATGGAACGGAACGGAACAGAACAGAATAGAATAGAATAGAATAGACCAGGCTGGAAGAGACCTTCAAGATCATCGTGTCCAACCCATCAACCAATCCAACCCACCTAATCAACTAAACCATGGCACCAAGCACCCCATCAAGTCTCCTCCTGAACACCTCCAATGACGGTGACTCCACCACCTCCCCGGGCAGCCCATTCCAATGGCCAATCACTCTCTCTGTATAGAACTTCTTCCTAACCTCCAGCCTAAACCTCCCCTGGTGCAGCCTGAGACTGTGTCCTCTTGTTCTGGTGCTGGCTGCCTGGGAGAAGAGACCAACCTCTGCCTGTCTACAACCTCCCTTCAGGTAGTGGTAGAGAGCAATAAGGTCACCCCTGAGTCTCCTCCTCTCCAGGCTAAGCAACCTGCACAAAGTATGACCAAATGGACTGGAAAAGAGGAAATGTTACAGAAGTTTCTGAAATCATGAGGAGCATTGGAGAAACATTTCTTCAGTGTCTGTTTAGTACAAAAATGAAAGGCACTGCCAGAGACCTCATTGCTGTCTACAGCTACCTGAAAGGACTTTGTGGAGAGGCTGGTGCTGGTCTTTTCTCACATGTAATTAGTGATAGAACAAGAGGGAATGGCCTCAAGCTGCAACTGGGTAGGTTTAGACTGGACATTAGGAATTTTTGTTTCATGGAAAGAGTGGTCAGGCATTGGAATGTACTGCCCAGGGAGGGGATTGAGTCACCAAGCCTAGATGTGTTTAAAGGTAATTTGGATGTAGTGCTTGGGGATATGGTTTAGGGGTGAACCTTGTAGAGCAGGGTTATTGGTTGGACTTGGTGATCCTGAGGGTCTTTTCCAACCTGAATGTTTCTGTGATTCTGTGAAACTAGTCAGTGGTAGGTTCAAGATAAAAAAGAGTCCTAGATTTTAGCTCTTCCAACACAATGAAGCAGCAGATGCATAGCAGCAGCAAATGAGTTTAACTTTCTTTTAGACACACAGCCTACAGAGGCATGCTCTCTCCTATCCTCACACTACTGCAGTTGCACACACTCCCCACATGAAGTATTTGAGGTAAGGAAATTATGGTATTATGTTGCCTTTAATACTCAGGATTTTTACAGTCAATAATGGGGGGGAAATGAGTAACATAGATGAACAAACCAACATAGAAGGCTGAGCTATTTGAGCTTATTTTCATAACATGCCTTATGATCTGTGCAGGTGATTACCTGGGATTCAGACAGTTAATCTGCATGAACTCCTGTTGTGTTTTCACACAGGAGAGAGGAAGTTATATGTGGCTTGAATTGGCATGACAGGTGAACCTACTATCCTTTTAAATGAGCTGCACATGTTACTACTTACACACATGAATCAAAAGCCTTTGGGTTGAAAGAGGCCTTTTGAGATGATCTGGTCCAACCCACCTGGTCAAGTATTTTCACCAAGAGCCTGGACTTGGTTGTCCAGGGCTGTGTCCAGTCAGATTTTGAACCTCTTGAAGAATTACTAAAGGAGGGGAACATCTTCCTTATGAGAAGAGACTGAGGGAGCTGGGGCTTCTTTGCTTGGAGGGGAGGAGACTGAGGGGTGACCTCATTATGTTTATAGAAATGCAAAGCATGACTGCCAAGAGGATGGAGTCAGGCTCCGCTCGGTGATGCCCAATGACAGGACAAGGGGCGATGGGTGGAAGCTGAGGCATAGGAAGATCCATGGAAACATGAGGAAATTTTTTTCAATGTGAGGGTGACAGAACACTGAAACTGGCAGCCCAGGAGGGTTGTGGACTCTCCCTCTCTGGAGATACTCAAAATCCACTTGGATATGCTCCTGTGTAATCTGCTCTAGGTGATCCTGCTCTGGCAGGGGGGTTGGACTGGATGATCTTTCAAGGTCCCTTCCAACCCTATAACATTCTGTGATTCTGTGAGGATGGCTCCACAATATCTCTCATTAACCTGTTAGACCACACTCCCAGTACAAAGCATTTTCTTGAGTTCAGAACACCTCGAGATTGCAGCTCGTGGTGCCATGTCACGGGTTTCTCTGTTTTGTGTGTGTTTTGCTGCAGTGCATTTGTTTTGTATCCAATTGTGCAGGTGTTTCAAATATAAACACTTATAACTGAGCTATATTTAGCTTTCACGTGCTTCCTCCTGCAATAAGTTAGCAGGTTAATACTCTGCTGTTAGACAGCACAGGGAGCAGGTAGTCTGGAAAAAAAAGTCTCCCAAGTTTTTATGCCAGGTATCAGAGTACAATGGAGAGCCACTAAGATGATTAGGGACTTGAGCACCTCCCCTATGAAGAGAGTCTGAGAGACCTGGGGCTGTTTAGTCTTGAGAACAGAAGGCTGAGAGGGGATCTGATCAAAGTCTATAAATATCTGAGGGGTGGGGGGCAAATGGAAGGGGCCAATCTCTTTTTGGTGAGGCACAGTAATAAGACAAGGAACAATGGATACAAATTTGAACATAGAAGGTTTCACCTCAGCATGAGGAGAAACTTCTTTACAGTGAGGGTGGCAGAGCACTGGAACAGGCTACCCATAGAGGTTGTGGAGTCTCCTCTGGAGACTTTCAAAACCCACCTGGATGCATTCCTGTGCAGACTACCCTAGATGACTACCCTAGGCTGGATGTGTCTCTGGACAACCTGATCTAGTGTGAGGTGTCCCTGCCCATGGCAGGGGGATTTGAACTAGATGACCCTTGCTGTCCTTTCTAACCCTGACAATTCTGCGATTCTGCGATAGCTGTGTCAGAAGTGAGTAGTGATATAAACACTTAGCCTGCTCATGTAGTTCCCTTGTGCTCATAACAGAAGACCATTTGTATAATGGCACCCACAGCAAAGTCAAGGCAGTACTGCCTGGCATAATAACCTAACTTGTTGCTTAGGCTTATATTATGTCATATAATGGAAAAATGGTTTTCCTATCTTGCCCTGAGCGTAGAAGTCTGATGATGTAATTTATGGTGTACTGCGCACATTCACAGTGAACCTGACAGTGCTGTCTTGTCACCCTGACAATCTTAACCACTCTTACACACACACACAGAGAGCTTGAGAAATTCAGCTGTGATGTGCTGGGTTTGTTTCTGCCACTGCCAGCTTAGTACAGGCACGTATTTGGTCAGGTCAATTCCTCTGAAATGCCAGGTCAAATTCAAGCAGCAAAGTTTCTCAGAGGTAAGATATTATTGTTTATTCCAGTGACTGTGTCTCATAATTTTCTTGGCTACCTTTCTGAACTCTCACATGAGCATCAACAGCCTTGGGACAACATCATATTTATCTTTTGAGTCATTATATACTGGGCAAAATCTAGAGCATTCAGCTATATTTTACTTTAGACACAAAAATTGTCCCTCATTCCAGAAGTGTGATATCAAATTCACCACCTGCCAAGAAAGGGTTGAGGATATATATTGCCCTTTGGTTTGAAGGTTGTGTGGAAACAAAGTGGGTTTAAGTGCCTCATTTATTTCTCAGAAGCTGCAAGTACCCTATTCTCAAGTATTCTTATGCAACTATAAAAAGGAATTTTCATCTGCTGCTGAGTTTGAAAGGCTGGTGCAGATCTGCTGAAGTGTATGAGAGATCTCTTCCTGTTTGTGCTGTCATGAAGTGGAGAGTACGTAAAATTCAATCAGTTGAAGGGAAACTGGAAGCACTGCAAGGCAGCAGGAGAGTCAGCTTGGAGGCCTGTGGCCAGTGGTGCTCCCCAGGGATCAGTACTGGGTCCAATTTTGTTCAATATCTTTATCAGCAACCTTGATGAAGGGATTGAGTGTTCCCTCAGCAAGTTTGCTGATGATACGAACCTGGGGAGGGAAAATGTGGGGAGGAACTGACACCCTGTCAGGCTGTGCAGCCATCCAACGTGACCTGGACAGGCTGGACAGCTGGGTGCAGGCAAACATCATGAAGTTCAACAAGGACAAGTGCAGGGCCCTACATCTGGGGAGGAATAACAACAGGAATCATACAGGTTAGAGAATGCCCTTCTGGAAAGCAGCTCCATGGAGAAAGACCTTGGAGATCTGGTGGACAGCAAGTTTCCCATGGGGCAACAATGTGCCCTTGTAGCCAAGAGAGCCAGTGGGATCCTGGGGGGCATTAAGTAGTGTGTCCAGCAGATCAAGGGAGGTTCTCCTCCCCCTCTACTCTGCCCTAGTGAGACCTCACCTGGAGTATTGGATCCAGTTCTGGGCTCCCCAGTTCAAGAGAGAAAGGAACCTGCTGGAGAGAGTCCAATGCAGACCCATGAGGATGATTAGGGGACTTGAACACCTCCCCTATGAAGAAAGACTGAGACACCTGGGGCTATTTAGTCTTGAGAACACTGAGAGGGGATCTCATCAATGTGTATAAATATCTGAGGGGTGGGTGTCGAGTGGATGGGACCAAGCTTTCTTTGAGGGTGTACAGTAATATGACAAGAAACGAGTTCAAGCTTGAACGTAGAAGATATTCAAGCTCAACATGAGGAGAAACTTCTTTACAGTGAGGGTGACAGAGAACTGGAACAGGCTGCCCAGAGAGGTTGTGGAGTGTCCTTCTCTGGAGACTTTGAAAACCCACCTGGATGCATTCCTGTGTGGACTACCCTAGGCAGCCCTGCTTTGGCAGGGGGGTTGGACTTGATCTCTTGTGGTTCCTTCCAAGCTCCAATATACTGTGATACTGTAATAGTACAAATGCCCAGGGCATTCTACATTATTATCACAAAATTGTCAGGGTTGGAAGGGACATCAAGGATCTTCTATTTCCAACCCCCCTGCCATGGGCAGGGACACTTCACACTAGATCAGATTGCCCAGAGCCACATCTAGCCTGGCCTTAAAAACTTCCAGGGACATGGCTTCCACCACCTCCCTGGGCAAGGGCAACCTGTTCCAGTGTCTCACCACCCTTATGATGAAGAACTTCTTCCTAACATTCAATCTGAATCTACCCACTTCTATTTCTGCTCCAATCCCCATAGTCCTCTCACTATCTGACATCCTAAAAAGTCCCTCCCCAGCTTTCTTGTAGGCCCCCTTAAGATACTGGAAGGCCTTCTTGGAACAGTCTCCTCTCCAGACTGAATAGCCTCAACTCTCTCAGTCTGTCTCATATTCTTTTGATATCTGAATAAACAAGCAGAACCTTCAAGTCTACAAGGCACCAATAATGGACACACTTTGATATTTTAACACAGTCCTGGATGACTGAGGCAGGAACGATCCAGCATTTCTAAGGTTCCATATAGAGCTTGGAAAACTTGCTTTTATCATCTTTGATCACACAAAGAAACTACAGTGCAAGTTCCCTAAAAGCAGATGAGATATGCAAGAGGAAAGGGAAGAATACAGCCTCAGTCACTGGAGTAGGTTGGGTCTGGAGGTACAGGAGATTGCTCTGCGTGTAAAGCCTTGATTTCACCAAAGGAAGTGAGTAAGAGTGTAAGAGTTGTGAGTAAGATTCTAAGAGCCATGAGCAAGAGTTGAACCCTCAGCTCCTTGATGTTCTGTGCGATGCTCTTTACTGAGATCTCCAGCAGATTCCCTGTGCTCTGTGATTTAAACATGTCTTGTGCCTAGAATGTGAAGTTGGGAGATCATTTCTTCTAGCAATGGTGCTACTCACAGCTTAAGCCTTGTTTTCCCTTGGGACAAGAATGAGAGCCAGACCTTGTGCATGCTATCTCCAAATACACAAGTGATGGATTTAAGCTTCTGTTTATCATTTGTTTCCTAGGTGCCAGCAAACAGTTCAGGAAAATTGTTATTACTACCTGACAGCAGAAGAACAGGCAGAAGACAATAAAAAATGTTTCTATAAATACACTAGCAACAAAAGGAGGGGTAAGGAGTATCTCCATCCTTTATTGGATGCTGGTGGAAACATAGTGATGGAGGTTGAGGAAACAGCCAATATCCTTAATGCTTTCTTTGCTTCAGTCTTTAATAGTAAGACCAGTTTTTCTTTGGGCACCCAGACCTCTGAGCTGGAAGACAGAGATGGGGAGCAGAATGATGCCCCCATAACCCAAGGAGAAATGATTAGTGATCTGCTACACCACTAAGATGTACTCAAGTCTATGGAGCTGGACGGTATACACCCAAGAGTACTGAGGAAGCTGATGGCAGTGCTCACCAAGCCAATTCCAATCATTTACCATCAGTCTAGGTTAACTGGGGAGGTCCCAACTGACTGGAATTTAGCAAATGTGATGCCCATCTGCAATAGCTGATGTAGGGAAGATCCAGGAAACTATAGGCCAATCAGTTTGGCCTCAGTGGCAGGGAAGGTCATGGAGCAGATTATCTTGAGTGTCATCACATGGCATGTTCATGAAAACCAGGTGTTTATGCTTGGTCGTCATAGGTTTATGAGAGGTAAGTCCTGCTTGATCAACCTGGTCTCATGCTATGACAAGGTGACACTCATAGCATTCTCCTGGAGGAACTGGCTGCTTTGACTCAGATGGGTGGATGCTTCACTGGACCAAAACCCAGCTGTTTGGCCAGGCCCAAAGACTGTAGTAAATGGAGGTAAATTCAGTTGGCAGCCGGTCACAAGTGGTGTTCCACAGGGCTCAGTATTAGGGCCAGTTCAATTTGATATAAGTGATCTGGATGATGGGATCAAGGGTGCTCTCAGTAAGTTTGCAGGTGGCACTAAGATGGGAGGAACTGTTGATCTGTTTGAGGGTAGGAGGGCTCTACAGAGAAACCTGGACAGGCTGGGTGGATGGGCTGAGGTCAGTTATATGAGGTTTAACAAGGCCAAATGCCAGGACCTGCACTTGGATCACAATAGCCCCATGCAACAGGTTTGGGGCAGAGCTGCTGGAAAGCTTGGCAGAAAAGCACCTAGGGCTGCTGGTTGACAGTCAGCTGAATAAGAATCAGCATCGTGCCCAGGTGACCAAAAAGGCCAACAACATTTTATCTGGTATCAGAAAGTGTGACCAGGAGGGCTAGGGAAGTGATTGGCCTCCTTTACTCAGCATTGATGAGGCTGCATTCAGTTTTGGGGCCCTCACGATAAGAAAGACATTGAGGTCCTGGAGTGTGTCCAGAGAAAGGCAATGAAGGTGGTAAAGGGTCTAGAGCATGAGTTTTAATGAGGAGCAATTGAAGGCACTGGGGATCTTTGGCTTGGAGAAAAGGAGGCTGTGGGGAGACCTTACTGCTTTTCACAGTTTCACGAAAGAAAGTTGTAGCAAGGTGAGTGATGGTCTTTTCTTCCAAGTAATAAGTGACAGGACAAGAGGAAATGCCTTCAAATTGCACCAGGGGAAGCTTAGGATGGGTTTTGAGAAGATTTATTCACTGAAAGGGTTGTGAGGCACTAGAACAGGCTGCCCAAGTAAGTGGTTGAGTTATCATCCTGGGAGGTATAAAATGCATGTAAGTATGGTGCTTGGGGGCATGATGGACTTCGCAGTGCTGAGTAAATGGTTTGATTAAATGATCTTAAAGGTCTTTTGCAACAGTTCTATGACTCTAAGAGGAGAATCGGTGGTGTAGCCAGGAGCTGCCAGCCACAGAAATACAAGGAGGGAGATTTAATTTCTCCAGTGTGTACCAACAGCAGAAGACTGAATGTTACCTCTTTTCTGGTGGTTAAGAAGGAATGAGGAAATCTGTTTTGGTGGAGGAAAACATAAAGATTTATATGTGTGAAACAAGCTGCATTTCAGTCACAAACCATTTTGTTCCTGGTATTATGAATATGAAATGTTACTTAAAATCTTGTACATTGTGCATGTATTAGTAGCCTGGAATCTGCAGGTGAATCTCAAACCCCAGGGAGCATTCATGCAGAACTGGAAGATGACTGGGAATACTGCTAAGGGAATTAAAATATTACCTCATTCTTGCCTGGAAGACAATGGATATCTCTGCCTCCCATTACTTTAGCAGTTACCAGTCTTTACTAACAAAGCATTTGGTGTCAGTCCGTTGAAGCTGACTGAAAGAAGAGATCTATGTAAGAATTTGGGACATGGCAAGCATTGGCTTTGCTGTGTTTATTGATGTTGACAGGGATTCTACATACAAAGGGCATGTTTGATCTTTCAGGTCTCTTCCAACCTGGTCTATTCTATTCTATTCTATTCTATTCTATTCTATTCTATTCTATTCTATTCTATTCTATTCTATTCGGAGCCCTGGTTTAGTTGTCATGAGGTGTTGGGTGATAGGTTGGACTTGATGATCTCTGAGGTCTTTTCCAACCTTATTGATTCTATGATTCTAATCTATGATTCTAAAGCACTAGTAAATGCTTATTTTATTTCCCAGAGCAGGAAATGAAAACATTAGTTTTACTTTAAATAGCACTGGGTTGAAATATTTCCACTTATTTTAATGTTAAGTGAGTAGCTGTCATAATCCTACTTGAGCAGCAAAGGAATGAGTTGAAAAGGGTTCTTGGCAAAAGTGTTTCCTCTCTGATCCATCAGAGTTCCTCGAGAGCCCAGTCCTGCACATGCTGACATGATCAATGTGTCAAGCAGAAGAGGTGGGAACATGAAAGTGTATGGGTGCATGTTGTGTGCATGTGCACTTGACCTTCACCTGCTGTTCACAAAGTATCTCTTTTTTTCATTCTTTCCCCCCACCCCCCTTCCATGCTTGTCATAAGATATGAAAGGCTGAGTAAGGAAATGCTGTCTGCACAGTGTGTGTATATACATTGTTCTCACTTTCTCTCCAAGACCTACACTGACATAAATGGGATGCAGAGCAGAACTCCATCACTAAGATATTTTAAACCCTTTGAAACTCCTAAAGAAAGGACAAAGGTAAGGAGTACTTAAAGGCAACACTTTTTCATAGGTGATGACAGAAGTTGTGAATCACCAGAATGAGCTTGGAGGTCCATATACAGGCAGATCAATGCAGAAATCTGCTGAAAGGAGCTAAAACCAGCCAGAGGGTGGAGCAGAAGATGATTCTTCCTCAAATAAACTCAGTTGCCTCCAAGGGGTCCATGTCTATAACCATATTAATAACTAGAAGGAGCCTGACTGATTTCTGACACTGCTGATCCCAAGTGAAGGTGACTACTTCTAAACTATACATGTACTGGGCATCAACCCTGACAAGAGTCCTACAAAATTCTGAGCCCATCCCTGCATCCCTGCAGGGTATCAGTGCAATGGATATTTGGGCAGCTGGACACAGACACTGGGAAACAGACATACCATGGTCACTGCTAATGCCCTAACAAACTATGGAAGCACGTCATAGCAGAAGCACCACTAATGCCTTCCAGGCCCTGTGGACCTACATTGGCCTCACTTTTCTCCCTTGTCTGAGCAACAAACACCACCAAGAAGTACATGAAGTCACCCGTTGCCATCACAGCCCTAGCAAACACTGCAACAGAAACCACAATGTCCTTTATGCCTTAAGAACAGAAAGGAAACAGAGCTATTTTCACTCCCCTTGTCTCTATTCCTGACATGTGCATCCTCAATTTAAAAGTCTTGGTCTATTCTACATATTCTAGTGAGTCAGCCTCTTCTCTCTAGTATCAGGTGATAGGATGAGAGGAAACAGCCTGAAATTGTTCCAGGGGAGGTTCAGATTGGATATTAAGAATGGTCAGGCATGGCAGGTTACCCAGAGAGGTGGTAGAGTCACCGTCCCTGGAGGTGTTCAGGAACCATATGGACATGGCACTTTGGGATATAGTTTAACGGCCATGGTGGTGTTGGGTCAGTGGTTGGACTCAATGATCTTGGAGGTCTTTTCCAACCAAAAATACTTCTATGATTCTGCAAAATGCTGAATGAGGCTGCTCTTGTGTCATCTGCAATGTACATACAAATTGCTCCAAATCTTTATATGTGATTTCACAAATCAAGGAAGATAGGAAATCTGTGCAAGAGAAGCAAAGAGAAAATGCTGTGAGCATTTTTCTTCAATGGTTGTATACATTTATTGATATTGTTTGAAGAAATCAATTTCCTCAAGAGTTCCAATGGAAAGATTTCTATGTGGTCACTGTATCACAAGAAAACCTGCAATGTTTCTTAGCAAATGTTAGATAGTACATACAGGGGTGGCTCATTCTGCCTAGCTTTGTATATTGTGCAGTCACCTGTTCTGCAAATACTCACTTTGTATCCATAGATCCAAATGCACTCACAAAACCATTCCATTCACATTCTACTAAGTGAAACAAACCCAATACTACAATTTAGATTAACCTTCATTCTGTTTCTTCCTATTGCCCTGCCTATCTTCCTGCATCCAGCAATGTGCTCTTGTGGCCAAGAAGGCCAATGGCATTCTGGCTGTGGTTAGTAGGTTGAGAGAGGTTCTCCTACCCCTCTTCTCTGCCCTGGTGAGGCTGCATCTGGAGCATTGTGTTCAGTTCTGGGTCCCTCAGTTTGAGAAGGACAGGGAACTGCTTGAAAGAGTCCAGTGCAGAGCCACAAAAAATGATGAAGGGAGTGGAACATCTTCCTTATGAGGAAAGACTGAAGGAGCTGTGGCACTTTAGCTTGGAGAAGAGGAGGCTGAGGGGTTACCTTGTAATAAATATGTAAAGGGTGAGTGCCAAGAGGATGGAAACAGGCTGCTCTTGGTGATGCCCAATGACAGGACAAGGGGCAATGGGTGGAAGCTGAAGCATAGGAAGTTCCATGGAAACATGAGGAAGAATTTTTTCACTGTGAGGGTGACAGATCAGTGGAACAGGCTGCCCAGGGGGTGTTTGGAGTCTCCTTCTCTGGGGATATTCAAAACCCATCCGGGTGTGATCCTGCTCTGGCAGTGAGGGTGGACTGGATGATCCTTCAAGGTGCCTTCCAGCCCCTAAAATTCTGTGGTTCTGTGATATCTGCTCATTTCACTGCAATGTGCAACACGCATGACAGTTCCTTGGGAATTGCCTTATTGTTTGGTTCCAGAAAGTCTAACAACGTCTGTATGGTCCAACATGATTTTTATCTATTTTTATCTTATTAAGAAGAAATAGCCTCATTCTGAAGTTGTAAACCAAGTCCTTCCAGAAAACGAGCTTTTTGTTACTAAGGGAATCTGGCAGCAGAAACCTAAGAGAGAGCTTTCCTCTTCACGCAGAACAATTAGGCAATGTTTTTGCATGATGCACCTCAAAATAGAACTTCTTGCATATTGACGAACCAAACTGCAGAGAAGAATAGAGCATAATAATGCTGTGAAGGACTCTATTGCCTGACTAATCTACAAGGCAACACTAATTTGGCTATCTGTCATCTTGAAAAACATCTGCAGTACAATCAAGGAGCTACAATTTATGAAGACTAAACCAGTCCTTACTGTACGTTCCGAATACATCTGGAATTTTTCTCTGCTGATTTGAACAGGCATGGGGATATGCTAATAAAACACTGCAGAGTAATTCTATTCATGCACATGCAGCAGTACAGAATCAGAGAATTGTCAGGGTTGGAAAGGACCTTAAGGATCATCAAGTTCTAACCCCCTGCCATGGGCAGGGACACCTCACACTAGATCAGATTGCCCAGAGCCCCATCCAGCCTGGCCATAAAAAACTCCAGGGAAGGGGCTTCCACCACTTCTTTGGCCAACCTGTTCCAGTGTCTCACCACCTTTTTGGTGAAGAATTTCTTCCTAACTTCTAACCTAAATCTCCCCACTTCTAGTTTTGCTCCATTCCCCTTGGTACTATCACTACCCAACATCCTAAAAAATCCATCACCAGCTTTCTTGTAGGCCCCCTTCAGATATTGGAAGGCCACAGTAAGGTCTCTTTGGAGCCTTCTCCTCTCCAAACTGAATAACCCATCCAGACTGAATAACATTATCCAAAGAAGCATGAAAGCACATCAAATCTTCATGACCTCTCTGAATGCCTATTCAGACACGTCTGTCACTCTGCTAGTTCTAACTAGTGGTCTCCAACGCATCCATGGAACTGTGTATGGCAGTCACTCCAAAGGAGGCATTCAAAGAACTTACTCAGCAAATTAAGTTGCTAAGAATTTCTCCTGAAGTTAGTTTATGTCATCTTTCAAAAGGTAGTTTTGTTGATAGTGCTTAAAGTGCCATTTCTTACTTCATACTACAGTTATTAAAGGGAGTTCCTTAACCTAATTGCTGTACTGTGTTTTGGCAAACTCCTCTGGGATGCTGCAACCTAACTGATGCCTCTCATCTGAAGAAATAATGCCACCTTGTGTATTTGGCTCATCTTCATGCTCTGTAGTTGTCTTCTCTTCTATTCCTGTCTTCCTTGTACAAACAAGGAGGAGTAATGAAGAACAGCTTCTTTTAGCCCTGGAGGGTTTTTTTACCTTTTCTTCTCACAATATTTTAGGAATTGGAAGCTTATATTGATCTTATAGCTTGGATTGATTTTAAAAAGCCCCTTTTTATCTTCTTTTTCTTTATTTTGGCAGTTGAGTATCCCCATGGGAAGGCCATTAATATGCAATTAGTTACTATATATTCACTAGACTCAATTTTACCTCAATTTAATGGTTATACTGCCTTCATCCGTGTGACAGGAAATCCTTAGGTTGCTTTAAGCTTCACATAGTCCCTATTTCAGTCAATTGCAGGACATTATTAAAACATAAAAATCTCATTTAAGTAACTCCAAGCACTTCTAGATTCTTCAGAAAGTATAGCAGATTCAGAACAATCCTCCATTAGTCATCAAGGTCTTGGAGTTTTAAACTTGAGTAATTGCTCCAAATTTGTAAAGCCTTTGAGAATGTCTCTGGCTTTCATCTCTTTGATTTTGGCAAAAACCTTTGCTTCTGTAGTCTTTCTAAAAGATTATAGACTTTTCATAAAGACTTTCCATTGCCTTCACATTTTCTTGACATAAGAACCTGATATTACCTTAAAAACCAGAAGAAGTCGAGGACAAAGCTCTTGTAGAAGACCAGCAGTAGTAACTGATTTACAACCTACTGTTTGCAGGTTGCATTCAATTTGTAAATGGAGATCTCTCTTACATACTTTTATGAAGCCAATGTTCTCTGCTAATGTATTTTTCTAAACAAATCATAAAAGGATTTGGTATGGAAAGTAGCTATAAAATGTGTCATAAAAGCAAATTTTCAAGTTTGTATATGTCAGTGAGTTTTATGGGAAAATGAAATGTTGCCTTCCCAATAATGAGCCTGTCAGTACGCGACAAAGCTAAAAATGTTTGTAATTAGTTGGAATAAAATAAGTAATCAAAAGTCATGTAAATTCAAGTTATTGTAATGTCCAAGGATCAGAAAATTTTAGTACAGGATCATAGCAAAACCTGGAGGAACTTTGCATGGAATCACAGAATCACAGAATCACAGAATGTTAGGGATTGAAAGAGGCCTTGAAAGATCATCCAGTCCAGCCCCACTGCCAGAGTAGCATCACCTAGAGCAGATCACACAGGAACACATCCAGGTGGGTTTTGAATATCTCCAGAGAGGGAGACTCCAAAATGCCCCTGGGCAGCCTGTTTCAGTGTTCTGTCAACCTCACAGTGAAAAAATTCTTCCTCATGTTTCCGTGAAACTCCCTATGCCTCAGCTTCCACCCATTGCCCCTTGTCCTGTCCTTGGGCATCACTGAGCAGAGCCTGACTCCATCCTCTTGGCACTCACCCTTTACATATTTATAATCATGAATGAGGTCGCCCCTAACTCTCCTCTTCTCTAAGGTAAAGAGCCCCAGCTCCTTCAGGCTCTCCTTGTAAGGAAGATGTTCCATTTCCTTCATCATTTTTTGTGGCTCTGCACTGGACTCTTTCAAGCAGGTCCCTGAAGTGCTTCTTGAACTGAGGGGCCCAGAATTGAACACAATATTCCAGATGCAGCCTCACCAGGGCAGAGTAGAGGGGGAGGAGAACCTTCTTTAACTTAAGGGTGAGGGAGCACTGGAACAGGCTGCCCAGAGAGGTGCTGGAGTCTCCATCTCTGCAGACATTCAAAACCTATCTGGACATGTTCCTGTGTGACCTATTCTGGACAATCCTGCCTTGGCAGGGGGTTGGGCTGGATGATCTCCAAAGGTCCCTTCTGACCCTGGCCATTCTGTGGTTCTGTGTGATAGGAATCTAGAGGTGGGAGAATGTCAAAGAATATAATTTCCTACTAAATGGCTGACAGCCTGATACCAAAATGCAGAAAGCTGTAACTTCTGTAGCTACTCTTAAGAGTTTTTCTACTGAGTGGGCCAGAATACACTTCTCTGTAAAGCTGCAGATTCCTGCTGGCAAGGTGCCTGCTAGTTCCACAACTGACAAATGGTTGTTATGCATTAAAGCAACAAAGCAGCAACAGAGGAGGTGGTATTAAAAGGGCCCTGCACTAAATGACACTCCAGCAGGGGCTGTGCTGAATACATTGTACCATACCCAGGAATGAAAACGACAGTCTACTCACCTGAGCCAGTTCGAGGAATCAATATTTGTTGTAGATGTCTTAGCCATGGAATTTAAATTCTTCTAAGTAGCAGAGAGGTGCCGGGAGGTGGATGCTGGAAAATGTAATCTTTTGTTATTTCCCTCCCATCAGCCTGCATCTCCCTTCCCTAGGTAAACTGGCTGCAGAGTCAGTTTTTGCCTCTTTTCTCCCCGCTCTGCTCCCAGATGGGCCTTATCTCTTGTGGGGGAGGTCTGCTGCCCAGCTTAGTCTTGGCAGAGCTCATTTCTGCGGTGTGACTCGGGCCTAGGAATGGCAGGATGGGGAGCTAGGAGGGGAGGGTGGGGGCATTGAGGCCTGGTGTTTTGGCCTGGTACAGGGGGGAAGAAGGAAGAACCTAGTGAGGTTTTGATATGTCCAGGATGGAGAACTGGGCTGAGTGTATTTTGTGTATTTTGTTTGGTTTTGTACTGTTGTATATAGCTGTGAAGAGTACTTCCATTTACATTTCAGATTCTTTCCACCCCTGTGTGGAGAGTTTTCATTTTACTCCTTTGGGGAGGGGTAAAAGAGTCAGTAATATCACAAATTAACATGAATATTAACTGGAAATACTCTATAAATATTAATTGAAAGTACTAATTTAACAGTTTAATGACTTCACTAGCAACAGGCAAGAGAACAGGTGCATTCTATGGCAGCTGTAGGGATACACTTGCCCCTCAGAAAAACAGACTCAGCCTCCTGGGGAAGGATCTGATAATCTCTTTTTAACTGGATCTCCTCATGCTGGTGGCAGTGACAGCATCAGAAACAGATCAAAGATGCTGACTTGTTCAAAACAGGGACAAAAATTTCCTTGAGCTCACTTGAGATAATAAGATAATGATGACCTATATTATTCAGGGTGAAAGAAGTAGAGGAAATGAGGATTCTCACAAGTAAGGGCATAAGTTTAAAACTGGAAGACTCTGTTGCAATATTGTAAACACAAGACAGGAAGGACTGAATTAAAGCAGCAGCAACTAATTTAAACATGAAGCCCATAACGTTAAAGAACTATCTTTCATATAGAATACAAAATTATTCAAGCTCTGACCCCTCTATGAACTTAAGTACAAATTTGGGTTTAGATCACAAATTATAATACCATTCCTGTGGCTGTCATGTCTTGAAATTATCAAGTGCAATGTTTGAAGGCTTGTTCTGGCTGAACAAGTAGTTCATTGGTACATGAACTACACACTTATGAGCACTCTCCCAGGAATTCCCAGGCCTTCCCTAAATGAAACATGTAACACAGTATTTTCCATACCTGTTAACAAAGAATCAGAGAAAACAACAACCAGTACAAAATAATACCATTCACTCATCAGTAAATGATACAGGCATTCATGAGAGGCCAATGGGAGCAAACACTGATAAAAGCTTTCCCAAAGGATTAGTTCTAGAATGATTTCATTTTCATTTTTTGAGAGATGCAATTAATTGGATTTTCTCCTTTCTTTTGTAAAGTCCTCCTAGAAGACTAAGATAATTTCAGGTAATCTCCGTGGGCTGGCTTCTAACTCCTGAATTCTGTTTCAGATTCTCTTTACTCCTCTACCTTATTTGTATGCAATCTGGATATAACTACACTATTACTATGGGGCAATATCACGTGGCAGATCATCTTCTGTGCCATTATGCATCATGTGCAGAGCAACCAGATGATCAGACCCAGCCAGCATGGGTTCATGAAGGGCAAGTCCTGCTTAACAGAATAGATCTCCTTCTACAACAAGGTGACCCACTTAGTCTGTGGATATTGTTTATCTGGACTTTAATAAAGCCTTTGACACCGCTTCTAACAGCATCCTCCTGGAGAAACTGGCTGCTTATGGCTTGGATGGGTGGGTGATTCACTAGGTTGAGAACTAGATGGATGGCCAGGCCCAAAGAGTGGTGGTGAATGGAGTTAAATCCAGTTGGCAGCAGTGGTGTTCCCTGGGGCTCAGGTTTGGGGCAAGTTCTCTTTAATATGTTTATCAATGATCTGGGTGAGGGAATTGGTGCACTCTCACTAAGTCTGAAGATGACACCAAATTGTGTGGGAGTGTTGACCTGCTTGAGGGTAGGAAGGCTCTGCAAAGAGGCTGTTTGATGGGCCAAGGTCAATTGTATGAGGTTTAGAAAAGCCAAGTACTGGGTCCTGCACTTGTGTCACTGACTTTCTCTGCCTCATCTTTCTCTGCCCTCCTCAGTACCACTATTTATTTTGTTCTATCTCTGTAGTAGAGAAGAATCTGCACTGTCTGCATTGCCAGATTGTTGCTGGTTCAGATAGGGGATGTGATAAGAGAAGATGCACTGGAAGAAGGTAGGGAATGTGCCCTTTGTTTCTTCTGCATGCTGGATATATTGCATGTCACAACTCATGTTAAAGCAAGCCTTCAAAATCCTGAACTTGTGTGTTATGGGAATGATACTCTGTATTAGTAGGTCTCATCCATTCAAGGACTGAAGAAGACTGTGTCAGTCTGTACAATTATCAATCTTCTGTGTAGAGCTATGGCAGTCCTGGATGGGAGTTCTTTTCTTTTAGAGAACCATGAGGAGGAACAATAATTACCATGAGAAAATCTGGAGAAAATCAAATGCCAGCAGATCCAGAGAGGTGCTTCTTACACTTTGCTCACCTGGAGTACTGCATCCCGCTCTGGAGCCCTCAATATAGGAAGGACACGTACCTGATAGAGCAGATCCAGAGGAGGGTCACGAAAATGATCAGGGGGTTGGAGCACTTCTGCTACAAGGACTGGCTGAGGGAGCTGGGGTTGATCAGCCTGGAGAAGAGGCTTCAGGGACACCTAATAATGACCTCCAGGACCTGAAGGGGGCCTACAAGAAGGATGGAGAGAGATTATTTACAAAGGACTGTAGTGATAGTGTTACGGGGTGCTCCAAACCCCCCTTACCCCATCTCCATCAGCGGAGGTTTGATGGGGAAAGACAAAGGCGCGAAATGGCCTTCCCCTCCCGCTGGGGGGCGGGTAGAAGGTGCCCGTTCTTCCTGCCGTGAGCTGGAGCCCCTCACATGTGTTCGCCCACAGGGGGAAGCCCGCGCTAGGATTTGGAGCTGTGATTGGCTGGGCTCTTCGCGCCCAGTGTATGTTGGCACTGGACACATTGTCCAGGAAAACCTTAAACAGAGTGACCAGACAGTCGTCTGGACCCGCGCTCTGGCTCTCATTTTTGGATCAGCTTTGGCAGTCATTTTGAACTCGCTCTGGATTCACGGCGAAATTGGAGAGCTCAGCGCTCGGACCTGGCTCCTCGCCGGACCTGCCTACCCTGGGGTCCTGCTCCCTGCCTGCTGCTGGAGTGACCCTGCTGCCGTGAAACTGCGGCTGTCGGCTGGGACAGGCCGGCAGTGCGGCTTCCCTTGCCCTGCTCAGACAGTGCTGCCGCATGAGTCTTGCCTCGTGGCAGCTGTGTCTAAGGACACTTTGATTCTGGCGGGTCCCTTCTCCTTTGGATTTGTGCCGCGTTACCCACACATTGGATTATAAACTTGCAGTGCTGGAGCCGCCACCGAAGAGAGACCTAGGCACTGTCTGCAAATTCCTGCTCCGTCCTGGTGAGTACAGCCTGCATTCTCCGTGGCTTTCCCCAAGGCCCTGACTTGCCTCTGTTTTGTAAGTGGGGTAAAGCCATTTTGTGCCTTAGCCTTTTCCATTTTCTGAATTCTCTAATTTGTACCAAAGTTGGCTATACGCATCCTGGTAGAATTCACAATCAAAGAGAACCTGTAAATACATTTGATCCGTTTTGTAGATGATTTTGGGGTGGTGCTTTTGGGAACATAAAGATAACTATGTTTTTATAATTCCCGCCTCATTAATTTAATCCCAGTCAAAACAGATGGGATGAAGGGCAATGGCTTCAAACTAGGGAAGAGAAGATTTAGATTGGACTTTAGGAACAGGCTCGAGGGGGTGACTGGGGCCCCATCCCTGGAGATACTCGAAGTGAGGCTCAACAGGGTGCTGGGCAGCTGACTACAGAGGGGGCTGGATTAGATGGCCTTTGGAGGTCCCTTCCTACCCAGGCCATTCTATAATTCTATAATCCCATAGAAGCGGGAACAATTAATGTCTCATAAGTATCTATAAAGCAGCTCACATTTGGACCTTCTCAGGTCTGTTAGAAAGACTGGCTCCTACCTCTCGAGTACTGTGTCCAGTTCTGGGCCCCTCAGTTTAGGAAGGATGTTGACTTGCTGGAACGAGTCCAGAGAAGAGCAACAAAGTTGGTGAGGGGTTTGGAACACAAGCCCTACGAGGAGAGGCTGAGGGAGCTGGGGTTGCTTAGCCTGGAGAAGAGGAGACTCAGGGGTGACCTTATTACTCTCTACAACTACCTGAAGGGAGGTTGTAGACAGACGGATGTTGTTCTCTTCTCCCAGGCAGCCAGTACCAGAACAAGAGGACACAGTCTCAGGCTGCGCCAGGGGAGGTTCAGGCTAGATGTTAGGAAAAAGTTCTATACAGAAAGAGTGATTGCACATTGGAATGGGCTGCCTGGGGAGGTGGTGGAGTCGCCATCACTGGAGGTTTTCAGGAGAAGACTTGATGGGGTGCTTGGTGCCGTGGGTTAGTTGTTTAGGTGGTGTTTGATTGGTTGATGGGTTGGACGCGATGATCTTGAAGGTCTCTTCCAACCTGGTTTATTCTATGTATTCTATGTATTCTATGAATGCAGTCATAAAATGAGTGTGATGGGAGCACCCTGGACTACCAAACTTGTGAGAATGCAGCTGTGACAAAAATTTCGATGCAGAATATTTGAGTGGTGTTTCCTTTACATTAATGGTTCCATCATGGCTCCATCAGCATTCTGTCTCAATCACCAACAGCCTGTATCAGCAAACTCTTCAAAAATGATCACCACAAGAATACTGATATACACGGTTTTCAAACCAGTTAACTTTCTAAATGCTTTAGAATGTCTTTCTTAAAGATAGATACCAAAACAAATTTTAACATCATCAGAAGCTTTTTTCTTTTCTTTTCTTTTCTTTTCTTTTCTTTTCTTTTCTTTTCTTTTCTTTTCTTTTCTTTTCTTTTCTTTTCTTTTCTTTTCTTTTCTTTTCTTTTCTTTTCTTTTCTTTTCTTTTCTTTTCTTTTTTCTTTTCCTTTCCTTTCCTTTCCTTTCCTTTTCTTTTCTTTTCTTTTCTTTCCTTTCCTTTCCTTTCCTTTCCTTTCCTTTCCTTTCCTTTCCTTTCCTTTCCTTTCCTTTCCTTTCCTTTCCTTTCCTTTCCTTTCCTTTCCTTTCCTTTCCTTTCCTTTCCTTTCCTTTCCTTTCCTTTCCTTTCCTTTCCTTTCCTTTCCTTTCCTTTCCTTTCCTTTCCTTTCCTTTCCTTTCCTTTCCTTTCCCTTTCCCTTTCCCTTTCCCTTTCCCTTTCCCTTTCCCTTTCCCTTTCCCTTTCCCTTTCTTTTTCTGTGAATATTAAGTGTCCTGGTCTTTCAGTTAGAGCTATGAAGCAGTAACACTCTTCCAGTGTATTCTCAAGTACAGCATGCTTTCAGTTTCTGGCATAGTTCCAGGACAAATAAAGTAATTTTGCACAGTGACCAGCTTTACACAAATGGATGATTTCCTAGAATCAGTTGATAGTGCCATTGCCAGTTGCAGTTAAATCCTTCAGAGAAATTATGTTGTGTATGGATTGTATTCCTTCCTACTACTTTAAATGTTTGAAGATAACTTTTATTGCTATTAAATATTTTTTGTAATAGAGTCACATTTCAGTGTGTCAAATGTTTGCTAAGAAGGAATCACGTAAATAACTATAAATGTTTATTTCAGTTTGCTTCTACTGCATTCTCTTACCACCAAACATCATAAAACATTTTCCTTTCGTTTGACTTAGTTTATGTTAACTAGGAGAGGACATCAAAGTAGTTACTAAGTTTCCCCTAAATGAATCAGAAGTTGTAAAAGGCATAAGGAAGCATAGGACATAGGTGTTAACACAGTGATAGAAGCAGTAGGTTACAGATGGAATGAAACTCCAGATAGCATTGGTTTAAAAAACTGACTCAAGGCATACCCAAGCTCGTCATCAAGAGCCTTTAACTTCTCTGAAATAAGAGAGATAAAAGATGAAACTGTTGATTATGTGCTTAAAGCAAAACCACTGTATATATTAAGTCTCTTTCAGGTCTGGGTAGTCTGATGTCACACTATTTCACAAGGTAGATACCACACAAGGAAGTTCAGCTCTTACTGTTTTGTTTTCTGACAATGACAGCATTGAAGGAATCTGTGAATTTATGCTCCAATGATTTTAATCCTTTAGATTAAATGAGGGATTGGTGCCTGAAGCTCTAGTTGAACTGTTTCAGACAGGTTTTAGTATGCCTTGGATGTGTTGAAAGCCTGAGGAACAAGACATAATGGTGAGAGGCAGAAGCTTTCATGATGATTTTGCTGTCTTCCTTTCACAAGGTTGAAGGCACGTAAAGGCCTATCATGGCTCCAAATGTCCATTTCCTTCACTGCCTTAAAATCTCAACACGCAGGGATGCTGCCATGTTAACATTATTGCAAAGGAATGGTTGAACTCTGTGATTCCCAGAGGCCCTGATGCTATCAGCCAGGTCAGTAAGGCTGCAACCAAGGACGCAAAGGGCAATGGACAATGTGCTGCTTCTTCTGGTGAACATTTAGCTGTAGAGATTGCTCTGCAGTGCTGCTTTGAATGTCACAGTCAACCTCCACCATGGAAAGAAGCACAGAATGACAGGGATGGTCGGGCACAACTTCCTGTGCATGCTAATAATCTGATTAGATTATTAGATAATTAGATAATAGAATCTGGATCTGATTTCAGTTAAAAAACAAAGGAAAACTTGGGGTATGACATTAAGGTTCCATGTTTCCTTAGATACTTTTAGACATTTCCAGACAATGAAGGTTCTGGGCAGCCTGATCTAGTTGAGGATGCCCTTGCTTGCTGCAGAGGAGGCTAGACTAGATGACCTTTGGAGGTCTCTTCCAACCCAGACCATTCTATGATTCTAACTGGGATTTTGTAAACCAGAATGTGATGGCTAATCCTGAAAGTCTGCCTCTTATGACAGGTTTCTTCATTTCATGTTTTTCACAGTGGGACTTTCCTTTCAGATTTATATGGTCCTTGGTCACATACCACAGCCTTTTCAGAACCCTGAATTCTGACCTGTAGTCTGTTTGAAGGCAATTCTCTGTGGTTTTGGTTTTGCACAGCAGAAAACCTGTTAGCAGAGTTCCCTGAGTAATGCTGTTCATTGCAGCGTTTGGCTCTTGTGAAGCATATCAGAGAGACAGGCAATGATGGCAGGGTATGACAGTTTGATTGTGAAAGAGGCCTTGGTAGCTGTGAGGCATTGCAGGATTTGTGAAATGTGGCTTTAATTTCCCTCTGTATTTGAACTGAAACCCATAGTCACACGCATGGGTGTCTTGTGTGGTGTGTGTGGTTGCCTTGGTTTAAGGTAACAATATGGATCTGTCGTGGAAAATTAGGAAACTCTGTGTGTCTGTGAAGGTGAGTTCCACTTACAAAGTCTTCAACTCTGTAAAGTTTTCTTACCAATACCTTCATTAGGGTTCACAGTGTAAGGTGGTATAGGCACTAAACTGTAAATAAGGCAATGAACGGTTCATAAAAATCAGCCTTTGGAACAGAGGCATCTTTAAAGAAATAAACTCACTGGAAAGTTAGGATAGCCACACTTTTTTGGTCTGTATTCCAGGCTTTAGGGTTTGGTGGTTTGGTTTGTTGTTTAGTTTTTGTGGGGTGTTTTTTGACAGCTTTTTACTCAACAGCTCATGCCAATTATTGGTGCTACCGAAGCAGATATCCTCCTGGACTACTGCCACTCGCCTCCAAGCATGAGAAGGGCAGTGGCAGTCTGGCATGGGTGCACATACACTCTCACAGACTAGCAATGCCAGAAAAAGGCAAAACCCCTGGCATAAAGCCTTGCACAATTCTAATGTGCTCAGAAACATATCTTCATTACCTCAAAGGATAATTACTTCTAAGAAGTTGACATGGGCACCAGCCCAGGTGATGTGCCCATACACCGATGCACACAGCATAGACAGCAAACAGGAGGAGCTGGAAACTGCTAGAAAGATGCAACCTGGCTGCCATTACTGAAACTCAGCAGGAGAAATCCCATGTCTGGAATACAGCTATTGATGTCTGCAGGCTGTTCAGAAGAGACAGGTGAGGAAGGATGGGCAGAAATGTTGCCCTCTGTGTCAAGAAATTGATAGAATGTGAAGAGTTGGCTCTGAAGAATAGCCATGAGCATGTTGAAAGCCTAAAAGATGGAAGAGGATAAGAATTTGAGACTGAAGCTGGGAACCTTGTGGTTGGTGTCTACCATAGTCCACCTGATCAAGGGAAACCTATTGACCAAGTCTTCTTACTCCAGCTACAGAAAGCTTTGCACATCCAGGCTTTCGCCCTTTAGGGTACATCAACCACCCCAATATCTGCTGCAAAAGTAGCACAGCAAGCTGTAGACAATCCAGAAACTTCTGGAGGGCACTGAGAGGCAACTGTTCTACAAGAGGGGATGCAATACTGAACCTGATGGTCACAAATACAAGTAAGCTAATCAGTGACATCAAGACTGGAGGTGGCCTGGGTTGCACTGATCAGACACTGGTGGAACTCACTGTCCTGAGGGCTACAGGTCAGGCAAGAAGTAAAGTTATGATCCTGAATTTTAGAAAGGCAAAATTCCAGCTCTTCAAGGAGTTAGTCAATAGAGTCCCCCAGGAAACTATATCAGTACAGGTAGCTGGATGAAGGGATTGAGAACAGCCCTGCAGAGAAGGACTTGGGTATGGTGGTGAATGAAAGGCTGGATGTGAGCTGGCAACTCGAACTCACAGCTGAAAAGACCAATTGTATCTTGGGCTGCATCAAATACAGTGTGGCCAGCAGGTTGAGGGAGCTGATTCTCTCCCTCTGTTCCACTATGATGAGACCCCACCTCTGGAGTCTTCAACACAGGAAAGGCCTGAATCTGTTGGGAGTGGGTCCAGAGTTGGGCCACCGGAAGGACCAGAGTGATGAAACAACTTTTCTGTGAGGAAAGGCTAGGTGGGTTGGAGTTGTTCAGCTTGGAGGAGAGGCCCACTGCCAGTAACTTTAGAAAATTGGGAGACTTTGATTGTACTTTCGGAAACACGTGTTTTAGACTTACACACTATCTCAACGACATCTGCTGTCCTAGGGTAAATCCTGAAATCTTTAGAATGCTAGGTTTAGTGGGTTGATTCAAACTTTGCTGGAATGCTCCCAGCATGAGGAAAATGCCAAAAGCCCAGATGGGGTCTCTCTTGGAGCTAAACCAGCAATTGTTATCAACCAGGCCCTTTGTCTCTGTTAGAAGCAGGCTCGGGGATGTGTAGGCTGACACTGACAGACCTGCACCATTCTCATGGTTACAGCAACATCTTGATTCTCTATTAAACTTTTACGTGCTGCTTCAAATTGACCGTGAGGGAGCTCTCTGGGTACTGTTTCAGATCGAGCAGCTCTCCCCACTGCCCCTTACCGGTTGCACTCCCGGTGGGCACCGCGGAGGCAGGGACAGTGGCGAACCCCGTTCCCCTCTTAGAGATCACTTTTTGGGCGGAGCGACCCCGGGTCCTCTCCGGATCGTTCACCTCCAGGAAAGCAGCGGGACGAGCCTTCGGCGGTGGCGGGGGGGATTGGGGGGGAGGCGCGCAGGGGGCGCGGACAGGGCGGTAGCAACCGGGGGAAGGCGAGGGCTGGCGTCAGGCGCTGGGCAGCCACTGGCACGGGAGCTCCCCGCTCGCCTCGCCTCCCGCCGCGGGGCATAAAGGCACCTGAGCCGGAGCTCCGCGCCGCCGGAGCGGGGAGACGACGGGAAGCGGCGACGGCCGAGCGAGCGTGCGGGAGTCGAGCCGGGCCCCGCCGCGCAGCCCCCTCCATGCGCCTCGCTGGCGGAGCCGGCTCCCCACCGGCGGCGGCCTCGCCCGGGAACGACAGCCGGTGGCGGCCGGCGGAACCCGGCGACGGCAGCAGCCCCAGCCCCGAGGCGTGGTCGAGGTCACCCAACGGCAGCCTGGGTGGCTGGGACCCCTTCGGGCGGGACGAGGAGTTGGCAAAGCTGGAGATCGCCGTGCTGGCCGTCACCTTTGCCGTGGCGGTGGTGGGCAACGGCAGCGTGCTGCTGGCCCTGCGGCGCACGCCGCGCAAGGCGTCCCGCATGCACCTCTTCATCCGCCACCTCAGCCTGGCCGACCTGGTGGTGGCCTTCTTCCAGGTGCTGCCCCAGCTGTGCTGGGAGGTGACCCACCGCTTCCACGGCCCCGACGGGCTCTGCCGCGTCGTCAAGCACCTGCAGGTCTTTGGCATGTTCGCCTCGGCGTACATGCTGGTGGCCATGACCGCCGACCGCTACATCGCCGTCTGTCACCCACTGAAAACTCTGCAGCAGCCCACCAAACGCTCCTATGGGATGATCGCGGCGGCCTGGGTGCTCAGCCTGCTGCTCAGCACCCCGCAGTACTTCATCTTCTCCCTCAGCGAGGTGGAGCGAGGCTCACAGGTCTACGACTGCTGGGCACACTTCATCATGCCCTGGGGGCCCCGCGCTTACATCACTTGGATCACCGGCGGCATTTTCGTCGCGCCTGTCCTCATCCTCGTCACCTGCTACGGCTTCATCTGCTACCACATCTGGCGCAATGTCAGGGGCAAGACGCGCCCGGGGGAGGAGGCGGGTGGCGGGCGGCGGGCGGGCGGCGGCGGCCCGCAGAGTGGGCTGCTTCTTGCCCCCTGTGTTGTCAGCAGCGTCAAGACCATCTCCCGCGCCAAGATCCGCACCGTCAAGATGACCTTTGTCATCGTTTCGGCATACGTCGTCTGCTGGGCGCCCTTCTTCACCATCCAGATGTGGTCTGTCTGGGACCAGCGCTTTTCCTGGGTCGGTAGGTGCCGGGGAGGTCCCGCTGGGCACGGGGAGAGATCTCCGCCGGTTTCCCCTAGGCCGTACCGGCCCACCTGGGGCTCCTCTGACGGCGCAGCCGGCTCTCCCGGGGAGGGGTGCAGTTCTGAGGCGAATGTGGGGGAGATGGGGCGCTGGAGCCGAGAGTGTGACCGAGGCGCGGCATCACTAAATGGGATCCTCTGCCCCCGGGACAGAGCGGCTGAAACGCCCTCCTTCCCCGCAGGCGCCGGTGTGCGGCACGGTGGGCAAGCCCTTGGGCCCGCCCCACCGGCACAGCCCGCACTGCCGGACGGGGCGGCCCCGGGGAGCTGCGGTGCGGGGCAGCGGGGCTCAGCTCGGACTGTCCCGGGAGCAGCCGGAGCGGAGCGGCTGCTTGTGGCCGCTGGGTCCCTGGGACGGAGAAGCAGCCACCGCGTTGTCATCCGGAGCAAAATTAGCGGATAGGAGCTGAAATGTTTGCTCCGGTAATTTGAACCAGCAACATTTTCTTCCGTTTGAAGTTGCCAGTTAATAAAACTTCAGAAACGTTCTGTGTTATTTTTAAGCATACACACGCATATGTCAAGAGTATTATACTAGCAAGGAACTTCCTAAACCTCTGCTGTAACTGCCTTGCCGTGTACGTGCTCTACAGCCTAATAACGGAATTGAGTGCAGGCTTAACTCTGACGCCTTCATCTCAATACAGCAGTCACCTCTGAGCAGCTCCATTGGACAGTCACCAGTTCTCATGAAACAGTGGCAATATAGTATTTTGGAGATACTTGTCTCACTGTTAATTCTGGCTGGCAAGACAATCTTCTGCTCTTTCTGCTCTTGGCAGAAAGCCAAGTTTTGGAATTCGGGGTTGGGAATTGTGTGGATTGGTTGGTTTGGTTGGTTTAGGGGTGTGGATGTGAGCTTTCTTTGGGGTTTTGTTTTGGTTGTTTGCTTTCCTCCCCCCCCCCCCCCTTTAATATCCTCAAAATATCACTTACTGTATAGTGAAAGCATGGATTGCCCCTAATATGGGAATAAAAACAAGCCTAAAATGCAGGTCTCTACAGAGAAATAAATGCTTGAAGTAGACAAATATATTTATATATATATATATATTTATTATAATAATTTCTCTACTTCAAAATAAGTGGAAACTTAATTGAACAGAAGTATTTGGTAGGTTTGTTTGAAGAGATTCTTTAAATCTCCAGAACTGCATAACACAGCAGTTACTTTTGTTGGAGAGTTGATATTTGCAGAGATCACTAACTGATCAGACTAAATATATATTTAGAATATTTGATAATTTAACTGATTTTGAAGATAGAAGACCATAACTGTTTCATGGCACAGGGCTAACTTCTGGTTTTCCCTGAAGTAAAATTTGTTCAACCTCTGAAATCCAGGTTTGATTCACAAGCCAGTAGTTATTCAACACTTTCCAGAATGCAAACGTAAGCAGCAAAAGTCAGCGTTACTGAAGGCAGTGGGAAATCAGGGGGAATTTTGCCACTGCCCTCCAGGGTAACCAATTTTTAAGGCAGAAGTCTGAATACAAACTGTTCAGTATGTAAAGCATGAGCTTATCAACACATGGATAAACATCAGTGGAAATGGGACTGAAGTATTATTCTGGATTAATTGCTCCATAATCTCTGTCAGAGCTTTTTGAAGTTTGTTCAGACAAACTCCCGTTGACTTCAATGGCAGCCTTACATAAACAAGAACTTTTTTGATTATGTCCCCATTACTCATTTCAAATCCTGCTGCTTAACTTTTAGACCTTCAACTATTCACGACAATAAATCCAACAGTTAAAGGATTGATTGACTGAATAGTGCAAATGTTCTTTTGATGATTAAAAAGCTTTCTTCCCCTCCCTTCCCAGATTCTGAAAACACTGCGACTACCGTCACAGCTCTGTTGGCCAGTCTGAACAGCTGCTGTAACCCATGGATCTACATGTTCTTTAGTGGGCATCTCCTGCAAGACTGCATACAGAGCTTTCCTTGCTGCCAAAAAATCAGGCAAACACTGAGTAAAGAAGATTCAAACAGCAACAGCAGGCGACAGACTTCTTTTACCAATCACAGAAGCCCAATCCACAGCCTGAATACCTGGAGAGAGTCTCCCCACTCCAACTCAACCAGCTTCATCCCTGTTCCAACCTGAGACACACCCAGGGCAGGCAGGGCTTGCTGCCCCAAAACGGCACTTGGAAAGGTTAAGGCACAGAACTTTATGCTGGTCATAGGTGCCAGGCATGGTAACAAGAAATGACAAAGTTCTCCATAAGACAGCATGTGCTACATTGCTCAGTAAAGTATTCCACAGTCTGTAAGTTATTTTCTGAAAGGTGGTAGAACTTGGGCCACCGATCAGGAAGGTGTGATAACAATAAAGCAATTATTTTTCTAAGTAGAATTTATTATTTTAAGTTTCTTTGTTTTTAAAATACTTTGTGCATTGATTGCTTGCTGTTCATAGCTGTAAAAATAGTGGAGCTGGCCTGTCTTGGGGGAACTCCACTCTCTAGTGTTAACTTCCCATGACTGTCCAATGAATTCACAGGGAAAGAAGATTGTATGAGCAAGGTGGCAAAATAAAAAGACATGGTTAGACAGGCTCTGAGTTATTGGCAGTTTAATTTATTGTACAGCTTTATCTTGTGAAGGTCTAGCAGCTCTCAGGTACTGAAATGTAACAGCCCATGTGAAGGCAATTCCTTCAGTGCTGCCGATGTGTGTATGTGTATTGTGGAGTTTCACTTTCAGGGTAACATTTCCTCTTCCCTTCACGTTCATGGAAGTTATACAGCAATTTTTTATGTTTTTCTTAATTATTATTTCTTTTTTGCATTGTTGCACCTGCCTTGATTCCTTGATATTTTTTTTTAACTAATTAAAAAAGAAGGCTATTGGTAAATAATTATACTAAGCTACGACTGTCTCAGCACTGTTACAGACATATACTAAGAAAATTCATAGCTACTGAACTACTTGCTTTATGGATGAGGATTGCATCCTTTTGTATTTTTGTTGGTTTGGTTTTTTTTTGTTTGGTTCCTCCCTCACTAAGACAGCTGGCTTCAAGCCACGTTTGCTTGTCAAGCAAACAGCCCCATAAATTTGGAAGAAAGTGGCTGTTTGGTAAGGGCTGAAGAATCGGTGTATTCCAAGACGTGGATCTGAGAGTCAGATTTACAAGTCCACTGAGAACATATAAAAATTGTCCATGTTGTTTGTTTTTTGTGGTTTTTTTTTTTGACAAACCATGTCAGTATAGTCCTCAAAATTCACAGTAAACTGCAGTTTAAAGCTATCACTAGAATTTTACTCATATAAAGTATTCAAGGTGTGCTCGTTCTCACTACAGTGCGTGCCAAGTCAAATTGTAGTTCTTACAGCCTGTAAATAATCTCTTCTTTCCATGGAATTTGGTATTTACCTGGAGGTTGGATTCTGAAGTTCCTTGCATAAGTTTTGCTGTGGTTTTAAAGTCCTGAGGATCTCTTTGAGAAATAAAGCTACCTGTTTGCTCCATTTTCCCGAGCTCTCTGGCTCCTGAAATCCAGGTGCTCCCCTTGCACATGCACAGGATTTCTGGCTTGCTAGAGCAGTGGGACTGCTAGAGCAGTGGATCTGGGGAACCTGACTTAGTGGAAGGTGACCCTGTCCATGGCAGGGGTGTTGGAACTAGATGATCCTTGAGGTCGCCTTCCAAACCTGACAATTCTGTGACACATGCATGGCTGTGTAATGTGCATGCTTATGTTTGCAAGGTGGAACCTCAGCAACAGCTTTCTCTCTTTCCCACCAAAACTAGACAAACAAAATTGCTTTTCTAATTGCTTAAGGAGAAGGAAAAAAAAAGATGGTTTTCACTGAGGATAGTGCTGGCTATCATAGAATACATAGAATACATAGAATAAACCAGGTTGGAAGAGACCTTCAAGATCATCGCTGCCAAAAAATGTGCTTGTCTCAATAATTGTAGCAGGAATTAACAGGGCTAGATGCAGGATTTGATCATATTCAACCTGTTGTCCACTCCAGAAGCTCCCAGACCTAACACAGACATATTCCCAAAGAATAGGGAAGGTTATAGCTTAAAAAAATGTTTAGATTTTGTTGTCACTGAAGAAAATCCAGTCTAATCATAGAATCACAGAATGGCTTGGGTTGGAAGGGACCTCTAAAGGTCATCTAGTCCAGCCCCCTCTGCGGTAAGCAGGGACATCCTCAACTAGATCAGATTGCCCAGAGTCCTGTTGAGCCGCAGCTGAAATATCTCCAGGGGTGGGGCCCAAACCACCTCTCTGGGCAACCTGTTCCAGTGTTCCACCACCCTCATGGTAAAGAACTTGTTCCTAACATCCAATCTAAATCTCCTGTTCTCTGGTTTGAATGTTTTTCCAAAAGTTATTAAAAATTACTGAACGTCATCCATAACACTAGAACCCGAAGGACAGTACAGTGGAATGGCTCATATTTAATACACTGTCTTTTCCACCACCTTTAGTACACAGATATGACTGCACAAGTTCTGAGTGAAGGTTTGTGAACCCCAAGTTATCTTTTAGTCTGAAAAGAAAAATGCATGCAGTGGCATTGGGTGTGTGTATATTTGTGCACATAGCAGGTACTGCATATGTTTTACAAGTAGGTAATTCACAGTTACTGAAATTGCAAATGTTTCAAGTTAAGGACACTATCCTTTGCCTTGCTTTCTACTTGTATTGCTACTTTCTTTGTACATAAATACATATATATATGTATTAAAAAGCACTTGACTGTACTAGTGGGGTGTTCATGTTTGTAACACTGAATTGTTTTTCTATTACACTTTATATTCAAATCAAGAAAATGCATGTGAAATGTTGATAACAAAACTAAGCTGGGAAATGACCAATATCACAGAATCACAGAATGCTAGGGGCTGGAAGAGACCTTGAAAGATCATCCAGACCAACTCCTCTGCCAGATCAGGATCACCTATACCAGATCACACAGGAACACATCCAGGGAGCCTTTGAATATCTCCAGAGAGATAAAACAAGAAAATAAAAAAACAGACTTGAAATTATACTTTTCAGTTTCTTCTTACAAAATGTAGCACAGGTCACATGAGAGCACATCCAGACAGGTCTTGAAAGTCTCCAGAGAAGGAGACTCCACAACCAGACTGCAGAGCCTATTCCCGTGCTCTGTAACCCTTACAGTAAAGAAGTTCTTCCTCATGTTGAGGTGGAACTTCCTGTGTTGTAGTTTACATCCATTGCCCCTTGCCCTATCATGGGGCACAAATGAGAACAGGCTGTCCCTAGCTTCCTGACACCCAGCCCTCAGATATTGATATACATTTCTTAGATCCCCTCTCAGTCTACTCCTCTTTAGGCTAAAGAGCCTCAGGTCTCTCAGCCTTTCGTCATAAGGCACTGCTCCAGTCCCTTCATCATCCTTGTAGCCCTCTGTTGGACTCCCTCAATCCTTTTGAAATTTTTGTTTTACTTTTGGGGAACAAAATATTTAGCTTCTAATATAAAACATGGTGGGATGGATGAGCCTGTGCTGTGTTGTTTGTGCTGCCATTGCACAGGATCACAACGTTTTAAAGACAATTAAATGGCAGAAATGATATAGAAGAGGGAGATGATTTTGTTGTCTTAAACAAGAAATGTAAGTTGCCAAAAAGCTGTTAAAATATTTTAAAATTTGCAGCTAAACATATTATTGGTTCAGAAGAAAAAGAAGCTTGCTTTGTTTGATTGATTGATTTTTGTTGTGGTCGGTTGGTTGGGTTTTGTTTGTGTGTTTGTTTGCTTCTGTATTAGCACAGCATGAGCAATGTCCACAGGAAGGCGCAGTTCATGTGTGTGCAGTCCTGCAAAGACATAGGTTTTGTCTGCAGCTAACCTTATGGCCAGTCCCAAACTGTCCAGACTGGAGGACTTTATTCAAGTGCATTTCCAATTTGTGCATATGGAAAACAGGGCAGAAAAAGGGCAGGAGCTGCATCACTGGATGGTGTCCCGGGACATGTACCTATGACCCAGCTTTGAGAAGTGAGCCAAGGTCTTACAGTAGAGCTATTGCTGAAATATAAAGTTAGTTGCTATGTGGAGGAAGCGTTTACAGAGTTTTCCTAGACTGAATTCCCCACCTACAGAAACAACTAATTAAATGCCATGGGATCTTCTAAAATGTGTCTGCATGTTTCAGTTGTACAGTCCTTCCTGTACAGGATGGGGAAGTTCCTTCTGTGTTGTGGAAGACTGGGAGGCAGGAAAGAGTTCATGTGCTTAAAGACTGCTTTGGAGCTTCAGTTACTGTTACAAGCTAGTTTTTAGTACATTTTCTTTAGGAATGGACTATTTTGGAGCTTCAGTTACTGTTACAAGGTAGTTTTTAGGACATTTTCTTTAGGAATGGACTTGGGAAATGTTGCACTTGCTACTTGGATGAAAGAACTACTAGGGATATGAATGAGCAGCTTTCAACATCCAGGAACAGATCACAGCTGCTCTGCAGGGAGCAGTCCCTGGCTGGTTCTCACACAAGAGTAAGTCCAGCTAGTCTTGAAAAAGTCAGGGAGCTGCTGAAAATAATGTAAGTCATGCAGAATGCTTTGTGCAGGCATGTGAAAGCAAACAAACAACAATCACAACTAGTCCCTGCTGAGCTTTGTTAGAGCCAACCAGTATAGGTCTGCTTCTCCCAGGACCAGTCCTGAAGAAAGTCCCAGATTGGAACTGTGTTAATGGATTAATACTGCATTGCTGTTTTGGTACAACTGCTCAGTAATTTCTCATGTCTTGGTATAAACTTGCTTGGCATAACAGTTTACATGCAAATCAGCCTTAGGTGAAGACCTAAGGACATTTTTAGCTGAATTCCTGACACAGTCCACTGGGTTATTCCATTTCTGAAAAGCAGGCTGTGAGGCAGCATTGGGATTGCAGAGCTCTCTTCTCAGCTGTATGTTGAAGAGATTAGCAAGTCTTTGTATTTCTAGGTGGACCAAGATACTGCTGTGTACAGGTAGACTTTCCTCTAATCAGAGAAGAATCTTCACATTTGCAATATGTTGCCCATTTCAAATCCACTCCCCATGCCAAATCAAGTCAATTCCAAGAACAGTTTCGAACCACTGTGGTTCATCATGGGTTTCTATAAGGTGCTAGCACTAATAGAGAATCATAGAATTAACAGAACACATCTGGTTGGAAGAGTCCTCAAAGTTCATCTGGTCCAATCCTTGACCCAGCATTGAAGGGTCCCTAAGTGTCAGGCCCACTGTCCAATTACCTCCAAGGACAGTGACTCCACCACCATCCTGGGCAAACCACTCCAGCGTTTGATAACCCTCTCAGTGAAGAAGCATTTTCTAATATCTAGCCTAAATTATTTAAGCAGGCATGAAGATTTATTGCTCTCTGCATAAATAAGGACTACAGTCTCATGACTGTCAATTCCTAAACTGATTGCACTTGTACCCTGCCATAGGACAAAGTGCTGTTGAAATCACAGCCCTCCTTCCATGGCAGTTATTTTATTACATAGGACTATAGCATTTAATTGTTGTTGCTCTAATGTAGTAGACCTGTGAGACCTGTTTAAACACAGTTACGAGCTTTCCTTCTGCCTCTGGCCAAAAAATACAGCCTTAATGAGACTGAAGAAAAAAATTCCCCATGATTCCCATTTTGACTTATGAATGATTTCTAAGAATGTGTTTCTTATAGGTTGTCTCATTTAACATGAATCTTTCCAGGCTGTGGCCCTTGAACCAAGGCATTTTCTGTCTAACTCAGAAAAAACTACCAATTGCAGAGTCTCAGAACCAAGATAGAAAATATTGCTCCTGCAGGGCACAAATATCCTGAATAATGGCATCATGAGGAACAGAAGCCATCTTGCTATTGGTGTTCCTCTTTGTGTTCATCAGTGTCGTTCCTCTCTAACCTAGCTGGTAGGCACAGAAGCAAGCTTGCTATTGGTGTTCCTCTTTGTGTTCATCCGTGTTATTCCTCTCTAACCTAGCTGGTAGGCACAAGTAGGAAGCCACTGCTGCCCCATTTTCACTGTTGTCTTTTCCCTCTTACAAAGGCACAAGCACTGACAGGACACCAGAAGGCCTGGATTATATTTCCAAGTGACAATGGCCACATATCCAGTAGTGGCCAAGTTAATTTACTGGTGCCCGAGTTATCCATCTGCAGTTCAGGGTAATAAAGTTTATCTTGCTCCATGAATTCCTGTAGGAAAACATGAATAAGAAGTGCTATGTATGAATTCAATATCCCTTCTCAAACAAAGCACTGGAGCCTTGGAAGCAAAACAGAACAAAACTGGCACTACAAATTACTTGTCACCCCAGGCCATTCTGGATGATGAGAAGTAGATAACCAGAGACTGGTGCAGTGGCTGCCCCAGCCTCTTTCACTGCTGCTGGTGTGATTGCTTCAGCTACAGCCTCTCTTGTCCCTGGTAATGTTGCTGCAGGAAAACTAAGACCACAGAAGTAGCAGCAGACAGGATTGCCATTAAAACCCATTCATTTCAAAGTCCTTTTGGAGGAAGGAATGTGGATCCTATCAAATAAAAAGCCTACAGTGAATCCTGGGAAAGACATGAACTGGTGACTCAGAGAGTAAATAAACCATGTCCTAGTCAAAAGATGATCTGAAAGAATCAAGACTCTTTCTACTTTGTAATTGTAACTATGAATAGGAGCACCTCTCCTATGAGGACAGGCTGAGAGAGTTGGGGTTGTTCAGTCTGCAGAAGAGGAAGCTCTGAGGAGACCTTATTGTGGCCTTCCAGCATCTGAAGAGGGCATACAAGAAAGCTGGGGAGGGACTTTTTAGGGTGTTGGGTAGTGACAGGACTAGGGGGAATGAATCCAAGATAGAGAAAGGGAGATTTGGATTAGACATTAGGACGAAGTTCTTCACCATGAGGGTGGTGAGACACTGGAACAGGTTGTCCAGGGAGGTGGTAGAAGCCCCATCCCTGGAAGTTTTTAAGTCCAGGCTATATGTGGCTCCGGGCAGCCTGATCTAGTGGAAAGTGTCCCTGCCTATGGCAGTGGGGTTTAAACTTGAGAGACCTGGGGCTGTTTAGCCTAAAGAGGAGGAGACTGAGAGGGGATCTATGAAATGTATATCAATATCTGAGGGCTGGGTGTCAGGAAGCAAGGGACAGCTTCTGCTCACTTGTGCCCTGTGATGGAAACAGGGGCAATGGATATAAACTACAGCATAGGAAGTTCCACCTCGACATGAGGAAGAGCTTCTTTACTGTGAGGGTCCCAGAGCACTGGAACAGGCTGCCCAGAGAGGTTGTGGAGTCTCCTTCTCTGGAGACTTTCAAGACGCATCTGGATGTGTTCCTATGTGACCTGCACTACATTCTATGGTCCTACTCTGGCAGGGGGGGTGGACTTGAAGATCTCCAGAGGTCCCTTCCAACCCCTAACATCCTGTGATCCTATGAACCCAAAGGATTATGAGGCATTTAATGTTATAGCATTCTTATCAAAAGGAGCAACTTGCTTTGGAGGTGGTAAAATGTTTTCCTAAGTAAGAATAGTAACTGTAAAGTCATGTCTAAAGTAACAAAAGAATTTGACAGTAAATGCTCTCTCCTGGCTCCCTGCAAAACAGGCAGAGTTATGCAGTAAACATCTGTAGACTGGGGTAGGCACAGACAAATGCATCCTCTGAAATACTGTAGGTATGTCACCTCGGAGGAAACCACAGGTAACCATTCACTCTGTTGTTGGCAGAGATCAGAAAATCAGCAAAACCAAATCATGAGACAAATTTGCCACACACTTACTCTGAGAAATTGTCTTCCAGAGAAGGAGCATACATTTTTAAAGAGCCCCCACAACATTTTCAAATGTGAGACATTTCAGTGTTTCCATGGGAGCAAAGGAATTCTTCCAGGTGTTGCACAAGACACTAGGGCTGAGTCCTGTAAGACAGTTGTACATCCATGTGGATTTCAAGCCTTCTGGAGTTCCATTATGTCCAGTGCTTCAAACGTTATGAGGGTAGTCAGGGCAATAAAGAATTACATGCAGTAAATAATAAAATATACATTAGTGTCTCTCTATATAATACAATTTCCCAAACCAAATTGCACTTGTCTTTTTCAAAAATTGGCAGAGATTTAGTTACATAGCTCTGAAAACCTAATTCACCATGAAGCTGATGTTCAGAGGCGCAGGAATCCTGTGTTCTGATGCAGAGTTACAGATGCCCCTTATTAAATGGATAGGATAAATTTTACCTGTTATTAAATTGATAGGTTTAAAGCTTACAGTTAGCAACATGTTATTAAATTGAATAGAAGATGGGCAAATGAGGAAAGGGCTTAGTTCTCTCTTTGTGTTTTGTACTGTTTTTCAGAACACCTATTATGGCAATTTTCCTTGAACACTGTATTTTTTTAATACATGGGACTGGAGTTGAGATGATCCAGATTGACTTGCTCTTTCAACACAGAATTCATCATTAGTGCTTATTCTTCAGTCTCACGTAGTGTAATTAGACAACAAATTATCATTCCATCCTAAATCCATGACCCAGGTGTCTCAATATGGGCAATGAAAGCTGGAATACACAAAGGCAGGTTCTATTTTTGTGAACATGCCTGCAGTGCAGGTGTGTCCATCTGAGGAAGAGTGATCATTTTTGTAGCCAAGGCACAACTGGTATGGGGAGTCCAGAGAGTCATCATATGGAAGATTCAGGAGAATGTTACCCTTCATGGATATATATGGACCAGAAAACTCTTTGTTAATTTCTTGTAGTGGAAGGTGGAAAACGACCTCAAATTGGTACACCTGGACAGCTAACTGCAGTGGGGTGGTTTGAGCCTTAACTGGGGCTTAAGAGCTCAGATGGGGGCAAGGCTGAGAATCCCTCCCCCACTCCCTCCCCCCTCCTCTTTCCCAATAGAGAGGAAAAAAAAAGGAAGGGAGCAAATCCACCAAGAAATGATTTGGGTTTGGCTTGGAAGTAGAGAGGTAAAGAATTTTCTTTAAACAGTACATACATACATATATACATATATACATATATATATATATATGTATATATATATGTAACAATGACAGGCAGGGTTCACAGGGGTAAGGAACAAGGATGGGTGGGAAAGGGAAAGAAATATGAAATACAGAACCAGTCATTTGCAAAGTGTGGAAGCAGCAAGCCAGCAGCAACTCTCTTTCATCCTCACGAAGCAGAAGGAAGAGAGCAATGGCTGCAATGTTCTCCCCTATATACCCCTGCTGGATGGCAGGGAGGGGAGAGGAGGGGGGAGTGGAACAGACCAGACACACCCCAGGGAGGGCAAAAACTCTCACAAGTCCTCCCCGTCTGCTTCCAGGATGGGCATAGCCCAGCACAACGCAGATATCATGGTTTTATTGTTGGATCTCAGTAGAGATCTCCACAGTACTAGTTCAGGATTTTACTTTATCTCAGGGGAACAACAAAAGGTTGACCATGAGCCAGCAATGTGCTCTTGTGGCCAGTGCCATTCTGAGGTGGATTAGAAGGGCCGTGGTTAGTAGGTACGGAAAAGTTCTCCTTCCCCTCTACTCTGCCCTGGTGAGGCTGCATCTGGGATATTGTGTTCAGTTCTGGGCTCCTCAGTTCAAGAAAGACCTCAGGGTACTGCTTGAAAGAGTCCATTGCAGAGCCACAAAAATGAGGAAGGGAGTGGAACATCTTCTTTACGAGGACAGCCTGAGGGAGATGGGGCACTTTAGCTTGGAGAAGAGGACTCTTAAGGGGTAACCTCATTTATGCTTACAAATATGTAAAGGGTGAGTGCCAAGAGGATGGAGCCAGGCTCTGCTCAGTGGTGCCCAATGACAGGATGAGGGGCAATGGGTGGAAGTTGAGGCACAGGTAGTTCCATGTAAGTATGAGGAAAAAAAATTTCCCTGGGAGTGTGACGGAACACTGGAACAGGCTGCCCAGGGGAGTTGTGGAGTCTCCCTCTCTGGAGATATTCAAAACCTGCCTGGCTGCATTCCTGTGTGATCTGATCTAGGTGATCCTGCTCTGGCAGGGGGTTGGACTGGATGATCTTTTGAGGTCCCTTCCAGCCCCTAACATTCTGTGATTCTGCGATGCTACCATCTGAATGCATCATTTTAATTTGAATGGAGCTGATGATGCTATCCCAATAGTTAAGAAAGGGTGACTCACATCGCAAATGTTCTGCCAGCTGTGTGCCTTTATTAGTCATGTCCAAAGAAAGACCAAATCTGAAATGAGCCTAGAGATCGATTTACCTCCTCCCAGCCAGATGACATCTCTGGCCTTACAAAACCAGAATGCTCTCTCGATCTAATCTCTCCATGTGTCCCATCTGTGCATGCTGAACATTTTCAGGTTTCAACTCCTTTTTTTTTTAGCTGAAGGTGGATTTGCATGAAAATTGTTAATTAGACAGAACTCTTGAGATACTCAGATAATACAGTCCTAAGGGCCAATCTGCAACACAGACAAATACATCTTACTTCACAAAGTGTTAGGACCAGCAAAAACTGTCCTGCTTTCCTAAGAAACACCACAATTATTAAAGCTTTGAGACTATAATCACTGTAAAATGGTTTGCACCTGATGCCATCAATGACTGGTTTCAACATGAGCAGAAGCACTGTAAGAGAAAGGGAGGCAATGAATCTGGTCGACAACTTTCCCTCCCAAGTGTTTAAATCAAAAGTGCAAGCATGTAATGTTTTAATGGAAAAAATACCAGATTCGACCTCTTTGATCAAAAGTGTCCTTTTTCCATGGAAGATGTCGGGTTCATGTAAAATAAAGAAACAAACTCTATGTGCCTCCAAGTTCATGTACCCTATGGTCTGTGTGAGGAGGCCAGGAGTGTCTCTGGCTTCCCAGTTGCATTTCCCCAGCACAGGGAAAACAAGGAACATGAACCAGCCACCCCAGGAGCCTCCTCAGCATAGTATAGCTCCTGCTGGGAAATCTCTGGTTTGACAATATTAACTCTGCATGTACCAAGCTGATTGTGTTTCTTGAGATTCTTTTAATTACAGTTTTTAAGCCCTCTTCAAGGCAAAGATATAAGGGATCCCAGGGACTCACTTGGACACTTGCATTTGTTGTTCTCCATGAACCCAGGAGGAGGATACACACAGGGTTACTTGCACTGTTGCTAGGCTGGCAGCAGGGCACAAGACCTGCACTCCTCCATCTCCAAGTTAACAGGCTCTAAAGTCATTCACCAGACAGGTTGTGTACCCACCTTGGAGAGTATGCTGCAGTACCTTCAAGCAAGGTCTTCAAGACAACCAATGTGAATACCCATCTCCCTTGCCTCGTATGGGCCTGCAGGGAACCTGAATCTCTTCTGGGAGATAAGTGGTTAAGATCCTTTTCCACACACTTCTGCTTGGGATGGGAACATTTCCAAAAACGGGGTCTGAAATTCCTCTGCAGTGAGAAGAGAGTTCATGCACTTGCATGAACTGAAGCAGCTGAATGTGAGCAAGCAGTGTGCCCAGATGGCTGAGAAAGCAAATGGCAGCCTGGCTTGGATTACAAATGCTGTGTCCAGCAGGAGTAGGGAGGTGATTGTCCCCTTGTACTCAGCTCTGCTGAGGCCACACCTCCAGTACTGTGTTCAGTTTTGGGCACCTCAATACAAGAGAGATGTGGAAGTGCTGGAGCCAGTGCAGAGGAGGGCAATGAAGCTAGGGAAGGGCCTGGACAATAAATCTATGATGAGTGACTGAAGGAGCTGAGGCTGTTTAGGTTGAAAAAGAGGAGGCTGAGGGGAGACCTTATTGCTCTCTACCACTACCTGAAAGGATGTTATGGAGAGGTTGGTGCTGGTCTCTTCTCACAGGTAATTAGTGACAGAACAAGGGGAATGGCCTCAATCTACAACTGGGTAAGCATAGACTGGATACTAGGAAAAAAATTTGTAATGGAAAGAGTGGTCAGGGCTTGGAATATGCTGCCCAGGAAGGTGGTTGAGTCACCAAGCCTGGATGTATATAAAGGTGGTTTGGATGTGGTGCTTGGGGATAAGGGTTAGTGGTGAACCTTGTTGAGTAAGGTTCTCAGTTGGACTTGGGGATCCCAAGGGTCTTTTCCAACCTGAATGTTTCTGTGATTCTGTGAACTGGTATGAAGAGCAGAAAAATGTCTTGGGGATGAAATGAGAGCTAATAGCAGTTTCTTTCTGGTTGTTTGGGTTTGGTTTTGTCTTGTTGTGGTTTTTGTTTCTTTTTTTTTTAATACATGTGGTAGCTGAGACTCCTTTTGGCAACCTTGTTAGTCAGAGCTGGGAAATACAGCTGCAGTAGGTCTGTCTGTTGGTATCTGGTGTTTTATTGGAGTATAACAAATTTTGTGGTTCAAAAGAACACTAACAGCGTTCTCAGTGTCGCTGAGTTCTGTGCTTGACCTGGCACTATGATACCACCACTGCTTTCTCACATGAAGCGCTGACAAAACTTCAGTGAATGTACCTACACATATTCTGACTTTAAGCTTTTTGGTTTTTTACCAGCTGTAGTCATTAAACTTCCAATGTAAGATTTTAAAGCATCATTTTTCTACTCATGGAGGTTTATCACACAATGGTTTGTTAAGACAAGAATATAAACTGTTAGTATTGTCCTTTAGCATTTGTGGTTTATCAGTAATCACATTTCAGTGGTCAGGTTGTTTTATTTCTTTATATTGATCTCTCCAGCTTGACCTGGGGGTGTAGTTTCCAACAGGTTTGGAAATGTTCCTCTAAGAAAACTGCAAGGTTAACCCCACAGTTCAAGAAGGACAGGGAACTGCTTGGAAGAGACCATTGCAGAGCCACAAAAATGATGAAGGGAGAGGAACATCTTCCTTATGAGGAGAGCCTGAGGAAGCCGGGGCTCTTTAGCTTGGAGAAGAGGAGACTAAGGGGTGACCTCATTCATGTTTACAAATATGTAAAGGATGAGTGCCAAGAGGATGGAGTCAGGCTCTGCCCAGTGATGCCCAATGACAGGACAAGGGGCAATGGGTGGAAATTGAGGGATAGGAAGTTCCATGGAAACAGGAGGAAAAATGTTTCACTGTGAGAGTGATGGAACACTGGAACAGGCTGCCCAGGGGGGTTGTGGAGTCTCCCTCTCTGGAGGTATTCAAAACCCATCTGGATGTGTTCCTGTGTGATCTGTTCCTGGTGATCCTGCTCTGGCAGGGGGGTTGGACTGGATGATCTTTTGAGGTCCCTTCCAACCCCTAACATTCTGTGATTCTGTGCAATCAGATGCTGGTTTTCTTTCCAGTGAAAAAGGCAGAACAAATCCACATATTGCTAATTAGCAGAAATGTGGATAACTTTTGGCCAAACTTTTGGATGAATCAGTTGTTAAACACAGATAAATGCTCTTTCTTCTAACTCTATGATTTATAGGTATTGTGTGACAGAGGGTAATCATTTATCAAAATTGAATTAATCTGAAATGAGGAGCATTCAAAATCATCCTTTGTCTGCTATTAATCTTAACCTGAAGTTCTTTTCTGTCCTGGAGTCGTGTACTATTCATGACAGAATATTTCTATCACATTACAGAAACATTTTCCATGCACAATACTGGAATCTGTATTCTTGTCTGACCTGTAAATTACAGAATCCTCTGTGTATTACAGATACCAGTTATAAGAATAAAGCTGAGCAAACATGCCTTCAGTTAATTTAACTTTGATCTTTTGTGTAGCTATGCCATCAGAAAGGATTAATGTCTTCATGTCAGTGCTTTTGACTGAAAGCCTTTGAACAAAGAAGGAAGCTTGCTCAGGAGACAGACTCAGGTCTGCCATCTCTTGTAGGCAGCCTTGTCTGCTTTCACTGCTTGTTCCAGTGTTATGTGCGAGGAGATAATAGCAGTGAAGGAATGATAAATCACAAACATTCTTTGTCACAAGAGGAAGTGGCTGCACTTCTATAGCTTGAATAGTGGGACAAGAAACATGAAACAGAAATAACACCAGTTTGGACTCTTCTACATAACCCCACGGACTAGAGAAGGCCAACATACATCTCCCTGTAGCAGGCTGTGTTTGAGGAGTCCCACCCTAGTGCTCCTGGCTTTTCAGGCTATGCTATTTTAGTTTCAAGCAATTTGTGTGCCTCTGGAGACTAATACTAACTCACTAAAGGCCGGGGCATCCACTACATTTCTGGGCAGAATGTCACCAAACAGTTTGTATCTATTCCACTCTGCTGGGAGTGTGGCAATCCCAAGACAAGCTGGGTTTCATCTTCTCTGAAACCACCCTTTGAAGGATGGCAGGCTGCTACTGAAGCACCCTGTTGCTTCTCTTTGCCAGAAGAAACAAACTCAGTCCCTCAGTCTTCCCTCACACCACTGAGTACCCTGGCAGCTGCCACTGGAACTTCTCTAGTTTCTCCACATCCCTCTTCATTAGGGGGCCCAAACAGGACACCATTCCACCTGTGGCCCTAACTGCAGCAAACAGAGCTTGCTCAGCAGATCACTCTTCTTAATGTAGCCTAGTTCCCTGTTTCTGTTTGTTCACAGAGTGTGCTATTTGCTCTTGTTGGCCTGGGTATTCCTTGTATGCACAAATCCTTTGGGCAGGGCTGAAGCACTTTGCACCACTGCCTCTTGAATTTGCCTTGCCCCTGCCAGGCCTATGGCAGCCCCCTTCCCCAGCAGGTTTAGACAGCCATGATGGTATTTGCCATGATGGTATTTCCCAGAGACTGGACCACAGCCACAATTGAAGGTGTCCTCAACACTGATCTCCCACCTAGGATCTTTGCTCCACAGTCACATTGGGGCACAACTGACAGCCCATTGGGGCTCTATTGGGGAACACAGCTTCCTCAGCCCACCTCTGTCTTGGGTAGGGAAGTAAGTACTTGCCAGAGATGTGCAGGCAGTCAGTGTCTCTGCTGGATACTAAACCAAAGCATCCAATGCTTTAAACTGTCAGAGAATCAGTGAGCTGACCTCTTGGGAGAGAAAACGTCCAAGAAGTATGAATAAGCACTGGAGGGAATCCTTCTTGGTTTTCCCCTGAGTTCAGAAATTTACATTTTTTATAAAATGCTGTAATTTTAAGGACAAAATTGTATCTCTTCTCTAGTGTACACTCTCAGATGTATGTAAAACCTTTGTTTTAACAGCCTGACAAAGAATTAAAGGGATGTGATACATGCGTTCTTCTCTCTCACAGCTCTTCTCGAGTGAGTGTCACCTGAAGTGATGCGTGGTAAATATGTAACTAGCAGGCCAAAGGGCTTTCCAGCCTGTTGTGTGCATACAGCAAGGATGGCATGAAAATTCATGTTTCCCCACTGACCCCTGACACTTGTGATAAAGCTATGGCAATGGTACAAAGCACAGCCTTGCTGATAGGACATTCTTTCCAATCCGATTGCATCAGGGCTATCTTTTAAAGACAGTTCAAGCAATCTTTTAAAGAATGCTCTTTGGGTGTTATTTTTTCTTGTACTTACTCTTTCAACCAGGCTTGGCTTAAGATCCAAGTAAACATATATGGCCAAATTCAACATTTCACTTGCTGGTTCCAAGATCATGCATTTTTCTGAGCCTTTGCTTAGCTGTAGCTGTGAATTAAGCACTGAATCTCCAAGCTTTTCTCAGCCCCCTGAATCCAGGTGTGCATTTACCTTACATTTAATAGGGCATCATTTCCATACCTAAATTCTATATGTCAAGCCTATGTCCTGTACATAGGCCTCTACATGTGCCAAAAAAATCTCACACTGTCCTATATTAAATGAATTGGGGATTAAAGAAAAGACATAACATGAGACATTCGAGGATCACAGAATCACAGAAACAGTCAGGTTGGAAAAGACCCTCAGGATCATTAAGTCCAACAGATAACCCTACTCTACAAGGTTCACCCCTAAACCATGTCCCCAAACACCACATCCAAATGGCCTTTAAATACATTCAGGGTTGGTGACTCAACCACCTCCCTGGGAGGCACATTACAATGACTGACCACTCTTTCCATGAATAAAAATAGTGTCCAGTCTATATCTACCCAGTCACAGCTTGAGGCTGTTCCCTCTTGTTCTGTCACTAATTACCTGTGAGAAGAGACCAGCACCAACCTCTCCACAATGTCCTTTCAAGTAGTTGTAGAGAGTAATGAGGTCTCCCCTCAGCCTCCTCTTTTTTCAGCCTAAACAGCCTCAGCTCCTTCAGTCACTCCTCATAAGATTTATTCTCCAGGCCCTTCCCCAGCTTCATTGCCCTCCTCTGCACTGGCTCCAGCACTTCCACATCTCTCTTGTATTGAGGTGCCCAAAACTGAACACAGTACTGGAGGTGTGGCCTCAGCAGAGCTGAGTACAAGGGGACCATCACCTCCCTACTCCTGCTGGACACAGCATTTCTAATCCAAGCCAGGCTGCCATTTGCTTTCTTGGCCACCTGGGCACACTGCTTGCTCACATTCAGCTGCTTGTTGATTAGAACCTCAAGGTCCCTTTCTGCCAGACATCATTCCAGCCACACCTCCCCAAGCCTGTAGCACTGTTGGGTTTGTTGTGACCCAAGTGCAGGACATGGCGTTTGGTCTTGTTGAAGCTCATCCCATTAACGTTGGCCATGGACTCAATCTACCCAAGCTCCTCTTTAGAGCCTCTTCACCCTCATGAAGATTAACACTCCCACCTAATTTGGTGGCATCTGTGAACTTACTGATGACATACTCTATGTCTTCATCAAGATAATGAAAATCATGAAAATGCTCCTTGCTTCCTACTGATAAGTGTCTGGATGTTTGCCAAGAATATCTTGTCTAGAGTGAAACTTGTAGCCACACAGCTGTACTGCATTGTCTCCTTAACAGCCAGGGTCCACCAGACTGTATTGGCATGAGGCACTGGGGTGACATCCTGCAACCAGCTGCTGGCTATGGTCCTGCATGGGACATAGTAACATTAATGCAATACTGCAGTCAAATGAATTTGTAGAGGTCTGTAGCATAAATATTAAGACTGATATGAACCAAAAGGTTTGTGTGAAAACTGCAGACAAAACAGTAGAAAGAAGTTTAGGAGGAGAGCTAAGATCTATGTGTATGATTTCATTCAAAGGAAGAGGAGGAACAAACTGACCTTAAGATAAGGTGACAAGAAGATGAAGAACAGAACTGGAGCCATAAAATAACCAGATAAGGAAAGTAAGACTTATAAGGGCTTAGCTGACACACCGAGGCAAAAGATCCCAAGCAGCATCCACTGCTGAAGGGTACAAAGACAAAGTGACACTTGTTCCTCATTGCTAATTCTGGAGGTACATGTCAGCACTTCTGAGCACATATGTGTGAATTGGTAAAAGTCAGCTTGGGAATTTTACAGATAAAAATCACCTTTCCCTCCCATTTTCTACAAACAGGACTTGCTGAGGTGCAGGAGGGAAAAGCACAGTAAAACACTCAATGATGCAGTAATTCTGCTTTCAGAAGGATCTCTCTCTCTGGGCCTATATCACATGTGAAAGTGAAGCAAGCCCAGAGGTGTCACCTTGAGGTTCTGGACAATATATGCCACTGAGTTTGGTATCTGTGAGCTGAAATATTTGAAATAAGCTTTAAAGGCTTTTGGGCAGTATCTGAATTTTCACAGTATCACAGTATCACAGTATAACTAAGGTTGGAAGAGACCCCAAGGATCATCAAGTCCAACCTGTTCCAACAGACCTCACGACTAGACCATGGCACCAAGTGCCACGTCCAATCTCCCCTTGAACACCTCCAGGGACGGCGACTCCACCACCTCCCTGGGCAGCCCATTCCAATGATGAATGACTCACTCAGTGAAGAACTTTTTCCCCACTTCAAGTCTAAACCTCCCCTGGCACAGCTTGAGACTGTGTCCCCTTGTTCTGGTCCTGGTTGCCTGGGAGAAGAGACCAACCCCTTCCTGTCTACAACCACCTTTCAGGTAGTTGTAGAGGGCAATGAGGTCACCCCTGAACCTTCTCTTCTCCAGGTATTTTGTGAAGGCTCACTGAATAGTAAGGGCAATGAAAGGGCACCATACACAATCTACACAAAAATCAGGGACAAACCCATTTTAGACTTGAGAAACAAAAAATGCACGTTGTCATCAGCCTTTGCAGTAACCTGCACTGTTCTGTGTCAAATTTAATTCAATCTGACTGAGCCATAGGCCAAATTCTGATTTTAGCAATGTATGATCTAATTTTGCTGAAGCCTCAAATTATTTTGGTCCCTTGGCTCCAAATTCTAGGCTTCTCTTAATTTAAAATTGAATTGGAAATATTAGCAAGCATTCTTAAAGTTACCACATTAATGCAGAATGAGCTATCAAAATGGCAATAATATGGCCACAAGGAAGAGCCAAGGGAAGGAAGACTTTGGACTGCCCAATAAAAATCCTACAATGGAACAAGACGGTCAAGGGTGATGCACCTGTGAAGCTCAGGTAATACATAATGTGACTGACCACAGCTGCTTCAAGGAAGTTGACTTTAACCTATACATTGCTGGTGAATGGGAATGCCCAGGGCCATTACAACAAGCATAGAATCATAGAATGGTCTGGGTTGGAAGGGTCATCTAGTCCAACCCCTTCTGCAGTCAGCAGGGGCACCCTCAACTAGATCAGGTTGCCCAGAGCCCTGTTGAGCCTCACTTTGAATGTCTCCATGGATGGGGCCCCAACCACCTCCCTGGGAAACCTGTTCCAGTGTTCCACATAGTAGAGAGTGATAGTGGGGATCACATTTGTATTGTGATTAAAGTGTTCATTGCAATTGCTGCTTATATTTTGTGACTTCAATATATTCTGTATCACTCTGTTAAACCATAAATCACATGTAATATCAACTATCTTTCACCAATGAATTTGATATTAAACCTTACACTCTCAACATATGGAATTTCTAAAAGAACCCATCAGGGAGCAGTGAATTCTGCCACACCATTCTTGCCTGCTCCCAGTACTGTGTTGCCCTGGGGATGCTACTGATCTCTGAGAAAGTAAAAAACAAGTGTCAGCTTGCCAGAGCTGCAGGAACTTCACTATGTGTGCAGCCTTGCATCCTCCTCTGCCTCAATAACCCTTGGGTGAACCAAGCCAGAGAAAGCATCATGTGCTTGCTAGTGCATATAATATGACTTTTAAAGGGATTTTTTTTTGCCATTGTATTATATCTTTCCAGTGCAATAATAACAATAACAATAACAATAACAACAACAATTTAGTGCTTCTGGTTTTATGGTTTTGGTTTTGGCTTTGTTTTATTTTTTCAAGCTGATGACATTTAATGTTTGGGCTTTTTGGAAAATCCTGGGGCAATATATTTAGAGATGTCTTCTTCCTAAAGTTACTTGGTTGTTTTGAAAATCCTCTCTCTTGAGTACATTAAAAGCAATTCTTCTGTTAAAAGTTTGCTGGAATACAATCAATACCTTACTTGGAGAAGTAGGTACTTCTCCAAACCCAGAGGTTAGTGTCTCTTTTAAATTGACAGCAGAGATGGAGTTCTGCATAACTGTGTCTGATACTAGCTTTAGCACAGCTCATTGCACACTTTTCATTGCAGTATTCCTTAGGCAAAGAGACAGTTTTGTGTATCTGCTCCTGCACATTTCAGAACAAGAGAGACTCAAATAATGGGTTTCTTTCTTCAAAGCCTTTAGAAAAGGTCTGTATACTTTCCAGACTGTATAATGTTTCAATTTTATTCTTAGCAAGCACTGCAATAAACATAATGCACCAAAGTGTTATGAGTAAGTCTCCCAGTTCCTATCATGAGGAGTGTGACTCCCATAACCTCATGCAGTATTAAAAAGATCTGCTGGTGGAAAGCATAGGACTGTTTTCCCTTAGCTGTGGCTCTTTTATAATCAGTTCCCAAATCAGAGAAATAAGACTATTTTGAACACTCTTTTCTTAAAACCTCTCAGTCCATCTACCTCTGGGCCAAATTAGGACTCCGAGTTACACTGTAAGTTTGCAATATCAATAAATCCAGTGGTCTCTTCCTTTCCAGTTTTCTCTTTAGCTTAAGATGCTAAAACTGGAGTAAAATGTTATGAATGTTATAATTTTATATTTTTTTTAATGCATAAACATAATGGTGTCTTTTCTTTCCTTACATTTCCTTGAAGTGAGTTTCTTTTAGAAGTAGCAATACACTAGTCCCAGCACCGTTTGACAAATTACAAATGCCATGAAAGCAAGTCATAATCCACCAGGGAACAACCCTCTCCCCCCCTTCTGTAAGGATATTTATAGCTAGAAAGAAAAAAAATGCAAACACAAAAAGAAGATATAAATGGCAAATGATAAACAAGTGCTCAAGAATTCAAAGTCAGGAGAAATTTTTAGATGACCCCAAACGATTTCCCAGTTCTTCTAAGAACGCTCTGTCCACTCCATCACTTGACCAAGGTAAGGCAAAATGAAGAATGAGGCAAGTGCTCTTATGGCACTTGTCAAAAACCAGGAAAGGAATGTTTGTGAACTTTTAGGGAGTTTTGCTATTGAGAATTAATAAGTCAGTCATGGGGGGTAGGGGGAGTGGAAATTTATGGACTACAGATATCTGCCTGGGAGGGATGCAATTGGGAAAAAGGGCTGCAACTCACTTAACTGCTGGTATAGTAGAATGCTCAGTTTAGTGAGATCTATGATCTCAGGCTGGTTTTGCTCAGTCCACAAGGAATGAAGCAGTGGCTGTCTGTGTGGAGTGCCTACGCTCAGGGCTACAGCCAGCAGCACATGTGGCAGTGCACATGGCAGTGTGATCTGCGATCCACAGAGCTAGAGTGGACAAGCAGGGCATGGCACAGCATCTGGACCTGGTGCAGCTGTTGAGCAGAAGGCTGAGTGGGCAGGGCGCTGAAAGCTCTGCCAGTGCAGGAGTTAAGTTCCATTAGTGTTAACTGGTCCCATCCTGGCTGGAGAGACAAACTCAATGCCCTCTCAGAAGAGGACCCAGCCATGCTTACCACTCGGCCAACAGGCATTGCCAGACGGAAGCCCTGGGAAGGCTCAGAGGTAGATCTTTGTATGTATGGGAAAACTGCAACACTAGGTGTAGAGCCTTTAGACTTCCAATGATTTCAATATTTAACAGCTAAGTGCTTGATTCAGATATCTATCCCTTTCTGTAAGACAGGCAGTACAGGAAGAAAGAAAAGCTCAATGGTCAGGTTGCCTTCTGTCGTCTGCAGTTAGCAACATGGAAACAGCAGGAGGGAAAGGAAGCACTTTTCTTACTGCAGCAGTTCAGGCAAAGGGAAGGGCAGCAGCAGAAGGCTGTGTACTGGACAGGTGTGCCAAATGTTACAGAATCACAGAATTGTCAGGGTTGGAAGAGACCTTAAGTATCATCAAGTTCCAACCTTCCTGCCATGGGCAGGGACACTTTCCACTAGATCAAGTTGCCCAGAGTCACATCCAGGCTGGCCTGAAAAAATTCCAGGGATGGGGCTTTCACCACCTCTTTGGGCAACCTGTTCCAGTGTCTCACCACCTTCATGGTGAAGAACTTCTTCCTAATGTCTAATCTAAATCTACAGTCCTCTGGCTTGGATCCAATTCCACCTAGTCCTATCACTACCAACACCCTAAAAAATCCCCCACCAGCTTTCTTGTAGGCCCCCTTCAGATACTGGAAGGCTACAATAAGGTCTCCTCTTAGCCTTCTCTTCTCCAGACTGAACAACCCCAACTCTCTCAGCCTTTCCTCATAGGAGAGTTGCTCCAGCCCCCTGATCACCCTCATGGCCCTTCTCTGGACATGTTCCAGAGTATGTGGGGTGAAGTGAGCCTGTATCCACTGAGAACAGCACTGTCCAGGGAACCAGGTATGGATAACAAAGTGCTTGGAAACGTTTTCACAAGATGCTTGGAAATTGAGTCAGTTACACTTGTTTTAAGGATGTGTTACAGAAATCCATGCAATTTCTTGGTGTTGCAGAGCCCTGAACTGAGGACTGCACAGTGAGAAGTGATGTGCAACATAACTCACAGCCTACCTCTGGAAATAGGATGGATATAGTCTGATGCACACTACCTCTGAAGGATCTCAGGCTCTGGGGTTGCCTCTTGTAGATGTAGTCCTAGGATAAGACTTCATTTCTTCACTATCTTTTGACACCTACTGCCACCTATAATGCTGGATCCTGGTGCAGTACCAAAACATTTGAAGCAGGGTCTAACGGGAGGGGAATGGTTATGTCCTCTTTGTGTTTTCCTCAGTAAAACTGGATGCTTTCTGCAAGGCAAGAGTGGCATTCATCAGCAAATAACTTGGGATACAAGTGTTACTGGGAAGCAGTGAAGATCTGAGAATTATCTGCACTATTGACTATTGGCACAACAGCTGTGGATGCATCAAATGATTGGGGTGTGGAAAGATGAAAAAATCCCACATGTCAGTGCTCTGCAACAGCAGGTAGTGTGGCTGCTGACTCACTACAGAGCTAAGTGAAGCTTATGTGGTCCCTGGTTAAAAGAGAAAGCTGTTGGGCTGTGAGATAATACCGGTTTTCATGTCCTTAAATGAGTGAAGAGACTTGAGGGAGCAAGCTGATCCAAATCAGTGTGAGACTTCAAGAGAAATTCATCTACTTCTGAAGCCAGAGGTCTAAGCAAACCTAAAAGCCCTGCTCTTTTTAGCCCACTGCTGTATTTATTTTCCTTTGTTTGGGTTTGCCTTTTGATGTAAATATTAAGTTAACTGACTCTCCCGAGTTTCTTGTGTCATGACTGGTAACAGGGGGAAGACTATGGCACGAACATGAACTTTGTAAACTCTCACCATGGGCTGTCCCTCTACTCTTCACCCCAGGGACAATTCATCTCTGAGTTTATGAGCACAGTTCTCATCAGACAACTAATCTGTTTTATAAACAAACTGATTTCTATTCCCTTGGAAAAAAAGCCCAACAACAACAAACAAATGTGCAACCTATGAAACTGATGTTCCAATCTAAAGAAGAAGCAAGCAGACAACCTTGGCATCAGGGTTGGTTTTCTTTATTTTTATGGGGGTTTTTGGTGACATCCCTGCAGATTGTCAGTTAGTCAATGAAAGGCTATGCACCATTTAAAATTTTTTTCCCATGAAGAACTGTTTGAGAATCCAGGAGACTGACATCTTATCCAAGAATTGTATTTGTATCTATTCTAGGCAGTGGGAACGTTAGAAATGAGCAAGGAAAGAGCACGGGTGGTGCTTTTCACATCAATAAAAGCCATGATTTATTCCTACTGCATGAAAGCCAGTAGTAGAATAATTATTTTCTCAATAACTACAGAAACCAAAGTCTCCTGCTCTGAAGTACTCCCTAGCTGCAAGGACTTGTAAATCCTGTTTTGATCTGAGGCTGTCCTGGTTTTGCTGGGACAGAATCCCAGGCCAGCTGGTTTGAGTTTGCTCACAGGTGTGTCACATATCACACTTAGTGTAAAGGCAGAAGCTTGCTAAGGAGAGCATGGTTTGCTGCTTAGGCTTCTTTTTATGCTCTTCCTGCTATCTTTCCTGCTTGGTTTTCTTACACTTTCCTGCTCTCAAGGGCTGCCTTCCTGGGTATTGTGACTGCTGTAATTTTGCTAGGCTAAGTGTAACTTTGTATATATTGTATTGATATTGGTGCGAGTTTAGCTGTTTTGTTAAATCCATTTTTATTTCACCTTGTGAGTCTCCTTTTCCCAATTCCCCTTCTGAGCTGAGGAATCATCAGGTGGAAAGAGCAACTGCTATAATTTAGCCCTGGATATGGTTAAACATAGACAGGGACCTGGAATTCTTCCTTGTGTTTTGCTTCCTGCCCCAGGACTACGGACTGAGATTCAATGGAGCCCTTTGTAGGTCAAATAATCCCCATCAAGTGGCAGTCTGTTCCAGTATTCTGTCACTCTCACAATGAAAAAATTCTTCCTCATGTTTCCTATGCCTCAACTTCCACCTATTGCCTTTTGTCCTGTCATTGGGCATCACCAAGAGCAGCCTGACTCCATCTTCTTGGCACTCACCCCTCACATCTTTATAAATATGAATGGGCTCACCCCTTAGTCTCCTGTTCTCCAAGCTAAAGAGCCCCCGCTCCTTCAGTCTCTCCTCATAAGGAAGATGTTCCACTCTATTTTTATGTCTCTGTGCTGGATTCTTCCAAGCAGTTCCCTGAGGTCATTCTTGAACTGAGGGGCCCTGAACTGGACTCAATGCTCCAGATGCAGCCTCACCAGGGCATAGTAGAGGAGTAGGAGAACCTCTCTTGTCCTACTAACCACAGCCCTTCTAATCCACCTCAGAATGGCATTGGCCTTCTTGGCCACAAGAGCACATTGCTCACATTATTCATCACCCAGTCCTCAACAGAAATAGGAATGTAAAACCATGTAAACAGCAGGAGCAGGGAGGTCATTCTGCCCCTGTACACTGCACTGGTTAGGCCGCACCTCGAGTACTGTGTCCAGTTCTGGGCCCCTCAGTTTAGGAAGGATGTTGACTTGCTGGAGCGTGTCCAGAAAAGGGCAACAAGGTTGGTGAGGGGCTTGGAGCACAAGCCCTATGAGGAGAGATTGAGGGAGCTGGAGTTGCTTAGTCTGGAGAGGAGGAGACTCAGGGGTGACCTTATTGCTCTCTACAACTACCTGAAGGGAGGTTGTAGTGAGGCGGAGGTTGGTCTCTTCTCCCAGGCAACCAGTACCAGAACAAGAGGGCACAGTCTCAGGCTGCGTCAGGGGAGGTTTAGGCTGGAGGTTAGGAGGAAGTTTTACACAGAGAGAGTGATTGCCCACTGGAATGGGCTGCCTGAGGAGGTGGTGGGGTCGCCGTCGCTGGGGGTGTTCAGGGCGAGGCTTGACAGGATGCTTGGTTGTATGGTTTAGTTGATTGGGTAGTGTTGGATGATAGGTTGGACATGATGATCTCGAAGGTCTCTTCCAACCTGGTCTGGTCTATTCTATTCTATTCTATTCTATTCTATTCTATTCTATTCTATTCTATTCTAAACATCAGCATCTCTACAGAAATGCATCTATAATTGTAACCCCATCTATTGAAATGTTCACCCTATGAGCTTAATTTACTGTCACTTTACAGTTCAAAAACCATAACTGCAAAGTGGTGTTTCTTGTAAAGTCTGTTATGGGGAAGTTTATCAGTCCTGTATGATTTATAAGATATCACTGGCTTTCTTCATCATGCAGACAACTCTTTAATCAAGACACAGACTGTAGTCATTAAAAGACATATGGCCAAAACAGAAACATGTGGGCATGTTCATTTACAGTTATAAAATAATTTATATCATCTTCACATCTGTAGTTGCAACTCTGTCCAGGAAGCCAAGGGCTTTTAAGAAGAAATAAATGAACAAGTTTATATTATGGTGGGTTTTTTTCATGGCAATAAAATTAAACTTTGACTTCACCTCTCCCACCATATGCAATATGAAAAACAACCATTTTGCATCACAATAATGGAATGAAAAATCCTCAAACAAAGCTCTTACACCAGCATGCAACTGAAAAATTTCTACTTTTATTGTCAAAGCACAGGTTTCCTCTTCTAACAGCAGACATGAAAATACAAATCTTGGAAATGAGACTCATGTTTCGTTCAGCTGTTGTGAGACTGAATTTTCACTGCCTTTAAGAAAGGAAGGTTGAGGTGCTTGAAGTCACAGGTGTCCCGAACATCTGGCAAAGAAAAACAGACATTGATGTCAACAACAAACTCAGTGGAAACCTTAGTGGTAAAGCAGTGGCAGCTGGCAGTCCTGCAGCTGCTTCCTGATCACTCCTGCTAGTTATCTTCATCTCCTGAAGCTCACACAAGCATCCTAATACATCATGCAGTGGCTGCAACAACTGCTTTTACATTTCCAATCGGTAGAAGGCACACTAGCAAAGATCCCTGCTTGACTTCTATTACAGATGCGAGACACTTCCCCACCAGCCCTGGAAGAGGATTCAAGGCATCGTTAGACAACAGAAAAATTACAATTTAGATCAGTGATTGATGAGATCCCTTAAAATTGCCAAAACCCATTAATCTGAGCCCCCTGTGTCTCATAAGCTCACAATTGTCTGCTTTCCATTGTTTATCTCCAAACACAGAATTTTGATTTCTACCCAAGTTCTACAAATATTTCAATTCTTCCTTCTGCAAAGCCCTTTCTGCACTAAAATTCCTTCCTGACACACACATTACTCATCACCTTTCCTGCAGCCAGCATCCACCCAATGCCTTTTATCAGGGCTGCATGCAGATTTTGGTGTTTGCTCTGTGTGCCTTAATAACGTGCACAATGTTGCAATATTCTGCCTATCTTCTTCACACATTTTAGGGCCTTGATCTCAAATGTATTTTCAGAGATGAGTTGTGAATCACTCCTACTCATTTCTGTCAGATTTTAAATGCTCAGACACTTATTGTTAATGCTGAAAACATTCATGTATCGACCCCACCAGCAAAACTATGAATACAGTAGATGCCTTCAAGTGATGATGTATTACCACAGATACTTTTTATTGTGTTACATTTTGCATGAATTACAGAATCACAGAATGCCAGGGGCTGGAAGGGACTTCAAGAGATCATCCAATCCAACCCCACTGCCAGAGCAGGATCACCTAGAGCAGATCACACAGGCAGGTTTTGAACATGTTCAGAGAGGGAGACTCCACAGTCCCCATGGGCAGCCTGCTCCACTGTTCTGTCACTCTCACAGTGAAATATTTTATCCCCATGTTTCCATGGAACTTCCTATGCCTCAACTTCCACCCATTGCCCCTTCTCCTGTCATTGGGCATCACTGAGCAGAGCCTGACTCCATCCTCTTGGTGCTCACCCTTCACATATTTATAAGCTATGCTCCCTCAGTCTGTCCTCATATGGAAGATGTTCCACTCCACCATTTTTGTGGCTCTGTGCTGGACTCTTTCAAGCAGTTCACTGAAGCCCTACTTGAACTGAGGGGCCCAGAACTGGACACAATGCTCCAGATGCAGCCTCAACAGGGCAAAGTAGAGGGGGAGGAGACCCCTCTTGACCTACCAACCACAGCCCTTCTAATGCACCCCGGAATGGCACTGGCCTTGGCCACAAGAGCACATTTCTTCATTGTCTTCCTATTTTTACTTTTGCAAACATCTCTTTAATTTAGAAATGTGTTGCACTTTGTGTCACAAAGAATTCTTTCTTCACACTGTACTGGGAGGTTATCAGCCTTCTGGCTTACACTTGTTGAAAATCATGAGACTTTTGCAGACTTTTACATTACTTTTAATAGGAAAATGCCACACAGTAGATACCTTGGGGCCAAGCAGATTGGGTATCACATGTATTGGGGATCACTATGTATCGCATAGCCAACAACTGTGACAAGTGAAGTTTCCAAATACACATCTGTATGTGAGCTGGAGGACATTGCAGTTCATAATGGTGGTAGATCAAGCTACATACTTCTGGTTTAGGGACGCCCCTGCTACAACTGTTCTAAGTTCCTCTTGTAAGCAATGATTAACATTGTAAAGTGAAGGTCTGGAGACAGAGGCGTAAGTCAGCCTCTGCTAGATATATAAGCAACAAGTCCTAAATACAAATAGCATTCATTAACATTGCTTAAAATGCTTTCCCTGAGCATTATATTACCTTGGGGAAAACAAGCAGGGACTGTTTCTTCTATGTCTGTTAAACTCACTGTCAAGAGTTCAAACCTTTACCTGTCAAGGAGCTTCCAGAAAAGCTCATTCAGATCTGAAGATATCTTGAATGATAAATACTAGTAAGCCATTTTCTTGTAGCTTGCTCTGGTCCTTGACACAGATGTCTGTTTTGTGCAGGACATTTCAGCAGGCTGTCAGTTCATCCAGGTTCCATCATCATGATGTTGGCTCTGCAGAGGATTTTCTACAGCATTAAGAGCAACTTAACTTTACCATAAAATTAAGACATTGCAGTGCTCCCAGGAACCTCTCTGCCTGCTTTTCCCTTTAGACCAGGGGCCTGAGAATCACTGTTGGGATGCTTCTCAAACCACAGCTGGGTTTGGATAACCTACCCAACCACCTCATGGAATCTGTACCAATGAAAACAGGCAGACTTTTTTGGGGCAAAATTGGTTTTCCAGTTTTTCCAGATTAAATCTGTGGTGAAAGATTAAGAAACCCATTTTGCCACCAGAAAGAATCTGAAAATTCACATCATATTCTTCTCTGGTTTTCCTGCAAGTCACTGGTGGGAGCAAGCATCCCGAGGGGTGGTAGCAGTACTGGAGGAGATTGAGTGTCTGTCATTACTGATGAGTCTTGGACTCAATCTTAGCATGGGTGTTCACCCTGCTAGACTTGATACCCAGCTGAGGTAGTAGAGTCATACTCCTTTAGGATCATGTAACACTGGGAGAGGTCTTAAATAAAGTGACCAGGAAGCGGTTGGGGCTTGCTCATTTAGAATAGAATAGAATAGACCAGGTTGGAAGAGACCTTTGATATCATCGCGTCCAACCTATCATCCAACACCACCTAATCAACTAAACCATGCAACCAAGCACCCCATCAAGTCTCCTCCTGAACACTTCCAATGATCATGACTCCACCACCTCCCCAGGCAGCCCATTCCAATGGGCAATCACTCTCTCTGTGTAGAATTTCTTCCTAACCTCCAGCATAAACCTCCCCTGGTGCAGCTTGAGACTGTGTCCTCTTGTTCTGGTGCTGGTTGCCTGAGAGAAGAGACCAACCCCTGCCTGTCTACAACCTCCCTTCAGGTAGTTGTAGAGAGCAATAAGGTCTCCCCTGAGTCTCCTCTTCCCCAGGCTAAGCAACCCCAGCTCCCTCAGCCTCTCCTCACGGGGCTTGTGCTCCAAATCCCTCCCCAGCTTTGTTGCCCTTCTCTGGACACATTCCAGCAAGCCAACATCCTTCCTAAACTGAGGGGCCCAGAACTGGACACAGGACTCAAGGTGCGGCCTAACCAGTGCAGTGTACAGGGGCAGAATGACCTCCCTGCTCCTGCTGGCCACACTGTTCCTGATGCAGGTGAGACAAGTTGCCCTGAAAGAGCAACACCTTGAGCTGTGTCAGTATTTGGACATCCTGAAGAGGAAGACTGTGTTTGTCTCAGTGGTTAAAGAACAAAGTCTATAGAGATGAGGCACTGGCTGGCCTCAGGAGCTGTCGCCATTGTTCAGCTGGGCGTTACACTGGCGCCACACTGTGGCCCTTTGCTACTACTGCAGGTGTGCTTTTGAGACCGGTTTCATCTCCTGAAGTAAAACATTCTTAGGAAAACATTTGTGCTATAGGATGAAATGATCCAGGGGTTCTGAAATGTCAGTTGCCAGCCTGTGACAGGCAGTGGGGAAGTGACAGTTTAGGCGCTGGGCCTAAAACCCTGTCGTCAGTTGCCTTCCCCACAGAGTCAGCTGGGCATGGACTCTGCAGGAGGAGGGTCTAAGCTCCACAAAAAGTTAAATGCTTCACTCTCTCTCCCCAGTGGTCCTCCCTCTTCCCTTTGGAGGAGCATGGGCTGGCACTGTCCTGGGAGTGGGGCCTTGCATTCTGACCCTGAGCCTTAGAGGTGGCAATGGCGGCCATCCAGCTCGGGCCTGGCTGGGCTTCTGGTGCCCCATGCTACCTTCTCCCAGCTCTGTTCTGTGCCAGCACACATCATTAACCACCTCTGATGAAAGTTCCTTTCCCTTCTATCTGTTAACATGGTCACCTTTTCATTCAGACTGGCAGAACAGACAGATGGGCACCTGTAAAGATCTTCCTCACCTTTTCCAGGGAGGTGGTGGAGTCACCATCACTGGAGGTGTTTAGGAAGAGACTGGATGGGGTGCTTGGTGCCATGGTTTAGTTGATTAGATAGTGTTGGATGACAGGGTGGACTCGATGATCTCAAAGGTCTATTCCAACCTGGTTTATTCTGTTCTGTTCTGTTCTATTCTATTCTATATAGAATTATCCAGGCCAGAAAGGAACACCAAGATCAGCAAGTCCAGGCATTTTGCCCACTCCACCAAGTTTGTCTCTGCACCATGTCCCCAAACCCCAGATCCATATAGCTTTTAAACGTGTCCAGGGATGGTGATTCAGCCACCTCCCTTGGCAGGTTTTAGTGCAGGACAGTAAACAAGGAATTTGAGCATGTCTTCACTTACAGAATGGATGGATACAATTTTACTCCCAAAGGAAGTCAAATAAAGATGCTCTCCTTGAATTGGAGAGAAATACAGAAGTATATTCAAAAAACCCCAGACAAATACAGAATACATGAGTCTTTAACACCTATTACATATATAGGATACATGAAACCCCCCCAAACCCTTCTCCTAATCAGACTAAATCACAAACCCCAGTGCTCCTTTTCTCTGCCCACATCCCCCACCCCTCCACCCCCCCTTGCCTCCTTTCCATTAGGCCCAAGCAGGCACAGGACAAATTAGGCAGGCCTCTGCAGGACATAAACAAGCTTACTCCTCCATGTTACCAGATAAGGACTCCCTCCAGAGAGCCAAAAGGAGGGAGAAAAAAGAGAAAGAACAAATCATTTGGCCTGCTTATAAAGAGATAGCAGAATTATGGGATAAAATAAACAATTTACGCTTTTCTGGTCCATCCCTGGACCATTCTGGTCCTCCTGGAGGACTCTACTATATGTTTTTTTAAAGGTACCACCCTCAAAACGTAACACAGCAAGACATATTTGTATGTAGCGTAGCTTCATCAACTTTGAAATGTTAAGATGTGTTAAGAAGTATCTTGAAACTCAAAGTTGTTGTCACAGAACACACTCCCATTTTTGACTGGGCAAATATTTGCCATCAAGACCCACGTGGGACCTATGCAGAGTGTTAGCCATTTTGCAGGTTTTCATATTTTGCTCTCTTGGATCAGTATTCAAGACCGTTTTCTAGCAATAAAATGGTGCTGGTAGGCTGTGGCTATTTAATCCTTGACTTATTTTGCATGGTGGGAAGGAAGACATGAGTGTTAGCAGCTGCTTTTGATTTGCCTCCCTACCAGGCAAGCAAGTCAGCTAAGGTGCAGTTGGGCTCTGCTGGCCTCAGTCCCTCCACCAGGGCCCAAGGAGCTGGGTCCAGTTGAGGTCTTCACCATCTGTATCTAAGCCTGCAGCAATCTGAGTGCCTTAGTTCAATTTTCACATGTGTTGGCTCACCACAAGCAGAAAGATTCAGGATCTTTAAAAACTTAGGCTCTTATTTGGGAATATAAATATGCATTCAGACATCAGACTAGCAAGGTTGTCTTGCTAGCCTGTATTAGTAACTAAAGAACATTAGTAATGCTGATTTTTTTTGTTTGTTTGCATGTATGATGCTGTTCTTTATTCTCCACTGTCCACGATATGACATTTTTGAACATAGGATGATATAGGTTAGAAAAATAGGAGGAGAGAGGAAGATGGCAGACCAAATCTCATCAAGGTCTAAACATTTCACATGTCTGAGTTTAGAGCTAATGTGTGCCTATTCTTTTCTCACCTTCACATAAAAAACACTCCCAAGGCAGTGAAGGGCAAATAAGCACCTCGCTGTCTGTCCCTGTGGGGGTGGCAGATGCAAGCTGGCTCAGGGGCAGCTGCAGGGGAAGAGGGAAGGAACACAACGCAGAGCAGGAAGTTTTTAGGAGTGTAATTCGAATGGCCTGCAACCACATGGCTTTCCAAATGAAGATCTTCCCAACAAACATAGATCTTCATCATTCTTAGAATTTTCCAGGCACACCTGGAATCATAATAATCCCTGATTCTTATGCCATATGGCATATGCTCACCTGCTACTATGTCCAGATGCACACTTTATCTGTCCATACAACAACTGTCTACTCCCTGTAGTCTTTATGTATCTCACAAACAGCACATGCAAATAGCACACTGATGTCATGTTACACACTAGCACCAAGCAAGAAATCTATTAAGTATGAGCTGTTTATGAATTTCCTTTCTGTCTGAGGTTTGTCTTCCTTAGATGTCTGTTATTTGCACTCTCTCTACCATGAAGAGCAATAGGCTCCTTAATGTCAAAGCCTGATATTTTAAGATCAAAGTATTTTCTTGTTTCACTAACATTTATTAAAATGAGTTGCTCATCACTGAAAACTCTTCATAGTTTAAGAAATATCAATCTATTGTAATTAAACACCAGCTGGCTCTTTGTAATTTAGACAAATGGTAATTGTCTGTTTCAGATCACATATTGTAACTAACTGTGATTCACAGGAGCTTCTTTAAACATAATTTTCCAGTGACTTATCTTGCCAAGTGCTGCAAGAGCCTTTCTGTGAAACTGCAGGTATGTCCAACACTTAATGTTCATAAATGCTGTACTGCTTTCTGGAGGAGTAGATGTTTTATTGACTGACACATGTTCTATATGACTGTGACTTTTCCCCCCCGTAGTTTCCATTTACTCTTGATATTATCCAAATATTGATTTAAACAATGCAAGTAAGTACAACAACGTCCCCCAGGTTGGTAAGGTCTCATTTACCAATCTGGTATCTCTGTGTTTTTGTCTTGGAGGGGTGGAAATGCAACTAATGGAAAAGGATATCTCATTGTATGGTGAGAAACGTGTGAGTATTGTCAAACAGCTAATTATCAGTTTCTGAAGCATAAACTGAGGGATGGATTCTTGACATTTGAGAAACTGCTGATCAAATTCAGAGAGAAAACAGAGAGAAATTTCCCAGGATGATTCTTTTTCTTTATAATTCTATGCCATTGGAGGCTCTCTTTGCAAATGTGAATGAGACACAGAGGGGTTTTTTTTAACAACTGAAGATGTTGAATGTAAATGAACAAATCCAGGTAAAATGTGGACACTGAAAGTGTCTGGGCTGCCTCAAAAATAAAAGCTAAGTGTGTGAAAATATGTGGGTTTAGAAAGTGTTTTAAACTAGATCAAGAAAAACCTGTGGTTCACTTGAGTGCTCCCTTGCTCATACCATAGGAGCACAAAACTATGTCCTATCTATTCCAATGCCCTATTCTGGGCAATAGGAGTGATAGATGGCTAGGATAAGTCAGAAGAGAGGGAAAACATGCCACAGTCCCCTCCCAGTGGGATCCCACAGCTTCCCCTAGTCTGTAGCTCACAGGCCTTTTCACTTGGTCTCATTACAATGATTTATCTTCTTGCTCACACTTGTCTTTTGCTAATGTGGTTATGTTCATTCAATGCACCTGGCTCATTTCAGCTTGCTGCCTCTGCCAGGCAACCCTCTCACAGGCTAATAAACACACAGTAACAGGAAGAAGACAAGGAGGAAGAGGCTTCATAACACAATGAGGAAAAGCTTTCAACTCCTAATTGTGTTTTTTTCAGTGCCTTTGTAACAGGATTTAAACATCAAAGCTCATTACAATGATATTGATAGAAAGATGCTCCACCAAAATCCTGCTCCCAAAGAAGTTAGTTATGGTGACATACAGGGAAAACATACACTGATTTGTCTTCATGTTCTTGTTCCATTTCCAAGCTGTCCAATTAACTATTATTGCTGAACTAAAATGCTAAAAACATTTTGAAGTGGGCTACAGAGAAGAATTATAGGTAAACTATGATGAGTATGAAGAAATAGTGGTATTTAGGTAAAAAAATATAATTTGCCTATCTCCAGACTACTTACTGAATTGTTTTTTTTCCAGTTATATGCAGTAATTTGTTTCATCTGTCTCTGTGTAAAATATTTAGATAAACTCAAGGAAGACCAATAAAGTTTTAATTGATATTTCTTTGTTAATCAGTAAACCACTTTATTTATCTGTAATACACACACTGAGGTAAGGCTCACAGTTGATATGGGTGATGTTGCACTGAAGTCCTGAAAAGAATAGTCTCAATACAAAACTGGCTGAAACAGAAGTTCTTTACTGCTTGCTCATATTCTTTTCTACTCTTTTATTTTTAGTCTTTAAAAATCATAAACCAGTAATAGCTAATAAGAGCAAATGTTGTTCTCACACTGTGTATTGTTCTCACTTTGTCATTTTGGCAAGGTCCTGCCACAGTAAGGACCTCATGCCTAAATAATAGAGAGCACATGGCTCACTGGACAAAAGTTTAAAACCAGGCTTTTCCCACTGCTTCTTGTTCCAAGGAGATCTTAGTGTGGCCTTCCAGTATCTGGAGGCAGCCTACAAGAAAGTTGGTGAGGGACTTCTTAGGGGAATGAATCCAAGATAGAGGAGGGGAGATTCAGATTGGATGTTAGGAAGAAGTTCTTCACCATGAGGGTGGTGAGGCACTGGAACAGGTTGCCCAGGGAGATGGTGGAAGCCCCATCCCTGGAAGTTTTTAAGGCCAGGCTGGATATGGCTCTGGGCAACCTGATCTAGTGTGAAGTGTCCCTGCCCATGGCAGTGGGGTTGGAACTAGATGATCCTTGATGTCCCTTTCAACCCTAACAATTCTGTAATTCTGTTTAACTATGTGTTCCTGATTTCATAGTATCATAGTATCAGTCAGGGTTGGAAGATTTCTTGATATTTGGAACAAAATTACTTGATTTTTTTTTTAATCAATTCCCCTTTCTTCCTTACACAGATAATCCTCATGCCAATAATGATTTGCTGCTTAAAGAAGAGTGAATGAATTCTAAGGGTCTGGAATAATTGCGTCAATCAACAAGGAATAGACTCCTGCTCCTCCCTCTTGAGATTGCCCTTAAAAGCTGCTTACAGTCCTAACCACTTAAGTAGAAGAAAGATGTAAGTACCCTGAAAGCAATGTAAAGAGCAACAGGGATTAAGGGGCTCCAGGGATTCATTCACAAAGAACTATTTTTAAAGCACTGCACTTCATAGACAATTGTTTTTGTCAGGGGTGGAAGTGCATTACATAACCAGCACCACTGCAGTCAGCCAGAGGAAAACACTTTTCTCACTATCTTCTGCAACCTGTAGGCAATCTTCCCATTAGACTTTCATAATTTAGTTGTTGGGGTTTTTTTTTACTTTGCTGTATTTCTGAAATTTTTTATGTTTGTAGGCTCTAAACACCTAGGTGAATGGCAAATTGCTTGAGCTACAGGGCAAAGTGCACGCCTGAAAGTGTGCCTGGCAATGCCTGGCACAGAGATTTGTTAGGCTGTGCTACAGCCTCCCAAATGAAGCAGTGCAAACGTTATCACCAGACAGTGTCTGAGGAAAGGTACTCCAGCTGTTTACATTTATGGAGTAATCCTTCACAGTCTGGTCTCAGAGTGTTGAACCAATAACTACACCATAAAATTATCAGCACTTACTCTGCAGGGAACCAGTATTTAGTTTTCTCTGAAGTGCCAAGACACAGACTGAGAAGTGACTTTAGTAACTTAATTCAGAGCACAGACTTGCCACATGTGCCTGTCTCCAACTGACCTGAGTTAATAACTGAGGCAAACCACACAGGGCATCTTGCTGCTTTGGACCTTAATACACTGCCCTCAGGAACATAATCAAAAAGCAGATTAGCTGAGCCCTGGCTCAGAACTTTGAGTGTGGAAGAAGCAGGCTGTGTAATCATCTGATTTACCATCATCTGATGGTAAATCAACAGGTCCAATGGTGCATGTCTGGTAAAAGAAGACCTGTTGCAATTTGGCTGAAGATGCATCTTAGTGCCATGTAGAAGTATGCGAAACAACATTACAGCTACGTGGAACAAACCCCAAAGAAGTTGTTTTCTGAGAAATTAGCTCAGCTCTGGGTGGCTTTGTAGGCAGTAAAAATCTGCTATTTGGAAGTGGATCTAAGCATCACAAATGCAAGCATCATAACTAAACATTTTCTTCTTGGTCACACAGATAGTGAAACTTGGCTGAACTACAGAAGGGCCTATGTGGCCTGCCAGGTTTTTTGGACTGATATAATGAATCTGTCCAACTTTAAGCAGTATTACTTCAGGTACATGTTTGCCTGAATGCATGTAGCTCACTGCAGCACAAGGTGAATGCTACAGGTTCTGCTTTTAATACCAGTAGCTGTGGAGAGTCTGCAACAGGCAGTCTCCAGCATGCTTTATGACCATGCCATGGTTACAGGGAACCAGAGTTAGTAATTGTTCAGAAGTGTTAAAACCGTACAGAATGCTGCAGAAAACCATTGTGTCTGTACTATGGGTACCATCCAAGCTTCCCAGGGCAAGAGGATAGAAAAGATATTTACCCCTTTCCCAAGGAGTAAAAATAAAAGTGCTCCACACTGATCAGATGCTTAAATGGAAATTCTATTTACGTATATATACAAAAGGCATTCAGGTAAAAGGAATACACCGGGGCCTACCAGGTCAAAACCTTTGAGAGCCTTCCAGAAATGTCCATCCCCCTTAGCCTCATCAGGGCCAAGAGCAGCCAAACTGTCCCCCTCTACACTCAGACCTACCACAGGCTTCTACAGACCCTGCAGCATAGCCAGAAATTCCCTGCCAGCCAGAAAACCATCTCCCCAGCAAACCATGAGATAACAGGGTGCACATCTCAACCAGAGAGCAGGAGAGAGATATCCTTCTGTGCATCCCCTTAAATGTAGGAATACCAGGAAACAGAATAGAATAACAATTTACAATATCCTTAGACAAATTGCCTGTCCCTTTGGGACTCTCTATAGCTTTTGGAGGACTTTCTTTGTGGTTATACCAATTAATTCTTTATTTCCTTCAACCTACCACAGGTACCAGCGTTGGTCAGTAGATGCTGGTCTTCTTTCAGTTTTCTTCATGCAGAGACTGGCACCAAACTGAGGAGAAAAGAGCAGAATGAGCAAGTGTCCCCAACAGGTGAGAAATCTGTCCCCTAAACCCACTTTCCGCTGACTGCAAATCCTAAAGACCCAGAAGTCTGTACTGTAGGTTTCTACAAGTTCTGTAAGTCTATCACCATATGTTCACAAGGAAATGATAGTTCAGTGAACAGCCTTGATAGCTCTTGCTAATGAGCAGGTATTAATTTACCTCTGAGATCTGATGTGGGTAAGTGGAGCTGTGTGAATCACTCATCTGTGAAAATCTGATTCTCAGATACAGGGCAAAACTCAAAGCACATGATCTTTTGCTCCCCTTCTTTTCACAAGGGTAACACAGGATCTACAGAACTACAAGGGTACCAGCACATTCTTGACTCTTAGAAGGCAACCTTCAATAAAATAATTGATAAAAGCACCCATTTCTATGTAATACATAGAAAGCATGTTGATAATTTGGAGAGCTTTCATAGAATCATAGAACATTAGAGGTTGGAAGGGACCTCCAGAGATCAAGTCCAACCCCCCCTGCCAAAGCAGGGCTGCCTAGGGTAGTCCACACAGGAATGCATCCGGGTGCATTTGGAAAGTCTCCAGAGAAGGAGACTCCACAACCTCTCTGGGCAGCCTGTTCCAGTGCTCTGTCACCCATACTGCAAAGAAGTTTCTCCTCATGTTGAGGTGAAACCTTCTATATTCAAGTTTGTATCCATTGTTCCTTGTCTTAGTACTGTGCATCACCAAAAAGAGATTGTCCCCCTCCACTTGACACCCCCTGCCCCCTCAGACATTTATAGACATTGATCAGATCCCCTCTCAGTCTTCTCTTAAGACTGAACAGACCCAGGTCTCTCGGTCTCTCTTCGTTGGGGAGATGCTCAAGTACCCTAATCATCCTCATCATATCCTTTGTCATAAAATCAGTAAAAGTATATAAATAGCTGAAGGTAATCTAAGATTGACTGGCTCATTCTGACTATGAAATTAAACCTTCAAGAGGAAATTGAGTGGCTTGGTTTTGGTTGGGGTTTTTTTGTTTGTTTGGGATTTTTTTCAGTAATGGTGCACATTAAATGACATCCATCTATGGTGCATAAATTATAATCCCATTTCCAGTAATATGTACCCATCTCTTTTGTAATCTTTTCTGCCTGCTTCTTTGGCAACAGGATAATGCTTCATGAACCATAACCACAATCACAAATTATAACTTATGATTCTTTTGGCTAAGAGGCATTAGACAGCAGGTGAATTGTGGTCCCACTGGTGGCTGACTTCTAGCAGAGACTCTAAATGGTAGGCAAGGGCTGACCTGCCCTTTGCCTGACTTTGATGGGGAAAATGCAGCTTGCACTCAAAATACTTGCAGCAAGCTAGATCCTATAATGATATCAAGCCTTATTTTTAATCTATTTTAATCTAAGCAGGTTAAAATACCTCCAGTCTCCTACTGGCCTCATCCTTTGCCTGCAGCCAGGGGTCGTCAGGACACAGGGGTTGACAAAACACTGCACTGACACATCTGGGATTTAGTTTTGCATCTTTGTCACCAGAGGTCAGAATAAGACAGAGTCTTCAAAAGTTCTGTTCCTGATACTCATCTTTTCCAGTCCTGATTTCCCACATGAATATTGTGTGACACAGCCTTGGTAATGTGCTTATACAGTAAAGCTGACCTGTCCGTAGGTAAATAGTTTAAAATTCCTGAGGGGAACTGCTTCTTTCCCATTAGAATCACAGAATCACAGAATCACCAAGGTTGGAATAAACCTCAAAGATCATCAAGTCCAACCTGTCACCACAGACCTCATGACTAAACCATGGCACCAAGTGCCACATCCAATCCCCTTTTGAACACCTCCAGGGATGGTGACTCCACCACCTCCCCTGGCAGCCCATTCCAATGGCTAACAAGGCAAGCAAAACTGGTTAAAACCTTCCAAGCCAGGCACCCCCAGCTTCTTGTCTTCCCCTTATTATGCTAAATACAGGGAGTGGGAAAGTGACTGCTAATTTACTCACATCATCCCCCACAAAAAATATTATTTGGGCCAGATGAAAACAGAATATTTTCTTTACCACTAGAGATATGGTTTTGAAACTGCTGTGTCTTGACCTAGAAAAGCAGTAAATCTTGAATGTGATTTTTTTTTTTCTTCATTTTAGTGGCACATTTAAACAAAAGGTGAAAGATTTTGATTTAGCCATTAGAGGTCAGTAAATCCCAGGTTATTCATGGGTTTGTTGAATTCAGTTATTGGGGGGAAAAAAACTAGAAAGAAGGGCAAGATAAAAATAATTGCAGCATTTCTGAATCTTTGGGGTTAAATACTGGGTGAAATAGAGCTAAAAAAAAAGAAAAGAAAGTTAAATTGTAGTTTTCAGCTGACAATGTGCACAGATGAAAATAGTCCACATCTGACCATAGCATATGACCTGCATTAGATGATATGGTTATGTGGTCCTGGTCTGGCAGGGCGGTTGGTGGTCCCTTCCAACCCCTAACATCCTGTGATCCTGTGAGCTGTTTGATCTTTCAGAATGTGGTGGTGTTCTCTTTTCAAGCCTTATTTCAATCATTTAAATAAACATGTAAACAGATGACTGCCTAATGCAAGATGCAGCATCAGTCCAGGGAGCAGGTGGGTGGAACTAGGGAACACTTTTCTCATCTGAGGAGGTGCAACCACTACATTGTGCTTCGGAGTGACATTCTTGTATACTGCTGCACTCTCCAGCCAGGGACCTGTCTCTCCTGCTCCACAGCAGCCCAGCTGTGGTGAGAAAGGTGCAAGGAAATACTGACTTCCACATAGGAAGGGTGGAATTTTATTATATTATTCCTTTTATATTGTTCCTGTTATTCTACCACCACCAACAGGAAATTTTCTTAATCTAAAGAAGGAAACAGCACATGATTCAATAAAGCCTGAACCTAATCAATGCAACTTAAATAATATATCTATTGACCAGCTAAAACTAAGCTTGTTTTATAACCCTGCCAGAGAAAAACTTGAGCTCATTTCTCTGATGAACCTTCTCCCTTCAATGTTTTTTTGCTTGTTTTCTGTTAGCTAACTTGATGTATGCTGCCTTTAATTATTGATTAAATTTGCTAAACAGCCCTTCATATTTCACTCTTCCTGGGTGCTAATCTGCAGCCTGTAGGCATCTCTCTGCTCCGTGCAAACACATTCCTCTTGACCATATGTCTTGTTGTACCAGGGTGCCATCTTACCTGGTATGAACCTTGACCACAATATGTGAATTTGACCTCATCGAATGTTTGAAGTAGACGGAATGTAAGCACCAGTCTGGTGAAGCATTTCCTCTGATGTGCATGCTCACTCTCATTATGGGAATGTGCCAGGAGAGGAGAAAAACATAGGTCTCAATCAGTTACAGGAAGACTATTAGGTTGCCAATGTGATGCCCCTGTCAAGAAGACAAAAGCCAGCCTAAACAGAATTTTCTTAGTGAAAGAGTGTTTATAACATGATATAAAGCTGAGGTGAAACTTCCTCAGGAGTTGCCTACAGTTCCACATTAGACAGGCTGGCTTTCAGTCTAGGAAGTCCACCCAAAAGACAGATGGATATAGACAGGGCCACAGCAAAGATGAACAGAAAAACCAAAGCAGTTAAAACAGCACAGCTTATCCAACCAGACAAAATAAAGGCTGGGGATAGTCATGACAGTTGACTGTAAATACAATGAGGAATGAATAGAATAGAATAGAATAGAATAGAATAGAATAGAATAGAATAGAATAGAATAGACCAGGTTAGAAGAGACCTTCAAGATCATTGTGTCCAACTCATCAATCAATCCAACCCACCTAATCAACTAACCCATGGCACCAAGCACCCTATCAAGTCTCCTCCTGAACACCTCCAATGATGGTGACTCCACCACCTCCCCAGGCAGCCCATTCCAATGGGCAATCACTCTCTCTGTATAGAACTTCTTCCTAACATCCAGTGTAGAGGAGGGGGAGCACAAGATATTCAGGATGAAGAATACACTTGGCACAGAACCATTCAGGTATAAATTGCCTGTAAATAACATTTAGGCTGGAACTCAGGAAAAGATCTCCAAGTTTCTTCAATGCCTCTGTTTCTCATGGGCAACAATCAGTTTAAATGTAGATCTTTGTTAGTTAAAGAAATGGTAAGATGAACTTCTCTGGGACTGGACTTGATGTTTCAGCAGGCCTGTAGGATTGTTAGTCAGGTAGAACCCTTTGAAAGAGCTTTAGAAGCAGGTCTTGAAGAAGCTCTATGGGGTCCAGTTCTGCCATGTGTGCTCTCACAGTATTTCGTGGGAATACCTCAGAGTGAGGAAATGAAAGGTTCCGTCTGCTGACTAACAGGTGATTGCCAAGGCCTGCGTGCAAGACCACACGAGGTGACAGCTTGCAGATCATGTGAACTTTATGTCAACCAGGAACATGGACCTTGGATGGGTGAAGAACTCCCTTTATTTATTACTCTCAAATATTTGCATTGAATACTGTGGTTCTGGAACAAAGGACCTAAACAAAAATAAATCAGTCTCCTCTAAACTCCAAATGCAGATACGCACAGAGCAAGGTTTCTGCTGAGCCTGTGCTCAGCACAGAAAAGAAAGACATTGAGGGTAAGTTCAGTGTGTGTTCAGAAGCTTCTTCTTTTATTCTGAAGAAATAAAACTGAAGCAGTAAAGTAAAAGGAACTGAATCCTGTGGTTGGGGATTTGAACTCAGGCTGGTGAGTCAGCTGGGTGACATCCAGAAATAGTCTTCTGCTTCAAAACAAAATGTGTGTTAGCTAGGGCTTCTTCCTTCTGAGGAGAGGTTGGGCCACCCAACTGCATGGGTGATTCTGGCATTAGTAGAACAAGGAAAGACTTTGCCATCACCCTCAGGGAAGCCAAAGGGAAGGTAGGGGCTCCTACAGCCCTGCAATGGCAGTTAGTGCCAAGATTAGAGAATGAGGCTTTTGATCTTGCAGCCATTGTTCAGTCCCTGTCCCTCAAGAACAACATGCTAACAGATTTTGTTCTACAGAAGTAGAGGCCTTTCTGAGCAGGTTAAGGAAGAGTCTGATTTATGCAAGCTTTCAGCATTCAGTAACTTTCTGTAATTTCAGTAGAGGATTTTTTGTTGTAAATAACTTCCCATTCTGTGATAATAGAAGAGAATGCTGCAAGACTGCCTAAATAATCAAGAGCTTGGTGTTTGTGACAATTTAATAATTTTCCTCCTCAAGTATCATGCCCCTTTGTCATCATCCTAACCAACTGACAAGTCATTTGATCTTTTATGTCTCTAATCAAAAGTTCTGGAACTAAACCATTTTACTTAATGGGAACTGCAGGCACTTAAATAATACAGAGTCAGAACTCAAGTTAGACATGACTTTTGAACATCATGCTCTCTGGGTCCAGGTGTGGATGGGAAAGAAAGGGTAGAGACTAGGATAAAAAAGACAGAAAAATAACCAGATGGAAGCAAAGATATCTTTTGTTTGTTTGTTTAGAAGATATCACACCACATTAAAAGGCTCCAAGATAAACAACATCATCAGCTGTGCCTTCATCACTTACAGCAGATATTTCAAGAAGCTTCATCAATGAAGTAGCAAGTTGCTATGTGGCTAATAAGGAAGACTGGATGAGGTAACACAAAGAGCCTCAGGAAAAAACCCATGATATAAACTGATGACTACAGCTAAAAGCTGCTTTTGAGTTTTTAAATTTTATGTTATTTAATTGATGTAAGAGCTATCATGTGTTCTTCATGCTGCAGTATCCACCGTGAAGGTCATATCTGAAACAATGCATATTGATCTGAGCCTACATAAGAGACATTGTAGCTGCAGAATAATGATCTGGTCCCTGCACTGTGCTCTCATGCACTGCGGATGCATGTGTGGGCACAAGGCAAACCACCGCTGACATTCCTCTGCCAGCTGCCCAGTACTTCTCCCACTCCTGTGAGGTGAGGTGGGCTGGCAGCTCTATGGAAAGAGACTTCTGCTGGGGGTGTGCAGCAGATGTGATTCTCCAGGCACTGCCTGTGTCCACTCTTGCTGTGCTGGGGAATAAGAAGTCCCGTAATATAGTGTAAAGCAGTGTGAGCCGACCTTAGCAGCAAGAGCTGAAAGCTGCTATTCATACCAGCATTCCTATTGATTTAAAAGCAATTATTTGCCTGAGTAATTCCTGCTCATCTGAGAAACAATTTATAAAGACATGGCCAGCAGCTGTTGAAAGCTCCTATCAGTCCCAGATATGTGTGTTGTGAGATTTGTGCTCTACTTCCGTGAGGTGCATATAGTCCTGAGTCTTTAACCAACTCTTCTTTGCCCTCCTGTTTTGGAGATTTTCTACATGGCCATAGCATTCCTTAGAGTCTCTTAGAGAGATCTGGGATGGGATTAGGTTTGGCAAGCTTTCTAAGTGGTCCTGAAGGACATAGTCCTTAAAAGGGTCTTTATTACTAGCCAGCCCTTAACTTGGTCTCCCAAGTCCATCATGTGAGAGGCTGAAGAGAGGACAGCTATGTGTCCATCTTGGCTGCAGTTGCCCAAAGATGAATCAGCCCTTTTCCAGAGTGCTAGAAGAGGGTCATGAGCTGAGAGGATTCCCTGTTTCTGGACTCTCTGGCATGCACTGTGTAGTAGGACTGCCTGAAGGCAGAGGTAGGGGAGACAACAACAGCTCGAATGCACTGTGGGATGGCTAAAGAGGCAGCACAATAATTGGTTGTAATGGCAGCAGCCTGCTCAGACAGACACATACAAGTAGCATCCAGCTCAGCTCTGGGCACATTTTAACCTGACTGCACTACACCAGGGTTGCAACTGGGCATTAGTTTGTTCCTCTCTTACTGCCTGCAGAGTGGAAAAGGCAACAGTAAACATTTTGCTCCAAGCAATAATAAGTCTTTGGTTTAGGAAGGAAAGTCCTGAGAAGCAATTTCCTGTATATGATTTCTAAAACTCTACAGCTATGGAAAGGCTTAGTGGCTCAGTGGACTAATATTATACAGACAATAGACATTAATTCTATTTGGCTTTTGGTTTAGTACATAACATGTGGTCAGCCATTTAATCTTCCCCAGTCTCTCTTATGTGTAATACTGCAGTGTAGGATCCAGTTCAGGGCATGCTTTGATGTTCTCTGGAGCTGCAAAGGTAATATAACTGCTAAGCATCACTTGTGTCATGTCAGTTATATACCTTAGAGGCTTAAATGGTGCTGACAGACTCTTAGTAATAGGAGTGTTGCAGACATTAACACATCTGTAAGTACAGGTAATGCTCCTTTTTGTGTTTATTTTGTGCTCAAGTGGATTGCCAAAATCAGTGTCTAGCTTTGTATGAAGCTACACAATAAATAACTTGCTCTGAATCTTCACAGCAACTGCATGCAGTGCTACAGGCTGGGGTCAGACTGGCTGGAGAGCAGCCAGGCAGAAAGAGACCTAGGGGTACTGGTTGATAGTAGGCTGAACATGAGCCAGCAGTGTGCCTGGTTGGCTAATAAGGCCAATAACATCCTGGCTTGTACCAGGAACAGTGTGGCCAGCAGGAGCAGGGAGGTCATTCTGCCCCTGTACTCAGCACTGGTTAGGCCACACCTTGAGGACTGTGACAAGTTGTGGGCCACTCAGTTTAGGAAAGATGTTGAGGTGCTGGAATGTGTCCAGAGAAGGGCAACAAAGATGCCGGGGGGTTTGGAGCACAAACCCTATGAGGAGAGGCTGAGGGAACTGGGGTTGCTTAGCCTGGAGAAGAGGAGGCTCAGGGGAGACCTTATTGCTGTCTACAACTCCCTGAAGGAAGGTTGTAGCCAGGTGGGGGTTGGTCTCTTCTTCTGGGCAACCAGCACCAGAACAAGCTGCACCAGGGGAGGTTTAGGCTGGATGTTAGGAAGAAGTTCTTCACAGAAAGAGTGATTTGCCATTGGAATGTGCTGCCCAGGGAGGTGGTGGAGTCACCATCACTGGAGGTGTTTAGGAAGAGACTTGATAGGGTGCTTGGTGCCCTGGTTTAGTTGATTAGATAGTGCTGGATGATAGGTTAGACTCAATGATCTCAAAGGTCTCTTCCAACCTGGTTAATTCTATTCTATTCTATTCTATTCTATTCTATTCTATTCTATTCTATTCTATTCTATTCTATTCTATTCTATTCCAATTTGTATCTTTCAGTAGCACAAATCCTCTGCCAGAGCTTGCAGATGGCGTTAGTTAAGCATGATCTGCTTTGCTTTCTTTCCATTTCTTTGCAGGGATACAGTTCTGCATGCTGAAATCACAAAGCCACATACTCATGTTGCTCAGGTTTTTTTTCTTACACTTGGTGTGACAGGTGCCATTAACATTTAAAGTGCTATGAGTATGTTCAGTCAGTATGAAAGTCTTCACAGCTTTCTTTGCTGCAGTTCATCATCTAACTGGTACTGAAATATGAAGAATGCATTCTGCTTGACCTTTGCCATTTGTTTTTAGCAAACATTGTCTCTCAAACAGCGTAATGGAAAATTCTGTAGGATCAGTGTCTTGGGTGATACACAGAAAGACAGCAGTCATGTGGTCCTCCAGGGCTGTTTTTTTCCCAGCTGCTGAAACTGAGATGCTGATTTTTATCTCCACAACACAGATCATGAAAGAGGACCTTAAAAATGGCCTTGACAGTAACAGAACAGCAGAGAAATAATGATGAAATCACCTAGGATTTTTTCTGTACGTTTGAGAAGCCCATGATTGTAATGGGTTGGGGCAGACCCCCTCCCCACCACAGGCAGAAATAACGACTCAGACAAACGGATTGCAAAAGTGATGAAAGTTTAAATAGAAAGCAGTGAATGTTACAGAAAACCCAAAGCGCAGTGACAAAGAAAGATCCCATCCCCACCTGAGGGTGCATGCAAAACCCCCAGGGCTCCTTCTTCCCCCTCCCTCTGCTGGGCTAGTCTCAGCTGGCCAGGCCTGAGACTGCCCATCCCCCTGTGGCCTTGGGCCCAATCAGGCCCATGGCCGGGAGATCTCTCCCCCAGTTACCAAGTCTCGGAGAGGGAAGGAAAGAGGAAGTGCCAGACCCCACTGCAAAATTTATAGTGGTGCAAGGGATTATGGTAGAAATACCTAATTTCCTGAGTCCACCCACTGGGATGGACTTCTGGACACAGGAAACACCCCTGTAGCAGAGGGCACCCAGCCCAAACTACGACAGATACACTCTTTTCATTAGAACTCTTGGGATTTTACTAAGCATTAAATGAGTGGTGATAAGGAGTGTGTGCCTGATGCAAGGAAAATATTAGCTACTCTCACAGATTGGTAACAGTCCTATCACTGCAAATTTTACAAAATCAATTCATCTTAAAGTTCTGGTAGTCTATTTCATAGAATCATAGAATCATGGAATGGTCTGGGTTGGGAGGGACTTCTGAAGGTCATCTGGTCTAATTCCCCCTGCAGTATGCAGGGATGTCCTCAACTAGATCAGGCTGCCCAGAGCTCTGTTGAGCCTCAAAGGCTGGGGATGGGACATCTCCAGGGATGGATCCCCAACCACCTCCCTGGGCAACTTGTGTTCCAGTGTTCCACCACTCTCATAGTAAAGAATCTGTTCCTAATATCCAAACTAAATCTGTTCTTCTCTGGTTTGAAGCCATTGCCCCTCATCCTGTCACTGCAGGCCTTTGTAAACAGTCTCTCTCCATCCTTCTTGTAGGCTCCCATCAGGTACTGGAAAGCTGCTATTAGGTCTCCCCACATCCACCTCTTTTCCAGACTGAACAACCCCAGCTCCCTCAGCCAGTCCTTGTAGCAGAGGTGCTCCAATCCCCCGATCACTTTCATGGCCCTCCTCTGGACCCTATCAGGTCCATGTCCTTCCTATATTGAGGACTCCAGACCTGGCAGTACTCCAGGTGAGGTCTCACCAGAGCAAAGTGGCAGAATCACCTCTCTCTCTATTTGAAATGTTGGGGGGAAAGCGAAATGGAATTCTTGACATTGAGTGAAAATTGAGTATGCAATGTGATACTCTGCATTTAGGAAGGGACCTTGAGTGATCTTCAAGCAAGACCAGCCAAACAAATCTAGCTCTGTTAATTAACTGCTGATGGACATGTGCCCATATGTTCTTTAAAATTTCCATAAGCAAAGGTTCTCCACCCTTCCATTGTAAACTCAGATTTGTTTTCCACAAAGAGAATTCTGCAGTCTGGACCCATTTCACTGGAACACCAACTATCAGTTTCCTAGCAGTGGCTGTTACTCGCTCACTCCACTTTGCTGAGGAAACTGCCTTCATTCATGAAACTTTCTAACCCTCAGGAACCCACACTTTATCCCTCTTAGCAGTGGAAAGCCTTTTGACCAAAGTACCCACTGGACATGGCAGTCCCCCTGCCCACATCTAATCCAAGAGTTTGCCAAAGAAAGTGCCAATTCATTTTATAACTGCTACCAATGCAGTGCAACTTTTCTTGCTGTGGCTGATTTTGCAACCACCATTTTATGCCGCTGGCTCCCCTAACTCTACCCAGAGGCAATTGGTAGCCTTGCTGTGCTTTTGTGGAAGCAGCAGTCTGTGCCCAGTTTCTGCAAGGATGAGCTGCCAGAATGAGCCTAATCCTCACAGGCAGAATGGAGCTGACACGTGTGGGATTGCAGAGAGCCCTCCTTGCAGACCGTGTTTCTGCTTTTTGATGGAATAGCTGTCAATAGCTATTTTCTTATGATTTTGCTTTTAGGATGTTGAAAATCCCATCTAGGAGGCCTAAAGCAGTCCATTGGTATGGCTGACTGGGAAAGCTAAAGTTTCTTATCCCTCATGTCCATCACACTTATTTACAAGGTGTCTCACACTATGCCCTTGTATCTAAAATCTGGCCCACATATTGCAGGGCCTCATCCTCCATTAATCCCTAGATATCTTTTTTTCTAGACATCAAGGCATAAGACATTTCCTCCCCTCTTATTCCTTCCCTAAGATTTATACTGAGATGGAACATATGATACATTTTCTCCTGACATGTAAGTGTTACTGCTGACTCATAAGTGTTCCTGCTACTCCAAGACTGCAGCTTCTCTGTCCCGTTCTGCCTTGGAAGTACAGCAAGGTTTAGGAATGACACTCCCTTATATATTTAAGTAATATAATGTGCTATCTTTAAAATACTTGCCCTCATGTTGTGCTCACCCGACATTGATTTAATTCCTTCCCTTTGGCACTCCCACAATTTTTGCATCTTGAAAGGCTTGCAGACACGAATGTCACAGGCAGCTTTCAAAACAGCAGCCTTTACTTAGACCGTTTGTTTTGTTGATACAGCTTTTTTCTCTTTCTACTCTTTCCTTTTCTACCTTTTCTAGGCTAATTCCATGTGAAGGAGGAATGCATTTTCCTCCCCTGCTTCTCTTTTAAGAATTTACAGATGGCCCCTGGACTCAGCACGCTGTAAATCATCCTTATCGGGAAAAGGCCAAATACTGTTTTGCTTGGGGGCCCCTCCACTTCTCTGCTATTCCTCATTATCCCCTTTCTCTAAGGCATTCACAGTCATTTCTGTCTCCTTTATAATGTTTTGCCGCAACACCCTTGCTCAGACATGTCTCTGCATTGGTCTGCCTCACACCCCACACACCTCTTCTCTCTCTGCTTTCTGCATTAGCACTCTCCCCCACAAGCAGCCAGTGAAATTCTCTCATTGCTGGCAATTTTAAATCCCTTCAGCTGTTTCTGCACTGATGAGTTTGCTCAAGGCCCAGGAAGAGTGACTGTAGTTACGTCCCTGATTAAGAGTCTGAAAAATGCAGCAGTGTCCCATGTCTGCTCAGTGGAGACCCCACTGGCTTCTGTTTATTGCTGTTGGCCTTTGGCCAGGCTGGCCTAGCCACTGGGCTCACTGGCAATGCTTGGTCTGGTTGTTCTTGCTGGATGAAGGATCCCTCTGAGGAAAATCTGGAGACTGGAGGAGCAGTGTGCCTGCGTGTCTGTGTGTGGACACAGGTCCATCGCTATCCAGCAGCAGCCCTGGCTGCTTATGCAGGCTCCTGCATCCTTTTTATTGCTGAATTTCCATTTTCCTGCTACCCTAAAGGCACCTCCACCTCCTGCATATCTGAGTCTCCTGCAACATTCCTCCATGTTTCCTCGCCGGTTCAGGAGGAAGAATAGCACTTACTGAATGCCCCATTCATGCCCTGGTAGGCTTACAAACCACACAGAAAACACTGAGGGGCTCCTTTGCAGAGCCAGCTCAGGTAGGAGCACTTGAATCAGTAGGAGACTCGAGGCACTGTTGCTCTTGCTCAGCACTGAGCAGGCACCACTGCCATGCAGTCAGCAGGGCAGACTGTGTCAAGGCAGCCCTGTGTCAAGGCAGCTTTGCACTGTGATGAGACCATCATCACCATTGCTCATTACAAACCTGGCAGCAAATTAGCAGACTGCAATGGCCTCCAAAAGGAGGCTTGTGCTTCCCCTTCAGCTCCAATCAAGGAGCTGGATAATTTCCAAAAGCAATGTTATGTGTACTCATCTGAAGGTTGTGTAAATACATCAGTTCAAGGAATTAATCAGGTTTTCTGAGTAGCTGCAGCTTCTTCTGCTGACCCTCTTCAGCTGCTCTTGCTGCAGTCCCAACCACTGCACTCCCTGTGCTGCGCCTGGTCTGGACAAAGCTCTCTGTTACTCAGGAAAAGCTATCCATGGGATCAGTGGTTTCAATCATTTGTACATATTAACTGAGTAACATCTGCACCTTGTTTCATACAGAATCCATTTGTGCTTGGTTGTATGTAAGGAATTTGCAGCCTTTAAAAGGCTGGAAGTAATTTTCAGTCTCTGTAGACAAAAGTTTATGTAATAGGCCTTTAATTGCACTTTTTGCCAACACCACTGTTGGTGGCCTAAGCTGGGCTCTTACCCTGCTATTGGTCTCCAGAATCAACATTACCTTTCATTTTAAAAGGTGCTTTGGGTATTCCCCAACATGTGAAAACAGCTGAATGTAGCAATGGTGCCAGTATACTGGGCCCAGTATCTCAGGCTGTACAAACAGCTGCCTTGTCTGCCTATTATGACAACAGAAAATGCTGAGGAAATATAATCCTGAGTGTGTCTGTGTGCTGTGTTGTTCACCTCTCAGTTTCTGCACTTGATACCTTCACATCATGCCTTTTCTTAATTCAGCTGAACATCAAGTTTGTCAAAAGGCAATAAGATTTTAGACACGATCTATCACAAGAGTGCAAAGAGGAATTTTCCTTTTCAAACATGACTGGGCTTCTACACATATTAGTAAACCTCTCCTGTCACATTTTTCTTTATAAAACTAAACCAAGGTTGTTTGGGAATCCACCTCACAAGAGATTAGGAGGTACCCCAGAGGGCTTTTGAGCCTGATAAGGCTTTCCTACTCTTCAGTCCTCCTGCTCGCTACATGTTGCTTGAAGGCTCAGACCAGATTGTGAAGTGGTCCTGTGCGACCTGCACTAGATTATATGGTTATGTGGTCCTGCTCTGGCAGGGGGGTTGGACTTGAAGATCTCCAGAGGTCCCTTCCAACCCCTAATAACCTGTGATCTTGTGACCATCAAAAATGTTGAGGTGACTCATATTTAACAGGAGTTAAGCTAGATAGCAGTGACCCAGGGGATCAGAGATTGACAGGTTCATAATTCTCCTGAGGCTATTGGCAGTAACTGGTGATCTTGATTGTAAACTTTCCCTGTAGATGCATTTCACTGAGGGTGAGGGTGTGTCCAGTGCACACATTCATAGATACACAGAACCATAGATATGAAGGTCGAAGTGATTTTGGAACACCCAAGCTGTTGCTGGAGTCCCTTCACAATAAACCCCAAGCTAATAGTTAGATCTTGCTGTCATTATACAGGTGAAAAAATTATGAAATCCTGTGGTCACAGACTGAAGACCAAGTTTGGGTCTTAATCCCTTCTCAGAAAGTCTCAGTTTAACAGAAGTAAAATGATCCTACTATCAGGTCATGAAAGAAAGTGCTCCAAGGGTGTGGAAGGAGAAATGACATTTAATTTTTGGAGGAGTATTTTTGTGTCTAGTCTGTCATACACATGAAACAATTGCGTGTTCGACACTGCAGCTGTAAAATAACTTCTATTAGACAATGAGGATCACCTGAATGTGAGGCTCTTAGAACAGCACAGAGATCTTGAAGCATGGAAGGAAGAATGTGGTTGTTTGCAGAAAAAGCAACGACAGGGAGGAGTTGTAGTGTCCTTTTTCAGGAGTCAGATTTAAAGGGTAAGATTAGAAGCGCATTATCTCGATGCGGGATTACAGAAAGCCCACTTGCACAGCTGGTGCATCTGGCACTGAAAGGAAGGCAATCTGCCTGCTCTCCAGCTTCTAAGCAGCAGTAACATCACATTATTCTCCACATACTGTACAATATCACTGGGGAATGGCCAGTGCTATATAAGACTGCTATAGATGTCTATAGATGTATCTGTGTATGCTTGTGTCTGTGTGGATAATCATTGTCCTTCGCTATTGCCAGTTTTAAACATATCTCACAGAGATGTCTAATTCAGTACAACTTTTTTCAAGCTTCCTTCAGCTCTCATTTTTGAATGTCCAGTGTGCTTTACAAGAGGGGAGAGAAAAGGGAGCAGGATAAACATCCATAGTTAGATCTTGTTTTCAGAGCAGTTCAGCACATTCCTGCAGAACAGGTAGAAGAAGAAGAGTGTTCAGCTGTGTTTTCTCACAGTTCCTGGCAGTTCAGACATTTATTTGTTTGGGAGAGGCAGGTGCACTTTACCCATCTGCATATACTGGGTGGACCCAGAGCACGATGGGGACACAGATGCAGCCAGCACACCTTCCAGGTGTGACAGGAGGATCTGTGAACTGGACCACGAGGCAGTACAGCTTTCCCCTACAGTTCTGTGAGAGTGTTCTATGCTACCTACAGAGCTGAGAGAGAGAGACCTTTGCTAGTTATTTTTACAAACCTGATCTCCTTCTATGATCAGGTGACCCGCCTGGTGGATGTGGGGAGGCCTGTGGATGTAGTCTACCTGGACCTCAGCAAGGCCTTTGACACCGTTCCCCATAGCAAACTCCTGGCCAAGCTGTCAGCCCATGGCTTGGATGGGAGCACACTGAGATGGGTTAGGAACTGGCTGGAGGGCCGAGCCCAGAGAGTGGTAGTGAATGGTGCCACATCCAGCTGGCAGCCAGTCACCAGTGGTGTGCCCCAGGGATCAGTACTGGGCCCCTTGCTCTTTAACATCTTTATTGATGATCTGGACGAGGGCATCGAGTCCATCATCAGTAAATTTGCTGACGACACCAAGCTGGGGGCAGGAGTTGATCTGCTGGAGGGTAGAGAGGCTCTGCAGAGGGACCTCGACAGGCTGGGCAGATGGGCAGAGTCCAATGGCATGAGATTTAACACATCCAAGTGCCGGGTTCTGCACATTGGCCACAGCAACCCCATGCAGAGCTACAGGCTGGGGTCAGAGTGGCTGGAAAGCAGTCAGGCTGAGAGGGACCTGGGGGTGCTGGTCGACGGTAGACTGAACATGAGCCTGCAATGTGCCCAGGCAGCTAAGAGGGCCAATGGCATCCTGGCCTGCATCAGGAACAGTGTGGCCAGCAGGAGCAGGGAGGTCATTCTGCCCCTGTACACTGCACTGGTTAGGCCGCACCTCGAGTACTGTGTCCAGTTCTGGGCCCCTCAGTTTAGGAAGGATGTTGACTTGCTGGAACGAGTCCAGAGAAGAGCAACAAAGTTGGTGAGGGGTTTGGAACATAAGCCCTACGAGGAGAGGCTGAGGGAGCTGGGGTTGCTTAGCCTGGAGAAGAGGAGACTCAGGGGTGACCTTATTACTCTCTACAACTACCTGAAGGGAGGTTGTAGACAGACGGATGTTGGTCTCTTCTCCCAGGCAAGCAGTACCAGAACAAGAGGACACAGTCTCAGGCTGCGCCAGGGGAGATACAGGCTGGATGTTAGAAAAAAGTTCTATACAGAAAGAGTGATTGCACATTGGAATGGGCTGCCTGGGGAGGTGGTGGAGTCACCATCACTGGAGGTTTTTAGGAGAAGACTTGACGGGGTACTTGGTGCTGTGGGTTAGTTGCTTGGGCGGAGTTGGATTGGTTGATGGGTTGGACGCGATGATCTTGAAGGTCTCTTCCAACCTGGTTTATTCTATGTATTCTATGTATTCTAAATACTTTATAGCCTTTGCACAGTTGCTGTGTTTGCAAGTACCTAAAATGCTCAAACAGAAGCTGTCTGCAACTAAGCGTTTGCAAGCTCAGAGCCTCAAAGGTCAGGAGATAGCTTGGCTAAATTCTTACCCTGCTTAGCCCACACCACCCATTCCTAAACACACCTGTGGAAAATACAAATATTCAGAAAATAAGGACCCTGTTTTGGTAGAAATGTCTGGAGTGTTGTAGCCTCTCTCATTTGACTTGTGAAACTGGAGTATTTGTTGGAGAATTTCTAGGGTGTCACTGCACCTTCGTCATAACAGTGTGGGTTCCCTATGATGCTGCAATGTCAGTAGCAAGTCCAAGCTGGCCGCTGAGGCACAAGGACTCTTGGGCTGGTGTAGAAGATAACTAATAAACCACCACTGCCAAAATAAGAGCTGGCAAGACAGTTCAGTTGGACAACTGTTCTTTTTTTTGGTCATATATTATATTTTCCCTTTTCTAGCTCCTTAGCATGTATATTACATTAGTGAGGTGGGTGTCGGTCTCTTCTCCTAATTAACAAGAGATAGAGCAAGAGGAAATGGCCTCAAGTTGCACCAGGAGAGGTGAAAAATGTTGCCTAATGTCCAGTCTAAACCTACCCAGTCACAGCTTGAGACTGTTCCCTCTTGTTCTATCACTAATTACCTGTGAGAAGAGACCAGCGCCAGCCTCTCCACAACGTAGCTGTATAAATCAATGAGGTCTCCCCTCAGCCTCTTCTTTTCCAAACTAAACACCCCCAGCTCCTGGGGCTCCACTAGCCACTTGTTTCAGATGTAATCCCACACAATCAATGGGCCAGGTTTTGTCCAAAGCAGTACAGTTCTTTCCCAAGAATACCATCGTGGGGGGTGAGGACATCATTTTATCACTGGCTTCTGTTGTTGCTTCTGCTTTTGCTGTGCTTTTTCTCTGAAATATTATTTCCATTAAATTATCTCTTTACCTCAACCCAGGACTTCTTTTTTGTTTGTTTGTGGGTCTTTTGTCTGCACTACGTTGCCCTCTGATCTGAGAGCTTATTTGTGAGAGCAGACTGTGTTACACCAGGACACCAGGACTGAGAGGACTGAGTTCAGCTTGAGTCATTTTGCCTGTAGGTATTTTAAAGACACGTAGATGTAGCACTTATGGGCATGGTTGTGGTGGACTTGGCAGTGCTAGGTTGATGGTTATGGTTGGCCTCACTGGAAAAGATCTTAAAGGTCTTTTCCACCCTAAATCATTCTGTGATTCTATCATTATTTTTATTGCATGCAGCCAAATGTTAACAACCCCAAAATACCATTAGAAATTATAGCAGATTAGAATTGGTAGTCTGTTACTGTTTGACTTCCTTATTGAAGGTTTGAGTTGTCCACAGACAGACTCTCAGCATGCTTATAACCAGTAAAGGGAGTTTGAAGAGATCAGAAGACCTATTCATAATGATTTGTTGCTTGGTGCCAACTGGGAGCATAATAAAGCTGTAAAGAGGGAGGGCACCAATTTCTTATTGGATTCAAACCTTTTCTGAGCTCCAAGCATATTTTGTGCTCACAATTTTGCTGAAACTGACTGGCTCAGATAATTATCCAATGAGTCAGGCCTCCAAAGAGCAACATTTGACATCCTGGCAGGAAAAATACAGCTTTAATTGTCAGCATTTCATAATCAGGAATTTCAAACACTGACTAATAATGTTGAAGTTGCTGATCCATCCTGATACATATTTTCCTTATGAATGGTATTTCTTTTGTTCTTCAGGCTTTCCTGATGCCTTGCTGGCTGCATTTAAAGGAGGTTATCACTCACTTGCCCTATTTTTCTTTTCTTCTGGAGTGTTCCTGGTGATTTACCTCTTAGTATCTTCTTTGATCTTGAAAATGCAACTTGTATTTGTTTAATTATTGGGCCAGAGTAAGCTTCCTCATTATCCATCAATCACTAACATGCAGAAAAGAAAACAACCCAAATGAAGGGGATATCATTTGGGTTGTTCCATTCAATGTGTCTGAGTCTAGTGGAGAAGAAACAACAGGGAAATACTTTGTGTAAAGAACCTGCAAATTACAGTGTTGCACAGATCCTGCGATATATATGGCAGGAATTCCTTCTCTAATTCCAGGGCTTTGGTATTAAAGGAAAGGAGAGAATTTCATTTTCCATATTCTGTTTCATTTCTTCCCTTCCCTAAATTGGGTACTTTTGGTTGCTTTTTTCTTCCCTGAGAAGAATTGCTGGGTGGCCCAAACCTCCCTGATTTGTTCTGCTAAACTTGACATATAGAATCATTAGCATTTCGCCTCTGGCTGTCCAGCAAAATCTATCAGTTACCACAAGAAGTTTTTGCTACTTTGTGCAAAAGAAACACCCAAGTCTTTTCTCAATTTTATCATAGAAAACATAGCTCACTTCAGTGTAAAGTATTAAAGACAAAGTTTGGCCTTTTCAGCACAACCAAGGCAGAGTGAGGACCTAGTTGCACTGTCTGGGAGCAGGTCAAGTCAGAGAGCAAAACTCATTTGTGAAACTCATGGCAGGTTTGAAAGCAAGGCCACGTGCATCATCACAGCCTGTTGTGTGTCTTTTGCACTTAACAGTGCTATACATCTGAAGGCTGGAGTCAAAACCTCACATCCATGTTTCAGGAGAGATGGGCTCAGATTGTTTGCTGAATGTGGAAATGTCTATTTCCAGCCATAACCAGAGAGACTGGAGTCTACCCAGCAGCACCAAGTGGTTCTCCCCATGGACCATGTCCTTGAGCTCAGCTGCACAGTGCCCTTGAGCACATGGTTGCACACAGTTGGTGCAGGTGAGAAGCAAGGGCCAGGGGGTCAAGAGGGTCGGGTCTGGCCTTGCATGAGTGGTAGTTTGGGAGGACATGGCATGTTTTCATCCCTCCAACTCTTCTTGCTGTAGGGCAACAAAAGCTCTGTAGCCCGGGCACATAGCTGGCATGCAGTCAAATCATTAGCCATTTAGGGGCATTATGGTCAGTGGGAGCTGTTTGAAAACTAGCTAATGAAAAAATCCCTAGTTCCAGGGAACAAGCACTGAATGTCATATGGCTCACAGCAACACTCTCTGCATGATACCACTCAGCTCTGGCACCCGTCAGCAGGTGCACATGACAAACTGGCTACCTAAAACTACTGCAGTAATCGATGGGGAGCCACTGAGTGGCTAGAAACATCCTATCATCCTAAATGTCCAGTGAAGGCATTCTAACACCCAAGGAGGGGCTCTAGTTTAACTTGTCATCAGAATGCAAGGCGCCTTTCAGGAGGTAACTGAGCACTGATTGTTCCTGGTTTCCACACTCAGAAGGCACAACCTTCTTAGTCTGTTTACTTAAACTGCTAAGACAGCAGTGGTATGATTTCAACAAAACAAACTGCCTAGGTTTATAAACACTTCCAGTTTAATTCATCAGTCAGGCCACAAGAGACCAAATGTAAGATGCTCATGAATGATTTCTCTTTCAGTGACATCTGAATCATTCCAGTGACAACAGCTGCTCATGGAAAAGTTCTGGTTTCCTTGCTCACAATATGGGCTCACTGTGGGCAGCCTGAAGAGTCATTAACCTCTTGTAAGCATTTTACTCACTGCAATTATTTTTTTTAAAGTGTTTCATCCACTCTGCTAATTAAATGTTTGCCTTATCTGCCACTCTTGAAAGATATTTTCATTCTTCATAGATAAATCACAAACTTGAACTTGGGGTGACATTTCTGAGCTCCTCTTAGACACTTCTCATCAGTGGGCTATCTTGTGGAAATGCAGCCATCTGATGGCTTTGAACAAAATGTCTATGGATGAAATCACATCTTGACAATAATTACTTGAGCAGCTAAAAATTACCTCCCAGTAAGTGTGAATGGCGAGGATGTGGCCCAGAATGTAGTGCTGTAAAAAGGCAGCAGGATACAGTTTAATTCCGAACTGATCATTGCCATCTGTTAAGAGCTATATCTTAGAGAAGAAAAAAGGCACCATGGTATAAATCCTTTTTATTTAGAAACACTAAATTTAGGGTCCAGAATGGAGCTGGTCTTTTCCCCACAGACTTTTGTGCTTGTTGTGTCTGAATGTGTCAGCTTTACCTCTCTGCTTCCGCAAGTGCTGCTGAGGGAAGTGAGGCAATGAGGTCAGCGGTGCTAAATTACAGTATCCACACCACATTCACCTGCATCAGCTGTGCCCTCAGCAAGCCATGGTGCATTGACATCCACTCCCTATCGTGGTCACTCCAATATCCCTGGCATCACCATAAATGGAGGATGGAGAAAAGTATTCCTGAAGCTTTAACTTCAGGTGGAGCAAAGAGACCCCTCAGTTCCTGCAGCCTTGGGCACAAGAGTTTGAGGGCAATATTTTGAGGCAGCAGCAATATTGTAGTAAGAATCCTGTTTTCTTATTAATATATGGAGAAAAAACATCTTCCCCTTGTAGGAAAATCTCTCCAGTTACTTTTCTGTACTTAGTGAAACTGTTTTGAAGCTTAGCTACCTAACTCTAAGCCAGTAAGAATGTGCACATGCACCACATGCAATGATCCAGTGCTTCTGATTATTTCATGCTATCAGGCTTTCCAAACATGAATCAAAATCTGAGTTGATGTTAACTGTTTTGCAGTGCTCAGTGGCAACTTGCACATCTCTTCAGAGGCTAGAGCTCAGTTTGCCAGGTGGCAGCAGTTCTCACTTACAGCATTTTGCCTGTCTCTGCAACAAAGCAGTTAACACAGTTTTCTCCTGCATGTGTATCCCTGGCAATGTTCACATCAGTTTTTAGTACCTACACTGATCCCTGCTGCTTAGCATGGACACAGGGGGCTGCAAGTGACTTAAACAGGCCTGCAATCAGCCTTGCCCATATAAATAACAACTATTAAAGAGTGAAAAAATCCATGGCAGATGTTGAAGAGGCAGGCTGTAAGACAAATCTCAGTTTTTGGTGAGTTATTTGGGCCTATTCTGTGGTCCCAGTTTGCTTTGCCCAAACAATCACCCAGGAATAAGAGGTAGTTTTGTAACCTTCTTACTTATGCTGGTAGTGGTGAGATTTGGCTGCTGCCAACATATGCACAGATTGCATTAGGTTGAAAGGGTCCCTGAAAGGTCATCATGTCCAGCCCCTGCCCTGCAGTGAGCAGGAACATGTCCAACTAGATCAGGCTGATCAGACAGATATTGAAATGTAACTGTAAGGTTTCCCTAGAGACTTCTCTTCTCCAGACTGAACAGTTCCAATTCTTTCAGCCTGGCTTCATAGGAGAGGTGCTCTAGCCCTCTGATTATCTTTGTGGTCCTTCTCTGGACCTGCTTCAGTAGGTCCATGTCTCTCTTGGAGCTGGATGCAGTACTCCAGGTGAGGTCTCACCAGAGCAGAGCAGAGGGGCAGAATCACCTCTCTCAACCTGCTGGCCAAACTTCTTTTGATGCAGCCTGGGATGCAATTGCCTTCTGGGCTGCAAGTGCACATTGGTGGCTTATGCCCAACTTCTCATTCATCAGTACTCCCCAAGTCCTTTTATGCAGGGCTGCTCTCAGCCTCATCATCAAGCAGGTTGGACTTGATGATCCTTGGGGTCTCTTCCAACCTTAGTTACTGTGATACTGTGATCTGCCAGCATGCACTGATATGAAGTATTGCCCCAGTCCAGGTGCAGGACCTTGCACTTATTGAACCTCATGAGATTCTCCTCAGTCCACCTCTCTAGTCTGCCCACATCTGTCTGGATGGCATCCCATCCTTCAACCACACCACTCAGCTTGGTATCATCTGCAAACTTGCTGAGGGTGCACTCAATATTGCTGTCTATGTCATTGATGAAGACACTGAACACAACTGGTCCTGATACAGACCAAACTGGGATTCTCCTTGTACTGAGCTGCTAAGTCACTGCAAAAGCTTTATTGTTACCACTTTCTAATGTTACTATGCCATGTCAACAACTACTGCAGCTGTTGCAGAGATTGTTATGAATTATATGATAGCTAAACACATGCTGGGTCACTTGAGGGAACTGTCAGTTCCATCCATTTGAAAGAAGCAGTTTATCCCTGAGTAGCTCTTTGCAATCTTCCCTGCTCTAGTCAGTCTGCTCCTTGTGCTACATGGCCTTATTCTTCCAGTCAGCTGGGGCTGTGATGGGAAATACTGGCCAGTTTCTCTTTCTCTGTTTTGCTCTTTTCCACTGGGAACAAGAGGCAACCCATGAAAACATGAAAAGCAGAGTCTTCCTCTCCATCAACAGACCTCCCCTGCAATGGTGGTAGAGTTTATCTTGCAGATACTCAGGCCTCAGAGCTCCATATCTAGTTCATGGTTTGCTCAATTGCTTGTGAGGTTCACTGAAACAAAAAGGGAGCTCCTCTGCCTATTGACTGGTTCCTCTTCTCTCCTCAGAAAATGAAACCTAATTTAAAGTTCTGTACAGCTCCAGTTTGCCCAGAAAGCTTAATTATGCAGAAGGAAAAGCAAATTTACATCTTCAATAGTTACTCTATTATAGTGAAGGAAAGAAAAAAAATAATTACAAGTATTTTTTGAATTGTATTTAGATCATCCTTGTTTTGAAACACTGGAGTAAGATTTTGGTGCAGTAGCCCTTCTCATTGGAGATTCCTAGAGCTTTGGGAAATTTAGGAACATGGCAGGGTCATTTTCTTTCAGTACAGGGAATTTCCTCTAAACATGGTCTTTTGTTTGATATGAAGACTGCTACTGGCTGATAAAATACAAGACAGCAATAAAAATACATTTCATATGACTAACAATCTAAATAGCTTAATACAGTAGCTTAATACTTTCCAAGTGAGAATGAGAACGCCAATGGCTAATGATGAGGGATGCTTTTCTGTAGTACATACAGTGTAATGATGGCCCCAATTCAGCACCATGACTAATCTGAATTACTTCTGCTCATAAAATTACACTAAACCCTCTCTGAGGGATTCTGCTTTCACAGCCAGCTGTCCAGTGAGTGGTCACTGAGAAGAATTTGGCATCACAACACTGACATTTGTCTAGATTATTCATTGCTCTTATTATATTTCTCTATTTGTCTGAGCCAGGTAGGCAAGAAAATATGACAGAACAGACCACTTCAGCTGATGGTCTTAATCCTGCAAACACTTGCCACATGCACTTGGCCCTGTGGCAAGTCCAAACGGTTCAAAATCATTAATCACAGAATTCACTTTCAAATAACAGGATTAGGAAAGAAAGAAAAACAACAAAAAAAGACAAGTCATAGCTCTTTCAATTTGCTGTTTTGCTGCTGAACAGTGAGGGTGCACATTTCCAAGTTTTTCTCAGAAATCATAAGGAATTGCTTAATTAAAAACAAACAAAAAACCCTCAAACAAACAAAAAACCCCCAAGCCAACCAAACTGGATTCTCTGACATTTCTCAGAAACAGGATCAAAGAGAAAACTCATTAGAAAACTGTAGACTGGAATGAAATTCACACTGGATAATAAGAACAGTTTTAGTCTCATGTATGGCTTTCAGGGTATTTAGTAGCACCTTTTTATATGGTAGGCTGAACATGAGCCTGCAGTGTGCCCAGGCAGCCAAGAGGGCCAATGGCATCCTGGCCTGTATCAGGAACAGTGTGGCCAGCAGGAGCAGGGAGGTCATTCTGCCCCTGTACACTGCACTGGTTAGGCCACACCTCGAGTACTGTGTCCAGTTCTGGGCTCCTCAGTTTAGGAAGGAGGTTGACTTGCTGGAGTGTGTCCAGAGAAGGGCAACAAAGCTGGTGAGGGGCTTGGAACACAAGCCCTATGAGGAGAGACTGAGGGAGCTGGGGTTGCTTAGCCTGGAGAAGAGGAGACTCAGGGGTGACCTTATTGCTCTCTACAACAACCTGAAGGGAGGCTGTAGACAGACAGAGGTTGGTCTCTTCTCCCAGGCAGCCAGTACCAGAACAAGAGGACACAGTCTCAGGCTGCGCCAAGGGGAGGTTTAGGCTGGATGTTAGGAAGAAGTTCTATACAGAGAGAGTGATTGCCCATTGGAATGGGCTGCCAGGGAGGTGGTGGAGTCACCATCATTGGAGGTGTTCAGGAGGAGACTTGATGGGGTGCTTGTTGACGTGGTTTTGGTTGTTTAAGTGGGTTGGATTGGTTGATGGGTTAGACGCAATGATCTTGAAGGTCTCTTCCAACCTGGTCTATTCTATTCTATTCTATTCTATTCTATTCTACTCTACTCTGTGTATGTATGTATATATGTATATATATGTGTGTGTGTGTGTGTGTGTATAAATAATTCTACATATTGCCATTTGTCTAGACTTGGATGAAAAGTCGGCACTTGGATGAAAAGTTCAACACTTAGGCATTCTTTTTTTGGCTTGGGTAGCTCACTTGGGATAATTTGTGTTTAGAGTTAGACATTCTGCTGAAATAAGGACATAGAAGTGCAACCCTGTTATAAAAATCCTGAAGTTATATGATCTTGTGCTGATGAAAACTGGAAGACTAGAGGGTGGTTGTGATGTTATTGAGTTGTTGTATTTTAATAATATTTTTCTGCACAAGTCAGTTATTGAGGCTCTGCCTTGATACTGAGCGAGGAGTCATCACTAGTAAGGTCTGAGGACAGTCATACTTCGCTAGTCTAAGATGTGCAAAACTGGCAGTCTGAAAAGAAAAGAGGCTGAAGGTGACAGAAATGTCCATTTGTAGACCTAACTCAACATCACAGAGGGTAGAGTGCCTGTCAAGAGCCTGAATCAGAGCTGTTAGAAAACTTCTCCCATTAAATGACCCCTTGGGAAAACTTAGAGTGAGCATTTCATTGAGGGACTCAGGGAGGAAGCCTGAGGACTGCTGTGGTGGTTTTTTTAGAGGGAGACCCCCTCCCCACAACAACCATCCTCTGCTACCAAGAATGTGCTGGGTTGAGGCAGCCCCCTCTCTCCCCACCACGGGCAGGAATAAAACACTCAGACAAACGGATTGCAAAAGTGATGAAAGTTTAAATAGAAAGCAGTGAATGTTACAGAAAACCCAAAGCGCAGTGACAAAGAAAGATCCCAAAGCAAACCCAGAGGCATCCCATCCCCACCTGAGGGTACACCCGAGACCCTCAGGGCTCCTTCTTCCCCCTCCCTCTGCTGGGCTAGTCTCAGCTGGCCAGGTCTGAGACTGCCCATCCCCCCGTGGCCTTGGGCCTAGCCAGGCCCAACGCCAGCAGACATCTCCCCCAGTTACCGGCTGGCGGAGGAGGAAGAAAAAAGAGAAAGTGCCAGCCCCCGCACTGGATCTTATAGTGGTGCAAGGAATTATGGTAGGAAATACACACAATTTCCTGTGTCCATCCCTCTGGGCTGGACTTCTGGACACGGGAAGTGAATACACATGGGGGTCACCCAGCTCAAACTGCAACAACTGCTCTCCCTGGTCTCTTTAGCTCCATCCTCTTGGCACTCACCCTTTACGTATTTATAAACACCAATGAGTTCCCCACTTAGTCTCCTCTTCTCCAGGCTAAAGAGCCCCAGCTCATAAGGAAGACATTCCATTCCATTATTTTCAGGGCTCTGCTCTGGACTCCCTGAGGTCCTTCTTGAACTGAGGGGCCCAGAACTGGACACAATATTCCAGATGTGGCCTCACCAGGGCAGAGTAGAGGGGGAGGAGAACCTCTTTTGAACTACTGACCACACAAAGCAGTACTGGGACAGTGGAGATTACCAGCTGGATCACATAGGGGAAAAGGCTCCTTTGGATCTCATTTGTGGGAAGCAAAGTGGAGCTGGTGCAGGGGCTGAAGGGAGAAGACAAACCCTGTGACAGGGATCATGGGGAATGATATTCCTGATATCTATCACAAGAAGAAAGGAAAACACTGAAGTCTGAAAAGAAAGGATTTGAAGAAAGGGAGCATCGCTCAACTTGGAGAATTGAGAGAGGGAAAAGGGAGTTTAAATAAATTCTTTAAAAGACAGCCTCTGAAAGACAAGCACAGATTATTTCATATGAAGAGGATACAGGAAGTGGAGTAAGAAACCACTTTTGCTAACTCAGAATTTTTCAGTGACCTGAAAATTATTCAGTGTGGAAAGTAGGTCAAGTTACTAAAAAGATATATGTAAGACTAACACAAACCTACAAGCAAAAAATCAGAAAGGCCAAAGCATAGGATACAGTGGAATTAACAGAGGAGGTAAGAAGAAAAAATAACAGCAAAAGTGTCTTGATAAAGCATTTGCTGGAACAAGAAGGCCGAGAAAAAAGCAGTTCAGTGGTAGGGGAAAGAAATGTTAACATCATATATAGATAGAAAATGACAGAGGAAGCAGCATCTTTTGACTTTGCTTCCCAAGGGAGACTCATAAGCAAGTTAAAGAAATAGTTTTATTGAAACCACTGTGAGATTGTTGTACAGATGACTGGAAAACCTTACTTCTAGAGAAAAGGACAAGTAAATCTCTGCCAGCATTTCTCCCAGGACTGATATTATTCAGTATTTAATGGTTTGGACACTAGACAATGTAGCTCTTCTGCAGAGAATACAAGCTGGAGGATACCACCTCAATTCAACCCTGTTTTTAAAATTTGAAGTGGTGTAAAATAAATACTTTAGGGAGTAAAATTTAAAATACCAGTACAAGACAGGAAACAAAGGACTAAACCACTGCTTTTTAGTGAAGGCTCTGGGGGGCACAGGAGCATGTGTGTGGGTACATGTGACCTGAGCCAGTGAAGTTGCACTGCTGTGACAGTGATGCTTGCATGTGTCCAGAGGGGGCAACAAGGCTGGTGAGGAGCCTGGAGCACAAGCCCTATGAGGAGAGGTTGAAGGAGCTGGGATTATTTAGCCTGGAGAAGAGGAGGCTCAGGGGAGACCATACTGATTTCTGCAACTGCCTGAAAGGAATCTGTAGCCAGATGGGGATCAGTCTCTCCTCCCAGGTAACCAGTGAGAGAGTAAGAGGACACAGACTCAAGCTGTGTGAGGGGAGGTTTAGGCTGGATGTCAGGAAGAAATTCTTCACAGAAAGAGTGACTGGCCATGGGAATGGGCTGCCTGGGGAGGTGGTGGAGTCACCATCCCTGGAAGTGTTTAAAAATAATTGGATGAGGCACTTAGTGCCATGGTTTAGTTCATTAGATGGTGTTGGGCTTAATGAAGGTCTTTTCCAACCTGGTTAATTCTGTGATTCTGTTTGTCACTGGTAATATCTCAGTTCTACTTTCTTTAAGAGAGATGAGGTCAGTCTGAGACAAACCAGGGCAGAAACAAGAAGACTAAAGTCTGCACATCTGTAAACTCAAGAGGTGAGACCGAGAGCACTAGGGGTGCTTAGACAGGAGAAAGGTGAACAAAAATATGATAACAGTTTCAATATTTGTAAAATTGTTCCACAGACCATGGAATACAGGCTGAGAAAAAAACAGCTGTCCTGGGTTTAAGGCACTGGGATGTCTTAAACCACAGAGAAGCCTTCCAGGAGGACTAGAGAGTCTGGAAGATACACCCTGGAAAGTGTAATCTTTTGTATTTCATTCCCATAATGCCAGCATCCCTATAAAATTGGCTGCAGTCAGTTTTCTCTCCTCCCAATCTCAGGGAGTGCATGCACCTTATCTGTATGGTTTATGGGGGAGAGGCTTTCTCCCGGCCTTGGCTGGCAAAAAATTTCCAGCTATGCCACTGGGTCTGTTGAAGCCTGTGATAGGCCTGGGTCTAGTGGGGGAAGTTTGGCTGCTCTTGAGCCTGCTGAGGCTGAGTGTGGGTGGAGGTTTCTGGAAGGCTCTGAAAAGTTTTGGCATGGTAGGCCCAGGTCTATTCCTTCTGCCTGAATGCCTTTTGTGTGTATTTGTAAATAGATTTTCCATTTTAAACTTCCAATCCATTTGTGTTTTACTCCTTGGAAGAACAGTAAAATATCTTTTCTGTCCTTTTGCTCTGGGCTGCTCATGGCTCAAAACTTGGACACCAGTCCACCACACAGAAGATTTAGGTTGAACACAGGTTTTGAATGACTTAGCAATAGGGACATCATGTTCATGGGAAAATCTCATCTTAGACCAAACTCTGCCAGGTAGGACCAGGAGGTGGACTGCATGACCTCTCAAATGCTCTTCCAGGCCTGTTTTCTGCAGCAACTTAAATGTTTTCTGTAATGAGAATGGTTGTCAGAGAGAGATTTCACAGAGCTGACATTTTCCCTGTTAGAATCATAACTGCATCTGCAAGACGAGTGACCAGAATACCTAATGACTCATTCAGTTAAAAATATCTTAAGGAGCAGCAAAATGAGAGCACTTAACATCATCTAATGCAGCCTTGAGGGGTCATAGGAGCAGATTTATTTTCCATTTGTGAAATGTATTAAAATGGCCTACTTCAGACACAAACAATACATCTGTTACACTGATCTTTCAATGATGAGAAAACGTTTAGCAGAACAGCATTTTAAAATTAAAGTATTGGCTTATGGGTGCTCATCCCAATTAAATAGAGGCAATAATTAGAAAAGACAATAATCAAAATACCTGTCCAATGAAGCTGTTAGATCTGTGAGGATCTAAATGTGAGGATCCTGATTCTGCTGCCTTGAACCTGTATCACCGAATCACAGAACATTAGAGGTTGGAAGGGACCTCCAGAGATCATCAAGTCAACCCTCCCTGCCGAAAGCAGGATCACCTAGGGTAGTCTGCACAGGAATGCATCCAGGCAGGTCTTGAAAGTCTCCAGAGAAGGAGACTCCACAACCCCCCTGGACAGCCTGTTCCAGTGCTCCCTCACCCACACTGTAAAGAAGTTTCTCTTCATGCTGAGGTGAAGCCTTCTGCGTTCAAGTTTGTATCCATTGTTCCTTGTCTTATTACTGTACACCACCAAAAAGAGATTGTCCCCCTCCATTTTACAACCCCTTCCCCCTTCAGGTATTTATAGACATTGATCAGATCCCCTCCCAGTCTTCTCTTCTCGAGACTAAACAGCCCCAGGTCTCTCAGTCTCTCTTTGTAGAGGAGATGATTAAGTTCCTTAATCGTCCCCCTGGCTCTCTGTTGGACTCTCTCCAGCAGATCCCTGACTCTCTTGAATTGGGGAGTCCAAAATCGGACACAATGTTCCAGGTGTGGTCTCACTAGGGTAGAGCAGAGGGGCAGAAGAACCTCTAGACCTGCTGGACATGTTTTTCTTGATGCACCCTAGGATACTATTGGCTCTCTTGGTCACAAGGGCACGTTGCTGTTCTAAACAGTATCAAAACAGTGCTGCTGCAGAGAACTGAACCCGGCCTGTCTTCTGTTCAGGACCAGATGGGACAGTGGTGGCTAGATGGCTTTGTGCTTTGATTTTGATCAAAATTGTATTTGATTCTCATAGTGAAAATTGACTGGAGCAAGAAATTAGTTCTCATGTTCTGTTTACCATGTGGGGGAAAAAAATGTCCCCTCTGCTTCTTTCCAGTTATGTAGTCCATATGCACATGTTGTCACATAAATGCTTACACAAAATATTTTCATAACTCTCAGGAATAAAGATCCACCAGAATATGGGAAAGGCAAGCCACTGAGTCATCAAAATCAGCAGACTAAAGCTGAAAATGTGCCTGATGCCTCAATCATATATGAGCAGCCTCTATCTGAAAGGACTTGTTTTTTGAAAAGAAAACCAGAAACAAACTGAGAAAAACAGATGGAAATTGTATCCCTGCCTCACTACAGCATTTTGCTACAGGCAAAAGTTCTTATCACAATTACCTATACCAAAACAAAGTACAATAGCTTACGTGGTTTCAACAGCTCCAACAGAATCCCTCATTACAAGAACGTGTCCAGAGAAGGGCCATGAGGATGATCAGAGAGTTGGGGTTATTCAGTCTGGAGAGGAGAAGGCTCTGAGGGGACCTTATTGTGGACTTCCAGAATCTAATGGAGGCCTAGAAGAAAGCTGGGGAGGGACTTTTTAGGGTGTCAGGTAGTGATAGGACTAGGCGGAACGGAGCTAAACTAGAAATGGGTAGATTCAGATTGGATGTTAGGAAAAAGTTCTTCACGATGAGGGTGGGGAGACACTGGAACAGGTTGCTCATGGAGGTGGTAGAAGCCCCATCCTTGGAAGTTTTTAAGGCCACTCTGGTTGTGGCTCTGGGCAACCTGATGTAGTGTGAGGTGTCCTTGCCCATGGCAAGGGGGTTGGAACTGGATGATCTTTGCGGTAACTTCCAACCCTGACAATTCTGTGATTAGGAAATTGTCTGTCGAGTTGTTCTAGGAGATGAAAGCCATTATCTTAACCTTTTATTCCATTCATTCCTTATCTTAAATGTGTAGATGGATAACTTCAAAGATAATCTCTTGAACTGCAAAACCAAGCACAGTACACTTGTAAGTTGAGGCATATTAACTATTCTCATTGATTTCAGTGGACTGTCTGGTATATAATTATAAGCAGAGCACAAATCCTGGTATAATTAGAGCCTTACAAATGTGCCCCAAACCTACTGGAAAGGAGAAAAAGGCCTTTTCTTCCCAAAAGATTTATCACTGGTCATAATCAAGAAGTTAGCCTTTTATTGCACTAGCTATAGCCATGCATGTTATTCATACGGTATACATGTCAGTAATGTAACAAGAGTCCTCCACTAAGAGAAGACTGTTTTTTTCCAGATCTCTGATTGTGGAATTGTTCCCAGTAAACTACTCTCAACCCCCAAAAGAATGTTCATGCCCTTATAAAACATAAACTGTCATCTTGATGCCCAGCTGGGAGCAGCCTCACAGAACAAATTTAATTTCTCAGTCACGGAAGAGGTGCTGGCAGCTTTTTGTGAAGGCAGCAGGGATGAAGGGGCACAGGGAGGGCATCATAACACAGAGGCAGCTGCTCTAGGGGCTGAGACACCTCATCAGAGAAGGCCCGTGGCAGAGCCATGGCTGACCTGGTGTGGGAGTCTTGCCTCAGATGGGAGGTGGCAACATGACACTCAGGGCCCATACATCCTACAGTTCTGTCACTTTGTGATGAATAATGGAGCAAGGAAGGTGCTTTGAACCAGAACCATAAGGGACCTTACCTCTGCACTTGCAAAGGATTGTGTGTAACAAGGTTCTCAGGTTCCCAGGATGGCTGTGCTTGTATATGCACTTAGAATAAAAGCACTGGGGCTATTGTTCTGTGTCCTTAAATATGAGAAAACATTCCGTGATTGTCATGCAGATTCTAAGGGCTTCAGACAGCAAGACACATTTTGATGACTGCTTCTGGATCTCTTGTGGTGCTGCCAGCATCACTGCACAGTTGGGTCCATCCTCTTGCCAGGTAGTCAGTAGGGGAGGATAAAGTGATGGCCAACTTTATCTTGGCCTCTTGCATCATCTGCAAGTAAAATAATTAATACTAAGCCAAGAAGGTTTGAGTATCTATGGAGGCTGATATTATTCCAACAAAACACATGTATTAATTATTAATACAAATGGCATCAGATAGCAAAAATTTGGGCATGTAAGATGGACCTATATTTTCATTTGAACAATTTTTATTTTCTTCATCACAAAACTTTGTCTTTAATGGCCTATTAGTGTTTAGTTAATGCTGCATTCGCTGATTTTTTAATGTACTGAACTAGTAACAAAGATATCACAATCCAGACATTACCTCAAGAAGAAAACACAGGAGGAATCATGCATGAGGAAAAGGTACTTACTTTTCTTCTTTTTACTGTCTGTCTCATCAGAAAAGAAAAAAAACCTTGAGAAATGCAGTCAATAAAATAATCCTCAGCACATTACAGAAGATCAAGTCAAGGGTCATTTTGTAATGTGCCAGCAAGGGAATTAAACCAGACATTTGCATTAACCATGACAAGTATTCAACATCTAATCACCTGTGTACCACATGAAAATACCATATCACATTCTACAAGTACATGAAGGGAAGTCGTAGTAAGGTGGGGGTCAGGCTCTTCTGCCAGGCAATTTGTGCCAAGATGAGAGGGCATGGCCTGAAGCTGCACCAGGGGAGGCTTAGGTTGGCTGTTAGGAAGCACTTCCTCATGGAAGGGGTAATTAGAGACTGGAATGGACTGCTCAGGGAGGTGGTGGAGTTGCTGTCCCTGGAGGTGTGTAAGGAAAGACTGGATGTGCTACTTAGTGACATGGTCTGGTCAGTGTGGTGGTGTTAAATCATAGGCTGAAGTTGATGATCTGAGAGGTCTATTTCAGCCTCAGTAATTCTGTGATTCTGTAAAATTCTCCTCTGAATGATCCTGTCATCATTTTACCTTTTTTTTTTTTTGTAAAGCATAAATGAGTTCCAATTATACAATGATCCTTTCACAGTGATTTCTGCCTGGCAACAGCAAGGCATTTCACAGACATGAGGGCAAAACTCACTCTCTGCAAGGGTGTAATATTAAGGTCTATGTACTGCTTAGTTTTCACTCATACTTTCTAAATAACAATTAAGGACCATTCCAGACATGCAAAGATCCTGCCTTGACCTTTTCACTTTCCCTGACTAATTTTGGACCAGCCTACTAGATGGGATATTTTAAAGTAATTTCAAAGTACAAGGAAGGTCTGAAAATAGAAGCCAGTGAAAATAGAAGCCAGTTCTTCTTAATTCCTAAAGCTCAAGACTTTAGGTTCCTTATACATAATGATACTGCCTTTCTATGCTGAAACTCCAAAGTTTTTCAGATCTCTCTTTTAAAGCACTTCTACAGGTTTCAGGAGGTTCTTAATACCTTGTTAGCATTTTTGCAAATTGATCTTTGATGACTTTCTCCCTGGTTACACATTCCACAGCTGCTCTCCTGACAAGGCAAACAGCAGGAATCTGTTAGTCTTTGGGATCCCTTTACTCTTACAAGGTGCATTTTGTTCATTCAGAGATGTAGTTAACAACCTTCTGGTTTCTCTGTGAAAGCACATCCTCTACCTGATCATTAGAGAAACAACAGGGTATTCTCCCTGACAACAACTTCATCTGCATTTAATTGCACTGTATTAGGCTGTATTGAAGGTGACACTAGAAAATGCAAAATAGTTCCTTATTGATTCAGGAAGATGGCAGCAGCTCAGTTGTTTTAAGGAGGCAGATTGTGCTGTGTGAAGGTATGTGAGTGTAATGTGGGAAGTCAGCTGGTTTCCACTTTCAGTGTTACCAGGATGTTCTAAACTTTGTCATTTGCAGGGACTCACTCAATTTACCTTCCCCTAATTTCACCTGGGGTGTTTTTTCCAGCCTATCTCTTATTTTCCTAATAGTCTGAAATAGTCTTCATCCTAACTTTCAGCTGATGACACTTGTGGTAAATTTCTTCAAGTCATACGGTACTTAAAACCCCATGAAATACATGAGCTTGCTTATTATTTGCTTATAAGAGTGTCAAAGACCTAGAGAGCTCAGCTGATCCAGAAGCAGCATCCCACTGGGATGATGGAGTCTGTGTGCCCCATGACAGAGGAGCAGTCCCTCACTAGTGCTCCCTCCCTGAGCTCCAGTAGAACATACCTTACTGATAGACATTTGCCCCAATACAGCTACAGTTACTGATTATTGATGTCACCCATGCACCGTATGATGTATTTGCAGTGAAAGGAGAAACAGAACTGCACCCAAAGGTCTGTGAGCACTGAAGGCAGCTGTAGAAATAGAATAGAATAGAATAGAATAGAATAGAATAGAATAGACCAGACCAGAGTGGAAGAGACCTTCGAGATCATTGTGTCCAATCTATCATCCAACACCATCTAATAGACTAGACTAGACTAGACTAGACTAAGCCAGGTTGGAAGAGACCTTTGAAATCATTGTGCCCAACCTATCATCCAACACCACCTAATCAACTAAACCATGCAACCAAGCACCCCATCAAGTCTCCTCTTAAACATCTCCAATGATGGTGACTCCACCACCTCCCCAGGCAGTCCATTCCAATGGGCAATCACTCTCTCTGTATAGAACTTCTTTCTAACCTCCAGCCTAAACCTCCCCTGGCACAGCTTGAGACTGTGTCCTCTTGTTCTGGTGCTGGTTGCCTGGTAGAAGAGACCAGCCCCCGCCTGTCTGCAACCTCCCTTCAGGTAGTTGTAGAGAGCAATAAGGTCACCCCTGAGCCTCCTCTTCTCCAGGCTAGGCAACCCCAGCTCCCTCAGTCTCTCCTTATAGGGCTTGTGCTCCAAATCCCTCCCCAGCTTTGTTGCCCTTCTCTGGACACATTCCAGCAAGTCAACATCCTTCCTAAACTGAGGGGCCCAGAACTGGAATGGTGAGTTTGCAGGTTCTACTGGTAGTGGCTATTTCTTGAACACTACTTGTCATGTATTATTCCTCATTATTGCCCAAGATAAATAAATCAGCAATCTGCTGCAAACTGTAGCTCTGCTGAGCTCATGGGTGCAGCCAGTTGAAACTGCTGATGAGTATTTGATACCATGCATGAAAGTGCTAGCCAGAGCAAAGGGTGACGGGGCTTGAAGTTCAGACTGTAACCTGTGACACTTCCTGGTTCCAGTGGAAAGGGCCAGATGAGGAAAAGGATGATGGGGTTCGTAGTTTGGACTGTAATAGGAGATGCTTCCTGTTTTCAGGGCTTCTTCTGGTTCCTGGCTTGGGGTGTTACCTCTTCTGCTTTTTGCTGGCTGCAAGCTGGCTTGTTTCTGCTGCTGCTACTGTGCTTCTCCTGCTGCTTCTGCACTATTTGTATATTGTATTACTTCTTACTTATCTCAATCCATATGTATCACTTATCTCAATGCATAGAACTTTTGGTTTCTTGTGTCTTTTTTTGACATAGCAGTTGTGTGAGCAGACTGTTGGAACTCGACCGCTTGGCTGGGTTGAAACCGCAACAGAAGACTAATTTTTGAAGTGTATCAGCAGGGTTGAGATCCAAAAATGATGTGAGTATGAATGAGAACTCAGGAACTCAGGAACGCAGCAGGCTTGCATTAGGAATATTCATACAGGAAGACTCAGTGAAACAGAAAATGTTTTCCCATATGAAACTAAAAAGGAATTCTTTCACAGTTGATAATCCTCCTGCCTTTACTGAAGTTCATGCTCAAGTGCATGACTGAGTAACACTCCCTATGTAAGCTTTTAAATTACTTCATATCATTTGCAGGGTAAGCAGGAGTGTGTCAGAGATGTGTTATCCTTTTGCTTTTTATGAGTTGTGGTGGCTCAGCAAAGGAATCAGGAACAAATTTGATAGCTTCTTTCTCAGAGTGTGAGTAGAAGCTTTCTGCCAGCCAGCTCTGGCCTGATGTTTACTTCAAGAAAGTGCTTATCTCTGGGACCATACCAGGAAGGAAAATATAAAAATACATAGAAGGATCTCAGCAAGTTAAAAGAATAAGCCTCTGCTTGTGCTTCAGTGTCCTCCAGAAACTCACTCTGTTGGCCAGTTGTGTGTCCCCCATTCTAGAAGCAGATGAGAAGCTCAATGTGAGCTGTCAGTGTGCACTTGCAGCCCAGAAAACAAATTGTATCCTGGGCTGCATCAAGAGCACAGCCTGCAGGTCCAGGGAGGTGATTGTCGCCCTCTACTCCACTCTGGTGACACCCCACCTGGAGTACTGTGTCCAGTTCTGGAGTCCCTATTACAAGAAGGAAAAGGATGTGCTGGAATGTGTCCAGAGAAGGGCCACGAGGATGATCAGAGGGCTGGAGCTCCTCTCCTATGAGGACAGACTGAGAGAGTTGGGGCTGTTCAGTCTGCAGAAGAGAAGGCTCTGAGGAGACCTTATTGTGGCCTTCCAGTATCTGAAGGCAGCCTACAAGAAAGCTGGGGAGGGACTTTTTAGGGTGTCAGGTAGTGACAAGACTACAGGGAATGGGTCCAAGCTAGAGGAGAGCAGATTTAGATCAGACATTAAGAAGAAGTTCTTCACCATGAGGGTGGTGAGATGCTGGAACAGGTTGTCCACAGAGGTGGCAGAAGCCAGGCTGGATGTGGCTCTAGCAACCTGATCTAATATGAGTTGTCCCTGCCCATGGCAGGGAGGTTGGAACCAGATGATCCTTGAGGTCCTTTCCAACCCTGACAATTCTATGGCTCTTTTCCTGACTTACCTTTAAATTTATAGACCTATTTTCCCTATAGTTTCCTGTCACTGGACTTTTCTGTAAGGTTCAGAGGCAGAACTTCACGACACATTTTAAGAGAAGAAAAAAAAAGCCATCCAGTTCTTTCTTAGGAGATTATCTGCTGACCTCCAGTTGGCCCAGGCATATGTGCACACAAGAAGCAGGGTTTTACAGAGCAGGAAGTCAAATCAATAGAGAGCCTGTTTCAGAAGTAGCAAACAAAGATTTAGCTCATAAACTTCAGTTCTAGAGGCATTTGTAGAAAAGAAATGGAAATTATTAGACAGCTTTCATGACAACAGAAACAACTGTTTCCTTTCCAGTCTTTGTATGCCACAATCACATGTACATGATTGTATTTGTATACTTCACATTCTTCATCTCTTACCTTACTCCATGTAGAAAGAGAATGACTCACATAATAACAGTGTGTTACAAAAGGAATGTGAGAAAGAGTAACATCTGGAGTCTAGCAACAGTTCTGTGGGCAGTTAGTTAGAAAGTGCTGAGCCAGACAGACTTGTGCATACAACAGACCTGAGGGAGCTGGGAGATGTGCTTTGCACCTGCTGGACTGACTCACAGAATCACAGAATGGTAGGGGTTGGAAGGGATCTTTGAAAATCATTTAGTCCAACCCCTGGTTGGGGGGTTGTCTGGCTGCTCCAAAAGCATGCTTGTTCCAGTGCTCTGTCACCCTCACTGTGAAGAAGATGCTCCTCATGTTGAGGTGAAACCTTCTGTGTTCAAGTTTGGACTCGTTGTTTCTTGTCTTATTACTGTGGACCCGCGAAAAGAGCTTGGCCCCATCCAGTTGACACCCACCCCTCAGATGTTTATAGACACTGATCAGATCCCCTCTCAGTCTTCTCAAGACTAAACAGCCCCAGGTCTCTCAGTCTCTCTTCATAGGGGAGATGCTCAAGTCCCCTAATCATCCTCGTGGCTCTGTTGGACTCTCTCCAGCAGATCCCTGTTGAACTGGGGAGCCCAAAACTGGACACAATACTCTGGGTGTGGTCTCACCAGGGCAGAGTAGAAGGGGAGAAGAACCTCCCTAGACCTGCTGGACACACTTTTCTTGATGCACCCCAGGATGCCATTGGCCCTCTTGGCCACAAGGGCACTTTGCTGTCCTAAAATGTTTCACTACCCTTCCCAATGCGTGGCAAACAGATGAAATGAAGCATACAGGGAGAACTAACAGAGGAGAAAGCTTACAGGTTATCCTCAGCATATATGGCATTTCATGTACTGGGAGAATCGAGTTTCTTTCTAAGTAGAATAATAAAAAAGTAATAAGGTAACACCAGAGCAAAGGGGATGCTGAGACCAGAATGCATGTCAGTATGAATTTTCATTAGGCACAGCTGGGAGGTCTGAGAATGTGTTGTGTAACCAAGTCTATTAAAATTAAACAGTGCGATAACTGCTGACACAGCAACTGAGCTGCTTATACCAAAGGCAGCCCCACAGCTGGTGTACAACAGCAGACATCCCCACACAGACCAGTGAACAGCAGTTGATTCAGAGGTCATCAGAAGTGTTTTTAAAGACAATGTTTCAAAGGCTGAAAAATGGGCAACGTTGAAAATTACAAGTAGGAAATGAACTGCTGCCAAATCCTTTGTGGTATATGAAAGATAGACTTTAATGAAATGTGGCATGTTCTTCTACAATATACTATCAAAAATATCTAGTACAACAAAAGTAATATCTGAGAAGCTTTCATCTTCCCAGTCTTCTCTTAATAAAACACAGACACTAATCAGATGTTGCCTTTTAAGTGCAAATCAGAGCAGAGATTCATTCTTAATGGTATTTTCACAGTGCTTTGTCCTACTGTCAGCTATGCGATGTGTGCAGGCTATAAATGAGTAACTGAAAATACTTCTTCCTGGGATAATTTTAATGTGGTTCTAATACCCAGACCAGATTCCAGACATACAAATCTATCCTCCCTGCGCTGGTTTTATGCATCAGAAAAAAACGGTATTTGCAGAGTTGATGAATGTGTTAGGGGTAGCCAAAGAGCCTCTCTTCACTGTTTGGTGATGCTACAGCTTGGGAAAGCTCATCTAGTTTCTCCTGCTGAGAGAGGGTTGGACAGGGTGGAGAGCTGTTGAAGCAGTTCCTCTATTCCTTCCACTTCTAGAGTGGCAGCAAGGCCATCTGCCAAAGACTCTTACTTCTAACCAGTTCATGTGAAGTTTATCTAAAGGCTTGTCCATCCTTCTCCCCTGGGAAGTGCTCTGGGCCACATTAAAATCACCACCCCTGTACTGTGCATGTGCTGCTGAGGAGCCTTCAGCACTCTCTGTGTTGGTCTGAATCAAAAGACAGAGTTGGAAGAGGTTCTTAGGACTCCGCTTCTGCTTCCAGACCTTTGAAAAAAGAACTTTAACAGCTGCTTTTCATTCCCACAGCAAAAGACATAAATTTTGCAGTGGATTTTACCCTTGACTATTAAGATTTCACCTGAAGTAATTTCTTCAGAACAGTACCAAATGCATTAAAACCAAGAAAGAAAGATTCCTGGCTTCTTTCCCATCAAATATCAGTTGTAAATCCTTTAATAAAACTATACATGGATGTAAGATAAATGGTTGATTCTTCCAAAAGAAGAGAGCTCTATGGGAGTTACGCTTCTGAGTGAAGAGAATTCGAAGTCAAGACTCAAGGATCTTCATTCCATGACAGACATATCTGCACTGTGTGGACCAAAGGATCTACTGCCATTCATTATGGCTCCCTCCTTGCTGGAGTAACCAGATTTCTTTCCAGAAACATCCACTAGGCAAAGAGAGGCTAATGCACACCAACACAAGATGCCACTACACAGTCCAGATGTTGTCCATACATGCACTTCAGCACCTCACTGAGGAACATGCAGGCTGGCAGCAGAGACACACCCAGTGTACCTGTGTGGTATTTGGAAGGAGCAGCCATACAAGCTAATGTCCAGATGTAAAAGTGTGCTTCAAAAGTTAACAAATCAGAGATTTCAAAGAGCTCCATCAGTGAGAAGGAACATCAGCACTTGAATATGCTACAGACCCAAGGGTGTTTTAACGTGGCCATTGGTTAGTAAGTTAATTACCTTACTACATATAAAGAGGCATTTTTTGTGTTAAAAACTTCTCTCAGCATCTGTCGCTATCAGGTAGTAGTAAGTGCCTACATGGTCCACAGACAGATTATTGTAGCTGCTGGAGGCTTCAGACTAACCCCTTCCTGTCTGCACATCTCACAGAAAGGGATTTTACACTCCCCCTCCTTGTCCCAACCCACTGAGATTATAAACTGGTAGGCAAATAACACTAGGTAGCTGTATGTTTGAGTCTTTCCTTACAAAAACATTTCTGAGGATTTTAAATTATGAGGAAGTAATTTACAAGGCTGAGGTAAAGGAGGCATTGGGCTGTTGAAAAGAAGCAAATAATCAGGGTAAGAAACGTTCTGTTCTACTGTGCATCTCTCTCTTCATAAATTGCCAGGGGACAGTAATGAGCAGTGAGTCATGAGCAGAGTTTCACTGCAATGAAAAGGGGCAGAAATAGACCATAAAGAACACCCTATCTCTTCAAGATCCCCCATCCTATAAATATCTAGATCTCCATTAATTAAAGCTTGAATGTAAATTATTGTGATTATTGCAAATTTATGCTGGGAACCAATCCAACAGAGCTGTCCAACAGATGCCACTGAAACTCTGAAGCACGTACGCTTTTCCTCACAGTGCAACAGAATGCCTTACCTCTTTTCATGGCTCCCCAGCACTTCCATGCTTCTGGCAAGGCATTTAACAGAGGCCTTAAGGCATGTAAAGAATGAGGTGAAGCAATTCTTAGGTTTATTCCAAATGTAGCAGATCCCCAGAGCCTTGGAAATAGTAACTGGCAAAAACTTTTAGAATCACAAAATTGTCAGGGTTGGAAGAGGCCTCAAGGATCATCCAGTTCCAACCCCCCTGACATGGGCAGGGACAATTCACAGTAGATCAGGTTGCCCAGAGCCACATCCAGCCTGGCCTTAAAAACTTCCAGGGATGGGGCTTCCACCACCTCCCTGGGCAACCTGTTCCAGTGTCTCACCACCCTCATGGTGAAGAACTTCTACCTAACATCCAATCTGATTCTATTCACTTCTAGTTTTGTTCCAGTCCTCCTAGTCATGTCACTACCTAGAAGTCCCTCCCCAGCTTTCTTGTAGGCCCCCTTCAGATACTGGAAGGCCACAAAAAGGTCTCCTTGGAGCCTTCTCTTCTCCAAACTGAACAACCCCAACTCTCAGTCTGTCTCCATAGGAGAGGTGTTCTAGCCCTCTGATCATCCTCATGGCCCTTTTCCGGACATGTTCTAGCCTGTCCAGATCTTTCTTGTAATAGGGGCTCCAGAACTGGACAGAGTATTCCAGGTGGGGTCTCACCAGAGTGGAGTAGAGGGGGAGAATCACCTCCCTTGACCCTTGCTCCTCTTGATGCAGCCCAGGATATGATTTGCTTTCTGGGTTGCAAGTACACACTGACAGCTCACGCTGAGTTTCTCATCCACCAGTACCCCCAAGTCCTTTTCTTCAGGGCTGCTCTCCAGCCAGTGCATCAATACAGAGCACTCAGACAAAATACTAGGAAAACAGTTTCCTAATAGTTTTTGAAAGAATAACTCAGAGAGGGGTTGTGCTGCAGTGAAATATCCTCTCTTTGCAGTCTCACCCATGTAGCTCTTAGATGGACAAAGTGAGGTCTCTAGAGGGTAACAGCAACTACAAGGGTCCACCAGAGGCTTTTCTAATTTTCTTTGATCATTAACACTAATATGGTCCAGATGGGAATATTGTAGCTATGTGAGTAACACTGGATGGCATAATACTCACTGCTTCTTATAGTGGCTGGATTTAACCAACACCAACTCCAGATAGGTGTTCCAGAAGAATTTCAGGTTAACTGAAAGCATCAGCACCTAAAGCTATTGTCATTACTTGTATTATGATAGCAATAAGAGGTCAATGATTCAGTGTACCAGAGACTGTAGGAACAAACAAACTGTCCCTTCTCCACAACTTTCCTTCCTGCAAGAAATAAAATATACTGAGGTTATTGCATGGTTATGTTTTATCTACAAGGCCATGCATGCAGATAAAGCTGGGAAACCCTGCCGGACAGCCACTTGCTTCTCAAGCACAGAATGTTATACTAGAACACTTTGGAAAGAGTCATCTCTGCTTCCAGAGCTCAAATATTGTCTTGAAAGTGTCACACTGATCCTCGAGAGCTGGTCACATCTGATGTGATCTTTGGGTCAGTGTGGGAAGAGAGGGAAGACTGAATCTTTCCCTTTCCCTCTGTTGTGAATTTTTCGTGTGAACCCTTTTGGCATCAAGTTTTAGTCTGTTCATGACAATCTTTCTGTTGCAGAGAAACCTGACCTCTGCTTATCACCTAATTTAAAAGAGATGTGAAAGGTTTCCAGCCTACCATATGTTGCCATATGCATGGGGAGTGTTTTTTGTTTTGTTTCATTTTCAGTTATACCACAGACAGGACAGTTAAGTAACCTGCATTTTCTGCAATCTATCTTCCGAGTTTGTTCATCACCCTGCAAGCCATTCTTCTGCTGCTAGTGCCTACAGAAGCTTCTGAAACTAAATTTGTCAGTGTCAGATTCCCTGGCTACTTACATCAGGACCCAGCCCCACATTCTATCTACTTCACCCACTCTTCCTCACCTCTTGCACCAAAGTGCTCCCATCTGAACTCTGTATTCTTTCGTTCATCCTCCTTTTTACCAGCCAGGACCCTGGCCCTTCTCATACATTCAAGGCAAGCTGCAGTTCCTTGTCATCCTCTCCTCCTTGTCCTGACCTGGCCCATATCTGGCATATCCTGAACCAGAAGCACAAACACAGCCTTCAAAACCAAGTATGTGACAGGCAACAGCAGCCACAATGGCAGCTCAGAGCTCTGTCTGGATCCTTCTGCCTGCAGACAGGGATGCCTGTGTCATATATTCTGGGGGGGCGGGGGGAAGAAAAGCACACAGTGAACTAGGAGAGGTTGTGGCTGCTGCTTCCTGTTCAGACATCTCATACAACACTGCAGAAAGATCTGGTCAAGTGTGACAGTTGGAAGAGCCACCAGCATGTGGTCTGTATTTTCTTGCCTGCAAATAACATCTGAATGTGACCTGAGAGGAGCCTCTGCTTCTTAATTCTGTGGTAGTAATTGCTCCCACCTCTGAAGGGGCAGGCTGAGATAATCCATTCCACAGATGATCTGCTGGTCACTAGCATAAGCAATCATTGTATGGTCATAATAGATGGCCAATATGAAAACACAACATATTTCATGGGAATTAACAGAATGATGTGGAGAACCATGCCAGCTTTGACCCATGAGTTGGGTTCAGCAGGACACATCCTGATGTGTGACTGATGCAGTGGCAGAACTTTGTAGCCTGCAGCTCACGTATCACGGGGACTGTCAACATCCAGGCTCTGAGAGCAGGGCTCGATCCAGAGGCCATGCTATCTGGGAATACTCTTCAGCCATCCCAGATAAGCATCTTTGGCATCTGAATTTCCACCTGAGACACTGGAAACAAAACAGAAAAAATGGTAACTGAAGTAACAGTGAAAGCCCAGTTCTCACAAAGTCAGACTAGAATTCATGTTGGTCTGTCCTGCTCTGTGCCATTGCCTTTCTGAGATCAAGCCCACACATCTCCATGCCCACTGGTTGGCCCAAGAAGGCTTCTCCTCCTCATGGACTTCTCAATAACACTGCGGGTGTGAGGGATCTGCAGGATGAATATCTTCAGAGGCTTTCTTGAAGACCAAATAGAGAGAAGATCATGTGCTTGTTTCCCTCTCTAGGCCTGCATTCTAAGCTCAGCTAGGCTGCTTACAGAGATGGACAGAGTATATATTCTTCAGCACTGCCACTTCATAAAATGTGGTTCCATTTTTGGTTTTGAAGCTGGTTTTGCCTTCTGGACTAAACTTTATCTAAAGTTTGTCTTTTTCATACAGCTTACCTGTAAGGCTCACACCTTAGATTTGTGAGTTTTAGGAAGGTTTGATCCTAAACTTTTGCAGAACTGTTTAGAAACTGATTAAAACCTGGAAGGAGAGAGAAACTGGCCAAATAACACGCTCCCAAAGTCAGCTTTCTGGTGTGACATAGAAAATGCAGATTCTTTCATACCCATGTTGCTTCATGGATGTGGGGAGGCCTGTGGATGTAGTCTAACTGGACCTCAGCAAGGCCTTTGACACCGTTCCCCATAGCAAACTCCTGGCCAAGATGTCAGCCCATGGCTTGGATGGGAGCACACTGCGATGGGTTAGGAACTGGCTGGAGGGCCGAGCCCAGAGAGTGGTAGTGAATGGTGCCACATCCAGCTGGCAGCCAGTCACTAGTGTTGTGCCCCAGGGATCAGTACTGGGCCCCATGCTCTTTAACATCTTTATTGATGATCTGGACGAGGGCATCGAGTCCATCATCAGTAAATTTGCTGACGACACCAAGCTGGGGGCAGGAGTTGATCTGCTGGAGGGTAGAGAGGCTCTGCAGAGGGACCTCGACAGGCTGGGCAGATGGGCAGAGTCCAACGGCATGAGATTTAACACATCCAAGTGCCGGGTTCTGCACATTGGCCACAACAACTCCATGCAGAGCTACAGGCTGGGGTCAGAGTGGCTGGAGAGCAGTCAGGCTGAGAGGGACCTGGGGGTGCTGGTTGACAGTAGACTGAACATGAGCCTGCAGTGTGCCCAGGCAGCCAAGAGGGCCAATGGCATCCTGGCCTGCATCAGGAACAGTGTGGCCAGCAGGAGCAGGGAGGTCATTCTGCCCCTGTACACTGCACTGGTTAGGCTGCACCTCGAGTACTGTGTCCAGTTCTGGGCCCCTCAGTTTAGGAAGGAGGTTGACTTGCTGGAACGAGTCCAGAGAAGAGCAACAAAGTTGGTGAGGGGTTTGGAACACAAACCCTACGAGGAGAGGCTGAGGGAGCTGGGGTTGCTTAGCCTGGAGAAGAGGAGACTGAGGGGTGACCTTATTGCTCTCTACAACTACCTGAAGGGAGGTTGTTGACAGACGGATGTTGGTCTCTTCTCCCAGGCGGCCAGTACCAGAACAAGAGGACACAGTCTCAGGCTGCGCCAGGGGAGGTTCAGGCTGGATGTTAGAAAAAAGTTCTATACAGAAAGAGTGATTGCACATTGGAATGGGCTGCCTGGGGAGGTGGTGGAGTCGCCATCACTGGAGGTTTTCAGGAGAAGACTTGATGGGGTGCTTGGTGCCGTGGGTTAGTTGTTTGGGTGGTGTTGGATTGGTTGATGGGTTGGACGCAATGATCTTGAAGGTCTCTTCCAACCTGGTTTATTCTATGTATTCATCTTTTCAACTTCTTTGATACTACACTTACCATTATTCTATTGTTATTAGGGAAAGAAAAATTATGATCAGGGCCTGATGTGTTGTTAGAGTAATGCAGGCATCCATTTGCTGCTTCATTGTGCTAATTCACAGTGTTTCTAATAGTTTGTTTCAGTCATGGACGATGAGTGTACACATTGCATAGCAATCAGAATTATAACCAATTTAAGACTTTAACTGCACTGTTCCAAGTATTCATTAATCAATCTACTTAACAAGTTTTTGTTTCTGTTGCTTTTTGGGTTTTGGGGGGGTTGTGTGTATGTGTGTGTTTTTACTGTGCTCTTTTTCTTCTGGCATCAAGCACAGTTTATTTGTGTATGGAGTAAAAGATGCATGGCTGTCAGCTAATATAAAAGCAAGAGAATGATCTTAATCACCACATCAGCCAAATAGCCACTTTGGCTTGCAGAGCTTGTGTAGACTGTGATGAAGCAATATGTACTATAGCTACCTACCTATGCATACCCAAGTGCCTGATTCAGAACAGGGAGTGCTGGGAATGCCACACAGAGTTGTTCATATCTGAAAGAGTTATGCTCATCCTTGGACTTTCTTGCTTGCTGGCTGTCTGCATGCAGATCCAGTATCTCAGTGTAAATGAAAAGTAACTTTAAGGCTTCTGTAATTTTCATCTGCATTTGATCTGGACAGGCTGGAGAGGTGGGAAGAGGAGAAACAAATGAAGTTCAACAAGGGCAGGTGCAGAGTCTTACACCTAGGGAATAATAACCCCTTAGATCAGTATAGGTTAGGAGCTGACAGGCTGGAAAGCAGTTCTGTGGAGAAGGACATGGGAGTCCTCGTGACAGCAAGTTCACCATAAGCCAGCAATGTGTTCCTGTACAACACCAATAGTATCCTGTGGTGCATTAAGAAGAGTGTGACCGGTAGTTGAGGGAGGTTCTGCTCCCTCTACTCTGCCCTAGTGAGGCCACATCTAGAGTACTGTGCCCAGTTCTGGGCTCCCCAGTTCAAGAAGGACAGGGAACTAGTGGAGAGAGTCGAGTGGAGGACTACCAAGATGATTTGGGGACTGAAGCATCTCTCTTACAAGGAGGGGCTGAAAGACTTGGGGCTGTTTAGCCTGCAGAAGAGAAAACTGAGAGGGAATATGGTCAATGCTTCTAAACACCTAAAGGGTGGTTGTAAACAGGGTGGGGCCAGTCTCTTTTCAATGGTGCCCAGTGGTAGGACAAGGGGCAAGAGCACAAACTGAAACATTGGAGGTTCCATCTAAACATAAGAAAAATCTTCTTTACTTTGAAGATGACAGAGTGCTGGAACAGGCTGCCCAGAGGGGTTGTGCAGTCTCCTTTTACGGACACTTTCAAAACCCGTCTGGACACATTCCTGTGCAGCCTGATCTAGGTGAACATGGGGGTTAAACTGGATGATCCCTGGATGTGCCTTCCAAGCCCTATCATTATGTGACTGTGATTCTGTGGACAAGATCAGGAAAAACTGCAGAGCTTGATATTTTTATGGGATTTCTAATACAGGTAGGTTTTCCCAGAAGAAATAACAGAAACTCAACGAATCTAGGACCAAGTCCCTTGCCAAATCTTACATTCTTTTTTAAAATCACATTTGACACTAAAATTCAGTGTGAATAGAGATCAGATAGAAAGTATGGCCAAATCAGTTGAAGATTCTCAAAAAAAGGAGGTAATAGAAAAGGCTTACACAGTTGAAAAGCACAGTTTAAATAAACAGATAAATGCATGATGTAGTCAGTAAAAAATTCAGTCCCACTCATGCCACAATCATCAGTTTTAATTTTGATGTAACAAAATGTCTGTAATATCCCCACCACTGCCTTTAACTCTTGTGAAGCACAAAATGAATTAGAGTCTTTCCAGACAGTTGTTCTTTTACTTCAAATTTTACTTTATGATCACAGGATGTTAGGGGTTGGAAGGGACCTCTGGAGATCTTCAAGTCCAATCCCCCCTGCCAGAGCAGGACCATAATGTCTAGTGCAGGTCACACAGGAACACATCCAGACAGGGCTGGAAAATCTCCAGAGAAAGAGACTCCACAACCTCTCTGGGCAGCCTGTTTCAGTGCTCTGGGACCCTTACAGTAAAGAAGTTCTTCCTCATGTTGAGGTGGAACTTCCTATGCTGTAGTTTATATCCATTGCTCCTTGTCCTATCACAGAGCACAAATGAGCAGAGGCTGTCCCTTCCTTCCTGACACCCAGCCCTCAGATATTTATAGACATTTCTTAGATCCCCTCTCAGTCTTCTCTCCAGACTAAACAGCCCCAGGTCTCTCAGCCTTTCCTCATAAGGCAGTGCTCCAGTCCCTTCATCATCCTTGTAGCTCTCCCTTGGACTCTCTCAAGCAGATCCTTGTCCCTCTTGAACTGGGGAGCCTAGGACTGGATGCTATATTCCAAGCAGGGCCTAACTAGGGCAGAATAATGGGGAAGGAGAACTTCCCTTGATCTTTTGGACACACTCTTCTTAACATACCCAGGATACCGTTGGCCATCTTGGCCACAAGGACACATTGCTGTCCCATGGATAACTTGTTCACCAGGAGAAATCATTACTGATTTTTGTATAGGCATCTGCTCAGTACTGTAAGAACATTGCTACCTGAAACAGATTCCAGAATTCCATATTCACTGACATTGTTCATCAACTGAACAATCTAGGCCTTGAAATGTCTTTTTCAGTCTAGGAGAAAATGCTCTGGTTTATTAATGCCTTCTGTTTACCCAGAGCTTTTCTGCAGACATATTGCTGTCTCTGTGGCAATGTACAGGATTTTCCCCCCTCCCCAGAGATATTCAAGAAAAAGGACTGCTTTTTCCTCTATCATTTATAGTCTCTCCATTATCAAGTCATGTCCCAGCTGAAATAAAGACCTTGGTGTATTGCATTACAGCTATGCAAGATCTGTCTTGTGTATCATACACACCTGTCATGTATTTTCTCTCTCAGAATAAGCATTGGAAGATTAGATAATGTGGATGCATTCAGTATGTCTATTCAACAGGGATACTTACAAAAGAGCAGCTATCTCATTAAATAGCTATTTTATTTCAAAGGGATGAATATGAGTTTGCATCAAAGACATGCCTGTTTTCTCTTGTTACCACTCCATTTGGGCAGAAAAAAGAGCTATTGGGAAGGGACTTTTTAGGGTGTCAGGTAGTGATAGGACTAGGGGAAATGGAGCAAAACTAGAAGTGGGCAGATTCAGATAGGATGTTGGGAAGTTCTTCACCATGAGGGTGGTGAGACACTGGAACACGTTGCCCAGGGAGGTGGTGGAAGCCTCATCCCTGGAGGCTTTTAAGGCCAGGCCAGATGGGGCTCTGAGCAACCTGATGTATTGTGAGGTGTCCCTGCCCATGGCAGGGGGGTTGGAACTAGATGATCCTTGGGGTTCCTTCCAGCCCTGACAATTCTGTGATTCTGTGATAGTAGTAATTTCTATAGCTAACATTGCAAAAACTTCTATTTTGGTTTGCTATATTCCTTTGACAGTAGCATTCACTGACAGCCTCGTGGCCCAAAAGAACATATCTGAAGCACTTCAAGAACATGTGGTTGATTTCCTAATAACCACTGAAAGGTTATGGCCAGATTTTACCAGGTTGCCTTCAATTCAAGGTCAAGTCTGTAGGGCAAAGATTACTTCAGGCTTTCTGTGTGAATATAGCAGTTCCCAACAGAAATGAGAACACATTAAGGAAATATATTGAAAACCATTGTAAACAGACACTGATGTTCCCTTCAATCCACTAAGTCACACCTGTCCTGCTGCTATTCTTCTTTCTTCTTATTTGCCATTTCATTGAATAGATATTTGCAGGAAGGAGAGCTGAGCAAATAGCCTTTTCATCCTGGGATGGTGCAGAAGTTTTCATCTTCATCCAAAATCTGATTGTAACCAAATTTTGTGGGAAGAAAACACATGAAGAGTATCAGCTGAGAAATGCAGAGGTGTTTGCTGGTTGTGCACTTATTTGCCAGCCAGGATTTGTTATGGAACTCTGCAGAAGGGATGCCCTAGTGCATAATAAGGAAATGTATTTCAAGGACCTGAAGCACTGTGCTTTAGGTTTAACCAATCTATTGTATTTCAGTTCTCTCAGTGCAACAAGTTTGTAGGTGTAACATTTTCCTTGCTGTTTTGCAGGAATTCATTAATGATTAAAATCTTGGTTTTCTGTAAAAATCCCTAGTCAGGTCCAGGAGAAAGTGGAACTTAAGCTGAACACTGACATATTCAAGGAAAATTAAGTTTTAAATAAACCCAAGTAGGTTAAGTACACACTTGCCTAGGCAATGAATAGCAACCGTGACTTGCCCCAGCAGTGTCAGCTGCTTAGTGTGAGAAGATGATGTGTCAAACTGAGAACTCTTGTCATTCACCTATGGGATAAGAAAACTGCAGAATAAAGCAACCAAAGATGTTTCACCAAAGGACTCTGAGGAAATTGTGATATAGTCATTAAAATCTTGTGAAAAAGAAAGAAAGGTTATATCCAGTTCAAGAGGGACAGGACTCTACTTCAGAGAGTCTGCCAGAGGGCTATGAGGATGATGAAGGGACTGAAGCACTGCCTTATGAGGAAAGGCGGAGAGACCTGGGGCTGTTTAGTCTGGAGAGAATACTGAGAGGGGATCTAAGAAATGTCTATAAATATCTGAGGACTAGGTGTCAGGAAGGAAGGGACAACCTCTGCTCACCTGTGCCCTGTGATAGGACAAGGGGCAATGGATGTAAACTACAGTACAGGAAGTTCCACCTCAACATGAGGAAGAACTTCTTTACTGTAAGGGTCCCAGAGCACTGGAACAGGCTTCCCAGAGAGATTGTGGAGTCTCCTTCTCTAGAGACTTTCAAGACCCATCTGGATGTGTTCCTGTGTGACCTGCACTAGATTCTATGGTCCTGCTCTGGCAGGGGGATTGGACTCAAAGACCTCCAGGGGTCCCTTCCAACTCCTAGCATCCTGTGAGCCTGTGATCCTGTCATCCTGTCACAAAACACATATTGCTGATATTCTTTCTAATGCCTTGAATATAAAGTAGTTTCAATTACAAGATATCAAGGATATCATTAAACTCCCTTTCAGAACAGAAGCTGCTCTTCCTCAGCTCATTCAACTGTTTTTGCATCATTGAGGAATTCCAACACAAGTGTTTGTCCATGAGGAAATGTTGCAAGCAAAACACAACTTGGGCACAAAATGCTTCAATTTGGAATAGAAACAGTCCTTCTTTGACAAGGTTAAATGCAACTTTTAACACTCTAAGGATGCCAGCAGATAAAACACAGAAATAGAAAGCAGGGAGCCAAAAGACACATATGGAGTTAACAATATTCTTTAAAAACTCATCAGAGGGTTGAGATGCACATTTTTAAAACAGTGAAGTCTGAGGGTGCATTTCAGTATGAGCATCTTGTGAAATCAGGGCTGGCATTCTCACCTATGTGGGCAGCTTCAGTGAGCCCTGCAGGAGAAGAGGCCATGGCTCAGGTTTGTGGAAAGGGGAGATCTTTTCTCCTACCTCTGCCAGAGGTCCTGCCTTCTGTGGGGCATTGAGATTTCTCCTTGAAGCTGATGTGATGTATGCTCCTGTGTCCAGCCAGTTCTGTGAGCTCTGAGCCTTGTGCAGCACCATAGGATGACTCATTCTGTACACCAAAATCTTGGCTAGCACTCAAGGAGGCAGCACTGTGACCTCTGCTCTTCACTTTTCCAGTTACTTGCAACCCAGCAGATCATGGTTTAGCATTCAGTTGGCTGAGATATTCAAAGGCTAAACACAGTAGCAACAAACTGTTGACAGTGTGTCCACCAGAACAGGGCCTGGGCTGGTCCAGTTACTTATACACTGAACTGGTATCCCTTTACCTTCTGTACTGTGGCACAACCTTGTCCTGCTCTGTTCACATCAATAAGGAATCCAGGCAGCCTGGAAGGCAGCAGTGGCAGCATGGAGGCATGATGCATCATGCAAGAGATCACTCTTTCAAACTGGGACAAACTCAGTGCCACTGTTCAGACTGGAAACATCCTTCTTCCACTTGAATCTCTGCACATTACAGTGTCACACACCATCTACAAAAGCTTGGATGTTGGGAAAAAGTTCTTCACTGTGAGGGTGGTGAGACACTGGAAGAGGTTGCCCAGGGAGGTGGTAGAAGCCCCATCCCTGGAAGTATTTATGACCAAGCTGGATGAGGCTTTGAGCAACCTGGTCTAGTGGGAGGTGTTCCTGCCCATGGCAGGGGCTGGAACTAGATGATCTTTAAGGTCCCTTCCAACCCAAACCATTCTATTATATGATTCTATGATGATTAATATATGGCTATAAAATTACAGTGTTGTTTACATTAATAGCATTTACTATGACTGATCAAATTACCCTTTATGCGTTATATTAATAGTGTCCAAACTTCATTTTCAGCAATGATCAAAGTCTTTGCTAAAAATTTATTGTGACACTAAAAATGGCATTATAATAGTCCAAAGTTAATTTAATCTGTATTACTGAGTTAATGTATTTATGATTCCTGGATGCCTTTTCCCAGCTCACTCAGACAGCTCTTTTATTCCTGCCTTGCTTCAGCCTTTCACTACTCCATCTTAAAATCTCAACCATTTTTTCCCTAGGGGGTAGCTGGTACCCCTCATAAACCACTTCTTAGCATGTCTTGTTCATCACATCAGAACAAGAGGACATAGTCTCAGGCTGCGCCAGGGCAGGTTCAGGCTAGATGTTAGGAAAAAGTTCTATACAGAAAGAGTGATTGCCCATTGGAATGGGCTGCCTGGGGTGGTGGTGGGGTCGCCATCACTGGAGGTTTTCAGGAGAAGACTTGATGGGGTGCTTGGTGCCCTGGGTTAGTTGTTTGGGTGGTGTTGGATTGGTTGATGGGTTGGACGCGATGATCTTGAAGGTCTCTTCCAACCTGGTTTATTCTATGTATTCTATGTATTCTACATTCATTTCCCAGGATGGGTAGAGGTATGTGACCCCATAGGGGCACTGTTCCCTGTTTCCACTCTTAGGAGGATTTCTGGTCATTATCAAGTTTATGCTGAGGGAAGAGACTATCCTGTGAGGCAAATGCCTCCAAGCAGAGCCACCATGTGAAAATCATGGGGCATGGTCACTGCTCACCTAGGGTGAGTCCCCTGTCCCAGACAGGAGCAGCCAGCATTTGAAGTGCTAAGGATCAGATTCAGACTGTTGTTAAAAAAAACTGAACTGGATGTAGAACCTCACTGACTGGTTTTATGGCATCCAGAATAAAATTACCATTGCACTTGTGAGCTGCAATCCCCTGTCACAAAACCCCACGTGAGCAGCACATGGAAACAACCCAGGGAAGAGAACAGCACAGTACTTACATGGTTTTACTTAAACACATTTCCTTAAACTTCAGGGAACTGGCTAATTTTAACCAAAAGCACTGACAGATCAAACCTTCCTGAAGCACTTCTCTCAGAGGACTTCACCCTTGAAAACCCGCTGCATCAGTGTAGCTGCCAACAGGGTCAGAGAGATACCTGGTGATCAGCATTTTTAAATGCTTTCTGTGCAGTTTATCAAACCCTTCCTACCAGATTTCAATTTCAGGCTTCATCAGATTTAATGGAGCATCGTAGCTGTCTTTGTGGTCTCAACATTTTTCTTTGGACTCCTCTTGAGCTGCAGACTCATGCCAGGGAACTTTTTGACCCTGACTTCCTGCATCTCCCACTTACTGCTGCTGAAATGGGGAGGTATGCCCAGAACGGGACTGTTTCACAGAATTGTTAGGGTTGGAAAGGACCTCAAGGATCATCTAGTTCCAACCCCACTGCCATGGGCAGTGACACTTCACACTAGATCAGGTTGCCCAGAGCCGCATCCAGCCTGGCCTTAAAAATTTCCAGATATGGGGCTTCCACCACCTCTTTGGGCACCCTGTTCCAGTGTCTCACCACCCTCATGGTGAAGAACTTCTTCCTAATGTCTAATCTAAATCTCCCCTCCTCTAGCTTGGATCCATTTCCCCTAGTCCTACCACCATCCAACATCCCAAAAAGCTTTCTTCTAGGCCCCTTTCAGATACTGGAAGGCCACAATAAGGTCTCCTCAGAGCCTTCTCTTCACCAAATTGAACAGCCCCAACTCTCTCAGTCTGTCCTCATAGGAGAGGAGCTCCAGCCCTCTGATCATCTTCATGGCCCTTCTCTGGACACAATCCAGCATGTTTCAAGCAATCTGTCAAGGGGAATATCTCAAAGTGCTTCCCACCAACCTAAATCCTTTATTATTAAAGAATGCCTAAGTACAGACAATCCATTGCCCAATTTTTATTGACCATGAGACTTTTAATGGGACTGTAGCTTAGTATAAAGGTGCAAATGGAGATATCACAGCATTTGCTATACTGAAGTTCCATAGAGGACACTTTTTCTGATACAGGATTGCAAACCATGGGTGCAAGGTACAAAGGACAAGTGAGCGTAGCTGTGACCATGGTTCCTGAATTTGACTTAAGTAGACAATTGTCTAAGGACTGGGGATGAGCAGCCCCAAAACAGGCCAACCACCTTTGATGTCAGTTCCACACTGTGCCTTGCCTGGGAAGGTAGTGAGCAATGACAGTGTTAATTTACTCTCATCTTCAGGAAGAACAAGATCAGTTCTACATAGGCTGGCAACAAGTAGGACCAGCCATGGGGTACCACAATGGCACCACAGTCTCTGAAGCCATAGGTTTGCACAGAGCTGTTGTGCTACCTGTGAACAGAAATCCCTCACTACCTCCTGCTTTTAGGCAGAGCTCTATGCAGGGCTCAGGAAGAGTTTGAAAACATGGCAAGAAGAGAATTCCTCTGCACCAAGGTGAGAATTCTTTTCAGTGGCTAAGCTGAAAAATGATTGGCAAAACCCAGCATTAGGTTATGGCATGCTAATTATTTACTCTCATTACTTAAATGTTTTCGATGTGCATGTATGCCTCTCAAAGGTATGGGCTACAGCTCCATAGAAATCATTGAAGATATTTTTTTTAAATGCACTTTAAAAAATAATTGTAAACACAGATGTTCAGTCACAAATCATTGTTTTCAGAAGGTCAGCACATTTATTCTGTGTCAGCTATTGTGTAGAAGGTTATGATGCTTGCTTTATTGGATTAAATTTGTTAAAAAGCATCTTTTCAACCCTGTTTCTTAGCTTGTTGCACACAATAGTTGAAAGGCCATGAGCCACAGAAGTCAAAGGTTAATTTGATTTTCAGATACATCAGCTGGAGCCAGCAGAAGGTCCTGCAGATAGCCTATTGTTGTGGCAATATGTTTACTTAGGGCATTTCCTGCTGCTGCCTTTGCTGCGGAAGCAGAGATGTTTGGATAATCCTGTTTGCACTTTTCCCCCCATCAGTCCACTCCAGAGCTGAATAGACTTCTTCCTGGTACAACAGTTTCAGCCTCATTTCAGCACTCCAGCTTACTCTTTTGGGGGTTTTGAGAACATCTGAAAAAGCCAAGGTTTCTGCTTGGATCTCAGAAGGATCTCTGCTTACAGGATCTCAGAAGATCCTTTAAGTTAGCCAGTAGGTATATTGCAACACAACTGCTTCCATTCCCAACCACTGAAACTCCTCAGCGTCAATATACACCAGATGGCCATGACTGACATGTCGTTAACATTGTACCAGTACAGGCACAGTACAGGTTAGGAGCTGCCCTGCTGGAAAAGCAGCTCCATGGAGAAAGACCTTGGAGTCCTGGTGGACAGCAAGTTCTCCATGGGACAGCAATGTGCCCTTATGGCCAAGAGAGCCAATGGTATCCTGAGGTGCATCAAGAAAAGTGTGTCCAGCAGGTCTAGGGAGGTTCTTCTTCCCTTCTGCTCTGCCCTAGTGAGACCACACCTGGAATACTGTGTCCAGGTTTAGGCTCCTCAGTTTAAGAGATGAAGGGACCTGCTGGAGAGAGTCCAGTGCACAACCATGCGGATTATTAGGGCACTTAAACATCTCCCCTATGAAGAGAGACTGAGAGACCTGGGGCTGTTTAGTCTCAAGAAGACTGAGAGGGGATCTGATCAAAGTCTATAAATATCTGAGGGGTGGGTGTCAAATGGATGGGGCCAATCTCTTTGCAGTGGTGCCACAGTAATAACACAAGGAACAATGGATGCAAACTTGAACATAGAAGGTTTCACCTCAACATGAAGAGAAACTTCTTTACAGTGAGGGTGGCAGAGCACTGGAACAGGCTGCCCAGGAGGGTTGTGGAGTCCTCTTCCCTGGAGACTTTCCAAACCCACCTGGATGCAGTCCTGCGCAGACTACCCTAGGTGATCCTTCTTTGGGAGGGGGACTCAATGATCTCTGGAGGTCCCTTCCAAATAGAACAGTCATGAGAAAGTAATCAAATTATGAATATGTGGGGAAGGAAAAAAGCAGTGTGCTTGCCTGACCTCAGAATGATTTAGGCCCCACACTACTGACACTGGTCTTTGCAGAAAAAGGAAGGCTACTAAAACAAGAAACCTTTGAAAGATACTGCAGAAGAAAGGATAACATTCACAGCATCTTATGACACTGCTAAACCTGGAGAGGTCTTTTTTTTTTTCCACTCTAACACAACTTAATAAATATTTATATATACATTTTTACCTCTTCAAAAGATTTTTGTAAATGCCAATACATTCTAAATACATAGAATCATACAATTGTCAGGGTTGGAAGAAACTATCACTGGAGGTGTTTAGGAAGAGACTGGATGGGGCACTTGGTGCCATGGTTTAGTTGATTAGATAGTGTTGGATGATAGGTTGGACTCAGTGATCTCAAAGGTCTTTTCCAACCTGGTTTATTCTATTCTATTCTATTCTATGCTATGCTATGCTATGCTATGCTATGCTATGCTATGCTATGCTATGCTATGCTATGCTATGCTATGCTATTCTATTCTAAACCTCCAGGATCATCTAGTTCCAACCCCCACCCCTGACATGGGCATGGTCACTTTCCACTAGATCAGATTGCCCAGTGCCACATCCAGCCTGGCCTTGACAATTTCCAGGGATGGGGCTTCCACCACCTCTTTGCCTTCTTTGCTCTTCCTTCTTTGGCTGCTGACAAGATTCTATATATTAGTTGTAGCAATTTCAATGACAGCCTGTTTATATCAGAATGTCATGTATTTAGGAAAGCAGAAAGCCAGGATGACTATATAGGGCCACGGGCACCTCATGAGCAGTGTTGGAAAGGAAATAAAAGAATGGAAAAACAATTTCCATATTCCTGCCCTCAGAAGATAAGCAGAAACCCAAAAGCTAACAGAAAAGTAGCATAATTTCTTTAAGTTTCTGTGACATCATGCAGCATAGCCAGGGCTGTGATTTCTCATGGCACAAAATATCTGATAAATTCAGCCTGAAGTCTAGGAGCCCAAGGTTTTGACAACTTGCTCAAAAATCACACTTCCTTTTTGACAAGGCTGGCTGAGAAGGAGTGCCGTGGAAAGTACCTGGGATTTTGTACACCCAGGCTGACATTAAAATATTAAGTTTCTGACAGAACTGTTATTTTAATTAATATTTTTTTAAAAAGTTAGCAAAAAACAACAACAAAAAAGGCAAGCAGCATTACCTAACTCTAAGCAGGGCATAGTAATGCAGATAAGACCCCTGCTGACACACAGCTAAAAGCTAGCTGGCCTGAGCGGCAGGAAAGCTTGTATGGCAGAAGCCACAGCCCAGATGTAGGAAAGGATCCTTCTTCGTGTTTGCCATCTGCTCCTGAGCTGCTGTCAGCAGATAACAAGCCCCTCACCCACCCATCCTGCTCGCTCTTGAAATGTTCCATTTAAGGAGTACCTGGCCTGCAGCAAAGGCAGCTAGCAGGTTACTCAAAAACCCCCCTACATTTGACATGTACAAATCGCTTCCCTGTATGCTTAACTCAGGCATAAGTCAAGACCATCTTACATTCTGAAACATGCTCCTACTCAACCTGAAGTGTTGAGGCAGTTAAAATGTGTTCCTGTGCTCAGCCAAGTTTTTAGTGCTGTGCCATAACTCCAAGCACCCAAAGACACCCACACATCCTTTTACCTGCTCATTTTCCTGTTCTTTCTGCTTTGCAGACAATTCAAATTCTTTTTTCCCCCCCTGAGTCTACCACCAAGACTGTGTCCATCACTGACATTTTGAAGCAGCTCACGACATCATCAGGGCAAGATGTTCTTTTGTAGGAGCCCCAGGGTGGATATAATTATCGTGCCCCACCTCCCCTATGAAAAGCTACCAACAGAAGCACATAAACAAGCTAATCCCTATTCCATCCCATTATTAGCAGATTTAGCTACAGGCATTAAAAAAGCAAATAATGGAAAGCAAGAGGAAGCTCAAGAAATGAAATTAGAATATTATTTTCAGGATACTTGCAGACAGATTCTTGTAGAAAAAGGCTTTCAATAATTTTTGGCAAATGTTAAACTCTTACAGGCTTATGGGCAATTTATGTTGAAGTATTCATTTATATTTATATAGACTGCAAGCAGTTATAAGATTTTGTGGCATCTTTTACTGGGATTGCCAGTCAATTAAGATCCTTCTTCAGGGCCTTTTTCCTGACTAGATACCTAAATCAAGGCTGCTTTCACGCAGCCCAGGACATTGTATTTATTAGTCCACCACTATGAGAAGGGATATGAACCAACTTTTCTGGCATGAATGTTTTCACCACTCAGCTGTACAGCACATATTTGAGTAAGAACAGAGCTGTGACAGGACTCTGCTTTGTGCTGCCCCCTAAATATTTCTGGGAAGGGGTAGAAAGAATGGGTCTGCAAAAGTAGGAGGGAGAAATTCTGCCAGGAAACTGAACACCTGCGTTCCAGCCCCTTCTTTGTTAAAGTCCATCTTGATTCAGTTGTGCTATGAAAATACATTCTAGATTAAGTCCTGCTGTGGGAGGAATCTCTGCCTTTTGGATCCCTAAAAGCCAAATTCTTACCTGCCACTCCAAGGCTCCTGGCATGTCCCTGTTGCATGTCAGCATGAAACCCATGCAGACAATGAGTTTTATCCCTAGTTTCACCTCCAGATGTTTGCTTGCCCCTCCCACACCCATAATCTGCACAGTGTTCCAGCAGGTCTCTGGTACAGGCAAGGAGGATCTGTAGATGAAAGGCACTGTGTCGTGAAAGGTGTCGTGAAAGGTGGATCCAGCTATAGCCCCTGCATCTTGTCAAAGCAAATACAGTTCTGTGCTTTTGTCACTTTGTGGTTAGGACAACAATAGAAAAATAACAGTTTGCCCCAAAATTTTGTGCTTGGGAATGACATGTGCAAGGATTTGGCCTCTTTGGGTAGCCTGCAGTCTTGAGTGAGATTACCCAGTTTATGTTCCCTAGGGGACTGGATTGGACAGCAAAGCCTTGGGACTATCGTACTAATCATGTTCTGCTGGAGGTTCTCTCTCTGAACTTGTCTCAAAAGTGTCTCAAAATGAAATCCATGTATGAAATTGATACTGACTAGAGGATGGTGCAGTAGAAATTAGATATAGCAGAGGAAACATACCCCTCCTAGTATTTATTTACATTTACTTGGTGTTCCTGCTTGCAAACTCACAAGAGTGCCAACGGCTTTGATCTTGTCAGCTCTGATACTCATGGAAATGCTGGGGGTTTCTGTAGGCACAGATGGGACATCTAGTACTGGGGGAAGTGGGACTGATGTCTTATGAAGTGGCACTTTCTCCTCCACATCAATATGATGCCTCAGGCACTGTGCTTCTGAAGAGCCTTTCTTTCTTGTGCTTATTAAAGGTCATACAGTACTTTTGAAAAGGTAAGAATAACTTCATTGATCACCACATGACACAGAGATGTGCCTAAGCAGAATCATGTGTGAAAATAAGGCTCTAAGTGGGTTTTGTTTGGGGGACAAACAGAGAAAAACAACCGATTCTTCCTTCAAAACTGTTTTCTCCCTGCAGATACAGTCTCATCACCATAGTGTCAGACACTATTCTGACATACTCCCCAAATTTATTCAGCAGCTGAGTTCACACCTGTGGCGGTATTCTGCACATCTGTGATAATATGACACACCATTTCATGCCTGCAGAAATGGTGCCTTCATCTCACATTACACCTACTTTTCTCACCAAACTCTTTTGTGAGTTTTCCCATTGCTTTTATTCAGAGCATGAAAAGCACAAGAAACAACACTTCAAGCAAGCAAGCAAGCTACATAAGGTCTAAACAAGCTTACAAGCAAGGATGAGTTACACTGTTGAAATAAATTCCCTACACTGGTGAGGTTCCAAGGACCTGCACCACAAGGAATTTTTCTGATCAGAGAACATCTAAACACATTGAGTCAATGCACTTCCATTGGATACACTTCCAGCTGCCCACAAAATACACCCTCTGCTCAAGTACTCAAGAACCAGAACCAGAGTCCTCAGAGTCAAGTGGGTATTTCTTCTTGCAAGCTTTTCCTTTATTTCAAAGTGATTTGTTTTTAAACAGTTCTTATAAAAGTGGCTTTAAAGGGAGAGGAATTTCAGATTGGACATTAGGGAAAGGTTCTTCACTGAGAGGGTGGTGGTCAGGCACTGGAACAGACTTCCCAGGAGAATGGGTACTACACCAAGGCTGTTAGAGTTGAAGGAGCATCTGGACAATGCTTGTAGTCATATGGATTAGGTTTTAGGTAGTCCTGCTGGGAGCAGAGAGTGTAACACTATGATCCTTATGGGTCCCTTTCAACCTGAAATATTTGATGATTCCATACATAAATAGAATGTACAGAGAGCTTTAAATAGCCCTAAGGTTCTTCCTAACTGCACTTATCTTTTCCACATTGTGCAAGGTAAGTTGATAGCTGGAGGGTTAGGTCTGCCACTCAGAGTGATCTCAGTGGCTGGTGAAATGGTCTGACAGGAACCTCTCAAAGCTCACCAAGAACATATGCAGTGTCCTGCAGCCGGGATGCAGTAAACTGGTGCTAAGGTCTGACTGTCAGGCAAACAAGAAAGTGAATGAGTCAACAGTGTGATGTTGCAGCAATGAGGGCTAACCACATATTGGAGTGTGTCAGTAAAAGTCAAAGGAAAGGGTGATACCCCTCTTAAACGGTGCTTGTGACAGTATTCTGTCCAGTTTGGGGCTCCCCAGCAGACCTGCTAGAGTGAGTCCACCAAGATTGTCTCAAGAAGATGCTGAAATGAATTTATTCAGCTTTCCGATAGCTTACTGCTATCCTCAAGTACATAATAAGAGAGTATAGAAAGGAAAGAGTCATATTCTTCTGGGAGATGAATGGTGATGAGAAGCAACAGACACAAACTGCCACAACAGAAATACCAAACAGATATCAGGAAAAAAAAAAATCATGAGTGTGTGGTTGAAGACTGGGACCAGTTCTTAGGATGGCTGTGCTATCTCCATCCTTGGAAATATTGAAAACTCAGCTGGACAAGACTGTGGACAAAGTAATAGAACTTTAAATTTGGTCTTGCTTTGGCAAAGAAATTGGAGCATATGATCTTCAGAAGCCGTCCTCAATCAAAATAATTCTATCATTGCATAAAAATGTAGAATATTCTCCATTTAAACCTATTTTCATCATGATGAAAATGCTCTTGAATGTGTTGAACGGTGACTATGATGCATGGCAAGGTGGCGTAACGTAATGTAGGTGCTTCAAATAGCTCATATGAATGCGTTTCTGACCCACACACAGCTTCACTAGCTCCACAGCATGGTTAGGCATTCAGAGAGAACAATGTGTTTATCCCAGTACCACAAACAAGTTTACGTTTAAAACAAATAAATATACAACCTGTCATCTTTCCTTCGTATTAGTCATGGGATTGCAGAAGGACACAGAATCAAATTTCAAACATTTTCAAAGGGAATTCAGCTTCAAATTTTTATTTGAAACCAATATCCAAATCTGTAGAGGTCTACCCACCGCCAAAGAAAAATGGACCAGATGGACCACAGGCTACGAGACTTGAGGAACTGGCTGAGATCTGCCAGGCCTAACCATTACTTTCTTTGACACATGGGGCTTCATCTTTTCATCAAGAGTGAACATGATCCTCTTTCCCAATGTGCATCTCCGTATTTTTCAGTGTGAAGAGGCCATTTAAACTCTCGACAAGCCTAAGTCCTTTACGTTTCTCCTTCGTGCTTTGTGCCAAATGTGCAGGTGGGGCAGGAGGACAAATGCTGTATCTTCTCTGTCCATGTTTTAGTCAATGGCATTTTTCAAAGGCTTTGAGTCAAACAAAATGCAATGTTTAGTCTGCTGGTGCAGCCTCTGCAGGAGTATATTTGATAACCTGTGAAGAGCTCTTCTTTATGGAAAAAAAATGAGCCTCTCCAGGACATATGCCATGTTCTACTCATGCCTCTTCTCACTTCTATCTTCTCCATATGGCAGGCCCATTAAAGCCTATCTGATGAAAAACACTGGCCATCCAGCAGGCAAAATGTAGCATCAAGAGGCTGTCCTCAAGTGGAAGGGACTGGGAATAAACTGAGACCGGACAAATGAAATACAGGTCGGGCTACCAGAGTAGCCAGGGAGCTTCGGGAATCTCACTACCTCAGGCTTGCCTTTCTCTGTAGCTTCTGCATGTGGATGAAGAGCTGTCTGCTACAGTACCCAGACACAGAGCTTGTGGTAAAAAATCCCTGGATTTTCACAAGCCTTTTGACTCTTTATTTGCAGTTTTTCTTTGAAGTAACAACCTGTGCAGCATAACCAGGAAACAAAGTAAACCAAAATGCATGAAAGAAAGAAGTACAAAGCTTCCACTATAGCATAATCAAATGGTGAGTCATTGATGTTGACTATTGGTGGGGCTTTTTTGTTTGTTTGTTGTTGGTTGTTTTTTTCTCCCCAAGAGAATTTTGTTCCTCAAAATAGCCATAATATCAGCCCTGGAAACAGGGGGAAAATAACCACCACCTCCCAAAGGAGGTAATGTTTAATTCAGAGTGGATATTTTTCCAACACTGCTTCAAGTAGCACTTAACACACTCTTAGTATCCCTGTTCCCTAATCTATTTTTGGCTCTGTAGACTTTATTAATAGACAGCTTTATCACAGATTGCTAAGCATCACCACATCTTTACATTTCTTACATCTGTACACAGAGAAGCTGGAGCAAACCCAGGCATTGTTGCAACTCAGCTTCCAGGATGTTGTTTAATAATGAGAAAACAAACAAGCACACAGGGCTTAGTCTCCCAAACTGTGTATCTGTGTGCTCAGTGGTACACCAGCTGGGCTCTAGCATGAGCCAGCTAGATGACAGCTGATCATCCCCAACAGTCCTGTATGATGACCAACCAGCTTTTCTCTGACAAGTCTCAGTGCTGCTCCACTCTCATGGCTCGTTGTACCTTCCTGCCCCATTTAGCAGGTCATTGACTTTCAGGTAGAGGTACAGCTTTCACGAGTACCACAGTATCACAGGGCACAGACACAGTCTTGCTGTAAAGGATAGACTTCCTAAATGTTCTTGCCACTTTCCCCACATCCCTATCTTCCTGAAGCTTAGCATACCCAAACCTGCAGCTCTTTGGTGTATTTGTGTGGCTGCCACTTGCAGCAGACCTGCCAAGCGTTTTGTTTGTTGTGGTTTTTTGTGTTTTTTTGTTTGGTTGGGTTTTTTTGCACAAGAGTATGACAAGGTCAGTGTGACACAACCAGGGAAGGAGGGATTAAAACATCTGTGCGATCGAATTCAAAGATAGTCAGCTTGTCTTTTCACTCTCACAGAAGCATCCTAAACGCCTGGCTGCTTGTGGAAGCACCCAGGGATCTGCCACACCGTTTCTGCTGCTAGGCGACGGGCTGGACTGACCCTTGCCTTCTCCAAGCAGGCCGAGGGAATCCACAGCCGGCTGGCTACGGGACTCGTATGAGGCCACTGCCGCTGCCTCCCCCCTCATGGCCGAAATAAGAATAATTCTTCTTTATAGCAAATTATTTTGTAGGAAAAATATCTTTGCCGTGTTTAAAGGGTCATACGGAGGTTAGCCCTCAGGCGGGAGCCTTGTCCCATAGCCCATAGGATCAGAAGGCTGTGCTAGGCGCTGGGACGGAGCGTCCCGCGCAGGCTGCGCTGCCTCAGCCCCGGGGGCAGCGCGAACGGGCGGCGCACTGCGAGCAGCGACCCCGCGCCCGCCGATAACGGAGCCCTCAGCGCGCCGGCGTCCGCGAGCGATTCCGCGTGAAACGACTCTCGGGCAACTCTTCGCGAGCAGGGAACGAGCCGTTGCGGGTCCCCTCCGCACCGCGGCGGGCGAGCCAGGGGCGGCCCCACAGGCCAGGCCCCGCCCGCCGCGCACCTGCCGCGGGCCGCCCCCTGCCACCGCGGGAGGCAGGGCGGGGGCTGCCCGTGCCCGGCGTGTGCCAGGAGCCCGCCGGTGCCGCAGGAGGAGCAGGAAGCGCCCGGGCAAATCCAGCCTCGCTATCACATGACTCAGCAGCCGTTGCCGAGCTGAGTTCACCCAGCGCCTCGCCGGGAGGGGGAAACCTGCTGCTGTCGCCGCCGCCGCTGCTGCTGCAATGAGCCTGCGGCCCCGCGGCTGCCCCTGAACCCAACGTTCCCCCGCCCGGCTCGGCGCGGCCCCGGAGCCGCCGCAGCAGCGCTGCCCACCGGCGCGCCCCGCTCCCCGCCCTGCGCGGCGGCTCCGGCGCTACCGCCGCCGGCGGGGGTACTATGCTCACGCGGGTGAAGTCCGCCGTGGCCAATTTCATGGGCGGCATCATGGCTGGCAGCGCGGGCGCCGACCACGGCAGCGGCGCGGACTTGCCCCTCCGCTTCCCCTACGGGAGACCCGAGTTCCTGGGACTGTCCCCGGACGAGGTGGAGTGCTCCGCCGACCACATCGCCCGCCCCATCCTCATCCTCAGCAAGGAGACCCGGCGCTTGCCCTGGACCACGGGCTACGCGGAGTGAGTACCCCGGCTGCGGCGGGCAGGTGGAGCGCGGCCGAGCTTGCCCGCCCCGCTGGGCTGACCCCGCTTCGGGGCGCACCGGCAGCGGCAGGCAGCGATGCCGGGGGAGCCCCCCCGCAACGGATGCCGCCGTTGCCGGAGGCGCCGTCCCGGGCCTGCGCAGCGCCGCGGGCAGCGGGAGCAGGCGTAGGTGGGGGTGGCATCCGCGGCGCTGTGTGCCCTGTCCCCGCTGTAGCTTTGCACCTGGGTAGGTCGTTTCTGGGAGGCCAAGGATGCAAATATCCTTAAGTCCCTGCAGAGCGGCCGGTACCTGCTGGGCGAAGGCGGTGAATGAGTGGCACCGGGGCTCCTCCAGCCGCAGTGATGGCTCCGAGGCCACTGGGGCTGAGGACGGGGTCCCTGCCGATGAAGAACTGTCTGGACTCGGGAATGAAAAGGGCTATTGATAGAAAAACTGGTTTGGTTTGTGTGTGTGTAACTGCTTCCTCGCTGCCCAAAAGAGGTGAAATGTGAGATTTGGGGCACCTTGAGTACACTTGGCACATGTCATGCTCGCTGATGGTGGCTGGTTGCTTATTCTCCAAGTGATTTATAGTTTGGGAAGATGCTTGAGTAATAAGCTCCAAACTGGAAGAAAAATCCATTCGCCAACCCCCAAACTGGATTTTCCAAGCAGTCAGTTGCCCGAACTCACTCTTGTCATGGTATTTGCAGGGTGTCTGACTGGGACCTGGTTGTACCCTTGAGTGCAATCAAACTAAATGATTCCGTGCAGCATCTTAAATATCGGCTAGTCAAAGGGCAGTGTTTGGATGCGGATCCTCATCCCGCTGGCAGCGGGAGTAGCTGCAGAGGCAAGGCACGTCCTTGTACTTGATTCCCACATCAGTAACACGCTTTTTCTTTGATGGTACTGGAAGCAGGACATCGTTTGGTTTCTCTGTGCCGCCGTCTTTTAAGTCTTGAGCATATCTGCCCGTTCATATTGCTATCAACTCCCAGATCACAGAAGTTACACTAAATGACCTCCTCCAAGCTATGTGCTGCTTCACTATAGCACACTATCTCTTCAGGCATGTGTGAATTCCCAACAAAGCTACTGCAAAAACTGCGGTCAAGGTGTCACATTGTTAATGTTCTGTATTTAAAAGGTTGTTACATCATTGGGGACGTCAAAATGGGAAGAGAGATTTAAAGAATTTTAAATTGGATTGTTCCCTTCAGATTGTTAAAGAATTGAATTAGACTACTGGGCAAATTCCCCAGGAATTTTAAGTTTAAATGTTTTAAAATAAGCTCTAATTGTTCTGCTACTATAATAGTCCTTTAAAAAGAAATTCTTTTCCAAAGCAAGTAAGTGCTGCTATTTTTAGATTGTAAGGTGCTGTGGCTTTCAGCAAGTAGTTGCAAATTGGTGACAAAGTGGAAAGGAGGTTCTCTGGCTTCCAGGTACGCACATTCACGGCTGCCTACAAGCTTTGCCTGAGACAGGAAGAAAAACGTGGGTGCTGGAAAGTGAAAGCCTAGGTTGACCCTGAAGTTGAAACCTTCTGTGAGGGAGTGTTTGGAGATAAATTAAGTGGCTCTGGTGGTCACAAAAGGAGAACATGCTAGGATTATTTTCATGTACTTGTTAGTCTTCCTGAGCTTTGAGCAGTTCAGTTAATGGGGAGGCATAAAAAATGTCACTGGCTTTCTCAGTTCCTACTGTGTATGGAAAGAGGTTGGCCTTTTGCTTTATCTCTTTTTCAATGTTTTTCTCTTGTCTCATCTCCTTCCAGTGCAGTAACTGGTTCTAGTGGAGCATACCTCAGTCAAAAGTATGCTCTCTTATTTAAGAGAGAGAAAACTATTGAACGTATACCAGGCTCTTCCCAGAAAGACCTATATGATCTTCCCAAATGTGGTTTGGTTGTAACTAGATGTCAAAATACTTGCTGCATAGAAGCTACCATGAAAGCATGTTACCAAAATTGTGTTGTCCTCCAATGGCAAAGCAGTGCAACAGCCAACAATGAGTAAAGAAACAGAAAGAATTCAAGACAAACTTGAGTTTTGCCAAACATGACTTTTCTTTTTTTCCCCCCCACTCCTGCTGAGTTGTTACCAGGCTCAGCAGGATAATTGCGAGACTTGCTTGGAGGTATACATTTAAAATACCAATTTTCCTTCTGGAACACATTTGAGTTATATAGAGAAAAATGGAAAAATAGCAGGAAGGTCAAATTACTATTATACATATTCTGAAATTTGTTTGCCTGGGAGGGAGAAGGAGATGAAGTAGCTTTCTGCTATTATTTAGCATTGTTTTACTGTCTACATTAAGGAAAATGTCAGAACAGCATTTGCCTTTTCTTACAGCAAGAGTAAGCACTTTTAAGAGTGTTAGGAAGATGTTTGGTGTCCTCACAAGAAGCCTGTGGCATAATACAAGGGTCAGTCATGAATTCACGTTTCACTGGTTGCATCAGTATGAAGGAATCAGAAAATATGTCTTACCAGCGCTGCTACAAGGTCCAGCTTCCCTGAGCTATTGCTTTTTCCCTGTTTTAGCAAATCAGCAAAAGTGACTCCAGTGGTTTTTTTGGCGAGGATGCCTTTAGGCACCGAGATTTTTACTTCTTGAAGTTAAGGAGAGGCTTGTTGTTACTTCAAAAGCTGGAATTTGTCCCAGAAGGTGTAAGGAAAGAGTGTGTTCCACCTTTATTGTATCTGCCCTGATGGTATGGGCCACTTGCACAGTGTAAATTGAGTCAGTGGGTTTGTGCTCCACACCTAGCACCAACATCTGTCTGGATGTCTTTAAGAAGAAAATTTAGCTCTGACAACAGGCTACCTGGGGGCTTCACCTCAGGAAAGTGTTTGCAGCGTTCCTATTCTTTAGTTGTAAACCATGTCAGTTTACATATGATACTGGAGCTCCTTGATGTGATCAAGTTGGTGTTGTCATCCAAGGTGGAGAAGGCATTTTGGGGTTAGACCTGGTTCTCATGCAGGACTAAAGCAGCCTGGGTCCACAAAATATGTTGCTTTTCAGGATCTTCTTGTTCCATTGATTCCTCAGTACAGATTTCTTACTAACTCGGGTAGTAGTCACCCCTGTTGGCTATTTCTTCTCATTGGCCTCTATGGCAGATGTCTGTCTGTCAGACTCCTCTGCAACAAGCACTTCCTCCTCTTCCCCTTTTTCTAGCTTCTCTTGTACTGACTTTTTTTTTTTTAGTGGATATTTTTGCAATATTACTTATATATTTGAACTTATGTTTGAAATTGCCTACATCTCTCTGTGATATTTTGCAGTGAAACATAAGTTAGCCTTTATTTTTTTTATTATTAGCTTCCCCTCTTCCAGTAGTGTGATCTTTACACAAAATATGTGCACAGGCAAATGAAATCTGAAAAACTTACTTGGTGCTGGAATAAAACATTGTTGCTTCCTGAAATCTCATTGGGAATCCCACTGGGACTTACCTTTCCTTGGCCAGTGAGCAGCCTCAAAATTGTCTCCTCAGACAACCTGTCCTGCTGGCTGTTTCTTGCACGGGACATCTGAGACCTTGACTTCCAGTTCACCTCATGCTACAGGATGATAGAAGGCTGGTAGATGTTTTAAAGAGATATTCTATGTCACTGTCATCAAACTCCACAGAAGCAAAATGAAAATTGTATTCCATGTCCAGTAAGCTTTTAAATTGTACTTAAATGTGTCATTTTGTTTAGGAATAAACTTTTACTTTTTGATCAAGGGCGTCCTTAACACTGAATGCACGTGGCTAGCTGATGTGCATCAGGAATGGCCCAGGCAGAGGGTAGCCTGTTAGCAAACATTCCTTTAAGTCTGCCTTTAATCCAGAGGGATAAGGAGATTTGCTGCTCATTGAAAAGTTAAGTAATTTATTTGAATAAAGGGGGTTGGGGGGATTCTGCCTGGCACTATTTCCTTGTTGCTTTCCCTCGCCTGTTTTGGCATCTGTGCTCCTGAGGCCACGGGGCTCTTCCAGACTTTTCCCTGTGAGCTGGTTTCTGAGATTCTGCTTGGATTGCTTTATTACTGAGAGGGAAATTTCTTCTCTAGTCCCTTTCTGTGTTGTTTTCAGTGTTAGGACCTCTTCCCTGCAGAGTTTCTGCTAAGCTGGCCTCAGCCCCTCTGTTAAACTCTAAAAGTCACTGGCAAAGTAGAGACAGTAACATGAAATATATAATGTGAAAGGACTTGGATGGTATTCACCTGTATCTGAACTCTGCCCAGCACATCATTTTCCACCTTTTGCTCTTTTGTTTTATCTTGTTCCCCCCTGGTGAAGGCAGGGTGATGAGCAGGATGGAGCAGACTATTCCTCTCCTGGTTGAATTCTCAGGACTACATATGGTATGACAAAATAGACGCTAAATTTGCAGATGACAAAGGACCAGCGTGCTGCTCATGCTGCTGGAGTTGCAGGGGAAAGTGCAACTGAGTAGCATTTTGTGGTAGAAAAACAAGATTAGTCATTTTCCATCTATTATGAATGTGTATTGCTGGTAGTCCAGAATTCAGTACTACAATCCCTTTTCTAAAATGAATCCTGGGGAAGCTTGCTGCTTCTCTATCACGTGTTCCCCTCTCTCTTATCTTTCTGCCATCTCTTTAGAGAATATACATATACATAGAATACATATACATAGAATAAACCAGGTTGGAAGAGACCTCCAAGATCATCGTGTCCAACCCATCGACCAATCCAACACCACCTAAACAACTAACCCATGGCACCAAGCACCCCATCAAGTCTTCTCTTGAAAACCTCCAATGATGGCGACTCCACTACCTCCCCAGGCAGCCCATTCCAATGGGCAATCATATATATCTATCTATATATATATCTATATATATATCTATATCTATATAGAATAGAATAGAATTCAGTGAATATACTGATAGAATAGAATAGAATTGAATAAACCAGGTTAACCAGGTTGGAAGAGACCTTTGAGATCATCGTGTCCAACCCATCATCCAACACCATCTAATCAACTAAACCATGGCACCAAGCGCCCCCATCCATTCTCCTCGTAAACACCTCCAAAAGGCACTATTAAATACACTTAAGGGGAATGAGCATAGTCTCAACTGGCGGCTGTCTGTGACTTTATGCAAAAGACAGTTTTGCCTGCCTTTATTTTATATATATATTTTTTAATCTCTAAATGACATTTCAAATATCTTTGAAGTTTCACGTTACAATGGGTAGCCGAAAACTCAGCTTTCGTGATGTGTGTGTTTCTTAGCTTATAAAGGTAATTTTTTATCCCAGTGGTGCCTCTTGTTTGATGAGACACGAAGTCCAGGCTCTTTTTCCATGATGTTACAGTTGAGAGATACTGTGGTTTCTCTGCTTTGCAGGCCTGCAGTAGCAATTCCACTTGTCTCTGTGGTTTGGTGACTACTGACCCATGATGAATGCGGGGTTGTAGGTGACTATGTCCTCCTGCTACTGCATTATTACAGTAGCATATTACAGCAATAACTTAAGTACAAAATGAAAGAGGAGGGAGGGGGAACCTTATGATTGTTTTAATTATTTTTTTCCCTGCTGGTTGTTTTGTAAGGATGATGTTGCATCATTTTTTCTCATGCTGTGTTGCTTAGCTATGTTGTACATGATAATTGACTGGGGAACTTCACTGAAATAATCTCCAGCCTTTCTGGGTGATCACAGATCCCACACAATCAACACAAAGTTTGTTGATTTTTTGAGTTAAGAATATTTTCCACTCTAAGTACATTTGTGTTCTGTCTAGACCAAACTATTTACACAAATGTTAAGTGGTGTAATAACCATCTGAATCAGGTGAAAGCTTACCACATCTGTGAGGAGAGGTAAACCAAAGCACAGAAATTGCTTGTCCTGAGTTGGACAATCTGTTGATGTTGGAGAATAGCATTGGGCTTGATGACTTACTCTAATCCCAGTTGCCTCCTGTTTACAGGAGATAACACTGCAGTCAGGCTCCTGTGAATTGGAAGTTACATTCTCATTTCTGGTATATAGTCTTCCTAGCTGTCAGCTGGGAGCATGACTCATACACAAAATGTATTTACTAAGAAGGTATATTCTGTTTGGTACAAATTTCAGGAGGGTGGTGCACCTGGGAAAAGAAATACTTTTCTTTCTCTTCTTCTGTTTGGCTGTTTTCTCAGGTTAAGTACATAGCAAGGATGAAGGCCTTTTCCTTTTCAAACTTTTAAACATGTTTACACTTCTCTTTGCCTGGATAAAATGATGTTGTTTTATTCTTCTATAGTTTGAAACATAAGACTGGGTAGGACCTGATGAACAAGCGAAAAATTCAGACCCCATACCTGTATCTAAAGGTGACTAAACATTGTTCCTGTGTATGAATTATTCTTCTGTGCATACTGGAATGCTAATATGTAATACTTTAAGCCTGGGCTCATCTAAAATAGCCCACAGAAACCTCATGATAGTTTTAAGAGCTTCAGAAATCCCTTTCTTTGTGGAAGAGCTATACTGTAGCACCTAATATTTGTAATGCCTCTAATCTGCCAAGTGTCTTGCAAAAAATAATTTCAGAATATCCTTGGAGAAAAATGTACATGTGTAAGTATCAAGGCAGTGAAGATAAGCTTTGGCAAGAGGTTCGATACAAATGTGAAGAGCAAATCCCGAGTTTAAGGTTCTGTGCTTGGATGACACAGTTGTTTTCCCTGCTGTTGTGTGCTTAGCTTTTCCTATGTTATCTCTGGTTTCTTAGAACTAATGGGGGTAAAAGGAGAAAGGAAAAATCCCATGTATCATATGCTCTGGCATTTGTAACGTAGCCTGTGTTGCACATATGATTCTTAATGAGGCATGTATGAAACTCATCCCTCTGAACTGTCTTGTATTGCTAGTCCTTCAGAGGCTTAAAGCTAGTGGTGTCTCCTGTGTTTCTGAAAAGCTTATTTGAGCATGGTCCTGGCCTCTGAAACTAGAGGATAACTGTGTCCTGCCAGGCAGCCTTCCTTTGGCTCCTTATGCATTGGCACTGGTGGCAGTTGGCAGATGTTACCTGCAAACAGTCCAGCTTTGTTCATTTGTCTTAGATGCAGCTGCATTGCTTGGGAAAGGCTAAGTGGGAACAGCTTGGCAGAGTTATCATCATTCTGTAAGGTAATCTGACAGGGCTGTGCCCCTTAGGGTGAACAGCTTTGAGCCTGTGAATGCTCAAATGAATGATCAAATGAAACATGCTCAGTTTGTCTTTGAGAGGAAGCAGTGCTGCAGAGCACAGGTTGTTCCTGTGATGAGATCTGTGTGTCATGTGAGGAAGAAATATGGTTTGTGAGTTTAAGGATGGATTAAGTCAAGCCTGTGTTGAGCTGCATCCTGAGTATGATTTGGAGTATGGAGGTGCTTAAGGAGTGGAGGGAGATGTCTTTGGGTGAATTTGAGAAGAGCAGACACAGTAGGATTGATGTGGCATGGGGATGTGGCTGGAGTAGGAGTAGGTGCTCTGTGTGTGCTGGAGCAGCATTTGCAGGGTGAAATAGAGGATCTTAGATCATGCCTAGTCTGGATCTTTATCCTCTCCCTTTTTAACTCTGCTGCTCTAAAATGCACAAAGTCCTGCTGGGCAGCAGCAGCAACTCAGTATTAATTGTGCATTGAGTTCTTAACTGTAAAATTGGCCAGTTCCATTTACCTGGTAGGGTATACGTTTTGGATGGCCATCTGCAATACAGGGTATTCTCTAGTGTAGTTTTGCTGCTCATAGGTTAGGTAGAGTAGAAGGGGTCAAGGTTTCAAGTGTTTAAAGTGCAAAAGCATTAGGACAGCTCATGAGAGAAATCATAGCTCATGTTGAGTTCCTCCACCCCCAAAATCACACAGATACGGGGTAGGGGTTTTATTGCATGGTAATTGCAGAGATTCAACCATGTAGGAGGTGGCCAGCAGATCCTTTGCAGCCATTTGGCTGGCTTCACTTCTAGTGCCTTCTGCCCAGCTCCCCCCATTTGGTGGCACATTGGCAGTCTAGCAGATGCTGCCAACTGTACTTGTGGGTCATAAGTGGCACAGTGCTAAATGGTTGGTGCTGCGTGAGCTGATTATTTCTTCAGGGGGAAGCCATGCTGGGGTAAAGCCGTTCTGAAGGACATCTCTGCTTCTTGATCACAGCATGGTTTAATTGCTGGAGTATGAGAGGGGAAAGGAGAAAAATAACCCCAAGCTGAGGCAGCCAACACTGACAAATGGAAACGGAGGGGATGTGGGCAATGCATAGCTGGGGAATGCTGTGGTGGGTTGAAATTCCCCCCCAAGATAAAATTGCCAGAGCAGCTCAGCTGGAAGCAAAATGAAGCTGTATTTACAAGCAAAACTACAATCCACAATGAAATGCAATGAATATGTACAAAATCTACAGTATTTACAATATTTACAACTTACAAACAGCACAAGAACCTGCCTGGACAAACCAAGGGGCTAATAATAGCTTCTCCACTCCCTACCCCCTTTCCCCTACCCCCCTGTACAAAAGGGACAAGAGAAAGAGCAGAGAGTTGTTTGTTAGTACTTAGCCACAACAAAGCGCAGCCAAGGTCAGCAAAACCCAGCAGAAGCACAAGCCAGAGCAGAGGAAGCAAAAAGAGAGAAAGTTAGTCTATTCAAACCAACTGGAGTGTGTAGAACTTATCATTATTTTCCTTTTCACACCCAATGGTGATTTATTTACATTCTACTGCTTTCTGTTCAAGATCTGTGGAAAGTTTCCCGGCACAGCCTGAAACTGCCACAAACGCCAGTATGTGGACCCTGTGCATGACTTAGCACTCATACAGGCTGAAAAAAAAAATTAAATAAGAATTGGTTATCAGTATGCTGTGTCAGGCAGGCCTTTCTGGCATGAAGCAGGGTGGCAAATCTAGAGCCTCACTCAGTGTCTGTGAGCTCTATTCAACATGGTGAGGCTTAGCGGGAAGAGAGTCTGCTGGGGGAGTCCAGGGCTGCTGGGATACATAGAATACATAGAATAAACCAGGTTGGAAGAGACCTCCAAGATCATCGCGTCCAACCCATCAACCAATCCAGCACCACCCAAGCAACTAACCCACGGCACCAAGCACCCCATCAAGTCTTCTCCTGAAAACCTCCAGTGATGGTGACTCCACCACCTCCCCAGGCAGCCCATTCCAATGGGCAATCACTCTTTCTGTATAGAACTTTTTCCTAACATCCAGCCTGAACCTCCCCTGGCGCAGCCTGAGACTGTGTCCTCTTGTTCTGGTACTGGCCGCCTGGGAGAAGAGACCAACATCCGTCTGTCCACAACCTCCCTTAATAGGGAAGAACAGGTCATGATACTGAGGTATGGGTGGTGCTTTGTCCTCAGAGACCCTCTGGCTTGACAGAATTGAAAATGTATGGTTAAAAAAAAGTATATAATGATAAGCTGTCAGTGACATTCACTGAAGTGATTATCATCCTTGTTAAACTTCATTTCCTTCTCTTTCCTTTGATACCAAGGGTTGCATGAACACTTAAAATCTTCTGTGGCTCTGGTCTTGATGGCCATGGCAGTGCTTCTCCTAATGGTCCCTATCCCCAAGAGGAGCAGGAGTCAAATGTGTTTGGTTCCCTAAGTGGAAAGAGAGCAGTGTTATATTGGCTTCTCTCTCCTCTGGTGTGGGGAGATCTATCACTTTCACTTATCATAATGCCAGGCTATTTTTAACTTTACTGGGCATCTCCTCTGCTGGAGGAAGAGCAATGTCACATCCTTCTTGTGCCCTGCACCTTTCCTTGCAAGTCTTAGGTCCTAGTGGTGACTGCTGCTGAAAGGTGAATAACTATTTTTCACTCTCTTTGTTTCCTCCCTCTCTTTCTTAATTTTGAAGTGCTACTGTAAGGTGTAGTCAGTCTTGACTAATTGTTTTTGATATTATTCAGGCTCCTTTGTAGACAGCAGTAACAACACTTGTACCATGATTTGGGGTTGTCACCTTTGACTGACTTAAGGGAGAGAGGGTGGGGAAAAGAGTTTGAAACCATATACTGTCACTTGTCAGCTCTTTGTGGTGGTTTTCTGCTACAATAAGACAAGAAACATTGAGCTTTGATGGCATCTCTTGCTACATTCATTATGCACCACTAATGGTTGCAGTTTTTTAAGGGGAGGACAACACAACAGCCATGTGTGAACTGAAGAAGAGCCATGTGCTCTTGGGGAGGAAATTGCGTTGGCTTTATGGGTCATGCTCTGATGTCCTGTATGCCACTGCTTCAGAAACCCTGCAGCAGAGTCCTTGGATGGGCATTAGGAGCCTAAGGGTATGTCTAGGGGTAGAATCATAGAATCAACAAGGTTGGAAAAGACCTCAAAGATCATCAAGTCCAACCTGTCACCAAAGACCTCATGCCCACTAGACCATGGCACCAAGTGCCACGTCCAATCCCCTCTTGAACACCTCCAGGGACGGCGGCTCTACCACATCCCTGGGCAGCCCATTCCAACAGCTAGCAACTCTCTCAGTGAAGAACTTTCTCCTCACATCAAGCCCTGGCACAGCTTGAGACTGTGTCCTTTCATAGGCATAGCTCTGTTTCCAGAGACTTCCCAGTTAATTTTTCATTTAATTAAATCTGCTGGTCCCATGGCAAAGTGCTTTTTGTGCTATCCTGTCTGTGTCTCCATCCCATTGCTTAAAGATATTGACAGAGATGAGATCTTTTCTCCCCTCTGCTCTCCCCAGGAGCCCTTCTGAATTTCATTGATTTCTTCCTCTGTCTTTTATGGCCTATTATGATAATTTCTACTCTCCAGACTCCCTGCAGATAAGCAAAAGAGATCAAACTCCAGTCAAGCTCTGCGGTGAATACTTTTTAAATGTTTTAACTTTTTTTTTTGTCCAACACTGATTCATTCAGGCCAAGTATGATCTATCCTTAGGTACATGTTAGAGACCTTCTGATGAACTGATGTTGTGCAGCACATGTTTGTAACACCATGAAATACCTGTCAGCTGGAACTAGCAATCTGGCTCTTGGTAGGGTCTTACATTGGAGGTGAGACTGAGGATGTGCCTCAAGCTCTTGTAACTTGAACAGTGGTCCATTTGGTAAAGAAGTCTTGCAAAGGAAAAAAAAATGGTTACCCTGCTATTCTTCAGAGATCTGTATTTGTCAGATGTAGCAGGTCACCATGTGAACATACATGCTGTGAGCTCTCATCCTTCTGTTCTTGTTAAAACAGCAGTGCCAGCCTCTTACCCATCCACAAAATACTTAATACCTGCTCCCTGGGGTAAAACAGAATCCTTCCCATGGTGAGCTACCTGGGCAAAGGTTTTGCCCTTTTGTTCAGGTGTAATGTTTAAAGGTACAACTCTCTGAAGGCTAAGAAAATGCCATATGCATTGCTGCTTTGCTTTCATGTGGGTTTTGTTAGGTTTTGAAACAGCTGAAATACAAGAGGTTAGTGTTGGAAAAGGAAGTTGACCAAGCTATCACTGATTTTTGTTTTTCTTTATTTTTAATTGTTATTTTTCTCTCTTCCACTTCTCTCTTGAGGGAAGTTGCCTTTTGTCCTTGTAGCCAGGTGGGGGCTGGTCTCTTCTCCCAGGCAACCAGCACCAGAACAAGAGGACACAGTCTCAAGCTGCACCACGGGAGGTTTAGGCTGGATGCTAGGAAGAAGTTCTTCACAGGAAGAGTTATTGGCCATTGGAATGGGCTGCCCAGGGAGGTGGTGGAGTCATCATCACTGGAGGTGTCTAGGAAGAGACTGGATGGGGTGCTTGGTGCCATGGTTTAGTTGATTTGATGGTGTTGGATGATAGGTTAGACTCAATGATCTCAAAGGTCTCTTCCAATCTGGTTAATTCTATTCTCTTCTCTGTCCTGGTTGTGGATATTTTTCTTTTTGATTCATAATCTGTGCTGCCTCTTTATGAGGAGGAGAAAATGAGAAGCTGTGAGACTTAACAGTGTGAAGCAAACCTTCCTTTACTTTCTGGTTGGGAAGAGCATTCCTGAAATTGCTTCAGGCCCAAGTGTTGTAACTGAGAGCAGGTTCAGGATTATGGTAGATGATGTCTTTCAAAGGTGAAAATCACCACATAAACCCCTGCCTTGCTAACTTGACTCATGAAGCAGCTGAGCAGCCCTGCTCAAACTCGGAATGCAAAGTGTTACACTTTGGTTTCAGTGGCTATACAGGGAGCTTAGTGCCTCTTCCTGTGTCCCATCCTGTCCCCCCTCAGTTAATTCCACTGGCTCCACGTCTGTGCAAGTGCCTTGGCAGGCTGAGTGTGGGTCTTGTTAATTTTTTATTTGTTCAGCAGTATGTGATGATTTGCAGAAGCCTGTGCAGTAAAACAAGGTTCTTCAGATTGCTGCATGTAAGTGTTTTTTAAAACAGCTTTTTGGAGGAAGTGCTTTTTCTTCTGAATTTGTATTAAGGGTCTTTGTTTCAGGAGTGAATGCTTAATTTTGGAGCAGAGATTAGATTTGTTTGGACTAGTTTTTGTTTTGCTTTGCTAAAAGTATTTGTAGGTGTCATGGCTAAAAAGGAAATGAAAAGTTCTTTTTTGCCCATTTCATTCCAAAACCTTGATCTAAGTTCAAGCTTGCAATGTTTATCCTTCAAACTTTGTGAGAGCCATACATTAAATCCTGCATTGTATGCGTGGTGCTGCTGAGGATGGAGTAGATGTTTAGATTCAGGTAGTTGGTTAGGAATTTAAAAATGGAAAATACTGATCACAGAGCTAACCTCAGTGAATATTGTTGCTTATATCATCATATAGATCATAAAGTTTTGTGAGTAGCTGGTCTGAAATGAGTGATTTCCATTTGGCAGGATGTAAATAGAGGATTGTTTTTTTCTTTCCTCCCGCCCTATGCACAACAAAAAATTGTTTTAATAATTGGGGTGTTTGTTTCCAGCCATTTTCATGTGACATTTAAAGGTGAGAAATTAAATCAGTCACAAATGCTGTAGACCATAATGCAGGAATTGGTAACATGTTTAGAATTACATTTAGCTTTTTAAAAGTTAAAGAAAGTCTATGTCAGACTTGGAGGGTGATTCCCTCTCCCTTACCTTGTTGCCTCTCTTGTTAATTACATCTCCAGTCCTGTGCTTTCCATTCATTATTCCTCTTAATAAACTTCAAGATCAGTGTCTCCTCAGCCCTTGAAAAACATAGATGATAACTTCTTCAGGGTGGGACTCCCATGTACTTCTCAATGTCATTTTAAGGTCTCTCTGTCCCTTTCCAGTACTGCAAAGCTGGGAATGACAGTCCAGTGAGTTCCCTCGGCAACCTCTTCAGAGTAATCTCTGAAAATCCCAAGTCTGTGCATGTTAATTCTATTAGCTGTTCAGCAAGCTGAGTCTGGAAGAATGCAGCTGGTGTGCGGGAATGTGGGAAGTTCCCCATCTCTGCCTTTAATCCTGCTTTTAGAGGGGGGAAAAAAAGTTATAGGTTAATGTGATTAGCTGTAATCCCATTCTTGCTTGGTTTTATAAAAGTGTCTCATTCCTAAACTGCAAGCTAGTTCTGTGAATGGCTGTTGTGGAGGGGATGGGGAGTTAGTTTTGTACACAGGACCTTTGTCTTTGAAAAAACACTGGAAGCAAGAGAAAAAGAAACTCTTACAGCTGGCAGTGAGTTTCTGGGTTTTGTAGCACAGCATACTTTAGAAATCTGAAACCAAGAACATGTAACCAGAAACACAAAATGAGCATAATCCTGTCAGGTATCTAGCTACATGCATAAACACGGGCAAGGAGCAACCTCTGCGTACAGGGCAAGTTGCTCTTGAGGGCGAAGCCCACAGGTTTACATTGGGATCTTGTTAGTTGCTGTTATGTTGCTGCTGCTGAAACTAGTGGGCAAAGCCATTTCTAAAAGCTGCAGCTTCTACCTGAAGTAATGATCTGGGGACTTTTTTGCCCATTGAAGCATTTGTTTCCCCTATTAGTACTAAGGGAACTTAACCACTAACTTCTGTGGAAGTGCTAGTGTGGAGCATTTGGAATGCTGTTCACTGCTGGAGTGGGGTAGAGGCAGGACCCTCCGTGACAGGAACGAAACATACCATGGCCTGCTCCTGCACACAAACACAATCCAGAGACCACGCTGGGGACAAAGGGCTTCTTCATCTTGCTTGAAAGGTAAAGTGCAACCTCAGATCAAGGTCTTTCAATGCCATAGTTTGCTTATAGCAGACTAGGTGTGTTCAAAGGTTTGAAGCTCTCTGTGGCCCCTCTTTGGGGAGGAGGAAGCATTGCTGTGGTAGTTTTAGGCTAAGCCTTTAAAATTGTTCACAGATCTTGAACAGAAAGTGGTAGAATGTAAATAAATCACCATTGGGATTTGAAATCACCAATGGCTCTGGAGACGAATGAGGTCTGAGGACTGAATTTGTTGCTTTTTTCCTTTATGCAACAAACAAGATACTGTGGTTTAGAGAATCTGTGTGAATTGAGGTTTTCTCTTCTCATCCCATCACATTCCCCCTCCTCTTCTGCCCTTTCTTGCCAGCCTGGTATTGGTGGCATCAAGACCCTAGGCAGTGAGGTCATATTGACAGCTTCCCCAAGAATCCTGGGGAAGGGAGTGCAGAGGTGCTGCTGGAAGGATCACCTGGCCTAAGCAGTAACACAGCTTTTGGGTTCAGCTCCCTGAAGGATTGCAAGGTGAGGGCAAATTCGCTGGAAAGGAGTGTTACTCACTTTTGTCTCCTGTGTTGAGTCAGCCTCAGGTATCAGTCTTGTTGTTGTAGTTCAAATGCTTGGGAAAGGCGAGAGGGACAGGAGAGACAAAATGTTGCAATACTAATCTGATAAACTTAGAGGCTTAGTCAAGCTGCTGTTTTGAGGGGTTGTGTAGAACTGCCTTGTTTACAAATAAAATCTGTCCATTTAATTATGGTGTAAGACACACTACTTCTCTTGCACTTGTTTACAGTCTTGATGTTTTTATCTGTGATATAATTGCTGTGCTCTCTCACAGCTTTCTCTAAAGGCAAAGGCTTTAGGCTATCACATAACTGAGTGCCTTTAAAACAGCAACAACAAAACCCTAAACCTTCCCCCACTATCAAATAATTGAAGGTGAATTTTTTGTTCTTCTTTCTGAAACTGTATTGTATTCCCTGGGGAATTTGGAAACATTACATGAGTAACCATATGCATTTAATTCTGGAGAAAGAGTCGTGTTTGGCAAGGGTAATTCAAGCTAGTATTACATAGGTATTGCTGTAACCCCTCAAGTGTCCTTTAGGGAGAGCATTCCAAAAGGATTGCTCCCTGTGTAGTCAAAAGCCAAAGAAAGTGTTTAGCATACAAGGGACATAGGATGTGATAGTGGAAAATGGATTGCCCCTGTAAAAGTCTAAATGTAAAAAAAATGTTGAGAATACTGTGTTCGCCCTTAATTATGGGCAAAGCTAAAGAGGAGGAGTAATGACTGGGGGAAAAAAATGGGTAGGAAACAGAGTTGCAAGAGAGGGAACAAAAATGAAGCCTACAAAACCAGGAGAGAGCACACTGAAGACAGACTAAATATTTTTATACTGGCGGGGGGGATGGAGTTTAAGAGGAATAGAAACCAGAAAATGAAAAGAAAACACAAAATGAAAAGCTGTAAATAAGTGATAAAAGATAATGCTTCATTGTGTAACTTGGAGTACATGGGCAGAATTAATTGTATGAGGACATAGCAAGCCTTTCATAACTGTAGGTCATGGTCTTCTGTTTTGGGAAGCCCTGGGACCTTGGATCTAAAGGTGTCATGAAATTCCACTTGTCCTTTTTATGTGCTTTTGTTTGTTTGCTTTTACTTCATTAAAGAAGACAGAGCCTCTCATGCTTTGCTGCATGACAGAGGGCTCTACTGGGCATTGAGGGGGTTGCTCTGCTATGGTTGGATTAATACCTGAGTTAAGCTGGTATTTCTCACATTTCCACCTGAAATATTTGGACTTGCCTCTGGAGGAGAAAGAGGTGGAATTAGTGGGGTGCAAACTGAACTGCTGAGAAAATTCTTCCAAAGGTTGGGGTTTTTTTGTTTCATTCTTGTTGTTTGGAATGATAACCAATCCAGAGCTAGCAAGTAAGCCCTACCCAGCCACTTGCTAACTTGAGCCTGATGTGATGGTCTTTGTGTGCTGTGTTAAAAACAGCTTAATAGTTAAAGCAAAGATTATGCACACAAGCAGAGCAAAATAAGGTGTTCATTCACTTCTTCCCATTGACAGGCTAGTGTTCAGCCATCTCCAGGAAAGCAGGGCTCCATCACATGCAGCAGTTACTTGGAAAGAGCAATGCTGTAACACCAAATATTCTGCCCTTACTTATTCCCTCAGCTTTTATTGCTAAGCAGGATGTGCTGAGAGATCTCTTTGGTTAGTTGGGGTCAGCTGTTCCAGCAGTGTCCCCTCCCACATTCTTGTGCACCCCTATCCTCCTTGCAGGTGGTGTGGTATGAGAAGCAGAAAAGGCCTTGACGCTGTGTAAGTACTGCTCAACAATAATGAAAACATCCCTGTGCTGTCAACACTGTTTTCATCACAGCTCCAGAACATAGTACCATACTAGGTGCTATGAAGAATTTTAACTCTATCCCAGCCAAAACCAGAACACCAAAGACTATACCAAAATGTGGGAGAAGCCCCTTCCATGGAGACAGAAACAGAAAGTGGCAGCACAAACTATGCCAACAAGTAGTGTGCAGATTTTCTGCATAGGGAGAAAATTCCTTTTAAAACAAAAGCTCTTTTAATTGTGGAGAGTCTTTTTGCTTTAGCAGTCCATATTCAAGTACTGCAGAAAGCATCTTTTTAAGAGTGGACCTGCTTGTTTTATGGTATTCCAAAGTAAGAGCTTTTCCTTAGGTAAGAGCTGAGGAAGGTTACCTTGCCAAAAGGAAAAATAACTACAGCTGGCCATTGGTATCATGTAGCACCTTATTCTTTCTCTTTCAGTTCTTTTGTAATATTTTAGCCCACATTCCTGAACTAAATAGAAGAAAAATATACAGCTACCTATCCATTTCTCCCCTCTTTCTGAATCTCCTATTGAGAGTCTGTTATGGGTTAAATTAGAAATCTGCCCCAGAGAGCAAATCTCGCCACACTCAGAACTTGGAAATAATCACAGTATCACAAAGGTTGGAAGAGACCTCGAGGATCATCGAGTCCAACCTGTCACCCCAGACCTCATGACTAGACCATGGCACCAAGTGCCACGTCCAATCTCCTCTTGAACACCTCCAGGGATGGTGACTCCACCACCTCCCTGGGCAGCCCATTCCAATGACGAACGACTCGCTCGGTGAAGAACTTTCTCTTCACCTCGAGTCTAAATAAAAGTGGAATTGTATTAAAACAGACACACACCTAAATATAACAGTATAAAAAGCAATAAACATATACAGAGTGTATTTGCATATATATGTATATATCTCATAACAGCAGCACTGGACTTTCCCTGTACCTTTGATTCAGCTTTTTGTTCCCTATTGGGGACAAAGGGCCCCAAGACAGCTATACAAACCACATGCACTAGCTTGGCTACCACCCCCCCTGTACCTTAGAGAAAATCAAAATAGAGAAGCCACCAAGGTCAGAGGGAATAGCATAGCCCAAATCCCAGAAACAGTGAACAGCAAAGAGAACAAACAAACTATGCTGTAAAATATAAGGTTTTCAATACACCAATGGAATGACATTAACCTATCTATTATTCTGTATCTAATCCCTTACATTATTCATCTTATACTCAGAAGTCTCTGGAATTTTCCAATTCACAATTAGTATCTAATCTAGGGACTAGCTCAAACTACTACAGAGCCCTAGCCCTTCAAAAGCATGGCAGAGCTGTGGGACTCTACTGTCTTCCCCAGCATTGCAGGGGATGCCATTTGGAAAAGACTTCACAGAAATCAAGTGAATGTACTGATACAGCAAACTGTCAATCATTGTTATAGGGAGGTTATAAGGCACAAAAGGTCCATGAGTAATGAATGGATTAGACATAAAGAATCGTTGGAAAAAAATATCCCAGTCTGGAGGAATGGCAAGATGGCCTTGCCTTTGAGTATAAGAATAGAGTTTGGAAGTGTTTTTTGGTTGTTTTTTTTTTTCTCATTTGAGGGTTTTGACAAGACCTGAAGGAACTAAAGTACCTGCAGCAAAACAGGCAGTGTGGAACAGGTGGGAGTTGCTGTCAACACAGAGAAAGATGCTAGCAGTAAAAAGCACCTGGCGCTCGCAGTAGTGTGTCACGTAGCATAGTGAGGGCATAAATCACACACAGAGATAACATAGCATTTTGCAGGAGGGCTTATCTTAACCACAATTAAAAAGGTGTTTGTGAATGTGTAGACAGACTTGAAGGTTTTCATATAGAAGGCCCAAGCGAGCTTGTTTGGGAACGCCGCTGCTAGAACATCTTCATAAGCTATGACTCTCCTGCATCTGAAACACTGAAACAAGCATTACCCATCTGCAGGTAAGAGTTTGCACAATGTTCTTCAGAAAACTCAGTTGTAAATCAAATGTGAAGTAAAGTTGGCAAGCCATGTGAGTTTTGCTATGTAAAAGTAAATCTAAAAGTTCCTACCTGTGTGTGAAACGGTGTGAAAGAAGGAAGTTCTTCTCTATAAGGGTGGTGAGACACAGGACCAGGTTGCCCAGGGAGGTGGTGGAAGCCCCATCCCTGGAAGTTTTTAAGGCCAGGCTGCATATGGGTCTGAGCAGCCTGCTCTACTATGAGGTGTCGCTGCCCATGGCAGGGGGGTTGGAACTAGATGATCCTTGAGGTTCCTTCCAACCCTGACAGTTCTGTGTTTCTAAATCTGAACAAATACCTGAATGTAAGAAATAATACACTCCTGGGGAGCTGTGTAAACTGTGTGTACACTTTGCATTAGCTTTCAGTGGGTTGCAGGAAAGTTCCTCTCTTTTTTCCTGCTTCCTGTGTCTGTTCTCCTCATGCTTATGCTGCCCTGCAGCAATGGGAGATGTGGAGCTACAAAAGCGTTCATTTTGCAGCGGCAATGTTCATATTTGTGGACAAGGGAGTCAGTGGTAGCATGGCCATGGAGTGGGGGACTAGACCTGTCTGTAGAGGTCAACAGCTGACAATAAGAAGAATTTGCTATGGAAACCACAGACTTGTCACAGGCTCTCCAGGCAGCATGTAGGATGTCTTCAGATCTCCCTCCGGTGTGAAGGGATGATGTGGCTACAAAGCTGACTTCTCATCCTCTGTATTTCACGGATGCAGTTCCTATTACAGAAGAGTGAAATGTGGCCACCGAACAGCAGAGTAGTCTGACAAGGTGCTTGAGAGAAAATATGTTTCCACTTGATCAGTTCTGAACAGTAATTTGATCTAGAAATCTGAAAATAGGAATTTGACAGCTCATTGAATTCTAAGACCATTATTAGTGTTGCCTTGTTACAGAGGCTTTGTGCTGAGCAGCTGCCTTACCTGCTGTTAGCAGCTGGGGAAAGTGCACCGTGACTGAGAGTTTAGGTTTTATTTGTCTGTGTTGGCAATGCCCTGTTAGATGATGTTTTCAGGAAAGCCATTTCAGATGGTTTGTTGGGTTTTGATTTTAAGAAAATAAACAAACCTGTGACCTCTCCCTGAAACAAAGCCTTTCCTTATTCAGAACGTGCCCAGCAGGCTGCCATACTGGGAGGCGGTTGTGTTCTTGGAAGTGTTTTGTGTTTTTTGCCTATTTCTTCCCTTTTGGCCCTTCTCATCAAATTGCTCACTTGAAATCCCCTGCAGTTTGTTTGCAACACTTGAATGAAATAGAAAGCTTCTAGTTATGTATTATCTAAGAGTGCTGCCACTCTTTGTTTTAGTCCTGTTGGAGATGACAAAAGCCATGTTGCTTTATTTTTCAGCCAGACTAATCTTGCAGTCTGACAGATACATTTTCTGAATCGTTTCTCCTTGACCATTGATACTTTTAATGGTTTGTGTGGCAAATCAGCATAAACCAGAAAAGTTATGTCTGAGTGAGCCAATATTATTATTTTCCTCTGCCAGCTTGCAGTCTGTGATGTCCAGCATGACTGTGTTGTCCATTTGACCTGTGGAGTGTTAGGAAACAAGAAAGCCATCATCACACTTTAATTCCTCAGACCTTGCCAAACTTCTGAGGTCCAACCCACTGACCAAAAACCCCTCATCTCCAAAACCAGCAGGCATCTGAAACACACCAGCAAAGTGATGTATGCAACTCAGGTGGGGATGGAGCACTCCAGGGAGAGCCTCTTTTCATCAAAAAGCACTCTTTGTTGTTTCAGCTGTGCCCATGTCTCTGAAAACATTTGGAACAAAAATTCTCATTATTCTATCCCACAAGTACCATCCTATAAAATACACACAGAACACTGTGTATTTTACAGCCAGAATTGGAAGATCAAACCTTGGAAGCAAATTCTTTTTCTTCCTCCACCCACATTCCTTTTCTACCCTCGTTTCTTGACCCATCAGCATTACTTAAGTCTTTGCAAAAACTAAAACTCCCAGTGAGCTAAAAATCCCAACACGAATTGAAACCAAGCCATGCCAGAATAGCAGGATGCTTTGGAGAGCAGAGCTGTGGAATCCTGAAACCTACACAAGTTTTGAGTACAGCATACTCTGCCAGAAGTAGTACCATCATGGGAATATTCTGTGTGACTCTACAGCCAGATACTTTCCTGCAGATAGTTGATGAAGGGCTAGAACCCTCAGGTTTCATCAGGAAACATCTTTTTTATCCTCCCATTTTCTTCCTGGATTTGATACGTCTGAATTATTTTGAAACAGAGTCCCCAAAATTCAGGAACAAAACAAAACACAAGAAAAGCTTTACAAAGATGAACCTTGGAAATCAATCTTAGAATCATAGAATCAATAAGGTTGGAAAAGACCTCAAAGATCATCAAGTCCAACCTGTCACCCAAGACCTCATGACTACTAAACATAGCACCAAGTGCCACCAAGTACCACATCCAATCCCCTCTTGAACACCTAACATCTTTTTATAACTCCTCTGGATATGGACAATGGATATGGAGATGGATATAGACAATAGTTGAGGCACACACATGCACAAAGGTAGGGATACCCCTAAATAGGCAGTAATGGCTTTATGGCCTGGCTTTTATTTATACCCTGCTTTCTTACTTTGCCCTTCCTACTGTGTGCCCTTTTTCCCCATCACGTCGCCTGCTAGTGCCCTATCTTATGGCATGCCCCACGTTCACACAATCACAGAATTGTCAGGGTTGGAAGGGACATCAAAGATCTTCCAGTTCCAACCCCCCTGCAGTGGGCAGGGACACCCCACACTAGATCAGGTGTTCCACCAGCAGTGTGTGTCTTTAAGATTGATCTGCATTTATTTCAGAGTTTTCTACATTTAATTTCTGAAGCAGCTTGTGTATACTTGGATAAAAACAACAGGCAAAGTTTTGCCTGTCAGATAGTCTCCTAAATGATGCTGTTGCTTTCTGATCTCCCTAATATTAGTTTGATAGTGGACTATTTTAAGCCACAATCAACACGTGAATAACCCTGTCATTTGATTGTTAAAAGGAAGGCATACCACAGACTTACTGTAAGTCTCTTGGTAAAAAGCCAGCAGGATTAAGCATTGTCTGTGCACTCCCAGATGGTGAAGCTTGCAAAAGATTACACTTGGAGATTTTGTGAAACTCTCCCAGTCATCTAGAAATAGTTATAATATGTGGGATGTTTGAGCAATATGAAAACAATTCTTTGCATAACAGTGTCACTTCCATTGTCAAGTGGAATTGTTCAATCTCCAAATCTTAATGATCTTTATTTGTGTTGCATCCTGAAGATTCTGTTAAAACCATCAGAATTTCCTAATTTCAGAATATGGTGGTATTTGGTGGTATTTGTTGAGAGTGCAACACCAATGTGGTTTTTGCAGGTTCTGCTTCTGCTATAAGAAGGAAAATGCCTCATTTATTCACATTCCAGAGTCTGTTTCCAACCATTGCTGCTGTGCCTTATGTTTTTCTCAGGACCTGGCAGAGGGATGGAAAGTGTAGGAGGACAGGCAATTGATGTTTAATCCTTCATATGTTTTCTAATTTATACTGGGGCTGATTATACATGCATCTAGAGCAAACAGGCACATATGCATATTCTAATTAGAGATACATTATGATTTTCCTGCTGCAGACAGGCATCTTGCACGGCCTCTGTGGTTTGGGCCTGGTAAAACTTATTATATATTTTCACTTCTGCACCATTCTTGCAGATGAGAAAGCTTTGATAAAGATTCAGTGCTTGTCAAGTCTTGTTTCTTAGGAGATTTTGTCAAACCATCACTTTTTAGATCATATTTGGGCCTTTCTTATGCTGAATAATTAAAAATGCTGTATAAACTAGATTATCCTTCAGTGGTTGTGATAATTGAGTGGCTGAATGATCATTTCATATGAAGGTTGCAATGCACCAAGTGTGCTGTTTAAGAAATTAAACCCTGTGGTGCTGTGAGAGCATCGCTGTCACTAATGCAAGATCATTGTTGCTGCTTTGTTTCAGGGCTCAATTTAGCCCTTATACCTCTTTAGTCCCTATAGGCAAGGTATCTGCTTTGCAGAAGTGCCCTTTGTTCCAGGGTCGAGTACCTGGACAAGGCTGATAGCTGCTCCCAAAGGGTGCTTTGGCAGTTCCCCAGCTCCCTGGTAGCTTTTGTCAGGTGTAGGGAGTACTGTGCAGAGAGCTTGATGCAGTTCTTTTGTTTGGGGTGGAGGTGTTGCCTTTTTCTGTTCAGTATATTAAGAAAGGGGAAAAAAGAAATGTCTCTCTCTTCACATAAAAAAAGAGATGTATCTATAATGACAGTGAATTATTTCTGTATTACCGAGTGTTTCCTGCTTTGGTAATTATTGTTGTGTAGCAACGCTGTCACTGGAGCTGCTGCTAAATTGGTTTATAAGTCTGCAGAGACTGCAGGAAGTCTATTAAAATCACAGACTTGGTTTACAAGGTTTCTTCTACATTTTTTAATCTCCAGGTGGCAGAGTACAGAGTGCTTACTACTTATTTTGAAGTCACAAACCACTCTATCACTTGGACAAAATTTGAGGTGGCCATTGCCCTTCCTGGGATAAGGGAAACCTGTAAGGATGTAGCCAGTGGGATTGGTGCAGGACAGTGGTGCAAGTCGCTTCCAGTTCTCACTTTTCAGCTCTCCTGAGGCATGAGGTTATCAAGCTGGTGTGATCTAATAGAGGAGACTATGCAGAAGGTTTTAGAGATGAATCACTGCTTAACACAAGAGAGCAGAGCTGAAGGCTTTAGGGTTTTGATAGTTTGGACCCTTTTAGTTTGATATTAGGTGCAAAAAGACACCCTGTGCTCTACGGGCAGCCTGGACACATCTTTACTGCATCTGTAACACGCCCTAGAACTTTAGGATGGGTTAGGTTTGCTTCAGCATATCACATTGCAGGAGTGCTGGGCAATGTTCTGGTGTCAGCATCCTTTGAAGGATGTTGGAAGAGCTGAGGGGTAAAGTTATTACAAAGATGGTGAAAGTGACTTACAGCAGGAGACTTGAATGTAATCTATCTGGCTGACAAAAAAAGGAAAAGATTGAGATATGAGCTGGTTAGAGTCATGGAAATATTTGTGGGGAAAAAGTGTTATGAAGGAACTGTTTTACCTTGTGAAGAAATGCAGGAAAAGAACTGAAGCCTGGAAACGAAAACTGTTCATTCAAATGGGAAATGAAGCAGAAATCTTCTGTGGGGTAGTGAGGAATTCAGGGCTCTGTCAGGGAAACAGGTGAGGCTCCTGTCTTGAGGCCCTAGCTTGACAAGTGAATACTCCAGAGAGTCAAGATGTTAGTACAAACACAAATCATGGCTATTGAGCCGGAGATATTTCAGTTGCATATAAGGATCTGTGGTTGATTGGAGTTCTGACTACATAACTAACTTCTCCCTTCTGGCTTCAGAAGTTTTTGCAAAAACACTCTTTAGAATACCTGTATTGGTAAATGAACTATTTTCACAGCAATTGGCTTTATTGGTAAAAGGACTTACTCAAGTCTCTCATGTGTAACTACTTGGTGTTGTTTACATTACTCTGATTAGAGATTGTGGCAGTCTCATTAGTAGCATGGAGATGCTCTGTGCTTTCACCCATTTAGAAAAGATTATCTCAGATGGGGTTGCAATTAAGCAGGTAGCTAATTAGTTGAGCAGTGGCCAACCCCCCCAGTGCTGCGTGCATGCATACAAAATAGATTTTCTTCATACCTGATGGCAGAGTTGTAAAAGCTGTAGAAAGTTGTGTAATAGCCCTGGAGAAGCTGCTGGGAAGTGACACTGTGGCAGTGATGCTTGTGGTGTTGCCACTTCCAAAGGGGCAGCCTTCCAACTTCAGAGGAGCAGCAGCCGACAGCTTCAGACTAACAAGGCTGAGATGTAAATGTTATGCTTGAGGATGGTTTCTCAGTTTGTCTGCAAAATACCCAAAAGGACTCTGCAAAAGCGTAACTTTGACACTTGGCAGTCTTAATTAAAATGTGGGGTTTATTTTCTAAGGGGTGCCTGTACTTGGAGCATTTATATTTCTGCTGGGTTATTTGCTCTATCTTTGCATTTACCTTCGTGCTGCTTGGACTGCTAAAAGAACACTGGCTGGTATTTTGATTAATTCTGATTAATTAAAGGCAAGTGTTTGCCTCACCACAATTTCTTCTTCTTTTGATTTAGTTTTATTCAGCCCCCAAGTAATTATTAAATATCTACCAGCTTTCTGCAATATCTGCATAAACACGTAAGCGTGAGGTGGCCATTAACAGAATTTCTTGGTTGGCATTTTAGTTTAATGCGTGTTACTCTGCTCTGGTGAGGCCTCACCTGGGGTACTGTGTCCAGCTCTGGAGCTCTCAATATAGGAAGGACATGGACCTGATGGAGTGGGTCCAGAGGTGAGCCATGAAAATAAACAGGAGGTGGGAGCACCTCTGCTGCAAAGACAGGCTGTGGGAGCTGAGGTTGTTCAGCTTGGAGAAGAGGAGGCTTCAGGGAGACCTTGGAGTGACCTTCCAGTACTTTAGGGGGGCCTGCAAGAAGTATGGAGAGAGACTATTTGCAAAGGACTGTAGTGATAAGACAAGGGGCCATGGCTTCAAACTAGAGAAGAATAGATTTACATTGGATGTTAGGAACAGGTTCTTTACCATGAGGGTAGTGGAACACTGGAACAGGTTGCCCAGGGAGGTGGTTGGGGCCCCATCCCTAGAGATACTCAAAGTGAGGCTCGACAGTGCTCTGGGCAACCTGATCTAGTTGAGGCTGTCCCTGCTGACTTCAGGGGAGGTTGGACTTGGATGACCTTTGGAGTCCCTTCCAACCCAGACCATTCTATGATTCTACTATATATGTCATTTGGCAACATGAGTAATGAGAAGGAAAGACTGATAAATTCCATGTATAAAGAAAGCAATGATTCCCTGTGAGAAACTGTGTAGAGATCTCTGTGTCTTTCTCTAAATATATACATGTAAGTATAACTTTATAGGTATATAAAATATTGCTCTGTGTGTGAATGTCTCTATGTGTGTATTTATACATATATGTGCATGTATTTATACATACATGTGCATACTGCAGAGCAAGGTTTTAACAAGATAAAGCAGACCAACAGTTTGGAGACCTCTCAAGTGCTGAGGGCAGAGAGAAACCTTTCAGGACAGTTGTCTTGAGGCAGGGCTGACACTTGAACTCACCTGCTGTGCTTAGCCTTACCTTGTGTTTAGCACCTTTGTGCTGTCATTGTAAAGGCTAGTATTTTCATCACTGGTCATTCTTCCTGTTATTTTACTGTAGGTATCTGAGGTTGGAAGTATTATAAATGGGGTGAAAAGGTCCATGTGTACAATCATAGACTCAATAAGGATGGAAAAGACCTCAAAGATTATCAAGTCCAACCTGTCATCTAATACATCATGACTACCAAACCATGGCTTCAAGTGCCACATCCAATCCCTTTTTGAACACCTCCAGGGACGATGACTCTACCGTCTCTCTGGGCAGCACATTCCAGTGGCCAACAGCTCTTTCTGTGAAGAGCTTTCTCCTCACCTCAAGCAAACAAAACACCCTGCATAACTTCATAGGCAAGATGAAACCAAATTATTTGAAGGACAAATATGCACTTGGTTATCCTGTCTCTCAGGGGTTTATCCATGACTTGGATCTTTGTAGAGGAAGGTTACAGCCAAATTTGTCCAAGGAGCAGGTCTCTGACTTGAATACTCATTGTCATCTTGAAAAATATCTTGATTTATCTCTTCTCTTTGGCCTGGCTGGATTGTCAGTCAGGATGGGCATATTGGCCACTAAGTCAGCACATGCTTAGCTGGGATTTGGGCATAACATGGGCCCTCTGCAAAGAAGTATGTGTAGAAGGAGTTAGTAATAATCATGTAAGATAAAGTGTTGTTTCATAAGAGAAGGGCAGAATCCAGGGGCTGTGGTGATAGCTGGGACAAAGAGAAGAATGTTGTCACTGTGCTTCAAGAGGCATAAAGATGTGAGAAACCAAATTTCATCTGCTCCATTCTGTCATTCCAGTCCTCTGAAAGGCAGAGGAGACAATGGATGTGTTTATTGACCTTCACAGGAGCATCAATGTCCTGGTTCCTAATTATTGATGTGTTAAAGCAAGAACCAGTGAATATCACAGAGAGAAATAAACCATATTGGAAATAAGCTTTTTTAGCATTATATTGAAGTGTAATCTATTCTTAATGGAATTCTTTTTAGAACTTGCTAGGCTGTGCATTTAAAAGCATTGATTGTGGGAGTTTAGTGGTTCTAAGTGAAAAGATGCTTTGTACGTTACAAGATAAGCAGGAAAGAGGACCCATTTTGTGTCCCAGTTTGTTTTATGGTGTTAAGGAAATGCAGAAATTGTGGTCTCCCTTCTGTTCCTGATAAAAAAGCCCCCACCAACCCTAGAACTGAATTTATGAAAGTGGAGGGGGGAAAATCGAAACTCACGGAAGTAAAACCTCAGTGATAATTGCTTCTGGTAAAGTTATTTTATGTTCCAAAATGCTGTTTGGAGCATTTATTTCTGCACTCAGACATCAGCTAGCCAGAAACCTAAGCAGTTTTGGTGAGAGGGTTTCTACTTTTGAATTGTGATACTTATTTCTTGTGGACCATGTAGGTGCTGATTGACAGCTGCCTAAACATGAGCCAGCAGTGTGCCCAGGTGGCCAAGAAGGCCAATGGCATCCTGGCCTGTGTTAGGAATAGTGTGGCCAGCAGGAGCCGGGAGGTCATTCTGCCCCTGTACTCTGCATTGGTTAGGCCACACCTTGAGTACTGTGTCCAGTTCTGGGCCCCTCAGTTTAGGAAGGACATTGAGACACTTGAACGTGTCCAGAGAAGGGCAACAAGGCTGGGGAGAGGCCTTGAGCACAGCCCTGTGAGGAGAGGCTGAGGGAGCTGGGATTGTTTAGCCTGGAGAAGAGGAGGCTCAGGGGAGACCTTATTGCTCTCTACAACTACCTGAAAGGTGGTTGTAGCCAGGAGGGAGTTGGTCTCTTCTCTCAAGCAACCAGCACCAGAACAAGAGGACACAGTCTCAACCTGTGCCAGGGGAAGTTTAGGCTTAAGGTGAGGAGAAAGTTCTTCACAGAGAGAGTCATTAGTCATTGGAATGGGCTGCCCAGGGAGGTGGTGGAGTCACCATCCCTGGAGGTATTCAAGAGGGGATTGGATGTGGCACTTGGTGCCATGGTTTAGGCATGAGGTCTGTGGTGACAGGTTGGACCTGATGATCTTTGAGGTCTCTTCCAACCTTGGTGATTCTGTGATTTTGAATGCAGTTTCAGTTGGTGTCAAGAAGAGATGTCCCATGCAGCATCCAGCACCATGAGATTTTAAAAACAAACAAACAAAATGTGCAATAAAGTCCATACTGTCTATGCTAGTCTTTTTATCAAAAGACCTGGGGCTGTTTAGTCTTGAGAAGAGGAGACTGAGAGGGGATCTGATCCATGTGTATGAGTATCTGAGGGGTGGGTGTCAAGAGGGGGCAGGGGGGGCAATCTCTTTTTGGTGGTGCACAGTAATAAGACAAAGAACAATGGATACAACCTTGAACACAGAAGCTTTCATCCCAACATGAGGAGAAACTTTACAGTGATGGGGACAGAGCACTGGAACAGGCTGCCCAGAGAGGTTGTGGAGTCCCTCTGGAGACTTTCAAAACCCACCTGGATGCATTCCTGTGAGGACTATCCTGGGTGATCCTGCTTTTGGCAGAGGGTTGGAGTCGATAATTTCTGGAGGTCCCTTCTAACCTCTAATGTTGTTATGATTCTATGATTTACCAAAGGTGATGACCTCTGTTATCTAATGCATCCTAGTAGTAAGTACTTAAAAGTTTAATGCTGCCAATCTTCTTTTGAAGCCTGGACATCAGGGATGTTAGGTTAAATCTGCTCTCCAGCAGGATTTGACATTCATGACATCTCTTAAATTTCAGAAAAACTGGAAGTCTAAGTTGCCTCTTAAACATTCACTTACATCAGTGGCATTGAGTGGTGTACTGTCTAAGACAAAAGTGTTGCTGGGCTTTTCCACCTTGTGATGCTCCTTTTTGCTTCTACGCAAAGAGTTGGGATATGACTTTTTGGAGAGTTGAAAGGTTTGTTGCTTTGGGTTTGGTTTTTTTTTCCCCCTAATAAACTCATTTTGTAATCTGGAAGAAATATTGATTGTTCATGTGACTTGCTGCCTTAGTATCATAGTATCATAGTACAGATTCAGTCAGGGTTGGAAGGGACCACAAGGATCATCTAGTTCTAACCCCCTTGCCATGGGCAGGGACACCCCACACTACATCAGGCTGGCCAGGGCCTCGTCCAGCCTGGTCTGAAACACCTCCAGGGATGGTACCCCAACCACCCCCCTGGACAACCCATTCCAGGGCTTCACCACTCTCATGGTGAAGAACTTCCTCCTCACATCCAGCCTGAATCTCCCCACCTCCAGCTTCATTCCATTCCCCCTAGTCCTATCACTACCTGATATCCTGAGAAGTCCCTCCCCAGCCTTCTTGTAGGTCCCCTTCAGGTACCGGTGGGCCACAATTAGGTCACCTCGAAGCCTTCTCTTTTCCAGACTGAACAGCCCCAACTCCTTCAATCTGTCCTCATAGGAGAGGTGCTCCAGCCCTCTGATCATCCTCGTGGCCTTTAGGGTTTAGTTCTACTTCTGTTGATGTCAATTAAGTGGCTTCCCTTTGGATTAAGCTGTTCAAGAAAGTGAGTCTTCAGGAATATATGTGAACTGGAGGGGGAGCTTCTGAAATAATAGCTCTCTTCTATGTATTGTCAGTTAGACATAAAAGTGGTTTGACTTTCAAGCAGGAGAAAATATCTAGATATTTGTCACTATGAGCCATGCAAGTATAAGATAGGGAATCCTGGGAATAAATATTTCATACCTGTATTGCCTGAAAAATCAGCACAGGGAAAAAAGTGTTTCTGTGCCTGTGGCAGCATCTCATCTAATCACTGTACATCAATCCTCTTTATCTTCAATTTTTTAAAAATGTATTATTCTTTAAATAATGGAGCACTGTGATGAAGTGAGTGTTTGAGCATGAGTTTGGAAGAGGATGTACGTGACCTAATATTAAAGTCTTAAATTTATACAAGAGCATGCTGTTAATTGCTCCATAAGTGTCGTTCTGTCTGGTGTCTCTAGCTTGCCTCACGAGAGGCTGCTTTTATTCTTTACAGTATCACCAAGGTTAGAAGAGACCTCAAAGATCATCGAGTCCAGCCTGTCACCACAGACCTCATGACTGGACCGTGGCACCAAGTGCCACATCCAATCCCCTCTTGAACACCTCCAGGGATGGCGACTCCATCACCTCCCTGAGCAGCACATTCCAATGACGAATGACTCTCTCAGTGAAGAACTTTCTCCTCACCTCGAGCCTAAACCTCCCCTGGTGCAGCTTGAGACTGTGTTCTCCTATTCTGGTGCTGGTTGTAGGAGAGAAGAGACCAACCCCCTCCTGGCTACAACCTCCCTTCAGGTAGTTGTAGAGAGCAATGAGGTCACCCCTGAGCCTCCTCCTCTCCAGGCTAAACAATCCCAGCTCCCTCAGCCTCTGCTCTGTGATTGGGGTGGTGTATCTTGCAGTGTAGGGTTGAAATGAGTCTGTTGTGTGCACTGAATTACAGTCTGGCCACACAGCGCGGCATTTGTTGTGTGAACGTGGGGCTTGTTATGTTGTTGGAGGGCTAATCACAGTCCTCTTTTGAAAGTCAGAGGCCTTTGCCTTTGGATCTCTTTTAGTAAAAGTGGTAGAAAGAGTCTCTTGAGTTGTGACTTAGAAAAAATGGTGTAAGGAAGGTGGTGCTGGAGGAGTTTGGGAGGACTTTGGTGTCAGACTGCAGCCTTGTAGCTGTTGGTAGCAGGAGTCTAACTCGTGGCCACTGAGGGATGGAAATTCTCCAGGTAATCTAAGTTTATGTGTTCCCATGCTATTGTGTACTGAACTTTTCCCTCACAATGCTTTGCCCTTACTGCTGAAGTAAACTCTACCCTGATGTGAGGGTTTCTCCTGGGGGTTGAAAGAGGTGGAAGGCCCTGGCCAGCCCAAGTATCATACGTTAGTCATGCTCAGTCAAAGAACTGGTGAGAGGAAAAGCCTCTTATCAGAGAAAACAACAGGACATGCCTAATACCTTAGTGGTTGGTGCCAGAGACCAGGAAGGGTTCATAGCTAGGCTTGTACTGTGGTTGTAGTGGGGAGCATAGCAGATTCAATGGGATGGACCAGAGATGATCATCACATCCTGGCATCAGCATGCATCAGAAGATGCATTGCCAGCAGTTCCAGAGGGGGGATTCTTACACTTTGCTCTGATGAGACCAAACCTGAAATACTGCATCCAGCTCTGAAGCCCTCAATACCATCAATATAGGAAGGACATGGACCTGATGGAGCAAGTCCAGAGGAGGGCTCCAAAAATGATCAGGGGGTTGGAGCAGCTCTGCTAGAAAGACAGGCTGAGGGAGCTGGGGTTGTTCAGCCTGGAGAAGAGGAGGCTCTGGGGAGACCTAATAGCAGCCTTCCAGTACCTGAAGGGAGCTACAAGAGGGAGGGAGAGAAGCTGTTTACAAAAGCCTGAAGGCTTGTGACAGGATGAGGGGCAATGGCTTCAAACTAGAAAAGAGAAGATTTAGCTTGGATGTTAGGAACAGGTTCTTTACTATGAGGGTAGTGGAACACTGGAACAGGTTGCCCAGGGAGGTGGTTAGGGCCCCTTCCCTGGAGATACTCAAAGTGGACCTTGACAGGGCTCTGACAACTTGATCTAGTTGAGGATGCCCCTGCTTACTGCAGAGGGGATTGGACTAGATAACCTTCAGAGGTCCCTTCCAACCCAGACCATTCTATAATTCTAAGTGTGACCTGAAGAGGCTGAGCCTTTGCTCTGGGCTCTATGAGTGGTGTGGCTGCAATGGTTGGGTGCCTGCAAGCATGTGGAAGTCATGGCCTATGGAACCAGTTCCAAGTACTGTAGTAACCATCTGGTAAATGTTAAGGTTGGAGAGCAGATTTTAAACCCTTCTGCTGCATGTCTGACTCGCCTGCTATTTTGTGTCAGAGCAGAAATGTGGTTTGAAATGATGCTTCAGAATCCACAAGTGGGCTTTACCCAGGCCAAATGTGGTTCCTGCCACCTATTCATTTGGAGTAAGCTCTGACCCAGAGCTGTAGGATCCTATGTACAACTGAAGGAAAGGAGAAAAAAGTTTCCCAGAAGAAATGGGTTATGTTTCTCCTAATATATACTGAAGAGTAATGGTTAATAACTTGTAATATATGTAGATGTAAGAAAATAAAAAGAAATAAGAAGATAATAGCAAAGAGATAAATAAGTAATAAGAAGAAAACTGAGCAGCTGTAGCTGGAAATTAAGTGTAGGTAAATAAAGTGGCTTGTGGAAGCCTTGCTTTGGTCAGTAGTGTCCGAGCCTTAGATGATGGCTGTGGGAAGGAACCTCGTGGCCATGAGAAGTGGTGGTGGCTGAGGGAAAGGTGCCATCAAGTGTAGTAAGCAGTTGTTATGTGGGAGTGAGCCACAAGCTGGGTTGATGGGCAGTGATTGCTGGATTGATTTGCTTATCTCTGGTTTTGTTCAGACTGTGATGGTAAAGTGTTTCAGAGAAGTTGCAATCTGTTATTCTTAACTGCAAATTAACTGGCTCATCCCTTGAGGCTTCCTCTGCAATACCTTGCAGGTGCTACACCAGCTGAAAGGAGAGGTCTTGCTGCAAAGAAGGTGCATCTGTTTATCCCACCTTGCTTTTGAGGGTGGAGGGGTTATCCTTCAAATTGCAATGCACAAGTTTTCCTGGCAACAGACGTGTGAGGAGATAGCAGAAGGACATGGAGAAGCAGCATGATGTAGAGCCATAGAAGCAAAATTGAAAATGATCTAACTGAGGCCACACGCTAAAAACTGAAGTCTGGTGAAGCTACTGCAAGCCTGCAAAGCAGGCTGGATGGAGTAGGATACTTGGTTTGCTGTCCTTCAGGAGCTGAGGAGAGAAGCCCAACTGGAAATTAATTTGGTGAAGAGGAGGCTGAGTGCTGACCTTATTGCTCTTTACAGCTGCCTGAAAGGAGATTGTAGTGAGCTGGGGGTCAGTCTCTTCTGTCTACTGTCTAGTATCAGGTGATAGGATGAGAGGAGATGGCCTGGAATTGTTTCACAGGAGGGTTAGATTGGATATTAAGAAAAATTTCTTTACTGAAAGAATGATCAGCCATGGCAATAGTTTGCCCAGAGAGGTGGTGGAGTCAGCATCCCTGGAGGTGTTCAAGAAATGTATGGATGTGGCACTTTGGATGTAGTTTAATGGCCATGGTGGAGTTGGGTCAATGGTTGTACTCCATGATCTTGGAGGTCTTTTCCAACCAAAACAATTCTATGACTCTTAAGAGGAAGTACGTGGATGCAGAGCAGGGAAAGAATGAACGACTATGTGGTTTGTGTTAAAATAGCTTGAAGGTGATGCACACAGATGGGGAGGCAACCTGCTGACTGGCACAACCAAGTCAGCAGCGATGCCTTGCAGGCACAAGGCTCTTGCTGTAGGCGGTTCGTGCTGCTGAGTAGAGTGGTGCCATAGCACAGTCTCCAAGCTGAACGCCATAGTTATTCAGATTGAGAGGTTTGGGCCATGCCATCTGGTGCTCTTGGACAATGCCTTGGCACAGTTCTCGAAGTCTTTTCAAGGCTATTCTAAGAAGATGTCTACACACCACAAGAAGATCCACTGAGCCTGCCATGCTTTGAGATTTGCCCATTTATGAGTTTAGAAAGACCCTATCTTCCTCATGCCTTCTTCTTGCCTTGAAGCCCCAGTAAACCCTGAGAGTTATGAGGTCAGAACAATTGCTGTGATACCATGCCTAGATGACTGTGATAGTGGTGACAAATAAATTGGTGAATACAGCGGAGGGACTCAAAAGTCTAAGCTGGTCTCTCATGACGTGGGGAAAAAAAGTATCTTTCATACCTTAGAAGTCCAGCCACTAGGATTTATTACTTTGATACTGCAGAGACCTGGGATGGGAGTTTCAGATTTATGTGGTACTTATAGTCACTTGATCCCTTTCTGACTTTAGAAGTCGTTAAAGAACAGATGTCTTTACTCATTCAAGATATGGAAAATAACCTTTTCATATTCTTCCTAAGAAGAATATAGGCCACAAAGAAACATTCATCAAGCTGTGAATGAATTATTCCTTGTGTAAGTCTAATAAATGCTTCAGTGAAGTGACCTGAACCCTTTTCTGCCTGTTAGTAGAACTCAAAGGATCAACTGAGCCATGGAAGCAGGAATAGACGTACAGTATGCCACAGGTCCTTGAGCAGGGGAACTGTTTACTGTGGAGAGGCTCCTTGAAAATATCTGTAATAACCATTAAAAAGAAAAAAATCCTTGTTTGAACTTGAACAGTCTCATAGTCAACACTAAATCTGCATCTGAGACTTCGTTTCTTCCAAAAGGGTCATTTCTCCAGCTGAGGAATTTGAAAGGCATCATTGTACCTTTTGAAACGATGTTAACTTCAAGTAGGAATAACTTGGAAACAAACAACTGTAGCAACATTTCATTCTCATGAAGCAAACTTCTAACAATGACACTGACAAAGACATCAAAACCTTAGGTCAACCATGTGCTCAGGTCTGTATGATGACTTGCAGGGCTCATAACTCCTCTTTGCATTAACTGTAAAGCCAGAGTTCTTTGCAGCAGTCAGGAATTTGTCCCAGGGTCATCAGCTGCTGTTCAGCGGTGTTCACTGAATTTGCTTCTGTTTCCTTAAATACATTTATCTAGTTTTGTTAGTTATTCTTTGACTAGGGTGTCTGTGCTTCAGTAAAAGGAAGTTTTGACGTTTCACAGAATTACAGAATCACAGAATGTTAGAGGTTGGAAGTGACCTCCAGAGATCGAGTCCAACCCCCCTGCCAAAAGCAGGATTACCTAGGGTAGTCCACACAGGAATGCAGCCAGGAAGGTTTTGAAAGTCTCCAGAAGAGACTCCGCAACCTCTCTGGGCAGCCTGTTCCAGTGCTCTGTAACTCTTACTGTAAAGAAATTTCTCCTCATGTTGAGGTGAAACCTTCTGTGTTCAAGTTTGTATCCATTGTTCCTTGTCTTATTACTGCACACCCACCCCTCAGATGTTTACAGACAGTGGGCAGATCCCATCTCAGTCTTCTTGAGACTGAACAGCCCCAGGTCTCTCAGTCTCTCTTCCCAGGGGAGACTTACCATTCTTGTGACTCTCCACTGGACTCCCTCCAGCAGGTCCTTGTCTCTCTACAACCGGGGAGCCCAAAACTGGACATGTTATTGAAGGTGTGGTCTCACCAGGGCAGAGCAGAGGGGAAGAAGAACATGCTGGACACACTTTTCTTGATGCTCCCCAGGATACCATTGACTCTCTTGGCCACACGGGCACATTGCTGTCCCATGGAGAACCTCCAGTCCACCAGGAGGTGGACTGTACTAACCTGTACTGGTGCCTGCTGTTATTCCTCCCCAAGTGCAGGACCCTGCACTTGTCCTTATTTAACTTCATGAGGTTTGCCTTCACCCAGCTCTCCAGCCTGTACTGATCTCGTTTGATGGCAGCACAGCCTAACGGGGTGTCACTTTTGTATCATCAGCATCAACACTTGTTTCAATAGAAGCAAGACATGGCCAAGACAAACTGTGCCTGTGCAGAATGTCGGTCGGTACACACAGTTGTTGCATCTGAAGGTCAGTTTATGTAGTCAGCTGAAGATGTAGCCTAATTATGTGGTTCAGTGAGAAATTGTGTAGTACAGCTGTAACTAGTGAAATCCTATGTGAAAGGCATACGCAATTTGAAAGCAGAATCATTATGTGTAAACCCAAAGGGAAAAGAGCTAAGCGAGGCTTTTGTTTTTCCCAAATCCTGCCAATGCAATGATACAGCACTTCAAGCATAAGCTCTGCATAGATCTTATGGTTTGGGTTTTTTTGATATATATTTCTTCTTTTGTGGCTGGAGAGCAGTGACTACCTCATGGGAAACCTTTGGCCCAATATTTGGGTTTGGGATTGTAGCGTTGCGGGGAGTTGAAACCCAGGAATCTGTGCTTTGTGGCGAGCCTGAGTGCAAGGCCTTACAGGCATTCTGTTCTACAAATGTTTAGGCAATATTGCAGAGGAGTTTTGGTGATTTTGGGGGGACAACTTCTTGTTTTGTTGGCACAGGATCACAGTATGTTAGGGGTTGGAAGGAACCTCCAGAGATCATCAAGTCCAACCCTCCAGTCAGAGCAGGACCACATAACCATATAATCTAGTGCAGTGATTGATGAGGTACATATGCTGTAACCTAGCGTTTGTATTGTATGTTTGACCTGATTATTGCTTACTTTGTTTTCTTTAACTCTACAAAGTTGCATTCCAGCCAGCTACCTCCTGGCTTCACTAGTGACATCCTTTTCTCCTCTCATTTGTTGCTGAACTCTGTTGGTGAAGGTAACTGATCTCAGGAACAAAAATTGCTTTGAGTTCTAGTTGTGACTGTCACTGACCTTGCAAGTTTTTCTCTAGGCTCTACCCTGGATGTGGCTGTCTTATACTACCACAGCACTCTGATGTTTATAGCCAGGCACTGGCCAAACAATGGGGCCAACAGAGATTTGTTTTAACCTGCCAACTACCCATGGTAGTCCTTTTTAATGGGTTGACACTGGCAATTTATACATCAGCTGTTGATCTTAGTACAAATTATTTCTTCACTTGTCTTGGCTTTAACTGATTTGAACCTGTTCAAGCGGTTCCAGAGGAACTGGAAAGCCTTGTTCAAAGAGTCTCTGGCTAATGATGTATGCTGAGCCAGGACCAGCCAAGCTGAAACATGGGCCTCCTGTACCTGAGGCCACTGGCCTGCATTTCTTCAGGAATCTGGATTTTGCTGCTGCTGTTTGTTTGACTGTTAGTGCTTTTCTTGACTAACTGGCATCTTCATTGCTGTCTGCTTTATGTTGATTACTAGCAATCATAACTGAGCTTGAAGCTGAGCACTTCTTTTTCCAGCCTGGCACCACTACTTGTTGAACAGGGACAGCTTTAAAAAAAAAAAAAAAAGAAGAAGAAGAGAGAGAAGAAACAAAAACCTCCTTCTTCTAGTTTTCATTTCTGATTGGCAGTGTGCAGATGTTCTCCCTGTCAGCTCTTTCCTTGTGCAGAAGCCATCCCATGCAAAACATGAAGGTTACTTCCTCTGTTTGGCATGAGTTCTTGATTATAGCCAGCTGCAGGCTTCCTGAGCTGGAGTGAAATTCAAAGGGAATTAGAAGGCTTAGTGATAGATCTAGATCATGTCAGCCCTGGAGACATGACTTCCTGAGTTTGTGAGCCCAGTTGGCAGAACTAACGTCTTGTGACTGGGCATCTCCAGCGAGTGCATAAAAGTTGATTCAGCTGTTTGGGTATGGAGAGGACAGGCAGATAAACTCTGTGTAGCCCAAACTTGAGTTTATGTAGCTGGTGCTGCCAGTTACCTCACTTGTCATACCCACCTGCAGCTGAGAATCTGTAGGATCTGGCTTTTCAACACTAGGAGTCAGTTCTTGTTGTGTGCTTCTTTGCAAGACTGCTGATAGTGAGGGTGAAGCGCTTGAGTGTCAGCTATGGGCTGCTCCAGTGTACTCCTGTGTCCCAAGCAAGATTTGTCTTACTTGGTTTATTTGCAAAGGGCATTTTCCAATGTACATGTTCAGAGTGGGAATGTATTCTGGCAGGAAGAAGTAATCATAGCAAAGGAAGCTTCTGGCAGTTCTGCACTTGCACCCAGGCCTCTATATGGGATGGAGGGGCAGTGCCACGGCACACGTTCCCAGGCACAGCTCATGGACTGGTCCAGCGAGCTTACAGCTACTTTCTTCTTCTACCCCAACAGATATAAAAGAGGTCCTAAACCCTAGCACTGGAATTCACGGCTTGGAAGGGAAGAAGCAATGCTGCTCTAAATCAATGTGATTTATTTTGTGTTTTATTTTTACCTCTGTTTTGCCTGCTTCCTTTACAGATAGAAAAGTCCTAACGATTTTTTTGCTTTGCTATATGTAGCTGCTGTGTGGGTGTTGCTGGGGGGGACAGAAACAAGGAGGGAGAGAAAAGATCCAACAAATGTTTGGTTGATTAAGTTAGTTGTGTGTCTTGTTTGGCTGGTTTGGGGGATGGATATGAGGAGGGGTGTGTGTACATAGATTTTACTTTTTCCCCCTCCTGCTTATACAGTACATTTGCACTGATCTGCTTTTAGCCTGTGAATGCATCTCTTAGGTATTTAGGTTTCTCATATATAATTTATTCCTTGAAACATCTTGCCTAACTTCACTATTTGAATAATATTAAGGATAAACTTCCCTATGCATGTCCTTATGCATAGCTTATTACCAAAACATTTACATATGAGTGTGCAGAGTGTGTGTGCCATGGGGTTAGGGGAGAAGAGGCTTTTTTCTTCAGTGACAAGGATATACCTGGAAGCAGGTATATCTGGTATGGGTGCTTCTCCTTGGAGCTCAAAGGGTCATTATTTCTGCATCATGTGAAAGGGAGCGTGTGTTGATACAATGATTATGGTGCAGTTACAATTAGTAAGGAGCGGCTGTGTGGGCAGCTTCCATCAGCTCTGCTCAAATGAATGAAATCCTTCACAGAGGACCTCTTGATGCTTGAGCATGAAGTAAGAGCTAAAAGGCCTCTCTTCATTAATTATTAACTGGATAAAGCCTCCCAGGCTTTTGATTTTTAAGGCAAATCATAAAGCAGTAATTTGCATTGTCAGGTTTAAACAGCGACAGAATCTTGTGGGACTCTGCAGCGAAACACACGTCCTGATATGTGCTGGCTTTTACAAATAGCTGTTGGGAGGTGCAGTTTTCACTCTTGCACTGCATAAACCTGGGACAGCTTCATCAGCAGCTATGTGTTTACAGATTGGAAAATGCTTTATATCATACTAGGCAGAATGTAACACTGGACAAATTAATTGACTGCACTTTAAAGCTATAATTTTTCAGGAAATAATGCTTTCAGTTTAGGCTGTTTAGGCTTCTGGCTTTGTGAGATGGTTGTCCTATTAGGCAAGCCTTTGGTAGTATAACTCATGTTGCTTTCTAGTCTTCTAATGTTTGTCCAGAAGCAACCCTGGCACTATGAAAACCAAATTCTCTGTGTAGTATGGGACAGTGAGAAGAAGAAGAGCCAGCTGCAAGGCTGACCACAGGTTGCTAGGGGTTGGAAGGAACCTCTGGAGATCTTCGAGTCCAACCCCCCTGACAGAGCAGGACCATAGAATCTAGTGCAGGCAACACAGGAACACATCCAGATGGGTCTTGAAAGTCTCCAAAGAAGGAGATATAATGATTCTGTATCTCTTGGACATGAGTATTGGAGATGAACTACTATGGATATGTCATTCTCTACTGAATGTTTTATGTTCACCGATACCCACAAGCTGTTAATCAAGCAGTAATTTATCTTGCATAATACCATATTCAGTTCTAGTGATATTCCTTCCTATTTTCTTTATATGGTTACTTAATACCAGCAAAGAATAGTTTGAATTTTGTACTTGTCTGTAGCTTTAGATGAAGCCACTCATATTCTCTGAGTAAAATGTCTGTAATTGTTAGGATTTTTCTCACAATGATTTGAACTAATCTGGATTTGGAGTCAAATACAAGATAGGTTGCCCAGGGAGGTGGCTGGGTCCCCATCCCTGGTGATATTCAAAGTGAGGTTTGACAGGGCTCTGGGCAGCCTGATCTAGCGTGTCCCTGCTGACTGCAGAGAGGGTTGGCCTAGATGACCTTCAGAGTTCCCTTCCAACCCAGACCACTCTATGATGCTAAGTTAAATATGTGCACAGTATGTTGACTACTCTGTTTTTGTTTTCTTCCCCATATTATTCATCATTGTTGCAAAGAAATGAATCTTAGGATTTTGACACATCATGATCTGTGAGTGGTGCTCCTGGAGTTCCTTTTTTTAGAGATGAATTACTTAAAAAGGAAGTCTTTACAGCAAGGTCTTCCACTTGCCCAAACGTTGTAAACAGGTGAGAGCTCTTTACTGTTCCAGGAGTAGAAAGCTTGCATTTGTGTCTCATCAGTTCAGCACAAGTTTGGGCTGAATGTTTAAACCAGATACCCAATCTAAAGTTATTAGAAGTAACCTCCAAAAGAAGGAGAATTTCTTCATTTCACTTTTCTGCTATGAAAAGTTGTTAGTATGTAAATTCCCCCCTCTTTTGAACTCAGGCCCTCTGAGATAATTTTGAAAAGCCATTTGCTTGTTGCTTTGTCCTCCTTTCCTGTGTCTTGAAGCAGTGGGGCTTAAACATTTTTCTCTTTGCTGGGGGGAGGAAATAAATTGAGAGGCAGAGAGAACTGGGGACCAGACTTCCCTTTTTATCACAAGACTTAAGGTTTTCTTGCATGCACTCAGGTAATGTATATTTCTCATCTTCAGGACTGAGTGTGGAGTATCAGTATGACTATATTTGCTTGTCTCTAACAGTTGTATATTGAAAAAGCCTTTTTCCTCACTGGATAAGCATCCTATGTTGTCTTACGCTGGATTTCTTGTAAGCCTGGCAAATTATTTTTGCTGCATGTCCTAGAAGCAGATCCTGCCTTCCACGAGCATTGCCCACTTTTGTAACTGGAAGTTTTCTACTTACAGCATCATCCAATGCTAGCATTTATCTTTAAATTCACAGTAATTTGATTTATGCTCCCTTTTCCCTATATCTCACACATTTTGGAGCTACTCCTTGAAGTGACAAAGTTGTGTTGTGACTTGTGATAAATCTGCTCAGCTGTGTCTCATCTGCATGCTTTGCAAGTGCATGTTTTCTCACCCTGGAAGCAGAGATGGCTTTTCTGGGTTCCTTCAGGGAAGGGGTCATCCCATTATGGACAAGATTAGCCCTCTATTGACCTGCCTGCTGTGCAACACTGAAGCTCCCAAATTTAGTTTGTTTATTTTTTAAACAGTCTCCAGTGGAAAACAGGCAAGAGGGGATGCAATCTAAAATCCTACAATTTGAGCTTAATTTAAGAGAAAAAAAGGTAGAAATTCAGGACAGCTTATTTATCTGTGCTGCTTATCAGGCTGCTCTGCAGGCATCTGCTGCCAGTCCCACTAGGCTGGGTCTAAGGTTGGATGTGGTGAAAGATGGCTGATGTAATTGTTGCTGTCAGTCAGGTGGTTTTGCACAACTTGATGGCTCTGTTTCTCTCCAGCCCCAGCTGTGTCTGCTTTATGAAATTTAACTAGGGGATGATGAGAGGAGGAAGGTGGAGGGATATTTGCAAATTAAACTGGCTGCCTTCTGGATCTGGGCACAATTTCAATGAGTTCCCAAGAGCTTTATGGTAGTAAAGGATTGTGTTTAAGCATTTCTCATGTTTGGATCATGGTGATAGTTTTGCCTCATGTTTGTTTGGGTTTTTGTTGTGGGTGTTTTTGTTTGGTTTGGTTTGGGGGTTTGTTTGTTTTGTTTTGTGTTTGTGGGGTTTGTTGGTGGGGGTTGTTTGTTTGTTTGTTTGTTTGGTTTGGTTTGTTTCTTTTTTTTCCACTGTAGATGAGCAAAAAGCAAATACAGTGTCCTGGATAACTGCATGTGTCATCACTGTCAGTTTGACGCTGTGAACAGGCTGTCCAGGGGCGTTGAGGAGTCTGCCTCTCTGGAGATAAGACCTGACTGGATGGTGTTCCTGTGTGATCTGGTACAGGTGATCCTGCTCTAGCAGGGGGTTGGACTGGATGATCCTTTGAGGTCCCTTCTAGCCCCTAACCTTCTGTGATTCTGTGAATTCTTGACTGGGAGGATGCTGTTCTGAATGGGTGGATGATGGTGTATTGCTTTTTACATTTCTGGGCTTTTTAGCTTCTCATCAATTGAATACATTGTGGCTTGATCTAACAGTGCTAATAGCTTCTTTTCTGTCTGGCAGGGGGTTGGTTGTTTTAATGTCAGCTCAATGATATCATTAGATGAGTTTGCTGAAACTTTTTTTTCTCTCTTTTGTGCCAGTACCAAATATATTAATGTTTTTTAAAGACAGAGAGTATGCGTCGGTATTGCAGTGCAGTATAAACAGCAAACACTGCTCAGCTGGCAAGTGAAAGTAATTCTGCCTTATAGTCTGCACTTTGTAGGATCTTAATGCTTTGAAGCAGCCTACTTTTACAGCACAGATTTCAGATATAGGTGGGTGAAGAAGCATTGTGTTAAATTCTGTTACTATCCGAACTAATCCTCGATCAAAAAGAAATATGCATTGCTTTATGATTACTCCACACTTTTAGTTGTTACTCCTGCAAAGAGTTTATGTATATTAGTATACAGAATTTCTGTATTAGTAGTTCTGTTGAATGCTGCAATGAGGCCAAGAAATAGGGAAGACTGAAAGCAAGATTGTATGCATACTCAGATAAAAGGTTTTTCAGCCAGAGCTTATAAAATTTACCAATGTTGAGAAATTAGACTGAGATGCTAAAGAACCTCACAGGCCTTATCAATTCTTCTTCCTTAGGTTTCTTGTGCCTCCTCTGATGACTATTGGCCTAATTTGTGTCTAAGAAGGCCAATAGCATCCTAGCCTGCATCAGGAATAGTGTGGCCAGCAGGAGCAGGGAAGTCATTGTGCCACTGTACTCGGCACTGGTTAGGCCACATCTTGAGTACTGTGTTCATTTCTGGGCCTCTCAATTTAAGAAGGACATTGAGACACTTGAAGGTGTCCAGAGAAGGGCAATGAGGCTGGTGAGAGGCCTCAAGCACAAGCCCTACAAGGAGAAGCTGAGGGAGCTGGGATTGTTTAGCCTGGAGAAGAGGAGGCTCAAGGGAGACCTTATTGCTCTCTACAACTACCTGAAGGGTGGTTGTAGCCAGGTGGGGATTGGTCTCTTCTCCCAGGCAACCAGCACCAGAATGAGTGGACATAGTCTCAAGCTGTGCCAGGGGAAGTTTAGGCTTGAGATGAGGAGAAAGTTCTTCACAGAGAGAGTTGTTAGCCATACGAATGGCTGCCCAGGGAGGTGGTGGAGTCGCCATCCCTGGAGGTGTTCAAGAGGGGATTGGACGTGGCACTTGGTGCCGTGGTCTAGTCATGAGGTCTGTGCTGACAGGTTGGACTTGATGATCTTTGAGGTCTTTTCCAACCTTGTTGATTCTATGATAATTAATGGGGCATAACCAGCCCTTTCTGTGGTTCCTTCATATTGCTTGTGAAACTCTGTAGGGCAGGCCTTTGATAGGAATTAAATCATATCTCTACGGCAATAGCTCTGTGGGAACCTGCGGCAGTTAGGAGCTTTGGTTATCTCAATGATTTCACTTGACAGTGGTTATTAAGCCAGGCTCTTTCCATGATGCTGTTCTTCCCATACTGTAATAATCTTCATCCTGAGGCTTGCTTCAATGAGCACTGCATTGCTTTTCTTTGGCTTTGTTGTGGTGGGTTTTTTTAAAGAATGGTCAACTTGCACCATCCTATTTTTGGTGACCAATACATTTCTTTTTTGATCTTCACCCTTTATCCAACATGTATTGCTTTAATTCCAGGTCTTGTAATTACAGATAAAAATAGCTTTCAAGGTTATTGGGACAAGCTTTCCACCACAGTAGAGTCCAAATATCAGAAGAGGGTTTTGGCTATCAGTGAGGGAATCTTGGGGAGAGGAGTTATCCCCTGACCCAGCTGGGATGTGACTCTCCCATCGCTAATCAACCATTGCTCACTTGCAGTGAATGTGTTAAGTGAGTCTTAATGTGCTTGCTCTTTGCTAGGCATGTGGTATGGACCCCAAGAACAGAAGAATTTGGCTGTTTTCCTCTTCTGGCAGATTAAACAGTACACTGTGTTCAACCAGTATACACAAAGTACTTGAACATTTGGTGCTGGCACCTGCTAAGTTCCTCTAGAAAATGTTTTATCTGTTATGGAGAGGAAACGTGTATGTGATTGTTTTCTGTACCCCAGAAAGGAACTTGGTGCTGAAGACAAACATTGATCCAAATAATCAGTAAGAAAACTTCTTGTGGGTGGGAAGTCATCCCTTGAGATTTCCTGCTGTTGTGATTGCTGTGCCATCCTTCTCAGTGAGCAATTTTAAACAAGATTAAATATGACTAAAGAGAGACACATCAACATCTGCTCTCATCAGTGTACATTGATGCACATTCATGTTTCTGAGTAGGCCCTTGATGGCTTTTATGCCACCAATTTTATCTCAAACCAAATTTTTTCTGGTTTCTCTTTATTCTTTTCTAGACTGACTCTCATTTTTGGTCTGTGGCAGCCACCTGTTGGAAACAAAGCTATTGATGGTAAAACTGATGTAGATCTTGGTCAAAAATACAGCACAGCTTGCTGTGATCACCAAAATAAAATGGCATCTCTGTCAGTTCAAATCAAGCTGCAGCTGAATTATAAAGCTTACTTCCACCCTGTGTTTTGATGACTCATATGTCAGCTTCATGTTCTTTGTAGACTTCCTTGAGGATTTTCAGGGTTTAGACATGCTTAAACTGCTGAGTGCTAAGCAAGCAGCCTGCCTTGTCACACAAACTCTTTCTCCACCCAGGCTCCTGCAGTGATACATATGGTTCCCAGTTTAGTAAAGGAGGATGCTGATATCATCTGAGAACCTTTGAACTCTAGTGGAACTTGAGTATCCTGAGGTGGTGGGACGACCTGTTGTATAGTGGGGCCAGACTGGTTCTAAGTAAAAGTTTAGGGTTTAAAAAAAAAAGTTTATTTGATTCACTGCAGGAAAATTTTGTCTTCAAAGATGTAAAAAGATGGCCCACAGAAATGTAATTTTTATGCTTTTTTTTTATGTTTAGGGTTTTTTTTTTACCATAAGATTCTTTTTTAGCTACTTTAGCTGCCATCACACACTAGTTAAGATGCTGATGAGCCCCACAGCTAAACTGGCACATCTCAGAGCCCCTGAAGCTACATCTTCCTTCTGTAACCTGTATCTTTCTACCACATAATAGGTCCTTCTGAAGGTACTTGCTGGTCAGAACAGCTGCTGTGAGTTTTCTCTTTTGTGTCTAAAATATGAAGAATGTCTGGACTTTCCCATCCTTACTCTTTCAGTAGACACTGGCCTGTTCTTTCATGGTAGGAAATGAAGTCATTTCCCTCCACATCCTTGGGCTATTTTGATTAAAGTATTGCACCTAGCTTGTCTCCTGTTCCGGACCTCAGATGCTTACAAAGCACATATTGTTTGTAATGTTTATCATCATATATTTAATTTTACCAGCATAGAATGTAAACCACCATGGTAGATGTAGAGAAAGATTGAATACATTAAACTCTGCTGATAGCTATACAGCTCTAGCTGTTTTTCTTTATGAGCATCATATGAAGAACGAATGTGCTATTGTGGAATTGAATTTGAGTGTTTAGATTAAATACCACCCCCCCCCCCCTTCCTGCCATATGCAGTGTTAGCTTTGAAAAGAGGTGGAGGAGGAGGATGATCTAGGATACTGTTAAGAGTATCACAGGATGTTAGGTGCTGGAAGGGACCTTGAAAGATCATCCAGTCCAACCTCCCTACCAGAGCAGGATCACCTAGAGCAGATCACACAGGAGCACATCCAGGCAGGTCTTGAATATCTCCAGAGAGGGACACTCCACAACCCCTCTGGGCAGCCTGTTCCAGTGTTCTGTCACCCGCACAGGGAAAAAAATTTTCCTCATGTTTCCTCATGGAACTTCCTCTGCCTCAGCTTCCACCCATTGCCCCTTGTCCTGTCAGTGGGCATCACTGAGCAGAGCTTACTCCATCCTCTTGGCACTCACCCTTTACATATTTATAAACATGAATGAGTTCACCCCTCAGTCTCCTCTTCTCCAAGCTAAAGAGCCCCAGCTCCCTCAGTCTCTCCTCGTAAGGAGGATGTTCCACTCCATCATTTTTATGGCTCTGTGCTGGACTCCTTCAAGTAGTTCCCTGAGGTCCTTCCTGAACTGAGAGGTGCAGAACTGAACACAATATTCCATATGCAGCCTCACCAGGGCAGAGTAGAGGGACAGGAGAACCTCTCTTGATCTACTAACCAGAGCTCTTGAATCCATTCCAGAATGTCATTGCCCTTCTTGGCCACAAGAGCACGTTTGGCTCGTGGTCAGCCTTCCATCCATAAGGAGCCCTAGGTCCTTTTCTCCTTTACTGCTCTCTAATAGTATGATAGTTTGGGAAAAAGTGTGCAGCAGTGGCTAACCAGGTAAATGCTTGGTGGTCAGGGCAGCAAGCATAATGCAAAATGTAAAACCTGCCTGCCAAGCTGCTGACTTGAACAAACCCCCAAAGCACTGCTGACAAACTGGAAAGAGCTCCTGTGCCTTTGCTACTTTGATTTACACTTAAATAGTATAAATTTACTTTCATGAGCTATCTATACTGAGCTGGATGTGAACCAGAATAACTGAGGGACTAGCATGCTCTCTGTTTCTTGTAGCCTGTAAAGTGGTAGGTGCATTTAGGACAAGGGTGCAACAAATGAGAGCCTTAAGTTTCTGCTTATAAAAGCAAATAATTAAAAAAATAGCCCTATACAAATACAGAAAATTTTTTTGTATCATCTTTAGTTTCCCTTTCTTCATGCCTCTCTCTGCTCTTGGAACCTTTGAGCCAGCAGTGTGCCCAGGTGGCCAAGAGGGCCAATGGCATCCTGGCCTGTATTAGGAATAGTGTGGCCAGCAGGAGCAGGGAGGTCATTGTGCCCCTGTACTCTGCATTGGTTAGGCCACACCTTGAGTCCTGTGTCCAGTTCTGGGCCCCTCAGTTTAAGAAGGACATTGAGACACTTGAACATGTCCAGAGAAGGGCAACAAGGCTGGTGAGAGGCCTTGAGCACAGCCCTATGAGGAGAGGCTGAGGGAGCTGGGATTGTTAGCCTGGAGAAGAGGAGGCTCAGGGGTGACCTCATTGCCCTCTACAACTACCTGAAAGGTGTTTGTAGACAGGAAGGGGTTGGTCTCTTCTCCCAGGCAACCAGCACTAGAACAAGGGGACACAGTCTCAAGCTGTGCCAGGGGAGGTTTAGACTCGAGGTGAGGAAAAAGTTCTTCACCGAGCGAGTCATTCGTCATTGGAATGTGCTGCCCAGGGAGGTGGTGGAGTCACCATCCCTGGAGGTGTTCAAGGGGAGATTGGACGTGGCACTTGGTGCCATGGTCTAGTCGTGAGGTCTGTTGGGACAGGTTGGACTTGATGATCCTTGGGGTCTCTTCCAACCTTAGTTATACTGCGATACTGTGATACTGTGATCAGCATTAATAGCTTAGTTCACCTTTTCACATCCTGAGATCTCACCAGAACAAGACAGTTGTTTTCTGCTACTGAGAGCAGTTTAGAGAAATAAAGGTTGAGACAGTACAAGGAAGTCATAGTACATGGAAGTCATAGTTTCACCTCCTGAAATTACATTATGGCAGAGCTTCAAGGAGGAACAAGAGTTTTAAACCACTTCTTCCTTAATTTCCTCTTCCTGTGGTACCTACAAACATTACTGTCCAAAAAGACCAAGACAGCAAAATGTCAAGCTGGTAAAGTTATCCCAGCATGAATTTCCAGGCAATAGAAAGCAGACTTTTGAATTTGGTTTGCTGACACTTTTAGTGAAAGGTTTTAAGAGCCCTCAGTGGGAGTGAGACTGTTCTCAGGGCTGGCTTATCAAGGACCTACTAATACAATTTTTACCCCTTTTGGCCAAAATTTTAAGTTGGAAATTTGTTGTAAGTGGAAGCAGCTTTCTCAGACCTTCACAGTCAATGTTTGAGGGAGCTGGAAATGGGAGCAGGTTTCTGAGCCCAACCTAGTGTTGTCCTGTTTTGTGCTCTGGTGAGGGAGGGAAAAGCTTTTAAGAATCTCCCCCCAAAAGCAGTGGTGTGTCTAGCTAATGCAGTTTGGAGATAACCTGGTTTGAGCTGCCTGCCTGTGCTCTTTTGTAACAGTCATCAGGATAGTGCAACATCATCGGCTCAGCTGTGCTAGCATTGGTCACTCGAGGAGGTTGGTTTGGCTGTGAGCAAGCAGGCAGAGGGCTGGAGGTGGGTTGTTGAGAGTCAGCAGGAGCAGTGAATCCCAGTGGTGAAGATGGGAAAGAGACCTGGAGAATGGTCAAGGCTCAGCTGCCTGTTTGTTCAGCTGATGAATCAGGTTTAAAAGACTGGATCTGTGAGGGCTTATTTCTTGAGCTGAACCCTGAGCCTTTGGTTCAGCATAGCTACTTCTTGATTTGATGGCAGGATAAAAGCCTGACACATGAGGTTTTACTGAGGAAAAATTACAGCTTATCTGATTCAATACCTAGGTTATCTCTTCTACTGAGGAGGAAAAAAAAAGGGCAGCTGCCTAAGGCAACTACTAAGTTCAGTGTGATGTCAGGTTGTGATTGGTAAATTTCTGTGAGCTTGACTGATATGACCAAAAAATTGCCTTTTTCAGTGCAGTGCTGGTTGCAAATACATAGGCACTTTGCTGATTTTTATCCTGCTCTGCTAATATATGTTAAGAACATCTGTGATCTCCTAATAAATAAGATGCTGAGTGGGAGCCAGCTTTTTGTTTGTTTGTTTTTTTTAAATAGTTCTAATAATTGGTGTCTGCTGGCTTGGAATTTGTCCTGTGCATGCAGATAGAGCTGGATATTGAAAAAGTTTGCTGTAATGCTTTCTTCCCTTGGCTTAACTACTGCAGAGGTGAGGCAGGTGAGGGGCATGATGAGAAGTGCTGTGTAAACCGACCACACGTCATTCCCAGCAACCAGAGCATGAGCTCCTGTGGTGGTTTTAGGCTATGCCTTTAAAATTTAGTTACAGATTCTGAGCAGAAAAGTAGAAAAATGTAAATAAATCACTGTTGGCTGTAAAAAGGAAAACAAAAATGATTCTAAACAAATTCATTGGGTAAATAACTGGAATAAGAGGACCTGTACCATGACAATTCTTCTCCTCTCCTCTCCTCTCTTCTCTTTCTCCTCTCTTCTCTTTCTCCTCTCTTCTCTTTCTCCTCTCTTCTCTTTCTCCTCTCTTCTCTTTCTCCTCTCTTCTCTTTCTCCTCTCTTCTCTTTCTCCTCTCTTCTCTTTCTCCTCTCTTCTCTTTCTCCTCTCTTCTCTTTCTCCTCTCTTCTTTCTCCTCTCTTCTCTTTCTCCTCTCTTCTCTTTCTCCTCTCTTCTCTTTCTCCTCTCTTCTCTTTCTCCTCTCTTCTCTTTCTCCTCTCTTCTCTTTCTCCTCTCTTCTCTTTCTCCTCTCTTCTCTTTCTCCTCTCTTCTCTTTCTCCTCTCTTCTCTTTCTCCTCTCTTCTCTTTCTCCTCTCTTCTCTTTCTCCTCTCTTCTCTTTCTCCTCTCTTCTCTTTCTCCTCTCTTCTCTTTCTCCTCTCTTCTCTTTCTCCTCTCTTCTCTTTCTCCTCTCTTCTCTTTCTCCTCTCTTCTCTTTCTCCTCTCTTCTCTTTCTCCTCTCTTCTCTTTCTCCTCTCTTCTCTTTCTCCTCTCTTCTCTTTCTCCTCTCTTCTCTTTCTCCTCTCTTCTCTTTCTCCTCTCTTCTCTTTCTCCTCTCTTCTCTTTCTCCTCTCTTCTCTCAGCTGTTTTGCTTCACTCGGGAGAGATAACGTGCTTATTGGCTGGCCATGGATAAGTCTAACCCACTGTTTCTCTCTCCTCTCTCTTTTGGGATGGCGTGGGGGGGCAGTGGAATGGCTTTCCTGGTCTTTTTGACCAGGGTGGGGTTTGTGGTGTTTGCTAATTGTAAATATCTGTATCATATTGTAAATACTGTCTATTTTGTACATATTCATTGCATTCCATCATAGAGTGCAGTTTTTGCTTCCAAATACAGCTTCATTTGCTTCTGAGTTGGTCTGGCAAAGTTCATGTTGGGGGGGAACTTGAACCCACCAGAGCTCCCTGTTTGAAGGCATGGTGGTAAGCAGTTAACTCAGTTATATAGAATAGCATAGAATTAACTAGGTTGGAAAAGACCTTTGAGATCAAGTCCAACCTATCATCCAACACTATCTAAACCATGAGACAAGCACCCCATTCAGTCTCTTCCTAAACACCTCCAGTGATGGTGACTCCACCATCTACCTGGGCAGCCCATTCCAATGGCAAATAACTCTTTCCATGAAGAACTTCCTAACATCCAGCCTAAACCTCCCCTGGTGCAACTTGAGACTGTGTCCTCTTGTTCTGGTGCTGGCCACCTGGGAAAAGAGACCAACCCCCACCTGGCTACAACCTCCCTTCAGGTAGTTGTAGACAGCAGGGCGTAGGAGGTGGGGAGAGGGCTTAGGGGTTGGGGAGGGGGCTTATATCTCAGAAATAAGTCCAGTTTGGGTACTAGGGACCCTTTGGAGGTTGTGAGTTCATTCTGTCAGTCCTTGGCAAGAGGTGATGAATTGTCACTACAGTGTAGGGTGATTTGAACCTGCCTTTTATATTTGATGCTGTACTTGTAATTATCTTGATGAGAGTTAGGAGAAAGGAAACTTTTTGTAAACACCTAAGCAGCTGTAGACAAATAAACACCATATATTGTTCTTGGGTCCTATGTAGGAAAAAGGCCAAAATTTAAAATCCAGGTATCCTGTGTCCCCCTGCTCTTGGCTTTTTCCATCACTGTGATTGAAGCCCTTGACGATTTACCCCACAGTTTTCATCTGCTCCATCTGTAGAACTGTTCTTTAATGCTGACCTGGGAACTGATTTTCCTGGTCTTGAAAGCAGCAAACTCTGTGTTTGGAAAACTGCCATGGGCTGAGCATCAGCACCATGCCACTGGCCCTGATGTCCCCTCACTTGATTTAGGGACAATGTGACACTAAAGGCTGTGGCTGCCATTGAGCAGGTGTTTAAGCTGATGAGGAGCAAAACCCTTGCTAGTTTCAAGCTCCTTTCCCTACTTGGCTTTGCCAGCAAACTCCCAGGCAATGGGAGCAGCTGGTGGAGATCTTCAGGTATGTTCACACAAAAGTATATCTGTTTAAACTCTAACTCACTAAATATTTTGAAAGACTACAGTCTGAAACAGGCTGCAAATGAGGGGTTGTGGAGTCTCTCTCTCTGGAGGTATTCAAGACCTGCCTGGATGCATTCCTTCGTGATTTGGTATAGGTGATCTGGCTATTCAAGGGGGGTGGACTAGATGATTTTTTGAGGTCCCTTCCAACCCTTAACATTCTATGATTCTGTGATTCTTAATTGTTGAGGATGCTGGTAGGTGACACCAGTCTAAACCTTATTTTCCACTTCAGGAGACCTGTAAAACCTGGAAGAAGAAGAAAAAAATCTTTCACACTTTCTTTTCTTCCACTCTACTTATGTATTATCAGATCTATGTCATTTTCCTCTCCCCAGGCTAGTGTTCCTCTTGCTGTTTGTTCTCTTTACTGTCCTAGCTTTATGCCAGAGAGCTCTGTTTAGAGGCTGATTTTCCTGTAGCAAAATGGACTCAAGTATGTTCTGCTGCTTGTTCTGACTACTAAGTTTTTGTTGCTGTGCATGTTACCACTGAACCATTGCTCACCAGTGGAAACCCCTGTAGATAGGTGTGCCATCACTAAAGCTGTTTTGCACAAGCAAAGTTGATGGGGTCTGGCCCTGAGCTGTGATGTGAGCTCTTGCAGGAATCTCACCGTGATGGACAGTCTTGGTGTCAGCTCTGCTTGCAAGCTGTGACCTCTGCTGTTCACCACCTTCTCTCAGCTATAAATAAAACTGTGAGAGATAGTTGGGAGATATTCTGAAAGCTGCAAAAAAGTTGGTGCATTCCAACGAGCTTCAGTCCTGCCTGAGTCACTGCAAGCTCCATCAGTCAAACAACTGTGAATATTATTGTAGACTGTAGACTTGTGCACTGGGAGGTAGATACAAATAAGCTACAACAGGAGAAGGGAAACTTTTTTATTTCATTTTATTCCTGGTGTTGTTTCCTGTATTTGGAAACTTCATTTTTCTAGTAATCTGCCTAGACTGGAAAGAAATCCTTTTGTCCCATTAGGCTCTTTCAGGCTTCTGTGGAGTTTTTTAACTTGTTTTTAAAGATAGGAAGAGGTGTGAGTATCAGACTGCCTGAAAGGTGAGGAATAAGCACAACACAGAGGTGACTCAATCTCTGTACATATCTCCAAGCTGTTCCTCCTTTCCATTAACTCCTGACCAAAGTGATAGTGCTGGCAAGCATGCACACTCCTTCACTTGACTAGACAAGACAGAAAGTCTCTTTTCTCAGAGGGTGACAGTCCTCTCTTTGATTAAACAGGCACCATAAAATACATTGAAAGCAAAGGTGGTCTCATTTTTCAAAGAGGAATTCTTTAGGTAGCTAAGCTTAGTAGAGTCTCAGACACAAAATCTATTGGGCTGAGGAGCATTCAGCTTTTGTGGCCTGTACCAAGTGTGTTATATAAAACAGCCCCACAAACTCAATATAAGTTTGTATGTGTTATGTGCCATTGTATCACAGTATCACCAAAGTTGGAAGAGACCTCAAAGATCATCAAGTCCAACCTATCACCACAGACCTCATGATTAGACCATGGCACCAAGTACCACGTCCAGTCCCCTCTTGAACACCTCCAGGGATGGTGACTCCACCACCTCTCTGGGCAGCCCATTCCAATGGTGAACGACTCTCTTGGTGAAGAACTTTCTCCTCACCTTGAGCCTAAACTTCCCCTGGTGCAGCTTGAGACTGTGTCCCCTTGTTCTAGTGCTGGTTGCTAGAGAGAAGAGACCAACCCCTTCCTGGCTACAACCTCCCTTCAGGTAGTTGTAGAGAGCAATGAGGTCACCCCTGAGCCTTCTCCTCTCCAGGCTAAGCAACCCCAGCTCCCTCAGCCTCTCCTCACAGGGCTGTGCTCAGGGCCTCGCACCAGCCTTGTTGCCCTTCTCTGGACATGTTCAGCTGTCTTAATGTCCTTCCTAAACTGAGGGGCCCAGAACTGGACACAGGACTCAAGGTGTGGCCTAACCAATGCAGAGTACAGTGGCACAATGACCTCCCTGCTCCTGCTGGCCACACTATTCCTAATACAGGCCAGGATGCCATTGGCCCTCTTGGCCACCTGGGCACACTGCTGGCTCATGTTTAGGCAGCTGTCAATCAGCACCCCCAGGTCCCTTTGTGTTTGGGAGCTCTCCAGCCACTCTGACCCCAGCCTGTAGCCCTGCATGGGGTTGCCGTGGCCAAAGTGCAGCCTACAAAAAGGTGATGATGTAGCAAATCCAGCAAATAAACTGAGTGTGATCCTCATCTCTTTGCTCACTTGTTCTGCTGATGAAGTGACTTTGCCGCAGAAGATAACCTTGTTTTGAAAACAGTTTATAAAGAACAAAGCCTGATACAATGAAGCAATTTGGGGAGGATTGTTCCCATGTCCCAACAATGGATTTCTCTGTTAATGTAGAGTAAAAATCATCTGTTAAATCAAAGATATCTTTGAAACTGTGCACTGAGAATTAACTGTAGTGGTGTTCTTGTTTAAATTTTATCATGATTTTCAAAGCCCAGTTGAAGGCCACTGTGGAGTCATAGGCAGATAAAGATGCTTGAAGCACAGAAGTCCAGTGGATACAATTATCATTGTGGTGTTCTTTGCAGTAATTATTGAGACTGTTTAAAATGTTAATTGGACAGTAAGCTTCATCTCTAGAGAAAATGCCTACTGAACGCTTAGGTCATGTTCAAAATAGGCCGGATCCTAAGAGGATATTAGTTGCTATGCTTCACAGGACATTATATCAAAGATACTGTATTCATATAGGAAATGCAAAAATAATGTAGAATATCAAATACAATCACAGAATGAACCAGGTTGGAAAAAACCTCTGAGATCATCAAGTCCAACCTATCATCCAACACCATCTAATCAACTAAACAATGGCACTAAGTGCCCCATCCAGTCTTCTTTTAAACACTATCAGGGATGGTGACTCCACCACCTCCCTGGGCAGCCCATTCCAATGGCAAATCACTCTTTCTGTGAAGAATTTCTTCCTAACATCCAGCCTAAACCTCCCCTGGTGCAGCTTGAGACTGTGTCCTCTTGTTCTGTCACTGATTGCCTGGGAGAAGAGACTAACCCCCACCTGGCTACAGCCTCCTTTTAGGTAGTTGTAGACAGCATTAAGGTCTCCCCTGAGGCTCCGCTTTTCCAGGCTCACCCACCCCAACTCCTTCAGCCTCCACCACAGGGCTTGTGCTCCAGACCCCTCACCAGCCTTGCTGCCCTTCTCTGGACATGTTCAAGCATCTCAACATATTTCTTAAATCGAGGAGCCCAGAACTGGACACAGTACTCAAGGTGTGGCCTAACCAGTGCTGAGTACAGGGGCAGAATGACCTCCCTGCTCCTGGTGGTCACACTATTCCTGATGCCAATGCCAACTGGCATGTTTTACAGTTTTAAGCAGGCATTTAGTTTGGTTTAATTTTTTTGTCCTTCCATGTGGTTCAGCTTGTGCTGGCAGACAGGAGATATATCAGGGATGGGGGGAAAAAAAACTGTTGTGATAGAAGTAAGAAAATAAAGCATAGTGAAATTTTTGCATGTGACTATAAATGGGAAGAATGGGATGCTTGTTGCCTCCCATTGCTGTCTTTATGGCAGAAATTCAACTTAAATTCAATGGCTAGTTCTGGTCTAAAAAGCAGGGTAAATACAGAAGACTGTGCAAAGTTCCATGCATGTGGAAATAAGAGGATTAAGCAGTTGTAGTACTTCAGATTTTTTTGGCTGTAATTGCAAACCCATGCCTCCTTAAGCATAAACACTGCCTGCAAAACAAACAAAAGAAGACAGGCAGCTTCCCTTCAGCATCCAGCCTCCTGGAAAAACCTCTTTTCTTCAGGAAAGGCGAGAAGTGCCAGCTAAAATAACTTTCACACCAAAAGGAGTCGTCACATATGTGGGAGCTGTATGTATCTAAGCTGAAGTGATAAAATGTGATTAACGGAGAGCCGAGCACTCATCATGTACAAGACCATCAAGCAGAAAGCAGGCAGTTCTTTTTCATTGACCTGGGGATGTCTTGTCCCAGAACTACAGTGGGACAGTGATGTTCCTTTGTAAACTATTCTACTGTTAGTAAAGTCTACCTGCTGTCTACTCCAGAGTTGCTACCACAGAGCCCTGATAGGTCAGGGACAGCAGAGCTCTGCTGAGGCCCTTCTGAAGATGCTCGGGAAATTGGTGGGAAGTTTTGTTGTTGTTGTTTTGTTTGTTTTGGTGGGTTGAGGGTTGGTTTGTTTTGGAGGGTTGGTTTTTATTTTTAATTTAGCTTGTTGTTGTTGTTCCAGTTTATATATGTGAGCTGGAAAGGTGCCCAGCAGAAAATGACATGGAGGTGCTGGTTAACAGCTGGCTGAACACAAGCCACCAGTGTGCTCAGGTGGCCAAGGAAGGTTCAAGAAGGGTGATCCTGGAATAAAAAGTTCCTATTAGTAAGAAAAGAGAAACAGTTTTTTTTCTTCGTGGACAAGAACCAGCTAGAGAAGGTTGAAGAATTGGGTCAGAAAGCTTGATGCCATCTTGAGGCTTAGGGGAAGGGATGTGGCCTCACTAAGGGGCCTGTCAGGACTCAGCATAATGTTGCAGTTGTGTTCAGGCACAAAGAGATCTTGGGAGGACTCCTCTTGAACTGTGAAAAATGTGCCAGAATTAGGCTTTATCAGATTTGGTTTAGCTGTGGGCTTGGATTAGCTACAGGCTAGATTGCAGATTATGTGGGCACTTTAGCATTGTGTGTCCCCAGGGAGGGATTTTGGATGTAGCACTCAGAGCCTGATTGTGTAAAGTCAGGCAGCAGTCAGGAGAATACCAGGTTGGCAACAATGAGAGCTTAGAAATGCCCAAGATAAAAAGGTGCTTCGAACATCTCTGCCAGTGTCTTTATAAGACAAAAAGGTAACCTTGAGAAGGGAATGGCTCTCACCCTGCTATTGCCATGATACTATAAAGCTGATGCTGTGCTGTTGTCTGCACAGAGCTGGGACTTATCAATTCATCATCATTCTCAAGCTACAGGAACTTGTCATTATCAGCATCCTCATTAGCTTGTTCAGAATCAGTGTGGGCTTTCCTGTGCTACAAAGCAGTCTTTGTATCAGTAGATACTCCTAATGCAGAAGAATGGTTAGCTTTCTTTTCCCCTGAGTACAGTAGAAGTCTTTTCAATGAATAATGCAAAACATTAGAAGGTTTAGAGAAAGATACATGAAGACAAATGGGTTTTATTTATGGTTGTGGTGCATAAAAGCAGCTAATCTATACCCCTCTTACTGCAGAATTATTTCAGGTGGATCATAACAGTGAAATGAGTAGGGTTTGTTTTTCTTTTCAACAGATAGTTTGTGAGAAAAATGATTTTTGGTTTTGTTTCTGTGAGGTTCCTGAGAACTTCTCAACTAGAAAGGTGTAGTTAAATGTCCTATCTGACAGTGTCCAGCAGTAGAGACCTTTCAGTGTTGTGCAGGAAATCCCAAGTCTGAAAGTTGGGATAAACTGCCCTTCATTGCAGGTCATCTTCTGGCTGCCAGGACAGCTTTTGTACTAAGAAATACTGCTTGGGTGAATGTTGGCTTCAGTGCTTGTCCTGCATTTGTGCATGTTGTTTCTTAGTGTGTCCCCAGCATGGCTGTGGCCTGTGCAATCTGGCAGTTTTCCAGGAGGTATCTAGGAGCAGCCTGGGTAGCACTGGGCAGCTTAGATACAGGTACTCAGTTCTGGGAAGAGGATGAAGAGAAGCTCATGTGCCTTGGTCCCTGGGCTGGACAAGGGCCAAGTGCATCTGACAGTGAAGGTGTAACCCAGGAGCAGGCTTGTTCAGTCAAGCAGGTACAGTTTGCTGCCATCTGTTTGGGGCAGCCATGGTGCTTCCCCTCCACCGGGCTTGAGGTGCTCAGCCTTCTGCTGGGCTGACTGTACTTGCGAAAACATCAGGAGATGGATGTGACAAAGAATTAATTACATTCGGGGGTTGATGAATGAGCAAGAAGTCAGAGCAATGGTGCAGGGAGAGGACAAAAACCTTGAGGTGGAGGATGGAACTAAATGTGTTGACGATCTGCCATCATAGCCTTTTGCAGCAAGGACCCATTCCTGTGCAAAATTAGATGATCCCCAGAGGTCCCTTCCAAGCCTTACCATTCTGTGCTTTCAAGTTCTAGTTATAGGGATGGATATAAATGTTAGAGGGAGGTTTGATACACTTTCTAGCCTGCAAATAGAAACTTGCATTTCTTTTATCAGGATGTCCTGCAGAGTCCTAACAATAGTTTTATTCTTTAATGTCCAGTATTAACTTTTTTTCCTACTACACTTTAAAATACACTTCTTGTAAAGGAGCAGATGCAAGCTGCATGCAAACTTACCAAGCAGGAGAATTTTGGTTGCAGCCCCACATTCTGGCCAACCATCAGTCTATCTCATATTTGCAGTCAAGAGGGAGGCATCTTCTCAAATGGGTTAGAGGGGTACAGTTTCTTTTCTCCCCCTGCCTCCCCCTTCCTTTCCTTAGGAACAGATTTCTCCTGTGTTGTCTCTACTGCCCCCACTCCAGCTAGTGTGAACGCTGGTCTGCTTGGGACAAGTTGTGCACCGCTCTGAAGATCCTGGCGTCACCTCTTTGTGGTCTTTCCCAGTCTAACAGCTGTGTCTCGATGCAGCTCTGGAGGTATTTTGTCCTTGGCAAATGATTTGCAAATCCTTTGCTGCCACTTGTTGATAGTTTTGAATGGAAATCAGATTAATGATTGTTTCTCTAGTGGCAATGTTGGCCTCTTAATAACAGTTATCCAGCTTTCTTCTGCCTGTTTAAATATCATGTGCTCAGATGACTCCAAAAGAACATATCTGGGTAGTGTGCAAATGTCTAAATATAGCAATAATAATCTCTATCTTTCTTTTCAGTCAGCAGAATAAATTAGGGGATACACTTCCATTTGTGTGGAGTACACACTGAGATGAGTCTGTCTTGACATCTGTTTCAATACTAATTTCTGATGTCTGCCTGATACCTCTGGAAGAGGAGAAATTCTGTAAAAATCTCTGAATTTGTCATTGGTCTCTGGCTGTGGGTTGGGTTTGTTCCCTTTTATACTAGAGAATTACACAGTTCTCAGCCCCTTTCCAAACTGCCAACTTTCTGCTCTGCTGAAGTTACTTCTGGCTCTAATCCCAGTATTTTGGGGGAACAATAGATCCTATTTTAGCCTACACAGATTTAATTGCTGTGAATAAGGTTGACAATTATCTCCTTTTGTATATGAGAATCCCACCAGCTGTTTTAGATGCATTTAAATTGCTGCACCATGCTCAACTCACTTGTCACATCAGGAGCCACAATGCCGAATCCCAGGCACCTGGTAATCTGTCCTCAGCCTCTATTTTAAACATCATGTGTGCAGCATTTAATTCTGTTTCTTCTTCTTGCCCTTCAACCTTGGTTCTCCACACTGGGTGGCATTCTTAGTTGTAGGAAGGCACGTCTATACCAGCTATGCCTTTTGAGGAAAATGCATTTCAAATAGCAAGAAAAGCTATTCAAAGAAGTAGGTGGGTGCCCTTGTAGGTTTGGGTTTCTGAACGTTGTGGGCTTTTTTTGCTCCCTCCACCCCCATAAACTCTGGCACCTGAGGTGGGAATCATCTGACCACACGCTGACAATCTGCTGTGTAATTGTCTACGGGCAGCTTTACTGTCCGCAAAGAGGAACAGACATTTCATGCTAATGTAAACAACTAAAATAGGTCAGCTGAATCATGCCCCCAAATGTCCTCTTTCTCTTTGCTTATAAATAAAGTCTGAGTAATTAGCTCAGACTTAGCTGTCTGCACCATAGACATCTGACTAGGTCTCATCTCTGGGGACCATTCTTGTAGCAGCAGTCACATGTGTTTGTAGACATATGTAGAGAGCTAAGAGGATTAACAGTACTTGGCTTCTTGATGCAGAGGCTCTGCAAGTGCCAAGGTGAAGATGCTCTAAGCTTGACTTCTCAAAGCCAAAAGCAAACCTGAGTGGATTTTCCCATATCAGTATTTGATGTACGCAGTTACAGGGCACTAAACTGGTGTGTGCCATCTCTTTCTCATTGCAATCTTCCTAGACTCATAAGATACAACTTCATAACTACTGGGGTGTTTTCCTAGATAGCTCCCTATCATCTGCTATTTCTGCCTCTATATTGTCTCTTTGGCCTTGGCTGTGGCAGTATGTCGGTTTGGTTTAATAAAAGATAACATATTTTGGTGCAGATGTCCCTGCACAATGGCAGGTGAAGGTGGAGGCCTCTTGCACTAGGAAAGCTCAAAAGAGGATGCTTGTGAAAGTTTGCTTTCCATCCTTTGCCTGGGAAGTTTGCTCTCCTGCTGATTTTCCAAATTATTCAGCTATTGAATCCTGCAGGGTTTTCTTCTCAGCCTGCATACAGACATTCCTCATGGTCTAGTCATAAGGTCTGTGGTGACACGTTGGACTCAATGATCTTTGAGGTCTCTTCCAACCTTGGTGATACTGTGGTAACTCCTGCTCCACCACCACTATTTGTGCACCCATCCCAGAACCAGGGGCAAGACCCTCAGCAGCCAAGATACCACACAGAGGAGCTCAGCCCCAGTAAGGAGGCCCAGCCAGCACCCATGGAAGATACTGGAGTCATCAATCATGGCCCTACCTAACCGGGGGGCCACCAGGCCCCCCGGCCTTTGTTGTCACCACCACCATCACCCAGTGTGCACCATGGGCACTCACCAGTGATGAGAGGAGGATCCCTCAGCCCAGATGGGCTCAGCTTGGGGCTTCTGCCTTTCCTGGCGGGGATTAAAAGGAGGAGTGGGCAGGGAGGGCAAAGTGGCTACACTTGGGGTGGGAGGAGACTCCAATAGAGCCCAGGTGCTCTGGGATTTGAGGGGAAAAAGGGCAAAAATGGGGTTGGTGAGGGACTTTTAGAGTGTCAGGTAATGATAGGACTGGGGGGAATGGAAAAAAAATAGAAATGGGTAGATTCAGATTGGATGTTAGGAAAAAATTTTTCCCCATGAGAGTGGTGAGACACGGGAACAGGTTGCCCAGGGAGGTGGTGGAAGCCTCATCGCTGTAGGTTTTTGAGGCCAGGCTGGATGTGGCTCTGGGCAACCTGCTCTAGTGTGAGGGGCCCCTGCCCATGGCAGGGCAGTTGGAACTGAAAGATCCTTGAGGTCCCCTCCAACTCCAACAATTTTATGACTCTAAAACAATTTTGCAGTTTAGGATGGATGTTAGGAAGAAATTCTTCCCAGAAAAAGAGATTGGCCATTGGAATGTGCTGCCCAGGGAGGTGGTGGAGCCACCGTCCCTGGAAGTGTTCATAAACAGTCTGGATGAGGCACTTAGTGTTATGGTTTAGTTGATTAGATGGTATTGGGTGATAGGTTTGACTTGATGATCTTGAAGGTCTTTTCCAACCTAGTTAATTCTGTGCTGGGCTACTCCATTTCCTCTGCCTATTTGGACACAATTAACTATCCTTAATTATAGCACTTCTTAAAATATTTGATACTGGTCTTGCTTACTATGTTTGTTCCAAGTATTTGCCAGTCTGTGCATTCTTGGTGTGCCTGGATGTGTTTGCAAATGAAGACTTAGATTGATGTTTCATGTGAGCCAGAGGTGCTTTTGCTATTGACTTTGCAAGGGGTGAGATTCCTAATAGAGACATATTTGCAGCACAAGTAGAAGAAACAGTAGTGCTGGAGAAGCATGGCCTGGTACTCGCTGTGTAGCTGTTCCTGTGCCCAGACAGGCTAGAACTAGATCTCAGTTTGGAGCTATTCTGCATTTCAGGCTTCATAAGGTAGCAGGGAGGAGCTCCCACTTGGTGCCAGATCCTGTGAACATACCAGGTAAGGCACATATCTGTTGCTTTGTGCTTTGCTCCCTCTGTGTTCCCATATGGACACAGCCCTGGACAGCCTGCTGTAGGTGACCCATCTTGAGCAGGATGCCTAGAGCAGATGACTTCCAGAGGTCCCTCCCAAGCTCAACCAATATTGCATCTCCCAGAACTGTTCTTCAGCCTTTCTGTGCCTCCTTTGCTCTTGGACATGGGCAGCATCTCTTCATCCCACCTTCCCTGCAAAGGCAGCAAGAGCCTGTGGGGATGATTTACCCCGGGGTTCAGCCTTGGTGCCTACCCAGTGTTCACATCCATGCCATCTGAGGCACAACAGGACTGGTTGCAGCACACCTCCAGCACATGTTGTGGCATACCATGGTAATAGGTGGCATGCAGATCTCAGAGCTTGAGTTCCTTGGATAAAAGTAGCAGATGAGCCTGGAAAGGAGACCCTTGTCTGCAAGTTCTGTGCACACACACAGACACTCATTTGCTCACTGCTATATTTACTGGCAGGTAGAAATTCTGCATTTGGATGGATCCTTCTTTTTACTGGTGGTGGTTTTGCTAGGGTCCCTATGTTAACTTTGTTTCCAAATCATCACTACACTTGACATTTTAGCTCTGTGAGGTCTTAGCAATTGAGCCAAGATCTTAAGGAATTTGACCTATATTCCATGCAAATGTAACAGCATAACATTTAACTGAACTTTGAATAGCTTGCCTGCAAAATAGCATATTTTTTTCTGTGCAGGGGTGAGTGTGCACATATCTGTACATAAAATATATGCAAAAAGTACTGAAACCTTTTCTTAAGATTATTTGGCATTAAATACTGTGACATTTGAATGCCCTAAATTTGGGGAAGCCAATCTTTCAGCTGGCTGTTATTCCCAAGCAGAATGAATGAACAGTATACAAACATTTCAATGGATCAAGATCCATCAAGATTAAGGATGCTGCCATTGTTCTACAGCCTTCGCCCTCCCCGGCTCAGGATTGCTGATATTTAGCTTGGATTTTTATAGCTTCAAAGATGAGGTCTAAGTAATTTTAGTAACAGAAGTAAAAGATTGGATGTTGTACATTTCTGTGACAAGGAATCACAGAATTGTCAGGGTTGGAAGGGACCTCAAGGATCATCTGGTTCCAACCCCTTGACCATGGGCAGGGACCCTTTCCACGATCAGGTTGCCCAGAGCCACATCCAGCCTGACCTTAAAATCATCCAGGGATGGGGCTTCCCCCACCTCCCTGGGCAACCTGTTCCAATGTCTCACCACTCTTGTAGTGAAGAACTTCTTCCTAACATCTAATCTAAATCTTCCCTTCTCTACCTTGGATCCATTCCCCCTAGTCCTATCACTACCCAACATCCTAAAAAGTCCCTCACCAGCTTTCTTGTAGGCCCCCTTCAGATACTGAAAGCCACAATATGGTCTCTGAGCCTTCTCTTCCCCAGACTGAACAACACCAACTGTCTCAGCCTATCCTCACAGGAAAGGTGCTCCAGCACACTCATTGCAGTGTTTTTTTGCACGTGGCCTCTTCCTGCAGATCTGCTGTTTAATGTTCTCCCAGGGGAAAAGTGATGGATGTAAAACTCCATCAGCAGGATGAAGTTTTTCTTTCAGCTATTCTGAACAGTCAGCAACATATGAGTGGCTTTGAATTCACTTTCTCTGTGTGGGTTCCTGGTAATAAAGCTGTACATAGTGTTTTCTTTTTTTCCTTTTGTTTTTTACCCCTTACTTCGCCTATGTATGTGTGCTTTCATACATGCACAGTTTGCTCCAATGACTTTTTAAGAATACAGGAGCAGACCGCCTGCTTTCAGGTTATAGGAGCGTCACAATACCTGCTGGAGTAGAGGGATGTTGTGAATAAGGCATTAGTGCTTAGCTGTGGAAATGTGTATGCTCTCTGTTACATTTGTAAAGATTAGCTTGGGGCTAATTTCAGTTGACAGCTGTATAAAAGAGATTACTACCATCACTGTGGAACTCTTGTGGTTAACTTTCACACATGCTAAATATGAGAGGTAATTTTGTTTTTAAAGCTTGGACTGGTTTTGCATAAGCCATTTATCTTGATTTTTCTCTTAACCCTGAGAGAGCTGAGACTGCAGTCCACAGCTCCATGACCTAATGGATTTACTGAACTACTTTAAACACATACCTTGCTTCATTGTAAGCATAAGGAGAGCTTTTATTTCACAGACTCACAAAACTTTCAGGGTTGGAAGGGACCCCAAGGATCATCTAGTTCCAACCCCTCAGCGACCCTTTCCACTAGATCAGGTTGCCCAGTGCTACATCCAGCCTGGCCTTAAAAACATCCAGGGGTAGGGCTTCCATCACCTCCCTAGGCAACCTGTTCCAGTGTCTCACCACTCTTTTGGTGGAGATCTTCTTCCTAACATCTAATCTCAATCTCCCCTCCTCTAGCTTGGATCCATTCTCCCTAGTCCTGTCACTACCTGACACCCTAAAAAGTCCCTCACCAGCTTTCTTGTAGGCCCCCTTCAGATACTGGAAGGCCATAATAAGGTCTCATCAGAGCCTTCTCTTCTCCAAACCGAACAATCCCTACTCTCAGTAACTCAGGAAACTGCTTGAAAGAGCCCAGTGTCCAGTGCAAAGCCAGAAAAATTAAGATCGTCCTTACAGGGAGAGTCTGAGGGAGCTGGGGCTTGTTAACTTGGAGAAAAGGAGTCTAAGGCATGGCCTCATTCATGTTTGTAAAGCTGTATAGGGTGAGTGCAAAAGGATGGAGTCAGGCTCTGCTTGGTGATGCCCAGTGATGGAACAAGGGGCAGTGGGTGGAAGTTGAGGCATAGGAAGTTCCATGGAAACATGAGGAAAAATGTTTTCCCTGTGAGGGTGCCAGAACACTGGAACAGGCTGCCCAGGGGGGTTGTGGAGTCTCCCTCATATTCAAAACCAGCCTGGATGTGCTCCTGTGTGATCGGCTCTTGGTGATCCTGCTCTGGCAGGGTTGGACTAGATAATCCTCTGAGGTCCCTTCTAACCCCTAATGTTCTGTGATGGTAAAGTCCTGCAATAGCATTTTGGAACGTTCATGCAAATAATGTCAGAATGGATTACCCTCCCAAGATACCATTTCCTTCAGTCCAAAGACAAGCTGTATTACCCATTTGTGTTCATTCACACTGAACTTTTGGCACAGATTTTTAGAACTTTTTTCCATCACTATCTTTCACTTCTTCAATGTATGTTCAATTTTGTACTCTGGGGCCTTGCCTGGTTTAATCCTGTAGTTAGGCCTCCGAAGCTTGGCAAGTGTAGTAGTTTCTAGCTGGATCCTAAAGTGAACTTGGCCTAATATGTCAGTGTGATTGTTAATACAAAACCACACATTTTCACACTGGAGCACTGAAAGACTCATCTTTATGGCTAAACACTCACTTCCTCCTTGGTTAAGAGCATGAATTCAGCCCCATGGCTTTGGAGAACTGATTCAGGGATGGCTTCATTTTCTGCCTGCAGTGGACAGAACTAGTGGGTATTTTGCTGTGAACAGTGTGACAGAGTAATGAATGAATGAAACTGTTTCGTCTGCTTGAAAAGCTGCCTTTCATCTGTGGGAGGAGGTGAACAGCTAGGAGGAAATATCCTTCAAGTCTTTTCTCAGTGCAGAAATAAATCTTGTGTGGGTGAAAGCAGGGAAACAGCCACCTACCTGGAAATCTAAGACTATAAATGAGATGTCACAGAAAAAAAGCAGAGGCATCCACTCACAAGCTAATCCAGTGGTGGAGGGTGGCGGAAAGGAGTGGGGGAGAGAGAAGAAAAGCCAGCAATACCTGTAGAAAAGGGTTTTTTCTGGTATCCTTAATCATCATTCTAAGAGTGTTGAAATGAAAAAGCAAATCTCTAGGAACATATTGCCTGTTGTATATAGGCATGTTGTTCATCTGGGTTGCTTCTGTGTTATTAGCTGGGATGGATGCAAGCTCACACCAGTACTTAGGGTTGCAAGGTAGCATGTGTGTACCACAGCTGGAGTGAGGAGGGAGGCTGGTTGTAGCTCTTCCGAGCAGCTGGAGCCTGCTGGGCTGATGGCAGAAGAAAAGAGCTCTGTGCTGCTTAATGAATTAATTTTCAGTGTCAAAACAACTACAGGTGCTTACTTGCCACTCTGAACCCCCAGCCTCAAGTGGAACATTGCAATAAACCTGCCTGTGGATAGATCTGCTTTTGTCTACCTCCTTTTTGCTAATCCTTAAAGAGGAGCTATTGCATTTGCCCTGGGAGTTAACAAATTGAAGTTTTTATAGATCAGGTGAGAGCAGTTTCCTCACATAAAGATACCTTGCAGGACATCATACAAGCAATTCTTCTTCAGAAGGCGTAGAGAGGTGATTGTTCCCTTGTACTCAGTTCTGATGAGGCCAACCTTTGAGTATTGTGTCCAGTTTTGTGCACTTCAATACAAGAGAGATGTGGAGGTGCTGGAGCCAGTGCAGAAGAGGGGCAACGAAGTTGAGGAAGGACCTGGATAATAGGTCTTATGAAGAGCAACTGAAGGAACTGAGGCTGTTTAGATTGAAAAAGAGGAGGCTGAGGGGCGACCTCATTTCTGTCTACAACTACCTGAAAGGATGTTGTGGAGAGATTGGTACTGGTCTCTTCTCACTGGTAATTAGTGATAGAACAAGGGGTGAATGGCCTCAAACTGGAGGTTTAGACTGGATATCAGGAAAAAAAAATCAGGGAAAGAGTAGTCAGACATTGGAATTCTGTGACTCTGTGAATGGGCTGTCACCAACCCTGGATGTGTTTAAAGGTCACTTGGATGTGGTGTTTGGGGATATGGTTTAAGGGTGAACCTTGTAGAGTAGGGTTATCAGCTGGACTTGATGATCCTGAAGGTCTTTTCGAACCTGAATGATTCTGTGATTCACCTTAGCTAATGGACTCTGCTTTAATTTTCTGTTGTGGGCTAAATTGTCTGATGCAGCCCACAGGGTCTGACACTGGAATGTCAAAATGTCTCCAAATGTTTCTAAAAAGGAAGTGCAGCAGAGAAAGGGGCAGATACATCAACTTGCATGTAAGGCAGCTGCACTGGGGTAAATTATTTTGTTGTTTTGAGCAGGTGGAGTGAGGGACAGGTGTGGTTAGGCATTTTGTAATTATCCTTTTTTCACTTTGTAAACAGCAGGAAGGTTGGTAATATGTTGGTAATATGTTCAGAAACATTCTATGCCAGAATTGCAGAATGTCACTTTTATCCACAGTAAATAACAAACCTCAGCAGCAGCCCTTGGTTGTCATTGCTTAGTTCTTATGATTATTGAATACAACCAGTATTTCCTAGAAAAGAAATTGTTTACTTCAGCTAGAAACTTTTGCTGAAGCAAACAGAAGTTAATGTAATCGCAACAAGTATGATATAGGGAGGAGTAAAGCAACCAAAGAGTGTATGTACTAACATTGATGTGAAAAGTAGCTGAATAGTACTGCTTCAAAAGAGTTGAGTTGGTTTGTTGTGGGGTTTTGGTGATGCTGCTTTTTGTTGTTGGTTGTTTTGAGGAAACTGTTGTCAAAATGAATTTTGAATTCACTCACTGGTCTGTTTTGTTCATTTAAGATAAACTTAGGATTTTGTAATCAGTGACCTCAGCACAGGAGTTTGAGCTCTGCTTGTTGAATGAAGAATAGCAGCACAGTGTGACCTACATTTTCCATTCATCTGGATGGGATCTGGGGTCTCGCAAGATACCAGCAGAATGTTAATTGTGAGCCAAACCAAACTAGCTGGCACCTATCTGAAGGATTTGCTTTTGGCTAAGGGCATGTCAGAGATTAGTCTTGTCAAGTACTAAAGTGTCCAACAAGGTTGATGCAAGTACCTCCTCAAATGTGACCAAAATCCACCACCTCGTGTGCAGGCTTCAGTAAGCTGCTGTTTGCAAAGTACAGTGTATTTTTACTAGCACCATTATACCATGATCTAAACCTCAGGACTGTTATTAAATATAGGACCTAATAATGTAAAAAGAGGAACATTTCATCCAAATTAGATGCATTATTTGCTGATGGATGAGAAGCTGGACATGAGCAGACAGTGTGTGCTTGCAGCCCAGAAGGCCAATCACATCCTGGGGCGCATCAAAAAATGCACTGCCAGCAGATCCAGACTGGGGATTCTACCACTAAGCTCTGGTGATACTTCACCTGGAGTACTGCATCCAGCTCTGGAGCCCTCAAATACATAGAATACATAGAATACATAGAATAAACCAGGTTGGAAGAGACCTTCAAGATCATTGCGTCCAACCCATCAACCAATCAAACACCACCCAAAAAACTAACCCACGGCACCAAGCACCCCATCAAGTCTCCTCCTGAAAACCTCCAGTGATGGCGACTCCACCACCTCCCCAGGCAGCCCATTCCAATGGGCAATCACTCTTTCTTTATAGAACTTTTTCCTAACATCTAGCCTGGGCATGGAAGGAAGGGCATGGACATGGGCATCTAGGAAGGGCATGGACCTGATGGAGTGAGTCCAGAGGAGGGCCATGAAAATTATCAGGAGGTTGCAGCACCTCCCTCAGCCAGCCTGAGGGATCTGGGGTTGTTCAGCCTGAAGAAGAGGAGGCTCTGGGGAGACCTTATAGCAGCCTTCCTGAAGGGGGCCTACAAGAAGGATGGAGAGAGACTGTTTACAAAGGCCTGCAGTGACAGGATGAGGAGCAATGGCTTCAAACTAGAGAACAGGAGATTTAGATTGGATGTTAGGAACAATTTCTTTACTATGAGGGTAGTAGAACACTGGAACAGGTTGCCCAGGGAGGTGGTTAGGGCCCCTTCCCTGGAGATATTCAAAGTGAGGCTCGACAGAGCTCTAGGTAACCTGATCTAGTTGAGGATGCCCCTGCTGACTGCAGGGGGAGTTGGATTAGATGACCTTTGGAGGTCCCTTCCAACCCAGACCATTCTATGATTTGGGTTGAACTTCATAAAAGAGTGGATAGAAGATAAACAGGTAATTTGGAAGACATGAGAAGGGATGCAAAGGAGTTGTACGTGATTACGCTTATCTGATGAATTCATTGTGGAGTTACGGGGAGGAAAAACAAAAGCAAGAATTCCCTCAAAAACACGTCTCAGAGTAAAAGCTAGAGAATTATATGGGATTCAGTCTTTTTCTTTTCTTTTTAAATTAATTTTTCTCTGCATTTTATTAATTATAGGACAACTCTATGATGAGAGGTCTGATGGTTTGGTTTTTTGGAAAGGAATGTTTTGTCTCATTTCATTCACTTTATTGGAGGGTAGCTTACATGTCAAGGCAGACAGCAAAAGAGATATGAAGGGGAACTGAAAATCTTAGGAAGCTGAGGCTCTTCCTTTCTGGAATGAGGAGGATGGCTGATTTTTCCATGAAAATTTTCTGAGGTCTAATTTAGGGTAACTTTTTGGAGATGTGATGCTCTTGTTCGTTCTGCTTTGCTATTTGCATAAGCAGCTTAGATGCGGTTTTTGTCCTGATAAGTTGCAGTATGAGAAAGCAAGGAGGAAAGACAACAGTGAAATCAGCATCAGAGTGCTGGTTGAAAGAATTGTCTCAAGGAGGGAGTTAAGAAGCAGCAGAGAAAAAAGGATTTCAAAAGGCAGCAGAGAGATGTTTGAAGCTGAGTAGAAGGTGTTACCAGCGTCTGTGCTTGGCATCAGGCACCAACACAGTTCAAGATCTGAGATTAAAAATCACAGGGCTCCACTGCAACCCTTTTCCAAAGTTGGCCTGCAAGATGGGATGTGAGAATAGAAGAGTGCAAATGTCAGGAGAGGCAGTTTTAGACACCTAGGCTCTGCAATATCTGGTAGCACCCATAGTACTGCTTTGGCATTGTGATTAGTTCAGGTGCTCAGACGAATTTCCAAAGCAAACATAACTATCTGCCGGGGAGAGGAAAACTGGACGTGAGGGAGATAAAGTAAAATTCTTGGGTGAACATATACTGACATCCAAGCCTCACTTCTCAATATTCAGTCTTGCCAGGTTTCTTCTGACTGTATTTTCTTCTAGCAAAGTGCCTGGTGTGCTGGTTCAACTCCAGGTGTTTCATGACAGCTGAATGCCAAGCTGGTCTGTTAGGTCACTTTGTTCTTGTAGCCTTTGAAATGTATTTGGTGCCTTGGCAAATTTTCTTGGCAGCAGCTTTATAAAATGATATCTCATTGTATATAACTGAACAAGGTATTAAACATCAGAACATCTCCTACCATTCAAGCCCTGAAATCCATCACTAAGCATAGAAACCTGTCTTAGTTTAGAGTGAGGCAGATGCTGGTTTACCTCTTCCAAAAGGGAGATGGGGGTGGGAAGTTCACACAAAGGATTGGATAGGATTGGAAAGTTTAAATAGCAATGCTATTCATAACTATGTACAACAGTACAAAGCATATAAAATACATAAAAAGCTTAACACAGAAGCTCATTAAGACAAAGCTTCACACAAACCTCCCTTTAAACCAGGCTAACCAACCCAGGCCTTTGTGCCCTGCCCCTGCCAAGCTTCTCTACCCTCCATACCAACACCATTGTGACACAGCAAAAATTCAGCTTGGCAGCTCCAGGCCCCAGTTAGGCAGCTCCAGGCCTAATTGGCAGCATTGCCAAGGCTGACACCAGGCCTCCCCCACATGAGATAACAGCCTGTGCGTCCTCCTGGGAGGAGAGAGGGTGGGAAGAGGAAAGAAACCTGACACTGCAGCCAGTTTTATAGGGCATGCAGGACTTAGGGGAATGAAATACACTTCCCAGTCCACCTCCTGGACCTCACTAGCCTCTGGAGGTCTTCAACTTTATAGTTTCCTAAAGGCACCCGAGCCTCAAACTACCACAGAATCAGAGCAGCTCCAATATTTGAGTGATTTTCATAAGTAACAATAGTTGTGAGATCAGAAGTGATTTTTGGAAGGAGTAGCTTTTGTCTTTGTCTTCTTCTAAACAGGCTTGCAAGCAGCTAGCAGCAACATTAAGGAGACTGATTAGCTAAACTGAATATTAATTAGCTCTTTGTATGATAAAATTGCACTTTCTGTGCCGCTGCAATATTTTAATCATCCTTGGAGCATTTCAAGTTAGAGAGGTTTTGGCCAGCTGATTTAAATTGTTTGATATTTGTGCCTCCCCCCTGTTTCTGAATATATGCTTCCTTTTCCCTCAGTCTGTCAAGAAAATGTCAAACTTTCAGACTGGAAGAAGCTTATCACATATCAGTGTTTGTTCTCCGGTTGCTCAAAGGTTTGGCACTACAGGGGGTGAGTGATTAAACTGCTCAGAGGTGCTTTGCAGCTAGATGCTCCTTTATCAGTGCTCTCTGCGTTTCACAACATTTTATCCACAGCTGATGTTTATTTACAAGGAATACTTGTAAACAGCTGGGAGTATTGTGCATACAGATGCCAGCCTGCAGCATGTGGCATTTGGCACTGTAAGGAAACTTCCAGTTTCTGATGATTAGGGGACTTGAGCATTTCCCCTATGAAGAGAGACTGAGAGACTTGAGAGTAGAAGACTGAGAGGGGATCTGACCAGCATGTATAAATATCTGAGGGGTGAGTGTCAACTGGAGGGGGCCAATCTCTTTTTGGTGGTGCACAGTAGTAAGACAAGGAACAATGGATGCACATTTGAACATAGAAGGTTTCACCTCAACATGAGGAGAAACTTTACAGCAAGGGTGACAGAGCACTGGAACAGGCTGCCCAGAGAGGTTGTGGAGTTTCCTTCTCTGGTGACTTTCAAAACTCACCTGGATGCATTCAGGTGAGGACTACCCTAGGTGATCCTCCTTTTGGCAGGGGGGTTGGACTCGATCTCTGGAGGTCCTTTCCAACCTCTAACATTCTGTGATTCTGTGAAGCAGTTAATTATAGTGGATGCACATTTTCTTAGACTTTTTTTTTCCTACTCAGAGGCAGGAATACACATTTGCAGGTCACGGTGTCATGTTTCTTTTAGAAGATTAGAAGACTATTTTACCCTTGAGCAAGCCCGACACAGAACTGAGATTTCAGGTAGAGCAGGCAGGTTGGGGCAGAGTCTCCTGCAAGCTTTCCTTCAGGTTTTTGTTTTGTTTCAACAACTTTTCACAAGTCTTTTGTGGTTATGTGAAATTTCACTGTAAGGAAAACACTAGAGATCAAGAAGTTAGGTATGTCTTGAACTTGTCACCAGGATTATGATGCGTCTTCAAGCTGTTTGACCTTCTGGAGAGGCAACAGTTGTTTTCCAAGACATTGTGTGCCTAATGTGTGAAACTGTTTGTTTGTCCAGTAATGGAAATGTGGAGAGAAGTGGTTGGTGGAAGTGCTTGTGGAAGAGGGCATCCTTGCATCAAAGACATGGTTCTGGCTTGAACGGGTTCTCTTTCTGAGCCCAGGACTGTGAAAGCATATGTCTTACTGAGCACCGTGTCAAGTGATGCAAAATTAGTGATTTGTGACAAGGTTCTCATGTAGAAAGTGGAAAATATGTTTGAAGTTGGCTGTTCTGAGATGGATTATACTAAGCCCTATGACAAGAGGCTGAGGGAGCTGGGATTGTTTAGCCTGGAGAAGAGGAGGCTCAGGGGAGACCTTATTGCTGTCTACAACTACCTGAAAGGGTGGTTGTAGCCAGGAGGGGGTTGGTCTCTTCTCCCAGGCAACCAGCACCAGAACAAGAGGACACAGTCTCAAGCTGCACCAGGGGAAGTTTAGGCTCAAGGTGAGGAGAAAGTGCTTCACTGAGAGAGTTGTTAGCTATTGGAATGGCTGCCCAGGGAGGTGGTGGAGTCACCATCCCTGGAGGTGTTCAAGAGGGGACGTGGCGCTTGGTGCCATAGTTTAGTCATGAGGTCTGTGGTGACAGGTTGGACTTGATGCTCTTTGAGGTCTCTTCCAACCTTGGTGATTCTGTGATTCTGTAATTACAGTATCTTGTATAATGCAAACTGCTGATTAGGGTTTTTAAACGGTGGTGGTGGAATAGCTGTTACTTTAGCTTCATCACTGACAGAAGGAAGATGAGCAGTTATGGTTCAAGTCTCAGGGTACCCTTGGCTATCTGAAGCTTGTACTGAGTTTTAGTGCTGCATGCCTGCAGCTCTTGGGGTAAATCTGCTTTCTGCTTGGCAGATAGGACAGTTGAGAGTGTTTGTGGGGTTTGGGGGGTAAGGGGGGGGTATGTTGTTCTGCAGTGCTAAAGGGGTGTATTTAGTATACATCTCTCTGCTGTGATACAAGCAAGCTTGACTTGCATGTTAGAATATAAGGAAAAGCCTTTCCTTTGTATTTCTGTCACAGCATTTCAAAGGCACACCCCTGAAGCAGAACAGTAGCAGTTGCATATTTTGCTGTGCCTTTAGCAGTAACAGCTTTGTAGATTTATAGCAGGTATTTTGTTTGTGCATGACTCAGAACTTGACAGAATGCCTTAGCCAACAGATTGATTATTCACAATAGCAGAGATGCTGGCAGGTAGAAAAACCAGCTGGGGATCTCACATTTCATCTCAGAGGCGTGTTATCAGCCTTGACCATCAAATAGTCCCTTCAAAGAAAAGAAAGAGATGCCTTAGGTTAAAAATTGTTCATGATACCATTGGATCTTACATAGATCTGTGAAAAAAATCTTGCTTGTGCCATAAGTAGATGTATGGAAGTCATCAAGAATGTATTTGTGTGTGTGTGTGTAAGAAAGCTGGGCATTTTAATTCAGTTGATACTTGCAATGCTTCTGGGCTAGGGTTCTGTACATCCTGAGTCACATATGAGGTGTGCAGATGGAGGCTTTGCTAACTTGGATGTGTCTTTTTTTTTTTCCCCTCTTCTTTTTTTTCCCCCTCTTCTTTTTTTTCCCCCTCTTCTTTTTTTTCCCCCCTCTTTTTTTCCCCCATCTTCTTTTTTCCCCCCTCTTCTTTTTTCCCCCCTCTTCTTTTTTCCCCCCTCCTCTTTTTTCCCCCCTCTTCTTTTTTCCCCCCTCTTCTTTTTTCCCCCCTCTTCTTTTTTTCCCCCATCTTCTTTTTTTCCCCCTCTTCTTGTTTTTCCCCCTCTTCTTTTTTCCCCCCACTACTTTTTTCCCCCTCTTCTTTTTTCCCCCTCTTCTTTTTTTCCCCCTCTTCTTTTTTTCCCCCTCTTCTTTTTTTTCCCCCTCTTCTTTTTTCCCCCCTCTTCTTTTTTTCCCCCCTCTTCTTTTTTTCCCCCCTCTTCTTTTTTTCCCCCTCTTCTTTTTTCCCCCCTCTTCTTTTTTTCCCCCTCTTCTTTTTTTCCCCCTCTTCTTTTTTTCCCCCTCTTCTTTTTTTCCCCCTCTTCTTTTTTTCCCCCTCTTCTTTTTTCCCCCCTCTTCTTTTTTCCCCCCTCTTCTTTTTTCCCCCCTCTTCTTTTTTCCCCCCTCTTCTTTTTTCCCCCCTCTTCTTTTTTCCCCCCTCTTCTTTTTTCCCCCCTCTTCTTTTTTCCCCCCTCTTCTTTTTTCCCCCCTCTTCTTTTTTACCCCCTCTTCTTTTTTACCCCCTCTCTTCCTTCTTTTTCTTTTGATTTGCTTTGTTCATTTGTTTTGCCTTAGGGTAATAAATGCAGGGAAGAGCACACACAATGAAGATCAAGCCAGCTGTGAAGTCCTCTTTGTCAAGAAGAAAGCTGGAGGTGCTAATTCTACACCAAATAAGAACTCTTCCACAAAACGGAGGTCATCATTGCCCAACGGAGAAGGTCTCCAGCTGAAAGATAATTCAGTAAGCACACTTCTGTATCTTGTCTGTGGAGAAGTACAAAATAAATACAAAAGGATGTGGTAATGTGACACTAAAAGATGTGTACTGAATGTTCCCTATAGTCTCAGGTACCTCATCTCTGCTTAAATGCAGAACATTTAGCTATATTTTTCTTAGCTCTGGTACCTGATTTTTTAAATGTTGTTATTATTATTTCTTGAACTGGAAAATGCTTCTTGCATCTAAAACTGAATCACAGAATGTCTCAGGTTGGAAAGGACCTTAGAGATCATCTACAATGTTTTAGTTTAATTATGGGGAGGGGAATAATCCTTGGATTTTCCTTTTTGAAGACACGTATCTAATCCTGAGAAATTTACTGCTGCAGAACACTCTGAATTTAATGGCTGTGGCTGACTTGTCCACTGATGGTCACTCCAATCATTGCAGTATCACCATTTATGTAGTCACACCATTTTATTAAGGATTTGACAGTCATTTGGGTGGTTTATGCAGGTAGGGTAAGCTCTTCCAGTGCACTGAATTCAGTGATTCTTGCAGACTATGGATCCTGTCTTTATGTGAAGAGTGATATATGTCATGCACTTGTCTACTGGCAATCATCTGCTGTTCTTCATCCCTCTGGTTTCCTAACTGGCAAGCTACTTCATCTACTCTTTAAGCATGAGCTCAGGCACCAGCAATGATTGATGGTGTGCTACATTCAGACATTCAGCCCCTCCCTTTCAAGCCTCTGGGATAAAAAAAACCCCACAACCCCACCATTTTCATTTCAAGTCTTCTTTTCTTTTTTTTTTCTATTTCTGACATATTTTGACCAGAAATGAGCATAATGTCTGAAGTGAGGATGTGTATAATATGGTATACTGTTTTCATGCTACTTACCATATTCTTTATATGTTCTCTTCTTATCTACAGATTTGTTTTCTACGTGCCACTTGAATTAGCACTACGGCACTCATTATTTACCTGGGTAACACCTATCCTACCATGGCATTAGACCACAGCTTGTGAATTTAAAGTAGTAAGGTGTTTTCTCCAAACAGGCAGCATATTTCTGGAGAAAGCTTTCTACTAGAGGGCAGTCTTACACTAGCAATTAGTAGGACTTTTCCCTTGGTACTTTTTTATTACTTCCCGCCCCCCCCCAATTTGAATAGATCTAAAAAGGAAAATAAAGAGATACAAGTTTCTGTAATTTGTCCTACTTCTATGTTTTCATGTTGTTTATACTGTGCTGTATGAAATTGTCGTTTGCCCTCACATAGCATTGTTAGCAAGTATCTTTTCAGGAGCGTATGGGTTCAGTGTTAAATGTGATGAGGGTGCAAGTTACTCTGTATCAACAGGATATAGACACACAGGCATGAGACACTCCAGTGAATGGTATCATTTCATCCCAACAAGTATTTAGTAAGAAAGCCTGAGGCAGAATACTGTGAATTCCTCATAGGGAGATCCAAATGTAACACACAATCCAAAATTGTCTCCGAGTGGTGAAGCAGCTTGTAGAAATATTGAAGGAGGGAGAGACAAGGGAAGCAAGTTTATTGAGTATTTTTTCTGATGAGAAGACAGATTTCTTCTGTTCTTCTTTAGGTTTTAAAGCATGGAGCACAAGGGAAATAGGAACTGAAACTTAAACTGCATCTTAATTTAATGGAATCCATTTCACTGTGCCCAGATGTTTCTTTTTATCCCAGAGAATCTTTGAGAAAGCCACATCCTATCTTTGTTTCACCCTGCTTTCTGGGAAGTTTGTGAACCTTAAATGTCAGATACATAGGAGGTTGTGTGATTATTTTTTTTTAATGCTGACCTATCTATGCAGCCCTGCATTTTATCAGGGCAGCATAAGGGAGCTGGAGATCCATGGGCTGTCCACATGGGCTGGGTGCCAGTGTCGTGGTCTTTATGCTGCAGAGGGACTTTGCAAAGGTAGGAAGGAGGAGATAGGTGGTGGGCCAGAAATGAGGAGATGGGAAAGTGAATATTTGTTTAGTCCTGACTCACAGAAGAATCCAAAGAAACCTGTTAAATAGCATAAATGCAAGTCATCTTCTTTCAACAGCTGGTGATAACTGAGCAGAGTAGTGAAAGGCAAGACTGCAAATTCAACCCTAAATTCTCTCCCCTTCCCTTGATTCCACTGCCATTTGATTAATCATATTTGCCTTTTGTACCCAGTTTTTAAATGCCTTTAACTAGAGGGTGCCTTGATGATGAATACTGAAGACCATCAGTGAGTGAAATGGGAAAACCGTGCCAGGATACAGGTTGCAGGACTTAATGTGATGCATTGTTAACTGTAATTGTTATGTGAGGACACACAATTATTACTTCTGCAGCTTTCCTTGCCACAAAGATTGGATGGAGTATATATTTTGCATTGTCTACTACTGGTAGCTGTACATATCATCAGTAACAGGAGGAAGCTTTTCTCTGGGGATGGGGTGGCAATTGCCCACCCAGTTCAGATTTTATGAGAACTTCAGATGCACTCCCATGCGTTTCCTGAGTGTAGTTTGTATTTGGCACGAGAACGGTCAAGGTGGGTTGTGGTTTTCAGAACATATCTTTAGTGGCAATATCATTTATTTGCCTGTTTGGAATTAGCTTCATAAAACCAACAAACAAACAAATCTGAATGTTTGCAATGCAGGACCACTGTCTGGTTTACCTGAAAAACGTGTCCCTATTGATTGCTATATATTGCTATAGATAAAATGTTATTTTTTTTCTTCTCTATAACCAAGCTCCAATTATTTCTCATTTTCTTTTATGATTTCTCATCCATTGCTTGACCCAAACCTTTGCACGTCTTAATTATATTTTACAATTACAAAACCCAGGAGAACTCTGAATCTTCCTGAAAGCTAGGTCAGCAGTTGAGGAGGCTGAGTCTTATTAAATTTCCTAGTACATTCTGGAAATTAATTGTAAGGTCAGTGCAGTAAAGGATCTGTTTACTCTTCATGTATCTGGCAGATATTCATAATGTTGTTAAATCTGAATCTATAAAAGGAAACCTAAAATAACCACTGTGGTGACTGATCGTGTTGCTACTTGAGGGCTCTGTCCAGTTAAAAGAAAAAATGGAGATGTTTGAAGGCTGATTTTGATAAAATACCACCAGAGCTTGTAGATAGTGTGGCCAAGAAGACCAATGGCATCCTGGCCTGTATTAGTTTTGGGCTTCCCCATTCAGGAGGGACAGAGATCTACCTGAGAGAGTCCAGTGGAGGGCTACAAGGATGATGAAGGGTCTGGAGCATTGCCTTATGAGGAAAGGCTGAGAGACCTGGGGCTGTTCAGTCTGGAGAGGAGAAGACTGAGAGGGGATCTAGTAAATGTATATCGATATCTGAGGGCTAGGTGTCAGGAAGGAAGGGACAGCCTCTGCTCACTTGTGCCCTGTGATAGGACAGGGAGCAATGGATGTGAACTACAGCACAGAAAAGTTCCACCTCAACATGAGGAAGAATTTCTTTACAGTAAGGGTCACAGAGCACTGGAACAGCCTCCCCAGACAGGTTGTGGAGTCTCATTCTCTGGAGACTTTCAAGACCTATCTGGATACATTCTTGTGTGACCTGCACTAGATTCTATGGTCCTGCTCTGGCAGCGGGGGTTGGACTCAAATATCTCCAGAGGTCCCTTCCAACCCCTAACATCCTGTGATCCTGTGTGATCCTTGCTGGGGTAAGTAATCCAGTACTGCAGAACAATCCTCCCTTTTCTCAGCATTTCAGTAATGAGGTGAAGCACGAACAATAGACTGCTGAATTCCAACTCTTGGGTGAACTCTCCACTGTGTTAGATGACAATATTGTTAGTGCACTGGTTAAGAACATGTCTGAACCTTACTGCAGCAGTAATGCTATCAACTGGGGAAAAATAATAATAAAGAGACTTACTTAATTTTTATTATCAAGGCTTTAAAATGTGCATTTCAGCAAAGTAAGTTATAAGTAATGTTCATTCAGCAGTGAATTCTGCCCTTTGAACAGCAGGAACTTGCAGTGGTGGTCGATATACATTTTGCTAAGAGAGACATTTTCCAGTAAGTTTTGGATTTTGTAGCTCAGGGCAACAGAGAAAGATGTCTTTTGGATCTGCAAATGACAATTCATAGTGTTCTTACTCAGTGATTGGCACCTTTGTGGCGCAGCTTAGAAGAGCAGAAAGTGACAGGAGCTGCAGTTAGCAGCCCTGTCCATAAGTTTGAACTAAGCAGTGCTTTGGGCATCAGGGGCTGGGATGCAGGTGATGCCCAGATTATGTGCTGGTCTGTTGTGTAAGAGAGCAGCGTTTGGGTGAATGAAACAAATCATGTCTGTCATCCTAAATCAGACCACTGCCAGCATGACAAGCACATACAATTTTCAAGTTCTTTGTGGTGAGATAGAGGTTATGCTTTGTTAGTACGAGGTGTTTTGCAACAGTATTGCCTGATTCCTGTCCCTTGCAAAATTGTTTCTGAATCTGCATTAGTCCATCCACATCTCACTTGCAGCCCTGCCCCCATGCCAGTGGCTGCTCCATGACCTCACTCGTGGCTGTGTAACAGTAACCATTTCTTTTCCTTCCCTTTATTCCCCCTGCTTCTCCAGGACACAGACGGGATCAACCTGTACTACTGGTCCCTGTTTGATGGACATGCTGGGTCAGGGGCAGCTGTGGTTGCTTCCAAATTGCTGCAGCACCATATCCTGGAGCAGCTGCAGGAGATTGTGGACATCCTGAGAAACACAGCTGTCCTCCCGCCCACCTGCCTGGGAGAGGAGCCTGACAACCCATCTGCCAACACCAGGACGCTGACACGGGCGGCTTCCCTGCGTGGCGGTGTGGGGGCCCCAGGCTCGCCCAGCACACCTCCAACACGCTTCTTCACCGAGAAGAAGATCCCACACGAGTGCCTGGTTATTGGGGCCATAGAAAGTGCTTTCAAGGAAATGGTATGTATAGCTCAGGGCTCGGAAGTCCTTGTTGCATATGGGTCACTTGGGCCTGGAGAAGATGAACAAAAAAATACCACACATCAGTGATTTTTGTTTCCCCTACTTAAACACCTTTGCATGTGGACAGAATTATTCAAAACAGTTTACCTAGTACATTCCTGTGAGGCAGGAACTCTGTTTTAAGTCTCAGGCAGTGGCAAAGCCACGTTTGTTGACTACCAGACTGCTGGAAGTTTGGTGCTCTTTTTGCTTTTTCTCCTCTTTTTATTCCCTCACAGTAGCAGATTTCTATTCCCTCACAGTAGCAGATTTCAGCACTTCTTGTTATCATAAGGCTGTGTATATGGACTTGTGCTTTACAAAGCATTGTTGCTCTAATAGAATAGCTGCAAAGCCTCTTGGCATTCCTTGCACCACCAACACACCTTGTTCATATTACCCAGAACTATACAAATGGGTGATATAAGGTTATATCAGGGACATGGATGAAGGGCAGCATCCTTCAGTGTTGTTTCCTGGAACTTGTCACTGTAAGGGAGCCTGTTGAATATCATTAAGTTTTTCAGTAGACAAAGATACTTTGTTCTTCAAACCCTAAAGAAATCCTGAAAGATTTATCTAATCATGGCTTTGTTCCCTTTCCCTGGGAGCATTTAGCATACCATTACTTTTTTTCCCCACCTGCCTTTTGAATTCTAGTTAAGGTCTCCCTGTTTTGGCCTCGAGTCCTTTTCAAAAGGCTTTTAAAAATTCTCTTTCCTTTATTTGGTGTCATTTCCTTTGGACAGTACTTTTTTGAGAGCTACATAGAGTGAAACACTGTGGAAAGGTGACACAGACCAAGTCATTGCCTAACTTACTTAAGCTGTCTCCTTTCTGAAGTAATTCTAGGTAGTGCTCTCTGGTTGTGCTGGAACTGGGATTAGCAGTGATCCCTCATGAAGTTTGCAGATGATACCAAACTGGGTGAGAGTTGATTTGTTTGAAGGTAGGAAGGTTTTGCAGAGGGACAGGCTGTATTGATGGGCCAAGGTTTATCTAGGCCAAGTGCTGGGCTCAGCACTTGGGTCGCAAAACCCCATGCAACACCACAGGCTTGGGGGAGAGTGGCTGGAAAGCTGCCTGGTAGATAAAAACTTAGAGGTTCTGATTGAGAAAGGGCTGAACATGAGCTAGCAGTGTGCTCAGGTGGCTAAGAAGGCCAACAGCATTCTGGACTCTGCGAACAAGGTGGCCAGCAAGAGTAGGGAAGAGATTGTGCCCCTGTCCACAGCACTGGTGAGGCCACATCTCAAATACTGTGTTCAGTTTTGGCCCCTCATTACAAGGAGGACATTGAGGTACTGGAGTTTGCCCATAGAAGGACAACAAAGCCAGTAAAGGGACTAGAGAACAAATCCTGTGGGGAGCATCTGAGGGAATGGAGATTGTTCAGTCTGGAGAAGACGAGGCTGAGGGAGAGACCTCATTGCTCCCTACAACTACTTGAAAGGAGGTTGTAGGGAGGTGGGTGTTGGTCTCTTCTCCCTAATATTAAGTGATAGAACAAGATTAAATGCCCTGAAGTTGCATCAGGGGATATTTAGAGTGGGTATTAGAAAAAACTTCATTATTGAAAGTGGTTGGTCACTGGAATAGGATGCTCAGGGAGAGATAGTGGAGTTACTGTTCTTGGAGGTGTTCAGAAAACATCTAGATATAGTACTTTGGGACATGGTTTAATGGGCATGGTGGTATTGATGATTGGACACAATGTTCTTAGAGGTCTTTTCCAACTGTAATGATTCACTTTTATTCCACACTGAACCTTGTTTGATTTTTTGGATGGGAAAAAATGGCACAGAACTAGTCTGTGTAATTTATTGGGAAATATAAGTTTGTATCATTATTTTCTTCCATATCAAGATTTTTTTTTTACTCAGATGCAATCGAGACAGGTACTTTTGCAAGATTAGTGGATTTTAATGTGAAGAGTCTTGGGAGAGCTACATATGTGGTACAGTTTTTCTTTTGAAAAGCTTTCTCCCATTAAATAACCAGTAGGAATGAGAAGGGTTGAACCACCATTACAGGCGTTTTGGTGCCTTTTTGATAGAGGTAAGGCAGATTAAGGAGCTAATTTTGTCTTTATGCCTTTTAATTTAATGTAAAACAACCCTGATACTGTGTCTGTAGGGAGTAAAGCTACTTTGTGTCACAGCCAGGACTGGTATAGATGAAAAATTGCTTTTTTAGTTGTGGCACGTATGCTAACTCGTTGCGATGATGACGATGATAATGCAGTTTGAATGCACCTGTTCTGTTTCGAGGTCCTAAATGTCTAAACCTTACACCGGGTACAGCTGGCATTCCTATTCTGTGCCACCATCACTCGCTGCTCTCATGTTGTCTCCTCCGCAGCGCCTGCGCCCCAGCGGCCTGCGCACAGGAGCCCACCGCACACGGGCCGCCGGTGGCGAACGTCCCCACACGTGTGGGCGGCGACGGGCGGAAGGCAAAGCTGCGTATTAGGGCATGCCGGGAGCCGCCGTCCCCGCCGCGCTCTGCGGCTGGGCTGGGCTCGCCGCTCGTCGGCTCGGCCCGGCCCCTCCGCAGGGTCTCCACGAGGTGGCACGAGCAAGCCGCTGTCGGGGGTCCGTGAGCTGCCGAGCAAGCGGGAGGGGAGGGCTTGGTGGCGTAGTGCCCTTCCTTTCCTGGATGAGGTTGTTAATTGGCGTGATTAACTCGTGCTTTTGCTCTGGGAAGTCCCAGGTCTGCGCCTGTGCGAGGTAGGCGCTGGGGAGAGATCGAAGCGGTCAGGCCGGTTAGTATGGGCTGCATCCTTGGGCTGCGTCTGTAATCGGTGGAGAAAGCCCTTGCTCTCTGTCACTTGCTCTGTACCGTGTGCCCTTGCCTGGTGTCTTCTGCAGGCTTTGCGGCATCACTGCATTCCCTCACCCAGGAGAGGGAGACTAGGGTGACTTGGACCTCCAAAGTCATAGGGGACCCACCGGCCAAAGACCCCTCGAACCTCAGTGAGGCAACCCTGGTGGGGACCCTGCGCATTCCTGCTGCCACGACGTGTCCCAAAAAGACAGAGCACAGACTGAATTAACTGCTTCCTTGGTGTGAAATGATAGCCTTTTGAACAGAACATACGGAAATCCTTTTGGGGGTGAGGCGTGGGTGGGTGTTGGGTGGGTGGTGGTGGTGTTTGGGGGGTTTTGATTTTGTTTTTTTCTATCAGGGCCTAGGTGGCACATACTGCCCTTTGTGTCTTCTGCCCAGCCTTGCTCAGCTCTTCCCCTGTATGCAGATTACAGCTATGAGGTGTGTGCTACAGAAAAAAGGAGGAAAAAAAGAGAAAGAAAATTAAAATCCCAACAGTTTGCTGTGAAATTTTTTACCAGGTGGAAGATGAGGAAAGCTTTGTATACACTCAAACTTTGTTTAGAATGTGCCCCTTTATACCCATAAAGACTTCAGAGGTGCTTTGGGGTTTCTGCCCATGTTTGTGCTCCACTACTTTCCCAGCAGCACTGTTATAAAACAGTTCATTAAAAGCCAGTTGTCTTTACATCAGAATGAGTTAGTGGCATTGGTGAGCTTTGTTTTATTTTGGTTTATTTTTTTTTACTCCTCACATCTTGTTGGATAGGTAAGCCTCCTTTCCTTCCCCTTCCCTCAAAACAGGTAATGTCAAACAAAGTATGTAATGTCAAATTAAACACGGCACCGAATGTGCTTTGGCAAGTCATGGCAGTAAATTCGAGTTCTGCACAGCTAAATGGAGGAGGCTATGAGCAGCGATGAGTCAAAAAACCTCTGGTACACAGATCTCGTTTAAGTCAGGGAAACTCTGAAAATGAGGCCCTAAGGATGATTCCTCTTCACTCCTATAACAGATGTTTCTGAATTCTTCTTATTGGAAGAAATAAATTTTAATTTAGGCATTCCAGCACTTGCAAAGTGTACATATGACAGAGTTGAAACCAGGTGAGGAATTGTCTGTTGCTTGAAGGTCTCAGAGGATTCTCTGAACTGCGGAGATGAAGGTCTTTTAAAATTCCTGGCAGTGTCTGGAAAATCCACTGTAGCATTTGTAAGTTTAAATTATTTTGATGGTTAGGAATGTCTGCTTCCTTTGAACTGTTCTTTTCAGCTTAATTTAAAAATATAGAGAAACCATGGGGAGGAAAAATCAGCTTCTCTATGGTAAGATTAGATAAAGAGGCATTTATAACAGGCCCATGTCTGTGACCAAAGGTTTTGAGAGATGTATTTTTATTTTATCTTGGAGGTGTTTTCCTCCTGGTCCTCCACCACCACTTCCCTCTCCTCCCCTCCTCCCACGCCCCCCAAAACAACCCCAAACCAATGAAAACCCCAAGTCAATGAGAGCGTGGGGTAAGAGGCAGTGGTAACATGTGAATGGCAGCAGAGTACGGTTCCCACGTGCAGCAGATGGCCATGTTGGGCAGCACTGGCACATTTCTTGCTATCCCCACCTCAGTACTATATTCATGGAACAAATGGGATGGGGCCCTATATACAGCAGCCAGTGAGAAGTCACGTTTTTTGTGACAGACACCTCTACCCAGCCTGCTCAGACAGTGTGAGAGCGCTGCTGAGCATCCTCCCGCTGCCCCAGGTCACCTCCCTCTCCTGAAATTTGTAGGAAACAAAGCAAGGTCTCTGCAGATTTTCAATCAAATTGCACCTGTCATGGCTTGCATTTGTTCTGGTGCTTTTCCTCAGATAAATTTAGCTCTAAAATAAAGCTCTCAATGCCATACCCCAAGGCATAGATAATTTGAGTTGTTTGTTTCTCAGTGCAAATACAAGAATGGCTGAAGTATAGCACTGTGTGTATGCACACACACAGGGGCTAACTAATGCATTCATAATAAGCACATACAAGTAGGCAGGGCTCAGCTGAAAAGATCTGCCAGTGCTTGCAATAGCACTGTTAAGTGATGCTCCCTGTTTGAATCCAGTATTACCAGGAAAGACCAGTTTGAAGTTGGGTTTAATTCTGGTAGTAATTTCTAACATCCTGCGTTATTACCCCAAGCTAAACTAAGAGGCAACAATTAATTCATTGGCATGTACTTCAGTTTTTGTTTAAAGTGTGTGGAGTACTAGAAAACAGCTCATTTACTTGTGTCTTTTATGTTGTTCAGGCTTTCTTGGAGCTATATATATGTGTGTGTGTGTGTGTGATGTATACATTTATGTATTTTTTCCTTCCCGGGCCTGATAGTTGCTGACACATGACCTGTGCTCTCCACTTCTATTGTATATAACATTTCTTACACTCAGAATCAGTTGGAAGCTAAACAGAGGGAAAACTATTTGAGCAGCTAGGTGCCTCCTTAAATCTGGGCCTGTTCACATGGACAAAAATTAAGTCTTTTCAAGATCTCATGAAAACAGTGACATGAGGCACAGGGTTAAATACTGTGGTTCATTCTGAAAAGCCTGTGAATGCCTAGTATTTTTTCAGTAAATACTGTTCTGTTGACCTTCTTCCCCTCCCTGCTATGCCCCCTTTAATACATTTAGCATCTACCCATTCCCTGTGTTTCTGAAGGGTAGACTTGTGGCATGAGTGTGTCTTGCTGCTGTTTGTAAAGGCGTATGCTCTGCAGTCCTAGTATCCCTTTGGAGAACTCATTAATTGTTTTCTATGTAAAGCACTCACCAATTATACCACCAGATACCTGTTGTTAGGATACATTTATTTTAGCCTTCATTCTGCTTTTTTTTTCCCCAGCAAATTCCCTTTCATCCCTCAGAGCTGCCATTTGTTCCTGGGTGCCCAATGTTTTCCAATCTCTTGTGCTGATTTTTCCTAGGGATCTTTTGATACAAAGTCCCCTACAACAGTGGGACATGAAGTTTAAGAAAGACTCTATTTTTAATTTTTTTTTAATTTTTATTTTGGAGGGGAATCTTCATGTTTTAAAACCCCAACTGAAATGCTGTGCTTACAGGTTTTGTTTTCTTTTCCTGTAGGATTTGCAAATAGAACGAGAGAGGACCGTGTATAATATTTCTGGTGGCTGCACAGCCCTCGTGGTGGTTTATTTATTGGGGAAGCTTTATGTGGCAAACGCTGGTGATAGCAGGTGAGTAAGTGTGCCTTCTCCCCCAACTGTTCCTTCACCCTAAAGTCCCCAGGTCTGATGTTACCAAGTTCCTCAGTTGCAAAAAGTATCACAAGAGGGTTCTTTTTCTTGGCTGGACACATAACGGTGCTTCCAGAAATGAATGCAAACTGCAGCAGTAGGCTTCCAGTATCTAGTGGAGTAGTGGTTGCAGTTGGCAGAGTTGAAAGTACTTCTGTAGCACTTCCTGAACAACTTGATGGCTGCAGACAAGTTAAAAGATGTGAAAGAGCCATTGAAATGGAAGAGATGGATGTGTAGTACAATTTTGTGTGGAATACTGAAAATGTGAATGTGTCTGAATGTATCTGGTAGGGTTGGACTGATTCATTAGGAAGTGCTGTGGCTCCTGTCTTTATCCTTAGTCTTGGAAGGCCACCTGGCTCTCAGATTTTGTAATATTGGTTATATACCTGTAAGCAAATGACTGCTACTCCTGCAACAGGAGGAGGGGAAGGAGATGGGCTGTCACAGGTTAGGATTTTTACTGTGTCCTAGCTTGTCTGTGTACTTGTTCATGTCTTGGAACTGAATGCTGTCATTCAGGAGTTGTTGCTTTGTTAAATTTAGAACCTGGATACTTGAAGGCTTGTGATAGAGAAGCTTTGTCTTCTGATTTAGCTAAATCTAAGAGTATACTGCAGATCTCTCACTTGCATTCTTTTCCTCTTTCTCACTCTCTGCCCATACCACCACCAGAGAGAGAGAATGAGGCTGTTCTTGCAAGACTTTAGACCTTCACATGTGTGTTTTGGCAGAGATCTGCATAAACAGTCCAGGGAGAATAGTTCTGTTGTGTTCTCTTAGCAGTTGAGAATTTGAAAAGGTACTGAACCACAGTGTCTCTAGGTGAAGAATGCTGAGGGGTGCATTTGTGTTTCAGGTTTGCACACATACAGTTCGTGTTTATGATGTGTGTGCACAATGTGTTTACAGAGAGCAGTCAACTGCAAACTGTTCCGTAGTTTACAGCTAACATTTTTATTGCCTCTTGCTGCTTTAAAGTGTGTAGGAAGTCAGATAAATCTTTTGTGCATAAAGTTCCTGTACTTTTCATGTTGGCAGTTGTTCTTAATATGCTGAATTTGCTGTTGAGATTGCAAATTGCTTACCCAGGTTCCCTTACAAGTGATATATTTGAATCTTTTTCACATCAGATGTTCTCACAGAGGGCATCTGCAACCAGGTTTCAGCAGATCACCTGTTTGGTCTTCAGAACCACTAGCTGCACTAAATTTTAGCTCTTCTTCCATTAAATTAGAAAAAAAAAATGCTTTCCTGTGCTATGGTACTTGAAGTACGATTGAGCATCTTCCATTGTGTTGGCTGAATTGCTTTATTGTCTCTTAGAAGTATGCTATTTAAAACTGACCATGCAAGACCTACTTCTGAGTAGTAGAGATCTTTGTTCTTAAATGACTGACTGCTTCCAGTTCCCCTGGGATTCCTCCTCTGCTTCTTGAGAGCAGCCTAAGCTCCACTGCAGTCTCTGATGGACAGCAGGAAGAAACTTGTTGATGGTGATCTTGAACTGGCTATTGTTAAATCCACTGAGTCTTCAGTAGGCTTTGAATGTTCATCAAGCCCATCAGAAACATCTCTTCAGAAAAGCAGGAATTAGAAGGGAAGCCATTGGCCAGGCCAGGTCTTGTTTGACCCAGAGTTCAAACTTTTCTACTCATTCCTTGTAGGTAACGGGGTCCCTCCAGATCCAAATTAGGGTTTTGCACTTTCCAAATGAACCTCTCCGAAACCTTCCTTCTGCTGAGGAGAATTCTCTGATTTTCCCAAAATCTTTCACTTTCAAACAAGTTCACTTCTAGGCTTTCATAGCTCAAGTAAATAAAAGCCTTGAAATGTAGACGATCAGTTGATCTGGGCCTCTCTCCTACCAAATCCCCACTTCCCATGTTTCAGAAGTGGAGTGAAACAGCTATTGCAAAACATCTAAGTTGCTTCTCATTGCTAAAAGGACATTTTAGGACTAGAAAAGCAGCTCTGAGGTTGTCTGGCTGCTGCCAGAGCGCACACTGCATTCCTGTGTTTTTAAGAGCCCAGTCATGTAGCCAAGAAGTTTTATTCGTGTTAGTTGGAAAAATATGTTCCTTATTGCTGTCTCATGCCTTGCATGGTCAGCTTCATGATTTGTACAGATACAAATGAGGGTGGTGAGAAATACAATAAGGAAACTAAGTTTTGAAAATGTTTGTCTGCCCTTGAATAAGGGCAGGGTTTGTTTTTCATACCCAAAAAGGGAACTTGTGCTGTTGGAACTAAATGCTGAAGCCCGCAGTTCTTCAGTTGAGCTTTAGTTTGAGTTCACCTATTCATACGTGCCTCTTTTCTGTCCTCCTCCTTCCCTCTCTGCTCCCTGACTGGAAAAATCCTACAAATAAATCAAGCTACATTTCCCACAGACCAATGTCTGTGAGAGGAGGTTTTGTGAGGCCAGTGTGGGAAATCTAAACATTTTGGGGTTCGTGCAAACCTCATTTGTTTTGCCTCTGCCCAGAAGAAGGTCAGGTCTTTTAATTCCAGGCAACTTCATAACAGCACAAGTTTTTGAACGTGGGTTTTGAACAACTTCTACTGTCACAAGACCAAGGTATGTGCAACAAACTGTTACTCTCACAATGAGACTAAGGAAACACCAAGTGTGAGACTTGAATAATAATGTGCTATGCAGTGCCAGCTATACCTCAGACTTATGTCTGTGGTATTCAGTTTAACCACCAAAGCTTCTCAAATCTAATCATTTCATGCCACGTACCCTGGCAGTGTTGTATAGCAGCTGTCCTTTTGTAGTTGATGTGTAATTACATCATGAAAAGACTTTAATTACCATATTACTAAATTACCAGCCAGCAATCCTTTCAGGTTCAGCCCTAGCTCACTTCTGTATGGACTATTAGGCTTCTCCAAGCTGAGCACTTTTGGTTGGTGCAAAAGGGAGAAAAAATTGTGGTAATTGTAGGTTTTGTTATGAACTATTACTGAGCATGATGTTATGGCATCACTAATGTCAATGATATAATTAAACTTTGGCTAATGATGCAATCACAGTTCTGTAATAATTACACGTTCACTGCAAATGATACCAGAGCCCTACTTGAAATGAGGTGATGTATTAAGAGCCTGGTAAAAACAACATGGAGGAAGGCCTTTTCATTCTCTAATGGCTTGTCTGATCATTCTTGGGCTCTGCTATAAATACACCTATTTGCACAGCCAAAATTCCTGTCTGAATATTGGTCTAAGCTTTTTCTAGTGTTTATCTCTCTCTTCCTTTCAGTGGTTAGCATTGTCAGTGCAAGGTTATCTAATTAAGGACTGATAGTGTCAGCTCTCCAATATATGGTGCTTTTCTGGTGATCATTGAGGCACTGTGCTTGGCTTATCAGTTTGACATATATACACTATGGTAACTAGGCCAGGCTCTCAGAATAAATGCTTGCCTTTTTTTGTTTCTTTGGTTTTTAAGTAAGAAATAGTAAATCTTCTCTGCTCATTCTTTTAAACAGTATTGTTCAATTTTATATTGCTAAAGTGACTTTTACTTCTAAACTGCCCTAGCATGACTTGTTAATCTCAGTTATTTTTCATTTTGTGCTATTAGAATCACAGAATGTGAGGGACTGGAAGGAACCTCAAAAGATCATCCAGTCCAGAGCAGGATCACTTAAAGCAGATCACACAGGAATGAGTCCAGACAGGGTTTGAATATCTCCAGAGAGGAAGACTCCACAACCCCCCTGGGCAGCCTATTCCAGTGTTCTGGCACCCTCACAGGGAACAGATTTTTCCTCATGTTTCCATGGAACCTCCTGTACCTCAGCTTCCACCCATTTCTTCTTGTCCTGTCTCTGGGCATCACTGAGCAGAGCCTGACTCCATCCTCTTGGCACTCACCCTTTACATATTTATAAACATGAATGAGGTCACCCCTTAGACTCCTCTCTCCAAGCTAGAGACCCAGCTTCCTCTGGGTCTACTCTGCCCTGGTGAGACCTCACCTGGAATATTGCATCCAGTTTTGGGCTCCCTAGTTCAAGAGGGACAGGGATCTACTTGAGAGAGCTCAATGGATGGCTGCAAGGATGATGAAGGGACTGGAGCACTGCCTTATGAGGAAAGGCTGAGAGACCTGGGGCTGTTTAGTCTGGAGAGAAGACTGAGAGGGGGTTTAATCAATGTTTATAAATATCTGAGGGCTGGGTGTCAAGAGGGAGGGGACAGGCTCTTCTCAGTTGCATCCTATGATAGGACAAGGGACAATGGATATGAAATATCGTACAGGAGGTTCCACTTCAACATGAGGAGGAACTTCTTCACTGTGAGGGTCATAGAGCACTGGAACAGGCTCTCCACAGAGGTTATGGAGTCTCCTTCTCTGGAGACTTTTAAGATGCCTCTGGATGCATTCCTGTGCGACCTGTGTGGGATTGTATGGTCCTGCTCTGGCAGGAGGTTGGACTAGATGATGTCCAGAGGTCCCTTCCAACCCCTAACATCCTGTGATCTCCCAGTCTCTCCTCGTAGGGAAGATGTTCCACTCCCTTACTCATTTTTGTGTCTCTGTGCTGGACTCTTTCAAGCAGTTCCCTGATGTCCTTCTTGACCTGAGTGGCCCAGAACTGGCACAATATTAGGATGTTGTTTTATAGCTGGTGATGGAGGAGTAGTAAACCAGAGACTTAATGTTTTTACTGATTACTGCCCAATTCATGTATAGCCTCCTGCAACTTCACATGTGCCCGATACCACTACAATGACTGTAGTGCAGTATGGTTGTATTGACTATCTTTTAGCACGAGTGTTCTTGTGGGTTTCATCTTGTCTGGCTGAGCAGCTGCTTGGAGACTACAGGCACTGCCATTTTGTGCTGTGCTTGGAGGCATGCAGGGGAGCTGTGCTTTTATTATTACAGAAGAAGCAGAACACCACAAGTCGATTTGACTTTACCATAGGCCATGAAACACTCACTAAATCTACAAATGGATTTTTGGTCTTTTTCGATTTGTTGGTAGCATGTGGGATCAAAGTAAAGAGCCTGATGTTTCAGAGTCTTCCCAGACTTGCAGGGTCACTGGATTTTTTGCTTTACTTCATCATCTTCTTGCCTCCTTGCTTTTTCTCCCCAGTGCTTCTATTTTCAGGGCATATTCGCCCTCTGCTTGAACATATATCCTCATCTCTGGAATAGATCTTTATTTTTTTCTTCCCTTTTTTGCAAGTGTAGAATTAGTGCTAAGGCATTTGGGATCTTTAGAAGCTCACTGAGGGAGTGTTTTTGTGGTGCTTCTGTGTGAGTGCAGGTTAAGTAACTTCATGGCTGCTTCAGGTGCTCAGGTATGGGAGAGTGCATTCATAACACCAGCTTCTGCCAGCGCAAGAAAATAGTGAATTGTGAATAGTGAATTCTGCTTTGTTTACTGTTTCAATTCTTTCTGGATTTGCTCCTTGTGTTGAAACTCACTACATTTATACTTCCTCTTCTTCTGCATAGTTCCCATTGTTGGAAGTCAGATTTGGGGGATTAATCTGGTTTTATGAAGTCAGTGAGAAAGGCATGGAAACAGCCATATAGCTGCTGACCAGCACCATGTCTTAAACAGAAGTTCTGAGAAGTCAGAACTGATGATCCTGACCTGGTTTTGGGGATTTTTGTTTTTTGGTTAGTGGTGTCTGACCTCTTTCTCAAAGCAGTCCCAACAGAGTGATTTATTTTTTTCCCCAGAAGCACTAACACTGTGTGTAAGGATAGAAACCAAAAAGTCTCTTAGCATGTTACCATTGTGGAGATAGTTTGCTTTTGGTATTTTTACAAAACTTTAATTTTCTGCTTTTTTGTAACTACCAATCTTCTCATTTGGATAGTGTGTATTTTTCCTGTTTTCCTTGAGTGGGCTGCCTGAGCCCTCTCTGTCTCCTTACATCTGTGTCTGCATAAACAACAATATCTGTGCTTCATTCTTAGTACTTAGAGGTCTCTGGAGGAAAGACTAACTCAGTTACTAAGCTTCTCCAGGCTGCAGTATTTGTAAAAGCATTCTTTTTTTTTCTTTCCTTTTTTTTATGTCTCCTCTTAAAGACTGAACAAAAAGAGCTGCAAATCTCTGAATTAGACACGCAAGGCCTTTTCACCCTGGGCCCATGCAATCCGTGGTGACCTCTCTTTGTCTTCTGAAGTTCTCATTCCTCCAAATACTCACAAAATGCCTCCCAGGAGGTGAAAGCAACACTTACAGGTTGTATTTTTGCCAATTTATGTGCACACTCCCTTTTTAGATTATTATCATTTCTTTGGTGGAATCACATGAAAATAATGTTTGGTTATTTGGGGGCAATAGACAGCCTAAGCCTGATCTGCTCAGAGCCTCTCTTGTGAATAGAGACAGAATTCAAGATGAAGCAAGTCTCTCCCACACACATTCTCCTTCGCTGACTGCAGTTTGCTAGGTGAAGTATGATCCTGCCTAGCCAAAAATGTTGGAAGAGAGCATGGCATCTTAGTCACGCTCAGGAGATGTGGCCAAGTCCCATCTTTCTGCTTTCCCAGTGGTTTTTTTTTCTATTTAGAAGCCTGATTTGCAGGCCTGCAGAAAGCACTTCTGCTGCCCTTTTCCTCCTTGGCCTCCTTCTAGGGAGAAGCAAGACCATAGGTTTCACAGGAATAGCAGCAACCTCAGATATTGCAGGATTTTGTGCTGGGTAAAGCTTTCGGAGGCACTTGAGGAAACACTTTAAGTGAGGTGTGGAGGAAAGGTGTTGGGTCAGAGCTAAGTCATTGCGCTCAACGTGCAGTGATGAGGCAGAGCATTTTCTGGCAATCCAGTAGATGACAACTGGCGAGTTGTATCTAGCACTGACGTGGCAGAAATTACTGATTTGGCAGTAAATGTTCATAGGCTTCTGAAAACAAAACACATGTCCTGTCTCTTCACCAAGCCCTTCTTTTTCCTGGGAAAACATGTGCCTTAGCAGTGTCTGTGTCAGTCTAGCAGGTGCTGAAGCCATTGTAAACATTTTCAGTGAGTGGTATGTTCAGGTAAGTCCTAACCACACAAACATCATCTACCCATGGAGTCCTGTTCTGGATTATGAGGAAGGAGAGAGATTTTGCCTGTTCAAGTAGTATTAGTAAACTGGAAAGCCACAGTTCATTGGTATTAGTCTCCAGGAGTGCTAAACTCTATTAACTTTGATTCTCCTAGGTTTTTACCCTTTAAAACAAAGAAAGAAAAATCAAACAAAACCCAAACTAATCAATACAGACCAAAAAAACCTTAAAAATGGTTGCTGCCACTGCAATTAAAAATTCCCCTGCTGCCTGCTTTTATTAGTGAATATCTGATCAAGGAAGAAATGCTACTAACAGCAGCTTTGCGTGTGTGTTGCATGTGTGGCCTGTAGAGCTCACATTGTCTGAATCAAGATGGGCAAAGGGTGCCAGGGTGTAATTCTAATCATTCCATATATTAGTAACTACAGGTAAAAAAGAGTCTGTGACCTCCTACAGAGGCAGCTTGTGGTATAAGCAAATATATCAGAATCCAGATCTCCCAGTGCAGTGCATTAAACTCCAAACCATCTTTGAAATCTGTATCTTTGTACCTGACCTGCAGGTTCTTTTTCTCAGTGTTTACAGGGCCAGGGGCAAGGCACACCAAACTGGGCCTGTTGGACCTCTAGCTCCCATCTGTGCTATGAGAGGAGGACCAGGGGGAGCACCCCAGGCTTTGCTTGGTGAATGTTCCAAGTCTGCTGTGGTTCTTATTGTGCTGGAAAGCTGTTCTTATCCCCTGAATTCCATGAGCTTGCCAAGCAGCCCAGGCCATTCAGCTTTAGTAGTGGATACACAGTGCAGTTTGATCCCTGCTCCTAGGGCTCTTAGTGAGGGCTTCCCTTGTTACAGGATCACAGAATTGTCAGGGATGGAAGGGACCTCAAGGATCATCCAGTTCCAGCTGTCCTGCCATGGGCAGGGATGCTTTCCACTAGATAGGCTGCCCAGAGCCACATCTAGCCTGGCCTTAAAAACATCCAGGGATGAGGCTTCTACCACATCCCTGGGCAACCTGTTCCAGTGTCTCACCACCCTCATGGGGAAGAACTTCTTCCTACCATCCAATCTGAATCTACCCATTTCTAGTTTTGTTCCATTCCCCCTAGTCCTATATATAATACCTGACACCCTAAAAGGTCCCTCCCCAGCTTTCTTGTAGGCCCCCTTCAGATACTGGAAGGCCACAAAAAGGTCTCCTCAGAGCCTTTTCTTCTTCAAACTGAACAACCCCAACTCTCTCATCTTGTCCTCACAGGAGAGGAGCTCCAGCCTCATGGCTGTTTTCTGGACACGCTCCAGTGCATCCATATCTGTCTTATAATAGGGAATTGGACACAGTGCTCCAGATGGGGTCTCACAAAAACAGTGTACAGGGGGAGAATCACCTCCCTTGACCTGCTGGCTGTGCTTCTCTTGATGCAGCCCAGGATGGGATTGGCTTTCTGGGCTGCAGGTGCATGCTGGTGGCTCATACTGAGCTTCTCATTCACCAGCTCTCCCAAGTCCTTTTTTTCAGGACTGCTCTGAAGCCACTCACTGCCCAGCCTATACTGGTGCCTGTCACTTCCACATGGGTAAGTGAAGCAGGACTTGGGTGAAAATCCACTGATGTAGAGTGAGCAGAGAGTGCAGCTTTCAATCTGCTTTTACTTCTCAGTCCAGCTTCTTCTAATATCATGCAGCTGCCACAGAATAAAGCAGAAAAGCTGAGATCAAAGTAGACATGATGCTTCAGGTGCTAGAAGTCATTCTGACTCCCTCAATGGTAAAAGAGTGAAGAGCAGGGGGGAAGAAATACGTGCTTCTTCCATCTTATGTGGTCAGCCATATCCCAGCCATATTACTAGCAAAATAAACACTGACTTGCACAGCAATGCCTTCATCTACTAAGCCCAGGTTTAGTTGCCATAGTAACTCGTCCTGGAGATGAATGTGATACCCTGGACAGCAGGGAAAAAGACTTTGATTCCACAGATACCAGTCATGAGGCTCAGAGCTGGCTGCAGATGTGACTGCACTTCTTTGTTCATTTCCCTGGTGTGGCCTGAGTAATTGGTGGCATGTTGTTCAGCCATGATACAGAAATGTGGTAGTGTATCATCATTGCAACCCTGGATTTAGTGATGTTCAAATGAAGAATACACTGGAATCATCATGGGCAGAATGAATCCTGTGAGGGCAGCAAATCTCCATCCTAAGGATGCCTGAACTGATAGTGGGCAATTTTCCTGTGCTAGTAGTATTGCTATGAACTGGTTTGTAATAGCTTCCTAGCTGCCAGCTGAAGCCCTGTCTGAAAGATCAGCAAGTTCAGAAGTAAACTAAGAGGAGAGTACAGACAATTTATTACAGAGCTTTTGGTTTAAGTGTTACTTGAACCAGAGTAGACAGTACTCTAAGTGTATAGGTAAACATGCAAAGTGACCGCTGGCTCAATAGCAAAAGTTATTTGCCTGATTAGCCAAACAAACAAAAGAATCAGATACAGATAGCCAGAGTATCCCATTAGTGATAGGGTGGGAATGAAAAAAATAAACACAAAAACCCCAACCAAAACAAAGAGTATACTTAGCCCTGAAATGAAATACTGTGAGTAAAGCCAACTGCTGATAGTAAGTCCAGTCTTAGAGCGCAGCAGCCAAGTGATTCACTTGAGGACCTAAACTAGAGCAGGGAATTCACAGGAGAGTCAGGATCACAGGATGTTAGAGGTTGGAAGGGACCTCTGGAGTTTATAGAGTCCAACCCCCCTTGCTGGGACCATAGAATCTAGCACAGGTCACACAGGAATGCATCCAGACAGGGCTTGGAAGTCTCCACAGGAGACTCCACAACCTCACTGGGCAGCCTGTTCCAGTGCTCTGTAACCCTTACAGTAAAGAAGTTCTTCCTCATGTTGAGATGGAACTTCCTGTGCTGTAGTTTCCATCCATTGCTCCTTGCCCTATCACTAGGCACAAATGAGAAGAGGCTGTCCCTTCTTTCCTGATACCCAGTCCTCAGATACTTATATACATTTGTTAGATCCCCTCTCAGTCTTCTCCTCTCCAGACTAAACCACCCCAGGTCTCTCAGCTTTTCCTTATAAGACAGTGCTTCAGTCCCTTAACCATCCTTGTAGCCCTCTGTTGGAGACTCTCAAGCAGATCCCTGTCCCTCTTGAACTGGGGAGCCCAAAACTGGATGCAGTATTCCAGGTGAGGTCTCAGTAGGGCAGAAGAGAGGGGGAGGAGAACCTCCCTCAATCTGCTGGACACACTCTTCTTGCTGCTCCCCTAGGCATGGAGCTGCAGCCTGCCAAGAGGCACTGTGAACTAGAAGCATGCAGCTCCTGGGGTCAGCAATGATAGGGCAGAGTGTCTTCTCCAAGCTCTCTCTCCTGTGGACAACCTGCAAGCTGAGTATCACATTTAACGTAAAAGTGTGGAGTGAGTAGTGATGCAGAAACAACTGAAGAACTTTAGGTATGCTGTTGGTGATGGCAACCTTTGGCACACTTTTGTAGGGAATTTTTTAAACCCTGTCTTTGTGCAATACTTCACCAAGTCAAGTTCTCACACCTTTTATTGGCTTGAGGGAGCTGCAGTTCCCCCCTTGTGATGAGCAAGTGCATCCAAGCAGCCTTCTTTAACCACAGCATACACCATGAGACTACACTGTCACAGGAAGAGCAACAAGTGGGGAGTGTGTTCTGTCTTAGCATTGGCTTTGTTCAGCTGAAAGTAGAATCACAGAATTGTCAGGGTTGGAAGGGACCTCAAGCATCATTCAGTTCCAGCTGGATGTGTCTAGTAGACACTTTCTACTAGATCAGGTTGCCCAGAGCCACATCCAGTCTGGCCTTAAAAACATCCAGGGATGGGGCTTCTACCACCTCCCTGGGCAACCTGTTCCAGTGTCTCACCACCCTCATGGGGAAGAACTTCTTCCTAACATCCAATCTGAATCTACCCATTTCCAGTTTTGCTCCATTCCCCCTGGTCCTATCAGTACCCTATCACATCCTAAAAAAAATCACCCAGTGTCTCTGTTCTCTCACAATATTTCTGTGGACAGCCTGATGTTTGCACTGAAAAAATGTGAAGAAGCCAAGTGGCAGGAGCGTTGGAGTGGCAGGAGATGGAAAATAAGGGCAGAGCAATTTTCATTGCCTCTGCTCCCTCTCTGGTTTGTTGCTTGTTTTCTTCTTGGTGGTGATAATGAGTAGGAGTTGGGGCATTTTCTGAAACATCTTTTAGGTGTTACAGGTGGGAGGCAGCTAGGGTGTTTTGGTTTTTTTTTCCCCACTGGTGTTGCTGAGGGTTGCTGCTTTCACTTCTGAGTTTTATGGTGATGGATATGTCATCACTGGGACCTGTTTTAATGCCAGCTAAACATTATATAATGGGTTGTTTCACTCTCCCCACCTTGCCTTCGTTCATAAAATCAAGGAAATAATTTTAAGGCTTTGCACTGTAGTTCCATGATTATTGCCAGTGCAGTGAGGTGTTTGTTCACCTGGTTTCTAAAGCGGCATTGAGAAATGAGTCCGTGTGGGACTAAGGGAGGGTAGTTTAGTTTGTAAAAAGTGAAACCAAGGTGCCAGGGCTGGATGTATTAAGTCATCAGTAATTGTAATGGCCATAAATTCCAGTACTCCATTTTTATAATTGCTTTCACCTAGCAATTAAGCAAGGATAAATAAAATTAGCTTGAAGCTTACCAGACATTAGCGTTGCTCTTCCTTGGCTTCTTGAAATATATGCATTTAGTTACTATAGTAAACAAGTAGCCCTCTAGACTGATTCCGCAGTTCTAGGATTCACTTGTGTGTAAAACCTCAGCTATTTTGTGACACACCTAATTAAAATCTACTGCTTGGTTGCCCTTCAAATGTAATAAACCCCTGCCTTATTCTTTCTGTCAGCTTAATCATGGAATTGTTAGGGTTGGAAGGGACCTTAAGGATCATCTTGTTCCAACCCCCTGCCATGGGCAGGGACACTTCACACTACATCAGGTTGTTCAGAGCCACATCCAGCCTGGCCTTAAAAGCCTCCATGGATGGGGTTTCTACCACTTCCATGGGCAACCTGTTCCAGTGTCTCACCACCCTCATGGGGAAGAACTTCTTCCTAGCATCCACTCTGAATCTACCCACTTCTAGTTTTGTTCCATTCCCCCTAGTCCTATATATAATACCTGACACCCGAAAAGGTCCCTCCCCAGCTTTCTTGTAGGCCCCCTTCAGATACTGGAAGGCCACAAAAAGGTCTCCTCAGAGCCTTCTCTTCTCCAAACTGAATAACCCCAACTCTCTCAGCTTGTGCTCATAGGAGAGGAGCTCCAGCCCTCTGATCACCCTCATGACCATTCTCTGGACACACTCCAGCACGTCCAGATCCTTCCTGTAATAGGGGCTCCAGAACTGGATGCAGTGGAGCAGAGGGGAAGAATCAGCTCCCTTGACCTGTTGGCTATGCTTCTCTTGATGCACCCCAGGATGGGATTGGCTTTCTGGGCTGCAAGTGCACACTGGTGGCTCATGTTGACCTTCTCATCCACCAGCACCCCCAAGTCCTATTCTTCAGGGCTGCTCTCAAGCCAGTCACTGCCCAGCCTGTATCAGTGCCTGGGATTGCCCTGACCCAGATGCAGGACCTTACATTTGGTCTTGTTGAACCTCATGAGGTTGGCGTGAGTCCACCTCTCCTGTCAAGTTCCCTCTGGATGGATCCCTTCCCTCCAGCATGTCAGCTGCACCACACAGCTTGGTGTCATCAGCAAACTTGCTGAGGGTGCACTCAATGCCACTGTCCATGTCACCAACAAAGATGTTAAATGAGACTCGTCCCAGTACTGATCCCTGAGGGACTCCACTTGTCCCTGGCCTTCACTTGGACATGGATCCATTGACAGCCACCCTCTGGGTTTGGCCATCAAGCCAGTTCTGTATCCACTGAATAGTCCATCCATCAAACCAGCCTGGAGACCAGGATGTGGTGCAGGACAGTGTCAAAGGCTCAGGTCCAGGTAAATGATGTCAGTTGCTCAGCCTTCATCTATTGATGTTTTGACCTTGTCATAGAGGGCCACCAGGTTTGTCAGGCAGGATTTGCCCTTGGTGAAGTTGTGCTGATTGTGCCCAATCACCTCTTTGTTATTCTTCTGCCTCAGCAGTGCCTCCAGGAGGATCTGCTCCATGATCTTACCGGGCACAGAGGTGAGACTGACTGGCCTATAGTTCCCTGGGTCATCCCTCTTTCCTTTCTTGAAAATGGGACCAGTGGGGCCCTCCCCAGGCTGCCAGGACTTTTGGACTATAATAGGGAGTGGTTTAGCAACCTCCTCCACCAGTTCCCTCAGCACCCATGTGTGTATCCCATCAGGTCCCATGGACTTGAACTCTTTCAGGTTCTTCAGATGGTCATGAACCTGATCTTCACTTGCAATGGGCAGTTCCTTCTTCCAGTCCCTGCCCTTATCTTCCATTATTCTGGGAGTGTGGCTGGAACCCTTGCCAGTGAAGACTGAGGTAAAGAAATCATTGAGAACCTCAGCCTTCTCCATGTCACTTGTTACCAGCTCACCTGTTTCCTTTCTGAGGGGGCCAACACCTTCCCTAGTCTTCTTTTTACCATTAATATACCTATAGACATTTTTACTGTTCCACTCTCTCTTTCTTTTCCACTGGCACATTTCTAATACCTCTTCACACAGGCCAGGCACTTCTGCTTCATCTGTACCAAATCCACAATGCTTAACACCTTTTGACAAAATGGATACATCCTCCCTGTGGCTTGGAATTGATGTGTGCTGTCAAAAAGGGCTTTCCAAGTGGGGTCTCTTTGTCACCTTTACTGGATTTTTAGCTTCTGTTGTAGAAATGTGCAGTTTAATGTTGCATTTCAAATCATTTTTTGGCTTAAAAAGTGTGTAATGGAATCAGGGTGTCCCCTGAATACTCCTAACAGTAGGAGATGCCCCTTTGCTTTGAAGACCAGAATCCCAATAGACCCATGACAGCAGTGAAATTACACTTTTGACCTTGTTCACTAAAGTGTTTCTTTCTCTGTTAGGATTAAATGAGGGTAACCAACAGCAGCTTCCTCTGAAATGTATGAATTTCCCTCTTGATGGTTTCTCACAAAAAAAACGTGGGGAAGATGCTGTGCAATTTTCAGCTGATTGTGTTCTCCACAAAATAGATATCTATAAAAAAAAGGAAATTAAGAAAACAACCCTGCTGGATTCAAGGAGAGGTGGCTGTTTCAGCCACATTAAAAATGCAAAAGCAATTGATATATTGATATTTTCCTGAAGACAGTGTTGTTGCTACCTCCTGAATGCGAGAGCAGCAGTACAAGGCATGGTCAGATTTTTACCCTTCTGTTGCTTTGTTCACCATGTGTTTTGAGGAGGGATATAGACTAAATTGCCAAATACTGCTTTATAGTATTAAATCTGAATATAGGAAATAACCAGGTAGTTAAGGTTCTCTCTGAAGGCTGCAATACTCCAAAGATCATTTAGCTGTTCACCATAGACTACACAGTCATGTCTGTCCATGAGGTAAATGTAGTGGTTTCTGTGGATTTATATGCAGCCTTTGAAGCTCCTGGTGTTTCATTTTGCTTGCAACTGATTGCATGGACAGAGCCTGCTGCAGAAATTGCTGTGACTGTCAGTCCTGCCTTATGCACCGAGGTGCTGGCACATGACTTGTTCCACATTTAGTTGAACAGGGTACAGCTTCTCTGTTCATATTCAATGAAACAGCCAGAAGAGATAGACAAAATCAGATTTCTTTCTTGCATTTGAAGCTGCTTCAGCTGTGCTTTGGGTACTTTTTTTCCCTAATATATTTCTGTTTTCTGTGAACACTTACCAGCTCCAGATCAGAGAGCACGCTTGCTTTGTTGGGCAGAGCACGCATCTGTGAAATGCAAGGACACATCCAGTCCTGTAGTTTGGGTGTTGAGTTGGGTGGCCGAGTTCAAAAGAGGGGAGAGGACTCAGGGAAGTCTGTAGTTCGTTTTTAGAAGCCATCTGAATAAGTGTCTTAATGGCCTCCCTGGCCTCAAGACTTAAGAGCAGTTTCTCCTCTTTGCTTGCTCACTGTGGATGCTGCTGCATGGAGAGGGCATCAGAGCTACTGAGTGTGGTGGGCAGTGCACCAGGAGGGCTGCAATTCCCTAATTTCACATCCTATCCAAAAAACTTTTGTCTTTCAATCGCTGCTTCATTAGTCGCAAATTGATGATCAGTATGGTTCTGAAGCAACCTTGTCACCAGACAGTATTTGGTTAGTGTTGACATACTTGTTCCCTGCAAACATGAATCATCCATCTGCCTTTGGCAGGCTTGCCCTGTGGCTCTGCTATAATGTGTTTCACCAGTGTGACTGAAATTAAAATGTCACTATTAAACATGGCAGAATCAGATGCTCTCTGGGCACTGCCTCTCTTGGAGTTCTTTTTGCTTCCTGTGTAGCTATTTCTGACAGTTTAATAGGACAGCTGTATTCTAGTATAAAATAATACATTCATATTTCCACAGTGCATGGGGAGCTAAATGCTTTCAGAGCAGTATTTCATTGTGTACATGCATCTTTTATGTGTGGCAGAAGCAGTAATGCCCACGTAACACCGTGTTGCTGCTTAAGCCCATTAGGAAGCGTAAAGTCAGAATTAATTGTCCTGCAGGACCATATACAGTGAGCCTCTAAAAGCAGTTGCTGGGCTATTTGCAGCTGCCATGTGAGCCAGGCTCCCTCCCCTCGAGTAGTTATTGACTTCGGGCTATTGAATTCAGGGCTCTGGAGGTTGCTCGGTAGGAAAAGCCTCCAGTCGGTGCTTGGCAGCTCTGTCACCGTGAGGTCATGGAAAGGGCAGGTCAGTCTCCAAACCCAATTAGAACCTGATTCAGCACCTCTTCAGTCACAGGGGAAAATCCTGCTGAGCAGGGTGGCTCCTGGGCCAGGTTTTCACACCCAGCCTCTCCAGTGAGACTACCAACAAATGTGTCTGTTTCTGTCACTTGGGCTGTTCAGAAATACCCTTTACTGTCATGAAACAGCTAAGCAGCTGGTACAGAAAGGTAAAGAGCCTGGTAAGAGGATAATGAGCCCACCACAGCTGACAGACCAGTGACCTGTACATGTGCGTCTGTGTCCCTCCCATTACTCATATCTAGAGCTGTCTAATTCCTCGGATCAAATCGTTTGACTCTTATGAGCAACTGTAACTTTCGAGTTGAATGATGTCCAACTGCTGAAAATGTTCATGAAGAACATAAAACTAAGGCTGTTTTATCAGCTATCAAAAGCATTGTTTTGATTTCTTCCTCCCAAAGATTTAGGGGGTTGGGGTTTTTGGAGGTGTGTTTGTGTTTAGCTGGTCTCTTCATCCTAGATGGCTACAATTTCTAGTACAAGTAAGTTAAACCATGGAAGGTTAACCCACTTGCCTCTAAATCACTTATTATATGATGCAAGTCCCTTAGGGCTCAATTAATACAATCATGGGATTGTCAGGGTTGGAAGGGACCTCAAAGATCACATAGTTCAACCCCCCTGCCATGGGCAGGGACACCTCACACTAGATCAGGTTGCTCACAGCCACATCCAGCCTGGCCTTAAAAACATCCAGGGATGGGGCTTCCACCACCTCTATGGGCAACCTGTCCAGTGTCTCACCACCCTCATGGTGAAGAACTTCTTCCTAACATCCAATCTGAATCTACCCATTTCTAGTTTTGTTCCACTCCCCCTAGTCCTATATATAATACCTGACACCCTAAAAGGTCCCTCCCCAGCTTTCCTGTAGGTCCCCTTCAGATACCAGAAGGCCACAATAAGGTCTCCTCAGGGCCTTCTCCAGACTGAACAATCCCAACTCCCTCACTCTGTCTCGACAGGAGAGGTTCTCCAGCCCTCTGATTATGCTGCCCATGGAAGTGAGAATGATAGCTAGCAATGTATATAGGAAGTATGTCAGCATGCACAAAGAAAAAGGTGAGCCCCAGATTAGTCTGAGTGGTCTTTGAAATACGGATTTCCTGTGAAATAGTAATTAAAGGGGAAATAAAGGATACTTGGGAAATTAGCCTAACGTGAGAGCAGTTACCCTAGTGTGTGGGGTTGTTTATATTATGGGCTCTTTGAGACAAGCACAAGATCGGTAAGTAGATCCTTTCTGACTCTCTTTAAACTACTGCATCAAATTTGGTTAGTGTCTGGTCAGTTGCTTTGATTGGTGTAGTCTATACTGTTGCCTTAGTACTTTGTACTAAATGCACAGTCCCCCTAAAATGGAGGCCTGCTCGAGTGAGTCAAATTACATGGGAAAAGGTTATAAAAACTATCAGCTGTCCTTGAGTCAGTGAGGCTGGTTCAAAGCCCAGCACCTTAGGAGTTCCAAAAATAGAAGCAAAGGTGTTACAGCAGGAAAGAGGTGGTAGAGTTCTTACTGCATTTTAAAAGAGACTGTCTCAGAAATCCCAAAGAAAAAGCTTCAGCAAACACTCATTATTTTTAATTGGGCTGGTGTTTTTGTAAGCCTGTAATGTATTCAGATCCATAAAGGGGGGGGGGGGAAAATCCCATCAAAAATTCTGCACAGATTTCTCTTAAGAAATTATTGAGTTGCAACCACCATGTCTGCCTCATTTCAAATGCACAATATTGTTTTTAATAGCAGTAATACAGAGCCACCAGGAGTGTTCAGTATGTAGGCTGCACTCTTGCCACTTCTAATTTCTACACAGGATTGTTTGCAAAAGGGAGTGTGGGAGGTCCAGGAGCAATATATTTGTTACCTGTCGAAGCAGAACTGATTTCCTTTCATCACTGGAGCCATTTCTCACCTCTCCCATTGCAGCACCATCTTGTCCCTGTCTGTTGTTTGCCACATGAATCTCAGAAATGTGAACAGGTCCTTTCCTCTTAGATAATGTTCCTGCCTTTTGCGTGCCAGCAGTAGAGGAAGATCATTCAGAGACATTATCAGTCTCATCTTGTATCCGGAAGACTTGGAAAGTTAGCCAGTGCCATTAATTTAGAAAGCTGGTTTGCAAACCAGACCAGTTTTCTTCAGATGTCTCTATGTTCTCAGGATCATAGGGTGTTAGTGATTGGAGGGGACCTCTGGAGATCTTCGAGTCCAACCCCCCTACCAGAACAGGACCATAGATTTTAGCACAGGTCACACAGGAATGCATCCAGATGGGTCTTGAAAGCCTCCAGAGAAGGAGATTCCACAACCTCTCTGGGAAGCCTGTTCCCTCTGTAACCTTTCCTGATGTTGAGGTGGAACCTCCTGTGCTGTAGTTTACATCCATTGTCCCTTGTCCTGTCACAGGGCACAAGTGAGCAGAGGCTGTCCCTTCCTTCCTGACACCGAGCCCTCAGATATTGATATCCATTTATTAGCTCCCTTCTCAGTCTTTTCCTCTCCAGACTAAACAGCCCCAGGTCTCTCAGCCTTTCCTCATAAGGTAGTGCTCCAGTCCCTTCATAGAATACATAGAATAAACCAGGTTGGAAGAGACCTTCAAGATCATCGCATCCAACCCATCAACCAATCCAACACCACCTAAACAACTAACCCATGGCACCAAGCACCCCATCAAGTCTTCTCCTGAAAACCTCCAGTGATGGTGACTCCACCACCTCCCCAGGCAGCCCATTCCAATGTGCAATCACTCTTTCTGTGTAGAACTTTTTCCTAACATCTAGCCTGAACCTCCCCTGGCACAGCCTGAGACTGTGTCCTCTTGTTCTGGTACTGGCCGCCTGGGAGAAGAGACCAACATCTGTCTGTCTACAACCTCCCTTCAGGTAGTTGTAGAGAGTAATAAGGTCACCCCTGAGTCTCCTCTTCTCCAGGCTAAGCAACCCCAGCTCCCTCCTTGTAGCCCTCCATTGGACTCACTCAAGTAGATCCCTGTCCTTTCTTGAACTGGAGAGCCTAGAACTGGATGCAATATTCCATGTGGGCCTCACTAGAGCAGAGTAGAGGGGGAGGAGAACCTCCCTTGTTCTGCTGAACACGCTGTTCTTGATGTACCCCAGGATCCCATTGGCCTTCTTGGCCACAAGGGCACTTTGCTGACCCATAGATAACCTTTCACCATGGGGCTGCTCTCCAGTGCATCACTTCCTGCACCTGGGTTGGTGCATTTTATTTCTCCTTCCCAGGTTCAGGACTCTGCACTTATCCTTGTTGAAGCTCATTAGGTTCCTCTCTGCCCAGCTCTCCAGTCTGTCCAGTTCTCACTGAATGGCCACACAGCCTTCAGGTGTATCAGCCAAGCCTCCCTGTGTTGAATTTCAGAGGTTTTCAGTCTTCATGGGGCTACCATATCTAGCTGCATTTCAGTATGCCATCAGAATACCTTGCTTAGAAGGAATGTCAGCAAATTATCAAGAGAAGCAAGCTAGCACACAAATACCACATCAACAGGATGAGAAGACCACAGAAAGGAGACCACTTAAAACACAGAAAGTGAATGTGAAGAATTGAAGCAGCAGTTGCTTGGTTTATCTACACCAAATTCTGTGCAAATTCAAGGAGAGAGCTGGTACACTGCCACCATCCAAATGCTGAATTAATACACTGCTGGTTGAGAAAGGACTCCAAAACAGGCATGAAAATCTTTGGGATGATAAATAGCTCATCCAGCTCTTCGAAAGCACCAAGTGTTACTGTACTTACAGTAAAGCTAAAAGAATGCACCTCTGTGAGTGAATCCACCACTGCAGAATGCAGTAGGAATGCTGAGTAAATTCTTCCCTCTTGTTACTGTGGTTCAGCCAGTGACATTACACCAGGGAAGAATTGGACCATAGTTTGAGTGCAGCATAGCAGATTGTTAAGAGGCAACAGGCAGGTGTTTGAAAGAATTTCTTCTCTGCTGTGTGCAGAACTGTAACGTGAACTCTCCTGGCTGCTCTGTTCCGTTACCTGTCATCTTTCAGCAGGTAACTAGTTAAATTTGTGTTGAACAGGGTTTATTTTGCCATTTCTCTTTGCTGTTGGAGTAGAAATGTTCTGACATGACATATGACCAATCAATAATTGGAAAGTGCTTGTATGAGTCATTTGAAGTCAGTAGTTTAGACAGTGTCAGACACAGCTGGGATTAAAACCTGCAAAGAGTTCCTCTACTGTCAGTGATTCTGCAGCATCTCCTCTGGGTGTCTGCCTTTCACTTAATAAGTATACCCTGTAGACATCAACTGAAATAACTCTTGCCTTTGTTGCTTGGATGTTTTTGTGAGCTCTGAAATGAACTTGGCATATACAAATATACTTTTTTTTGTCAATCCAGCCTAAAGGATGCAGGGCAGGAATTATTATCCTGTTGTGCTGACAACTTCAGTAGAAAAGAAATGGCTTTATTTTACTGGGACTCTGAAGAGAATAAGAGTGCTCTGTGGTTTTCTCAGTATTTTTTAATTCCTTGTGTGTGTATGTGTGTTGTAGGATTGGGGTTTTTTTCTGTACTGAGGATGTTTTATTACTGTTACAGGGCTATAATAATCCGGAATGGTGAAGTCATTCCAATGTCTTCAGAATTCACTCCAGAGACTGAACGCCAGCGACTTCAGTATCTGGTAAGAGATCTGAGGAAAAACCAGGGGCTGCTGCTGAGAAGCATTGCCTAGTACTATCTAAGGTTCAGACACATGCCACCAAGTTACTGTGGCTCTGTGAACTACCATGTATGTCTTAGAGGCTTTACATCCTGGCTGAGGTCAACACTTGAGCCATGCTGAGCTGGGGCAAGAAGGCTTGGTGTTGAGGGCTAAATTGGAGACAGATCCCATCAGTGCTGTGGGAGAGAGATGTCAGTGCCTTGGCCAAACTCACTAACTCACCAAACTCAGCCATGTTTAGAATAGAATAGAATAGAATATAGAATATAGAATAGAATAGAATATAGAATAGAATAGTACAGAATTAACCAGGTTGGAAAAGACCTTCGAGATCATCAAGTCCAACCTATTATCCAACACCATCTAATCAACTCAACCATGGCAGCAAGCACCCCATCCAGTCTCTTTTTAAACACCTCCAGTGATGGTGACTCCACCACCCACCCCAGGCAGCCCATTCCAATGGCCAGTCACTCTTTCTGTGAAGAACTTCTTCCTTACGTCCAGCCTAAACCTCCCCTGGCACAGCTTGAGACTGTGTCCTCTTGTTCTGTCACAGGTTGCCTGGGAGAAGAGACCAACCCCCACCTGGCTATAACCTCCTTTCAGCTAGTTGTAGAGAGCAATAAGGTCTCCCCTGAGCCTCCTCTTTTCCAGGCTATGCAACCTCAACTATCTCAGCCCCTCCTCATACGGCAGTGCTCCAGACCACTCACCAACTTCGTTGCTCTTCTCTGGACTCATTCCAGCAACTCAACGTCTTTCCTAAACTGAGGGGCCCAGAACTGGACACAGGACTCAAGGTGTGGCCTAACCAGTGCTGAGTACAGGGGCAGAATGACCTCCCTGCTCCTGCTGGACACACTATTCCAGATACAGGCCAGGATGCAATTGGCCTTCTTGGCCACCTGGGCACACTGCTGTCTCATGTTCAGCCTACTGTCAACCAGTGCCCCCAGGTCTCTCTCTGCTTGGCCGCTCTCCAGCCACTCTGACCCCAGCCTGTAGCCCTGCATGGGGTTGTTGTGGCCAGTGTACAGAACCTGGCACTTGGATGTGTTAAATCTCATGCCCTTGGACTCTGCCCATCTGTCCATCCTGGCAAGGTCCCTCTCCTAACCTCTAAAAGATCAACACCTGCCCCCAGCTTGGTGTCCTCTGCAATCTTACTGATGATGGACTCAATCCCCTCGTCCAGGTCATCAATAAAGATATTGAACAGGATGGGGCTCAGCACTGATCCCTGGGGGACACCACTAGTGCCTGGCTGCCAGCTGGATGTGGCACCATTCACCACCACTCTCTGGGCTCAGCCCGCCAGCCAGATCCTAACCCATCGCAGAGTGCTGCTGTCCAAGCCATGGGCTGACAGCTTGGCCAGGAGTTTGCACTCAAGATGACCTGTTCCATAATCTTGCCTGGCACTGAGGTCAGGCTGACAGGCCTATAATTTCCTGGTTCATCCAAACGGCCCTTCTTGTGGATGGGCATCACATTGGCCAGCTTCCAGTCTTCTGGGACCTCTCCAGTGAGCCAGGACTGCTGAAAAATGATAGAGAGCAGCTTGGCCAGCTCATCTGCCAGCTCTCTCAGCACCCTAGGATGGATCCTGTCTGCTCCCATGGACTTGAGGGGATCCAAGCAGTTAAGGAGGTCTTTAACTACTTCCTCCTGGATCACAGGGGAACTGTGCTGCTCCCTGGCTCCATCTGCCAGCTCTGGAGGACAGTTGTCCAGAAGACAACCTATCCTGCTATTAAAAATTGAGGCAAAGAAGGTGTTAAGTGCCTCTGCCTTTTCCTCATCTTTTGTTGCAACATTCCCCTCCATGTCCACCAAGGAGTGGAGGTTGTCCTTGCCCCTCCTCTTGCTATTAATATATTTATAGAAGGATTTTTTGTTGTCCTTCACAGCAGTGGCCAGTCTAAGCTCTAAATGGGCTTTTGCCTCTCTAATTTTTTTCCTGCATGACCTAGCACCATCCTTAAACATTCCATGGGTAACCTCTCCTTCTTTCCAAAGATGATACACCCTTTTTTTCCCCCTTAATTCTCTCGGAAGTTCACTGCCCACGCAGGCTGGCCCTCTGCCCTGGTGGCTCACCTTCCAGCACATTGGCACAGCCTGTTCCTGCGCCTTCAAGAACTCATTCTTGAAGCAGGTCCAGCCCTCCTGGACCCCTTTATTTCTAAGGGCTGTTTCCCAAGATACTTTCTGAGTTAGTTCCTTAAGTAACCTGAAGTCCTTCCTCTGGCAGTCCAGAGTGGAGGTTCTGTTGCTGCCCCTCTTAGCTTGACTGTGTACTGAAAATTCAATTATTTCATGGTTGCTGGACCCCAGACAGCCTCCAACCACCACATCTCCCACCAGCCCTTCTCTGTAAAAAGGACAAGCAAAGCCTTACCCCTGGTAGGCTCACACAGCAGCTGTGATAAGCTATCCTCCATACACTCTAAGAACCGTCTAGGTTGCCTCTTCTCTGGTGTGCCAAGTTCCCAGCAGATAGCAGGCAGGTTAAAGTCACCCATAAGAACAAGGTCTGGTGATCTTGAGTCAGCCTCTAGCTGCTTATAGAGTAATTCATCAATCTCTTCATCCTGGTTGGGTGGTCTATAACAGACTCCAACCAGGATGTCAGCCTTGTTGGCCTTCCCTCTAATTCTCACCCACAGGCACTCAACCCGATCATCCTTGATCTCTAGTTCCATGGTGCCTAGAGCCTCCCTGATGTACAGGGCCACCCCTCCACCCCTTTTCCCTTGCCTGTCTCTCCTGAAGAGCCTGTAGCCATCAATTACAGTGCTCCAGTTATGTGAGTCATCCCACCACGTTTCTGTGATGGCAACTACATCATAACTTTCCTGCTGTAACATCAGCAAATGTGGAGAAAAGCCTGGCACTGCAAATCCCAGTGAAAGGAGTCCTGTCTCTCCTGTGAAGGCCACTGATCAGATGGCTGTGCTTGTGTACCTTGTTCAGCTGTAGAGCTTCAGCAGCTCACTGGTGTTGAAAACTGAGAGCTCAGACAGAGAGCTAACAAGCCACAGAGGTATTTCAGTTTATCCCTGTGCATGCTGTATGACAGTATAAAATACCACAGGCTGCTCTCTGTGCACGTGAACAATATTGCAGTGCTTTATTTATTTGCTCTAAAAATATCACAGAATCACAGAATTGTCAGGGTTGGAAGGGACCTCAAGGATCATGTAGTTCAACCCCCCTGCCATGGGCAGGGACACCTCACACTAGATCAGGTTGCTCACAGCCACATCCAGCCTGCCCTTAAAAACTTCCAGGGATGGGGCTTCCACCACCTCCCTGGGCAACCAGTTCCAGTGTCTCACCACCCTCACTTCCTAACATCCGTTCTGAATCTACCCATTTCTAGTTTTGCTTCATTCCCCCTAGTCCTATCCCTACCTGCCACCCTGAAAAGTCCCTCCCCAGCTTTCCTGTAGGCCCCCTTCAGATACTGGAAAGCCACAATAAGCTCTCCTCAGAGCCTTCTCTTTTCCTGACTGAACAACCCCCACTCTCTCAGCCTGGAGAGGAGCTCCAGCCTTCTGATCATCCTCATGGCCCTTCTTTGGAGGGAAGTCAGGGAAAAGAGATCCACCTGGGGGATTTTGGTGGGCATTAGTAGCTGCAGGACAGAATGGGTGAATAAAGTCTAGTTTTATTTAGTGTAGCAGAACCCATAAAGCTTGGACAAGGTGACTAGTTGAGGACATGGAACGCTTTATACACCAAGTTGCACTGGCTGATGATGGACTGCCCAAGCAACATAAAGCAGTATACATGGTGTTATTTTTCATGCAAACAATCCTATTACTTTTTAGGTTTTTCACTGATGGTCAGATTGGTGGGTTGAAGTTGTTAAAACATGGCTTGGAGATTGCTTTTGTGCTTCTAATCTCTTGCTTCTTCCTCTTAGAAATTTAAACTTAAGCCAAGACAGGCTTAAGCCAAGACAGTGAGCCTGTCTTGCCTTAAGTTTAACACTGTCAGCTTTGCTGATATGAGGTGAACAGGCCAAGGCTAGTGGTGTTCCTTAGTCTCAAGGTGTCTCTTATCTTCAGCCTGGACCAAGCACTGTAGTTTGAAACTGAGCAAAATGCCAGTTGGTGAAGGCAGGGTGGAAGGTTTCAAAGAAAAATTATGAATGTTTCCACAACTGTCACATTTGATTTTTAGCCAAGGTCTCTGGATTGAAGCTAAAAAATTGCAGAGGAAATACTCAAGGAACCAAATGGAAAATGAGCCTAATAAATATTTACAGTCCAGTTACATGTAAAATAATTTGTTTGCCTTTAAAATAAAAGGTATCTTCAGTATCTAGGGAGTCTGCTACTTCTGTAGGAAATAGGAGATAAAGCATTGCCTGCAAGGGATTTTTTTATTCTCTTTTGATGTCCTTTCTGGCTGATCTGGAAAGCATTCCTGCCATTTCCTTTGGAAAATGCCTTTACCTTTGTTTGTTTATTTTAATTCTCTATATAGCAAACATGCCAGGGCTGTGAGTGTCGTGTTCAAAGACAGTAACGTGCGAGACTGCGAGAGCGTGAAACAAAGTTAGAGATCATTTCAAACACAACATTCCATAAGTAACATTTTCACTCTAGTGTTAAAAACAACAACAAAAGACAGTTCTGAATTTCTTACAAGGTTGACATAAGCTCCAAATGTGGCCTAGTGACCAAGAGGGCCAATGTATCCTGGGGTGCATCAAGAAAAGTGTGTCCAGCAGGTCTAGGGAGGTTCTTTTCCCCCTCTACTTTGCCCTGCTGAGACCACACCTGGAATACTGTGTCCAGTTTTTGGGCTCCCCAGTTGAAGAGACACCAGCTGGAGAGACTCCAGCAGAGAGCCATGAGGATGATTAGGGGACTTGAGCATCTCCCCTACAAAGAGAGACAGAGAAACCTCGGGCTGTTCAGCCTGGGGGGTGGGTGTCAAGTGGAGGGGGCCAGTCTCTTTTTGGTGGTGACAAAGGAACAATGGATACAAACCTGAACATAGGTTTCACCTCAGCATGAAGAGAAACTTCTTTACAGTGAGGGTGACAGAGCACTGGAACAGGCTGCCTAGAGAGATTGTGGAGTCTCCTTCTCTTGACACTTTCAAACCCCACCTGGATGCATTCCTGTGCATACTACCCTAAGTGATCCTGCTTTTGGCCGGGGGGTTTGACTTGATGATCTCTGGAGGTCCCTTCCAACCTCTAACATCCTGTGACTTTGTGATGTTGCATCTGTCTTGCTGATTAGATCCCAAATAATTCTCATTACTCACCTTGGATGTTGCCAGGTTCTGCTATCAGTCTATTTTACCTCTCTCTTCTGCCATTCTTACCTGAAAGTGACTTTGGATTTATTTTCTTCTTTGTAGCTAAAGCTGAGTTTCTTTGTTTCAAAGATGTTGCACTGCTTTTCATGCAAGATAGAAAGAAAATCAATTAATCATTTTCTCATTAATATTTTACTTGGTAAATACAGAGGTGCTGTTCACTGCAGGGCTGTAACTGCACAGGCAAATGGAGAGTATGGATTTACAGCCTGCAGGCTACTACTGATTGTTGATACTCTGAGCGGTAGACACACTTAGCACAGTAGGTGAAGGAGTTTTCCTCTGCCTTTAGTGCCTATTGATTGCTTTGGCCACACAGGATGTTTGTTTAGGTCCTCTTTTTCTCAAACATAATTTCCATTTGCATAGAAATCTGCAGGATAATGAATTGTTCAGCTCCTGCAAGCATCTCTATACAAAGTCATACACAGGTCTGAGGATGATACCAAGCTGGTTGACGCACTGGAGGGAAGGGATGTCATCCAGAGGGATCTGGACAGCCTTGAGAGGTGGGCCCAAGCCAACCTCATAAAGTTCAACAAAGCCATGTGCAAGGTCCTACACCTGCACTGGGGCAATCGCAAACACACATGTAGGCTGAGCAAGGAGTAGCTTGAGAAAAGTTCTATACAGAAAGAGTGATTGTCCATTGGAATGGGCTGCCTGGGGAGGTGGTGGAGTCGCCATCACTGCAGGTTTTTAGGAGAAGACTTGACGGGGTGCTTGGTGCCGTGAGTTAGTTGTTTGGGTGGTGTTGGATTGGTTGATGGGTTGGATGCGATGATCTTGAAGGTCTCTTCCAACCTGGTTTATTCTATGTATGTGTATTCTATGTATATTCTATGTAAGTCTCAAGGAGAAAGACTTGGGGTTGTTATCTGACAAAAAAACTCAACATGAGCTGGCAATGTGTGTTTGCTGACCAGAAGGCTAACAGTATCCTGGGCTGCATTAAAAAAAGTGTGACCAGCGGGATGAGGGAGGTGAATCTCCCCCTCTACTCTGCTCTCATGAGACCCCAGCTGGAGTACTGCATCCAGTTCTGGTGACCCTCAGCAGTAGAAGGACATCAGTCTGCTCAAGCAGGTTCAGAGAAGGATCATGAAGATGATCAGAGGGCTGGAGCACCTTCCCTGTGGGGACAGGCTGTGAGACTTGGGGCTGTTCAGCCTGGAGAAAAGGCTGCACTGGGGAGGGACTTTTTGCAAGGGCTTGTAGTGGTAGGATGAGTGGGAATGGCTTTAAGCTGTTGATTTAGACTGGATATTAGGAAAAAGTTCTCTACAGTGAGTGTGGAGACACACTGGAACAGGTGGCCCAGGGAAATGATGGATGCACCTTCCTGGAAGTGTTCGAGGCCATGGTGGATGGGGCCTTGAGCAGCTTGGTCTAGAGTGAGGTGTCCCTGCCTGTGGCGGGGGAGTTGGAACTGGATGGCCTTTAAGGTCCCTTCCAACCCAAACTATTCTATGAATCTATGAATCCTCCAGCCTAGTCTTAGACAAAACTCTGCTTCAGCTAGTACAGGTTGAGAAATATAGACCTAAAGAGAAGGAGTTAACTACCCAGTTATTCTAACTTACACCAAGCTGCGGTCATGGTCAACTGTCCATCTCTACTGCACCTTCTTTTTTGACAGTGAGAGGACAGCCTACAGCTGCAGGTTTCAGGCAGACTGTATGGCAGAGGCAGACTTCTGAGTCAGGGGACTTGTGAGAGTATTGCAGAAGGCAATCAATCCTTCAGTTGTAAGGTGTGAAAGTCTTGCAACCAATATTCCCTTGGTCCTTCAGTTTCTGTAGCAGTTCAGTGCACCATAACATTTTTTTTCCATGGATGGGTGTTCATGAGTGGGATTTGGCTCCTACTTCCCTCTTTCCTTCTACCACCACCTCCTGTAGTGCTAACCTCTGTCTGGTTTGAGCATCTCCATAAAACAATGGTTAAGTAATGTGCAAAATCTCTGGATGGTGGTGGTGGTGGGTGGCAGTCCCATACAGCAGAGAAAATGGCACGGTATGATAAGAGGATAAAGTTGTAGGATATATTTGACATAGGAGAAAAGAGGAATCCCATGCTCTCAGCAACCTACTTAGCTGACACACTAGTGTGTAAGTCTGGGTGTATCTTAATGTCACGTTTGCTTTGCTGATCACTGGGAAACACGGCAGGGAGTAGCCTTTTGCAAGGAACGTGACTGATATTTCCTCAAGTACACTCCATTTTAAACAGCTAATGTTGAATGGAAAGCATCCAGCCACAGAACACACCGTAGAATGGCAGAGTACCAAAAACACATGATGCAGACTATGCCAGATTCATGCCAAAAAAAAAAAGTGTAATAGCTTCTGAAAGAAAAATGATGGAAAATATTCCAGTTTCATAACACAGGATAACAATGTTATCTGAACATACCCTGTAAGGGTACAGAAAGTGCTGGGTAGTCACTCTTATTAAATTTCAAGTTCTCTGAATGGTGTTTTTGAGCTGAGATTCTTGCAAATCAAGACTAAGTGGAAAATACAGAGCCTCATTACAGATTAACTTCTGGTATTCACTTCCCTTCTTTTTGTTTCTTGTTCAATCACTTGAGGACATTTCATGGTGTCTGCTTGTCTATCTGCTTGGAACATCTGTAGATTTTTAAAGCATTGCTTTATATTTATTTTCTGGTTCTGCTGCCCAGTGCAGTTTGGGGCAGAGAGGGAGGAGAGCCCTGGCCTTGTAGTAAATGGAGACCAGTTCTTAACAAACCCAACTGGAAGCTGCAGCTGAGTTTAACAGCAGAACATTTACTAGTGAAGCGTGAAAAATAAATGTTAAAAAGAAAAGGGTAAGGGATATAGGAAATCTTTAAACCAAACCAAACAAGCAAACAAACAAAAGGCAAAAAAAAGCCCAATAAAAATCCCTATTTCTTCACATGAGAATTTAGCTCACAGGCACCAGAAGCTTCCAAATTGCTCTTTTCCCTCTGTTCCGCTGATGCCAAAAATATTAGAATCAAGTTAAGATCCCTGGACTGTAAATCAAGCACTGAGGCTTGGCTGTGGAAGAGAAATCTTATTTGAACATTAGCAGTCCACTGGTAACTCTGCCAGCTTTATTAATCTTATTTCACTTGTGACCTCAGACTTTCCATCTGAGTAAATCTTTATGAAATGCAGTCCCTCCCAATTGCTTTACCTTTTCAATGAAGGAAATGTTTGTTTTCAAGGGGGAAAAATGCTAAAAGCCTGTGACATATTTTTTGCTTCTGAAACTGTGATCCAACCTGCTAAGTAGTCTCATAATCTACAGGTAAAATCATTTCATTTTTATGTCAGGTGTGAGGGTGGTTTAGCTTGTTTTTTCTTGCTTTATAGGCAGGCAACAGTAATTGTTAGCTAGTAGTTTGCAATTATTTAATGATAAGCTGTGCATTTGTAAAGTGAAGTGAATTACACTTTGGAAGCAGACTGACTTCAGTGTTTACAGTATCATAGACTAGGAAGAATTTAAAGAATACTGAAAGCCAGACTAGCTCTCTGCTGTCATTGGGCAGCAATACATTAAATAAATCATTGGGGATGTTCCATCTTTTTTTGCAACTGGAATGAAAATAAATTAAAAAGCTTATATGCTCTTTTAAACAGAGAATGCAGGATTCTGGAAGTATGAAAAGCCTCATCTGGACTAATACTACTAGATCTCTTAAAAGCCACTAGTGCTTCTTAACCATTTCTGTAATAAGGAAGATTGGTCCAGTTAGAAGGTCCTTGAAAACAATATTTGGGTGGAGGAGGGGACCTTGTCTGACTGCAGACTTGAAGGAAAAAAATGTAATTCCCTTAACTGTACAGAGAGAGAGAGAGAGAGTTTGATGGAGCTCCTGTTCCAGGAAGGGATCACAATGTCAAGATCACACTTGTGTGGTTGAGAGCTGCCTCTTGAAAGCAGAATCCAATCTTGTTGGCTACACACAGCAATTTCCCTCAGCCCCATTTCAGCTAGCTGAGCTCAAGGTGTTTTCTGGAAGGATTTCTGGTGATGAGAATGGGGAGAAGCTGATGGAAGGTTAGCACTGCAGTGTGCTGAGCCTGATCCAACTCCTATTAAAGTGAGTGGGAGCAGGCTCAGCCCTTAAATGCAGGAAATATTTTATTGTGAACTATCTGCATGATAGCTGCCAGGTAGATCAATAAGGGCTTCCACTGCTTTCCTGCCGCTCACCTTTGAGCGCTAGATTTATGACAAACCCACAAACTAAAGCCAGCTCATTTGGTCTGTCCTGATGGCAGCTGCTGCTGGAGATAAGACAGACTTTATTGCCTTAACTGGCTGGATAAGGGAAAAGACTCATCTGCAGAAAGGTTAAGAAATGCAACTTTTCTTTTTTTCTTTTCCAGTTCCCTAGCCAATTTGACTGCATCTTCAGAAGGGCTTGCTCATAATGTGGCTTTGAAAGGGAGGGAGGCAAGCTTGTTTATCTAAGTAGTGAAGAAAAATGAGTGAGGTTTATTTCAGAAAGAAGAAATATGGTCTGTTTAGGATTAGCCTATCATGCCAGGTGATCTGTGTATAAATCCAAACAAAAGATTTGCACAGTGGACAAAAAAAACCCCTTGTGATGCTTTCAAGTACAGTGAGCTCTGGAGGACGTGAGGCTCTGGCAAAGAGACCTCCCAGCATCTGCAGAACAGCACACCAGCATGGACAGTAAGCAACATTCAAACATTAACACCCTCAAAACCATTAGTTGCAGCTGTGACACAAAACTGCTGCTGCTTTTCTTAGCCTATTCTGCATCAAGGAAGTATTTTTTAGACAACACCTGCAGCGTCAGGTGTGCCGGGATGTGCAGCACACTGGGTAGGTAAATGGGAATGTTCTTCTTGAGACAATGACAAATTGTGATAGTAATACTAGGTTGTGTGCATTGTTGGCATAGCTGAACCAAGAGGCAAAAGCTTAGGCTTCATTCTTCATGCACCCCTCCAATTCTCTTCTTGCTCCATGGCTTTGTTATTTGATGATTCCCTTCTCTCGGTTCACTGACTTGCAAAAGGAGGTGTGTTCTGTTTTATGAACCCCTGCAGACTCCTTCAGGGTCAATGATGATATGTCTGTTAGGGATCCCAGATGTTGAAGAGGAGGGAGAAATGGTGAAGGATTTTGAGGGTAAGAGGGTTTCTCTCTGTATGGCTGCTTCTGGACACCAGGCAATGTCAGAACTGGTGTAACATGCGCATCATTTGCTGGAACAGAGCTCATGACCTTCCTTGTTTAAAAAGAGGGGGGAGGGAAATGTGTGTGGGAAGGGAGCAGGAAGGGATGGCAATGCTATCTCATTAAAAATAGCTGATGGCTTGTTTTGTGAAATTCATGTGGTATCTGTGGCTTGGTTTCTGCCCACAGGCTTACATGCAGCCCCACTTGCTGGGAAACGAGTTCACACATTTAGAGTTTCCACGGAGGGTGCAGCGCAAAGAGGTTGGAAAGAGGATGCTCTACCGTGATTTCAACATGACTGGCTGGTAAGAATATGTCCTTTTCAGCATGGGGGGCAGCCTTCTCCCCAGCCAATGCATTCTTTCTGCATGTCTTTGATTAGTGTGAACTACATCAAACATGGAGGTGTATGCCTGCGTACTCAAGGGAAAAGCATTTCCTTCTTTCAGATGTATTTTTCTTTCAGAAGTTAATGTTTTAAGTAAGTTGACCTGCCTCCAGAGCCAAGACCTTGTTTCATTTTGACATGTGAACAGTCAAAGTGGAGGAGACATTTAAAGGGGAAGATGTTCCAGGGGATCTTCCTTAAAGCTTATACAACTTTCCTATCTTGGAGTTATCTTTTTATAGAATCTAGATCAGTGGGCCATCATGCCTTTGCTTGCTGAGGAACGCTTGCACAAAAGAAGAGCTTCCCACACTCCAGTGCAGCTGACCCTGCTGGTTAACCCTTGAGCATTTGTTTTAGAGACAGGCCTATCTGAACATAAGTTATAGCCAGCCTAAAATGAAAAGGCTTGAGTGAGCAGCATTGACATAATGAAGTCAAGACAGAAAGAATGATGAGTTTTTTGTCTCTGACAAAGTGTCTTTGTTGTCTTGTGTTGGATAAGGGGCCTCTTCTCCAGTGACTCCTACTCACTTACAGAAGCCCTAATCCTTGCTGTTGTGGGCTCTATGTGACCTGTAAAGGCAGAGGTCCTAACACACGCAAATGTTCTTCACTTCCTTACTGTTTGTGTTTTAACATCCTTAACAAATGCCCTTTCAGGAAAGAATGGAGGGGGTTAAAAAGCCTTAATTCTTGTAGGTTAGGATACTTTGAGGCTTCCACACAGCTTCTGATTTATCCCATACTTTATAGACCTTAACTATAACTATGTTTTAGTAGCAGAATAATTACCTAAATTTGGAGTGTTTGTGCAGAAAATGTTAATCTAGGCGTGTCCATCATTGCCCATCATCTTGAACAGCTGCTAGTAGAACGTGCAGTCTTACCCTGGGAATGGTGACTTCACATTTTAAAAGGCTACAAAGTCATGAGCAAAAGAATGGGAACAGAATGAGAACATTGGATCAAATGAGGACTTAGCAGCAAAACATGTGGAAGATCGTGAGACATTCTCCCAGTTTCTGCAAAGGGAATTTTCTTATTAAACTCCCAGATATCTCTGAATGCACTAGTAAAGGATGACTTCAGGTGGACTTTCAAAAGCTCTTTTTCAAGAGGTGAGATCATAGAATCATAAAATGGTCTGGGTTGGAAGGGACCTCCAAATGTCATCTCATCCAATGCCCTCTGCAGTCAGTAGGGACATGCTCAACTACACCAGGCTGCCCAGAGCCTTGTCAAGCCTCACTTTGAGTATCTCCAGGGATGGGGCCCCAACCACCTCCCTGGGCAACCTGTTCCAGTGTTTCACTACCCTCATAGTAAAGAACCTGTTCCTAACACCCAATCTAAATCTGCGCTTCTCTAGTTTGAAGCCATTGCCCCTCATCCTGTCAATGCAGGCCTTTGTAAACAGTCTCTCTCCATCCTTCTTGTAGCCCCCTTCAGGTACTGGAAGGCTGCTCTTAGGTCTCCCCGGAGACTCCTCTTCTCCAGGCTGAACACCCCCAGATCCCTCAGGCTTTGTAGCAGAGCTGCTCCAACCCACTGAACATTTTCATGTCCCTCCTCTGGACCCGCTCCATCAGGTCCGTGTCCTTCCTATATTGAGGGCTGCAGACCCGGATGCAGTACTCCAGGTGAAGTCTCACCAGAGCAGATTAAAGTGGCAGAATCACCTCACTTAATCTGCTGGCTGCACATAGAATACATAGAATAAACCAGGTTGGAAGAGACCTTCAAGATCATCGCGTCCAACTCATCAACCAATCCAGCACCACCCAAACAACTAACCCATGGCACCAAGCACCCCATCAAGTCTCCTCCTGAACACCTCCAATGACGGCGACTCCACCACCTCCCCAGGCAGCCCATTCCAATGTGCAATCACTCTCTCTGTATAGAACTTCTTCCTTACATCCAGCCTGAACCTCCCCTGGCGCAGCCTGAGACTGTGTCCTCTTGTTCTGATGCTGGCTGCCTGGGAGAAGAGACCAACATCCATCTGTCTACAACCTCCCTTCAGGTAGTTGTAGAGAGCAATAAGGTCACCCCTGAGTCTCCTCTTCTCCAGGCTAAGCAACCCCAGCTCCCTCAGCCTCTCCTCGTAGGGCTTGTGTTCCAAACCCCTCACCAACTTTGTTGCTCTTCTCTGGACTCGTTCCAGCAAGTCAACCTCCTTCCTAAACTGAGGGGCCCAGAACTGGACACAGTACTCGAGGTGCAGCCTAACCAGTGCAGTGTACAGGGGCAGAATGACCTCCCTGCTCCTGCTGGCCACACTGTTCCTGATGCAGGCCAGGATGCCATTGGCCCTCTTGGCTGCCTGGGCACACTGCAGGCTCATGTTCAGTCTCCTGTCGACCAGCACCCCCAGGTCCCTCTCTGCCTGGCTGTTCTCCAGCCACTCTGACCCTTCTTTTGATGCAGCCCAGGATGTGATTGGGTGGGGTAAAAAAAAAAAAAAAAAGGAAAAAAGAAACTTAAAAAAAAAGGCACATTTAATTTAGAGGAGAGCTGCAGAAATATCACAGGCCCAGAATGGAACTTCCTGAGGGGAGAACAAGAGCAGAATTCTTTCATTGTGTTTGGAAGGCCAAGAGGGTTTCTTCACCTTTGTGGGAGTTTTGTATTTCAAATGAGATGAAAATGGTTGATGTCGTGGTGTTGGCAGGTGATACCACAGCTCTTTTCCTAGCAAACAAGAAAAGCCATGAGGAAATGCAAAGTATTAAATGATTTGCATGAACAGGCACATCAGTGATCAAATTTGGTGTTGGTAAATACCAAGTAAAGCATGAGCAGAGAGAAATAACTATTTGTGCACACTAGAGGTTCCAAGTGACCTTGAGAGCCATGTCAGAAAGCTCAGTGAAAGTTCTGCTTGCTGTTATTTTTCCAGCCCAAATCACCAGTGAAATGCTGGAATACATCCTGGCCTTTATCAGGAACAGTGTGGCCAGCAGGAGCAGGGAGGTCATTCTGCCCCTGTACACTGCACTGGTTAGGCCACACCTTGAGTCCTGCATCCAGTTCTGGGCCCCTCAGTTTATGAAGGATGTTGAGTTGCTGGAGTGTGTCCAGAGAAGGGCAACAAAGTTGGTGAGGGGTTTGGAGCACAGCCCTGTGAGGAGAGGCTGAGGGAGCTGGGGTTGCTTAGCCTGGAGAAGAGGAGACTCAGGGGTGACCTTATTGCTCTCTACAACTACCTGAAGGGAGGTTGTAGCCAGGTGGAGGCTGGTCTCTTCTCCCAGGCAACCAGCACCAGAACAAGAGGACACAGTCTCAGGCTGTGCCAGGGGAGGTTCAGATGGGATGTTAGGAAGAAGCTCTTCATAGAGAGAGTGATTGCCCATTGGAATGTGCTGCCTGGGGAGGTGGTGGAGTCGCCGTCACTGGAGGTGTTTAGGAAGAGACTGGAGGGGGTGCTTGGTGCCATGGGTTAGTTAATTAGATGGTGTTGGGTGATAGATTGGACTTGATGATCTCAAAGGTCTTTTCCAACCTGGAAAAGATGGGTTGGACGCAGTGATCTTGAATGTCTCTTCCAACCTGGTCTGGTCTATTCTATTCTATTCTAATTCATACAAAGTAGGAATGGTTAGAAGTTAAATGTAGAGATCATTCTGTGTGTCCATTTGTACCTCATTTGTGAATCCATGCATAGTGTGTTACCTTTTCAAAACCATTATTGCATAGCTAACACTGTTTGGCCTCAGAAGAAAAATGAGAAGGAATGGCAAGTTTTATATTTAGAATAATGAGTAAGGTAGAACTTACTTGGGCAAGTAAAGGGATGGCAGGTTTGATTCAATGGGTTGTTTTTCAGTAGTGGTTTTTGAGTTCTGTTAGCTTTAGCCTATGGCAGGGGAGAGAGAAGAGCTGACTTTCCTGCTAGTCCTTCTGAGTTTCTTGACGCAGAGGACGTTTGTTGATCCAGTTGCAGATTCTAATGTGGTCCATGCAAAACCTGTCACCAATTTAGCACAAATATGCCAAGCTGTAAGCAGTTGTTCCAGAATAAATATTTAAACTGTGACTTGAAAATTCAAGTCTGAATTTACCTCAGTAGTGTCCCAGAAGAAGGTGGCCTGTGCCAAACAAAAGCCTGTGGAGACTGTGATGAGGCTGCCTCTCCCTGCTGTTCCTTTTGATGGGCTGCAAGTGGGAAATGGGGGCTATGGTTTTGTTTTTAAATGAATGAACCAGAATCTTTTAGCTGCTCCATATCCTGCAACTATTGCATCAGTTACCTCTTTGTTTCCCCCAGGACAATAAAATAGTGAGGGAATTGTTCTATTGCCATACATTTATCTAAATCAGAGCCCTTCTAAATAAGGATCCATTTCTTTTTGCAGGGCATTTGCCCAG